>NC_142513.1:2500-625625 GCF_057876585.1 Rhinolophus sinicus | reverse complement strand
TAGGCCCCTCCCTCTGGCCGCTGCTGAAACTGTTTCTGAGGGAAGGAAAACGTGGTTCACAGACAAATGAGACCAGCTCTGGAGAGGGTACCTCCACGCCTGAGTCCTCTGAGGCAGGACGGGGTCCTCTGAGGCCAAGGGGAGGGGGTGTGGCGCAGGCTCCCGGAGACCCCTCCCCACCTGCACCCCCACCCCAGCCAATGTCACACTAGCTCCAAAGGCTGCTGCTGAAAGAATGTCATCTCTGCAGGAAGGCTTCCCCCCTGCTGTTGCCCTCTCCACCCTCCACCCTGTCCCAAGGACATTTCCATGGTAACCAGTTATTGGTATAGGCAGGGATTGGAATTAAAGGTGGGAGCTTCGGCTGGGTGCCCAGTCTGAGCTGCATGATGTGTGGGGGAATCATGCAGAGGCTGAGGGAGGTGACCCCGGGAGGGGACAGGAGGGGGCCCATCAGCACCAGAACCCAGTGGGGCTTCAGTGACCCACATGAGCCCAGGGGCAGTGATGGTGAGCTCAGCTGGGTGGCAGAGTCCTGCCTGTTCTCCCACAGCCCTAGAGACTTCTCCCACCTTCCGCCCGGCCTCACCAGAGGGGCGGGGGATGTCCATCCCTGCCCTGCTCAAACCTCTGTCCCCCCCAGGTGACACTGTACCAGATGTCCCTCCATTTCTTCCTAGGGTCAGCCACAGTAGCCCTTGAACACCAAGTACCCCTGATGGAGGGGACCCATGCGACGTGCAGCGCTCCCTTGTAACTAAACTTTCCAGAAGTGTTTTCTCTCACCCCGCCTCCCCGACTTCTGCTCCATAACCAGCTTCACCTCTCTTCCTAGTACTCAGCACCACCACACATATTGCATGTCTTCTGTTGCCTCTCCCCTGCCCCCACCCTGCTAATAATGCAAGTTCACGAGGGGAGGCTCTAGGCTTTACACACAACACCTGGCTCTTAGTAAGGGCTGGGTAAATGTGTTGAGTGAGTGGCTGGATGATGGATGAGTGGGTGAATGGATGATTGTCAAGAAGATACAGGTGAGGCCAGGTCCATTTGGGCCCCTGTGTGCTGCACACCGACCCCCAGCTGGCCCAGACACTGCACATTCAGGCTGGGAGGACCCAGGTGGTTTGGGTTGGTCCTGAACTTACAGACAGGTGATACCAGGAGGGAGAAATGATGACCATGTTGGGTCAGGCAGGAGCAAGGCTGCTGGGGGTTGGGGAGGGGTCCGAGAAACGCTCACCTCACTGAGTTTCCTGTCATCTGTCAGGAATGGATTGGAGTGACTTTGGTGGTTCTCACCTCACTAGGCCTGGCGAGGCCACTCTGCCCTCCCTCTGATGCCCCTGGCACCCACCGTCTGGCTGCCCCCAAAACACTCTTCTTGGCCATTTATGCCCGTGAGACCCTCCCCTAATGCACAGTGGACCCTGCCTGGCAGAGCCCCGGGCTGGGCCTGGCGGCATTCTCTCCGGGCTATTAGGAGGACCGAGCCTGGCCTTGCATCTGATCCCTCAGCAGGAGCTGTGGGCCAGCACACACTACCGGTGAGTAAATGAAAGGTGCCGGTCCAGCCCCCAGCCACCCCGACCGCTGCGTGGGAACAAGCATCCTCCTGGGCTAGAGGCCTCTGCTGACCACGTCTCCCAGGCTGGCTCCTCGTGTTCTCCAGGCCCTGTGGCGTCCCCGCTCTCAGCACCAGGGACAGCTCCACCCACCTCCCAGCTCCCAGGGGACAAAGGCCATCTGAGGCCATCTTTGCCCATTTCTTTCAGCAAAAGTTTTGAAAGCCATAGCAGGAGAAACGTGGACGCTGGGGCCATATCTCCAAAGGGGCAGTGCCCCCCTTTCCCCAGCTGCACAAGCTTCCAAGCAGACCCCTTACACAGACACCGGTGCCAGTCAGCTGGAGGCCACACAGACTGGGGTGAGGGGTGGGACAGGGCAGAGGGCAGCTCTGTCCAAGCATCACCACCTAACACACCAGGCACTGTCTTGCAAAGGAGGCTGGACAGCAGCGCACAGCAGGCCTCTCCCCGAGGACTGGGGTAAGCCGTGGACCCCAAGCACATTTCCTCCTGGCCCAGGGTCCTGGGCGTCCGTCCCTCAGCCCTGGCCTGGAGGTTGTGCTGCCCAAACCGGCAGCTGCTGACAGGCACCCTTCCTGCTGGGGCTCCGGCCTAAGCTGCAGTGTCTTGGCAGCCCCCTTATCCCTCTGAGCCAATCACGTGTGGCTGAGCCCCACCCCCAACCTTCAAAAGCAATCCTGCCACAGCGAGGCTTCCTGTAAGCTGAGTGTCATCCTTGAAACCTGCAGGATCTTCTTAGACAGCCATTGGCTGGGTTGCCCGTCACGGCTGTAAGTGTGCCTGCCCCCGCTCCACACACAGACATGCCCCTGCCCCATCCATAGACCCCCCCAGGAGGGCTGCAGCCTCCAGGTGGAGCAGTCTGCAGAGTGAAGACTCGGTTTGTAATGAACACGAATGATTGGGCAGGTGTGTCTGCGTCCAGGCTCGCAGTCGACCCAGCAAACACAATGGGTGCTTAGATGTGAGTTTAAAATGCTGGCTCTGCCCCTGCCAGCCAGGCATCTCTTTGAGCCTCAGCTGCTAAGTGGGGGTAGTGACAGTCCCCAACTCATGGGGCCATTGCGAGGATGGAGGGGGGCCAGGCCAGCCGGCATTCAGTACCTGGCTGGGTGTCTGGCAGTTGCTGACTTGTCACTGCTGCTGTGGCTAAAATTGCCATTAAACAGAAGCCACCTGGAGATTCCTGCTCTGCCCTTCCAGGGGAAGGTCCATGTGCCAACAGCTATAGGGCTGAACTCAGGGTCACAACTCAGGTGCCTTCAGAGTCCAGGCATGGAGCCCCAGGGCCAGGCCCGGTGTGGGCCCTGCCACCTGCCCCAGGGACCACAGCGTGTGCAAGCGGCATGTGCTCAGGTCTGGGCCAAGGACCCCCACACAGGGCTCCGTCGCAAACAGCCTAACAGCCTAACAGAGGACCCAAACGGCAGGTCTCTGGGTGCCCGCCCCTCTAGCCAGTGGACACAGACCACGGAGCCTCCGGCCACACCCCCGAGGCAGATGTTAACAGAGAGAGTTCAGCTCCTTGTGAAGAATTGTGTCCTGACAGGCCACTGGCACAGAAAAGCCCTTTGTCCCGGCCAGCTGGCCGCCTGCCAATATCTCCCTGCCTGAGCCTTGCAGATGTCCCAAGGGTATCGGCTGAGGGCCAAGGGTCACCATGTCCCTTGGAGGAGCAGGGAGGACATGGTCAGAGTGACTGCCGGTGACTGGAGAGCTGCTGAGCAGAGCTGAGGCCCTGCAGGGGAAACTGAACCTGCCCTTCCTCCTTCACATCCGAGACACCTGCCCTTGCTCGGCCCCAAACCTGGCACCAGTCAGAGACCCTTGCCGCTGCAGATGGAGCTCTGCCTGGGGCCAGGAGCCCCCACCCCACTCTGAGGCCTGGCCCCTCTGGGCCAATGGAGGAGTCACATCTGGGCTTGGCCAGAGCTCCTCGCACGTGCTCTGCAGCGGTGGGGTCTCTCTGGGGTCTGAGCTGCCTCAGGCCCAGCGGAGGGGGTGGGAGAGGAAGACCTTGCACCTCCACCCAAAGTCAGCTGGACAGTGCAGGCCCAGAGGCAGGCAGAGAGCCTGGAGGCCGTAGGCCATTTCCTGGGAAGTTTGCGCAGGGAACGCGTGTGAAAGCCTGCTGGTTGGTGGGAACTCAGGTCCCCAGACCCAGGGGCTGATCCCAGTGCAGTGGCTGCCTCCCTGTGCCAGGCGGGCAACTGGATCTTCTAATCAGCACATCCCGTCCATGGTGCTGTCCACCCACCAGCACTGGGCACCCAAGAGGCCTGAGGCCGCCCAGCACACCAGGGCGCTGGCTGCTACTGCGCCCTCCTCAGTGGGCCGCCCTGAACGCATGCGCTCTGGGGGGGTCTGCTGCTGGCGTGCTGCCTCGGGACAGGTGGGACAAGGCCGTCCTTAGCCCCTCTATGTGCCAGGCACCCCAAGGACCCGGGGTCAGATGGGGCTGAGCAGGGGCGCTGAGCAGTTGAGGTGGCCGGCCCTGTGGACCCACCGCTCTGGTTCTTGCTGTTTGTTCTGTGCCTGGTTCACGGATGTGCTGAGGTCCAGCTGGACCCTCGGGTTCTCAGCCGGCCGTCATCCCTTTTGGACATTCAGCCTCCGTACAGTGAGCCGGAAGCCAGGACTGGGTGAAGTCCCTGTGGAAGGAGACGCAGAGCTTACTAATTAGTTCTTACTGATGAATGTACTGGCTCGGACCCCGCTGGACACATCCCCTGAGCCAAGCATGGGTGCCTGTCGCTCGCATGGAAATGCTGTCCTGCCAGGAGGAGGGCAGCTTGGCTCCCCTGCCCTTGGGTTTCTGAGCCCATCCTCATTGTAGGGGCGAGAGCAGGGGAGAAGGGGTTCATTGTAGCGTGGAGCCCTTTTTCATTTCCAGCATGTTCTAACATTTGTCACACCAGATGGATTGTCACAAGCATCTGGGGTGGCATTATTATTCTGTTACTCCCATGATGACAAAGCTGAGGCCATCAGGCCAAGGAGAGGGCCGGACTGCCCACCCCCAGCGTCAAGGCTCCGGAGGCCTCCTGCCGCCCCCCCCCCACGGTCCCCCCAGCTGTGTCCAGAGCTGTTTGTTCAGGAGAGCGCCTGAAACCCAATTCTGCTCCCTGTTGACAGAGACGCGGCTACAAGTAGCCGACCATGGCTCCAAAAACCAGGAGCCGGAGCCCAGGCAGCCAGTTGGGCCTCAGCTACCTGGGTGAGAGGGCGGGCTCATGAATATTCCGGCGTCCCCATGGCTCTCGAAGGCTTTGGCCCCTGCTCTCTCAGCCCCTCCCCCACACCCCTCCCCCTGCCAGCCACCAGGAGGTGGTGGGTGGCCGGCCTGGACGCCTCTGCACCTGAGCCATCATACCTGTTTGGCCATCCGGGTGCCAGGGCCCCACCCAGTGCCTTGTCTCTCTCCAAAGTACCTGCCGCGTCCCTGGCCAGTTCTCAGGGAGGTGCTGGGCCTCGTCCCAGTGCTGGGTGAAGATACTCACCCTGACATCGCTTGCAGAGTTTAAATACATTTTTCAGCATTAGAAATGCAGATTTGGCCGTGGGGAGCGTGTCTTCTTTGGCTCAGCCCCCTCGAACGGCATTTCCACCACTGAAGGAGGGGCTGGTGGCTCCTTCTCATCAAGCAACCAGCACGAGCCCAACCTGGACGCCACTCTCTGCAGCTCCTCATTCTCTGAACTGGCCGGTAGGGGGCATCACCGCTGCCCCGGGATGTCCCTGTCCCCAGGCCCTGTGCTAGGCCAGGAGGGGTGAGGCGGAGCCGGACAGGGGCGATGAGTGGTGGAGGTTTCTGCACTTCTTCACGGGGCCTGCGGTCTGGCTGTCTGGGCTACAGGGAAATGGGCCCCTCAAAGCCTGGGTCCCAGGTCTCACGTCAGGGCTGGGTTCTGCCTTGGCAGCTCTGTGGGGACATTCAGGCTAGAAGAGGGGGTCTCTGCCCCTCGGTGAGCTCAGCCGCGCTCCCCCCGCCTCCAGCGCTGTTCTCACCCTGTGGGCCTGAGAACGCCCTCATAGCACCTGCCACGCGGACGAAGGTCCTGCCAGTCGGGGCTGCCCTTCACCTTCCAGCTCACTGGCCACTGCCCTCGCTGCTCTGAGCTCCTTCCTGCCTCCTCTGGAGGTGGCCAGAGGCTGAGCTGAGCAGCTGGAGTGTGTGGGTCCCTCATCTCCAGGCTCGGATGCTGTGGTTCTGGGGGACAGACTGTTAACTCTGAGACAGTGGCTTCCATGGGATCCCTATGCCCAGACAGCCTCCAGGAGGTAGGTGTGGGGGAAGCGTACCCCAGGGCAGGGGGTCTCTTCCCCCCAGAGCCAGCAGCCAGGGCATCCCATAGCTGAATCTTCAGCAACCATGACACGGGCATAAGCTACCACGGCCGAGACCATTGTCCCAGGGGCATGGGACGAGGCGACCTTGGATGACCTTGCCTGCTCAGGCCTCCTGGGAAAGCCTGTGGGACTGACTCCTGCTGCAGCCCCTCCCACTCACACTGATTAGGATTTGACAGATGACTGTGCAGAGGGAGAGGGCATGTGAAGGTCAGAGGCAGCGCTTTGCGTGAGCACGTAGAAGGACAAACATTCATCACGATTAACATCGCACAGGGAGCGGCCCGCAGGAACCCCGATGTCGGGGAGACAGGCAAACAGCGGCTGGGACCTCAAGTGGCTTGTGGGGAACTGGAGGAGGGCTTTTCCAGAAAAGGGAAAGACAGAGAAAGCTGGGGTACCCCTGCAAAGTCCCAACCCACAGAGCTTACAAACCACCGCCCTGAGCACAAAGGGACCCCACACTGCCTCACCCTACAGACCATGAGGTCCCCTTAGACCATGTGTGCGGGGGAGCCTGCCCCCTCCAAGCAGGGGATACTGCTGCTGGAGACAGGGTGGTGGAAAGGGGCTCCACCCTCCCCATTTGCCCTCCTGCAATCCTGCCAGATGACGCCAGGCTGTTCCTAAGCAGGTGGGTTCTGTGACTTGAGGAGGGCTGAGACCACATGGTCACACAGGTCTCCCTGTTCTGATGACAAGCTGTACTGGTGCCACAGCGCAGCAAGACAGCCACTGTTCTGCCATTCGCCACAGGCCATGCTTGGACCAGGGTGCTTCAGGATACAACGTGCTCTGCCCAGGAAGGACCCCTGCCCACTGCCCACTGCCCTGCCCAAGAAGGACCTCTGCCCACTGCTCTGCCCAGGAAGGACCCCTGCCCACTGCCTGCTGTGCCCTGGAAGGACCCCTGCCCACTGCCCTGCCCAGGAAGGACCCCTGCCCACTGCCCACTGCCCTGCCCAAGAAGGACCTCTGCCCACTGCTCTGCTATCTGGGAAGAGCTGGGAGGGACTATTGATGGGGGACACAAGCACCTTGAGTGCAGACACAGAGCAGGGAGCTCATGTGCCCACCAGAGGGACCAACCTGACGGGCGCTGGCACTGTGACCCTACTTGGCCTGGCTGAAAGCCTGGGGTACCCACACCTCCCCAGCCCCGGTGTCTGCCAGGAGCTCCACACGGGGGGACATATGTTTACAGACCGGAGTAACCAGCAGTCACCAACTCCATCTGGGCTCTGTCTGGGCACCCAAACCAAGGAGCAGACAGAACGCTTTGAGTCCTCTGCTGGTTTTGCTCAGAGGTTTTTAAATAAATAGTTCTAGCCGGTGTGGACCCAGGTTGATCCACCTCCAGCATCCCAGCAATTTCACAGTCACCCAGGAGGAGACGCTGCCCCCGCCTTCACCCTGTTCTGTTCAGAACCACATTCATCTTTCAATACCTCATCAGAGACCCTCTGGGGCCCATCCCCCAGCCTGTGTGTGTTTCCATAGCAACCTGCGTGTGCCTCTGTTGGTCACATCTCATCAGACTGTGAGCTCTTTGAAAGCACGGTCCCCGACCTGGATCGCTGTGCTGGCCGGCAGATTGGGAGCGCAGAGGGCACGATGACCCCAAGCCCAGCCCCCAAGGGGACAAGCCGGTGACCAGGACACGGTGCCGTGAGCCTCGTGTCCACAGCCTCATTCATTCCAGAGTATGTCTTGAAGACAGAGAGACAACCTCCCCCTTCAGCTAGAGTGAAAGGGGGCCCCACAGGACACACACATCACCAGGGACAAGAGGGCAACCTGGCCCTGGCCCTAGGAGAGGGAGGCGGGTGGCCAGCCCTTCAGTGGCGCTGGGTGGCTGCACCTCCGTAGCCGCCTGCTCACCAGAGGCCTCTGTCTGCTCCCTCCCTCCTGCTGCCATGATGAGATGGGGTGGATTCTGGCCTCCAGCTGAGTGGCAGCATCACTGTCCCAGTGCCAGTGACGTTTCTGGAGCAGCCAATTTGCTGCCTGGGGGGTCCCTGTCACAGCAAGGCACTCAGGATTCCAGGCCCTTGGAAAACTCCAGAGACAGCTGGTGGAGCCAAGCAAATGCCAGCAGGAGGTCCGCCTGGGCCTGGGGTGCGACAGAATCCTGACTCCTCCATTTGATCTCTAAAATGGGGCCACCAGCACCCCAGGTGTTTGTAGCTGTCGAGGTCCGTGCCCTTGTCCTGGGGAGTGTGTGCTGGACAGAGTCGGGTTGCAGAGGGAGGGTGCCGCTGGAAGGACAGATGGATACACAGAGTGGGGACGTTCCCAGCCTAATGTAGATGGAAGGGCTGCACCGGACGGGGGCTCTCAGGCCCCACCCGCAGGGGGAGGGCGGCACAGCCCCTGTGCCCTCGGGTGGCATTGGGCAGATGGAGCTGGGTAGGACCAGGAATCCCGTGGCTGTGCATCCTGCCCCGCAGAAAGGTGGTTCCCACCGTGAGGGGCTCTGGGGCCCCAGACAGCTTGAATTCTGAGCCCTGGTTCCTACACTGTATGTGCAGAAAGGCCCGTGCACACTGCACCTGGATGCCCGCCCCACGTCCCCACTGCGTGCAGCTGTCATCCAGGCTGGGCCCCTCCCAGAGGGATAGTCCATCTGCCCTTGACCCAGCCTTCCTTTCAAGTCAGGGACCTGCAGCCAAAGGCACCCTGTTCCCCGGCACAGCTGCCCAGGGCAGCCAGGTGCCCTCCCTCCTGGCCCCCAGTGGTGGTGACAGGCCAGAGTCCTCCCTGCTGACGTGCCTGCAGGTTTCCACGTCACCGGCCTGTCGGTGCTGGCAGGGCTATCTGAGAAAGAGGCTTATCTCGGCCGAATTGTTTTTTTAACTCACATAAAATATTTATGTGAGCATTTCTCGCTGCCTGGAGAAAAGGACTCTCTCTTCCTCAGTCACCCCTTCAGCCTGAGGGGGTGACAGCCAGCCCCCCAGCAGTGACCCCAGGGTGCATGCAGGCTGGCGGGGGAAGGTGTCTCAGGCCTGGGAACTTGGTTTTCCGAGTAACCTGCCTGGCACAGCCCCAGCATCAGTGCCCACCCCACATGACGGGTTTTCACTGCCTGGTGTTCCTCATTCTTTGTATTGTGTTTTATTTCCTTAGTGGTACAATGATTGGAGATTTACTTGGCGTTCCTGAATTACAAAACTGAAGTGTGGTGCCTGTGACCACTTCTGCAGCTTTACACAGAGCACTGGGTTGGGGAGTCTCTCACACTCCCCTCTGCCTCACTCCCCGTGTCCTACCATCGGCCTGGATTTAAAGGCTGAGGCTTCCGGGGGCATCACTGCTCCTGGCAGAACTGGGGGTGTCGGGGTGCAGAGAGCAGGGTGGGGTCTGAAGCACCTGGCCGCCCTGCCTGTGGCTGTGGGCAAGTGGCTTCCCCACTCGTGTCAAGTGTCGGCGCGAGCCACAGGGAGACAGGCTCTGCTGGCCAGTGGTGTGCCTCAGCTTCCACCGGACCAGCCCTGATCAGCCTCCCTGCAGCCTGGGGCTGGGGACCCCCTTCCCCCCAGGGGACGCGGAACAACACAAGCAGGGCCTGCAGCTGAGCTTGGCTGGACTGGAACCCAGGGCCTCACACCAGGACGCTGGTCTTTACCTGGGGGAGGGGACTCCCTTGGACTCCTCTGCATGGCTCTGAGCCCCTTCACAGGACAGAGCTCTGAGGTGTGTGTTCTCTGACCATGGGGCCAAGGAGATCCGAATCTGGAGACCACCACCCCAACTCTGCCTGTCCTGAGGGGTGCACCTTCTGGAAGTGCACGGGCTCACTCCAGCCCCTGGGAACACCAAGTTCACCCCAGAACTCACAGGAGCCACTGCAGAAGACGGACTGCTTCCAGGCATCGTTGGCACTGAAGGTTCTGGGAAGCCAGGCCCAGCACCCCTCCTGTCCCAGGACAGAACCCCTTGCCTGGTGTTGGCCCTCCATTAGCCACTCCGCCCGGCAGCATTCACAGCCACCTCTCTCCCTCCCACCCCAAGCTGAACCCCCATCAGAAGCCTGGGGAGGGGCAAGGCTGTGAGGGCAGGGCTGGGTCTCCTCCCAGCAAATCTGCTGCAGAGCCAGGCCATGCCCCTGCCCCTGCCCCCCCCCACCTGCTCAGTCCCTCAGGCTGACATCTGTCTGCAGACAGCCAGCCAGCCAGCCTTCCCCACCGGGAGCTTCCAATGGTGGTGCTTCCCCACCATTCTGTGCCCTCTGCGTGCACAGCATAATCTAGGAGAGGGGGCACCGAGTCACCAGTGCTGCTGGGAACGCGACCCCGCTGCCTGGGCATCGACTGTGCATGTCCTGTGTGGGGGCTGTGGTGCAAAGGGGAGCAGGAGCCAGCGCCTGACCCCCGGAGCTGACCCAGGAGGGAGGCACCTACACGATGAAGGAGCAGGGTGTGATCAGGTTCATAGGAACACGCCCTGACGCCAGCCCATCAGGGAACCTTCAGGGGGGAAGCCGCTCCAGAGAGAGGCTTGGGCAGGATGGAGGTCGGGTAGGGGCTGCAGGTTCCCGCAGCACCAGGTCTGCCTCAGGCAGGGACGTGGGGCCGCCCCTCACAGGCTCACTGCGGAGCCAGGAGGATTTGGTGTCCATGCCTCTCAGGAAGGAAGTCAACACAACCCCACTGCACTGCAAATGTCAAACCTATCGTGGGATGGAAAATTAGCAACTCTGAATGTCAGGGAGGGAGTCTGACGTGGCTGAGCTGCTCTCCAGCTCCTGGCCAGGGGACGCAGGAGGCGGTGGCTAGAGCAGGGCCACCACCAGGCACTCACTGGCCACCAGACGCTGTGAAGCCAACACACACGAGGGATTTGGTTTCTGGACTCTGGTCTCTGGTGGGAAGCCCCATCCAGGGACATCTGTGCCAGAAGTAGAGCTGAGAGAGCCTCCCTCCAAGAGCAGGGCTGCAGATGACAACATCTGCAGATGATAAGATCAGGGTCTGCCATGTCCAGGCAGAGATAAAATTTAACCAGCACAAGGTGAAATCTGATCCAGGGCTTCCAAACAAAAACCTGAATTCACTATCCTAGGCTGAGATTGAGTCATGAGAAAAAGACTGAAGGTATTAGTGGACCACAAGCCACCCAGGACAGAGTTTGACTATATTACAAGAGATCTGTTTGGAATGTGGCAGGGGATAAGGCCATTGGCCTCGGCCAGGTGGGTGCCCTGAGGTCCTGGGGCCAGTTGTGGGCTTTACTCTGAGAGGAGTCTGGGTGGCTGGGCTACCAAAAGCGACTGTCGTGGGTGTGACACAGCCCGTCTGAGGGTGGCGAACAGGCCAGGGCAAACTGAAGCTGAGTGATCACCAATCCTGGAGCTATAAGACTGACAGTGCACTGAGTCAGAGAGGAGCTAGGTGACATCTGAGGAAGGGCTGCCAGACAGAAGCCAGGACAGCGAAGAGCTGCCCCCATAGACCCCTAACCCATTGTCCCCTCAGCCCCCAAGCCTGGCAGGGGTCACTCACCTCTGCCACTAGGAATAGGTCTGGCCTTTGGGGTGAGGCGGCCAGACCCATCGAATGAGTGACCTCCCGGGACTGCTCTGAGCAGTCGGCCCCAGAGTCCTCCCTGGAGGGCTGGCCGGCTGCAAACACCCCCCACCCCGGGCTGATTGCGAGATGACCAGTAGGCCTTGCCCTCAACAGAGATGAACGCCCCCACGGGCAGTCACCAGGATGGCCTGGCCTGGCTTGCATCCCAGCACAGCCCCTTTGCGGGGCACCGAGCGCACCTCCACAGCCGTCTCTGTGCTGCGTCCCCGGCAAGGTTTCCTAGCTGCTGTCCAGGGTCCCGAGGCCCGTGTGCACCTCATCTCCACTCACCCTGTGACCAGCACGAACCTACTCAGTGAATGAATGCATGAATGAATGAAGTGTGGTGGCCACTTGCTGAGAAACCTTCAGGCCTGTTGTAGAAATTGGGGCTGGGCCAATTCTGAGAATATCCCCTCAGGGCCTTGGGCCACCAGGACCCCGGGGGGTGCAGGCCTGAGGGTCCCCTGGGGCTGTGTGAGCAGCCAGGTCCACGTCCTGAGTGAAGGTTAAGGAATCTAAGGCAGGAGATGATGTGCCCTGGCCTGGCTGTGGGCTGGGTGCAGGCGGCTTCCATGGCAGCCCGCCTCTGGGCGAACGCTGCCACCTGGTGGCATCCCGCACACAATGGCTCTGGGGCCCTGAGGGCGGCGGTGGGGGGGTGTCCATGCTATCCCGGGGAGAGTGGCGTCCTCAGGCATCTGGCACACGTGGGGGTCGGCATCACCCCAGCAGCTGATCCTGCCCAGGACGTCAGTCCCCCCCATGTCCTGTCACTCCACTGACCACGGCCCCTCTGGCACCACAAACACCTCCAGGTCCTCTGTGCCCTGTTCTCCTTTGGGCACTCAGAGACGCCTGCAATGCCTGCAATGTGCCCCCTCGCGACGGAACCCCCATGGGATGTGGGTGACAGCAGGCAGAACAGTGCATCTGTGGGGGCGTCTGTGCTTGTGTGGGGGCCTCGCTGAGGTCACCACGGAGCAGAGCGTATATTTAGGGTGTCATCTCGTGGACAGCTTGTCCAGGGCGGGAAGAGGGTCAGGAGGTGGAGGAGGAGCCGGCAGCCCGAGCGCCCTAGCGGCCACATGGTAGGCAGGCCATGGGGCCGCAGACTCTCCCGCCCATGCCCCTCAGCCAGCACCACTGGCAGGCAGAGCTCTCCCCCAGGGGTCTGCAGTGGCCCCTCATCTGAGCCCAGAGCCATGCGCCCTGGCCCCCCTACTCCATTCACAGCCCAGAACACCAGCCTGGAAGCCACTGGCTCGCCCACCGACTGGCCATCTCTGACTCAATCATCTGCAGCCTTGCCCATCTCCTCGGCTGTGCCAGGTCAGGTGCTGGGAGTGGACAAGGTGCCTTGTGGGACCCAGGTGACAGCTCGGGAGTGAGGGGGGACATACAGATGGTCCCAGAAACCAGGGTGGCTGAGTTGGGGGACTCCAGAGGGCAACTTAGTTAGGGCCCAGCTCCACCGTGCGATCTGGTCACACCCCAGGCAAGTTTGGGGGCCACATCCTGTCCCTCCACTTACCTCTGACCAGGGGCACCCCAAGCTCTCTGTGCTTTGGTTTCCTCCCTTGAACAATGGGGTGATTGGTGATGATACCTCATGGGTGATGGTATGCATGCCATCATAAGGGAATGGGGTGCATGCCTGAGCGGGTACGTGGCCACGTGGGCCACACACAGAGAGGGCAGGGAAAGCTCTGGGCATGTCAGGGAGCAATGGGGACCACAGGGCCACAAAGAACCTAAAACGCCTGCCATTCCCTGCATTGCTCTGCTCATCCTGCCATCAGCTGGCAACCAGTATCTGGCCCAGGGCCTGTGAGCGCTTCTGGGAACAGAACTGGGACCGGCTTGGGTCCCCCAGGGACCTTTCTCTTGCTTTCTTGGTGTGGAACCCCGGGTTTAGCTGGGCACGTGGCACCCAGTATAAAGGCTCCATTTCCCAGTCTTAACCACAGACTGACTGGGTTCTGTGGACGTAAGTGGAAGCCGTGTGTGTGTGTGTGTGTGTGTGTGTGTGTGTGTGTGTGTGTGTGAGACAGTGTGCCCTTCCCCACACCACCTTCTGCTAGTTGGAATGCAGGTGCAATGGCTACACTCTGCAGCCACACTGGCCCATGTGGTGACCCTGAGGAGGAAGCCATGTCGAACCGAACAACAACACAGGAGGGTCCTGGGTCCCCAGCACCACAGTGCCACCTGCCACACTGGTCGAGACAGGCTCCCTCTGGACTTGTAGACCATGAGAGACAAACATGAGTCTATTCTGTTGAACCCACGGTATATTAGGGTTTCTCTGTTAATCACAGCCAAGCCCAAATCACCCTACTCCTAGGTGACAGTTCCTAGAAACAGAGAAACTGCTTGGCACAAAAAAATAAGGTATCCAGTTCAAACACTGCTATGGGGAAGCAGATCATGACATTCTTCTCCCATGGCCATGGGGAGGGAGGACAGAGGTGGGCTCCTGCCTCAGCCTCCTGCACACAGCATGGAGAGGCTGCTAGAGAACTCCCAGAGTGCACTGGAGTCCGGGTTTCACGGTCCCCCCAAACTGCTCAGAAATCAGGTAGAGTGAAGTGTGCCAGCCCAGGTGTCTGAGGGCCATGCCGGCCGTGGTGGGCCCCCGAGCTCACAGCAGAAGTTTCCAATGTCCTGAGATGGTTCTGCAGCCCTCGGTCCCTTGGCTCTAGTGGGGATGGGCAGGGGACGCTGGTTAATGCTGTGAGTGAACAGAGGTGAGCCCAGCCTGCAGGCAGGAGCCAGCAGCGCCTGGAGCACAGCCTGGTTCTCCCCCAAACGCAGTCACCCCAGCCCAGAACTTCCTGGAAGGCTTGTAACACAAAGGCTTCTTGTTGGTGGCCCGGGTCTGCCAGGCCCTCCCTACCTCCAGGACGTCTGTGAAGGGGCTGGGTGCCAGTCACCGGTCACTACCTCTCAGGCTGCTGAGCCCTGCTAAGTTGCTCTTATAGGTTATGAACCCCAGGGAGCCCCGGGAGGGTCTGGTGGGGACGGACTGTCTGGACGGACAGTCTGGAGGGCAGGGGAGGCACAGCCACTGCAGCTCAAACCCACACAGCTGGGCACTTGCCGGGGTCCCTCCCAGGGAGATGGAGGGGCGCAAGATGGAAGAGGAGGTGGGTACAGTGATAGGGCAGGTGCCAAAGACAGTAGGGAGTGGCTCTGAGGACAGTAGGGCAGGATGCCTTCCCCAAACGCTGGTGGACCCCTGTGCACAGAGCCCATGCCCAAGGACCAGGCTAGCGTTTCCTGGGGGACCCCGAGGCTTCTGTCCCAGGACCCCAGCTGCTCCTGACAGCGGGGAGAAGGGTCACAGGCAGCAAGCCTGGGATGGAGGGGGTCGGGGGGGTCGGTGAGGAGGAAGATCTGTTGTTCTGAGCCATCAGTTGGGGTCCTTTGTTATGGCAGCGACAGGACACTGACAAAGCCCAGGTCTTGACCGTGGAGAGTGTGAGGCCCCCGCCCCCCCACCATGGGAGCACAGTGAGCTCGTGGAGTCTGTTGATGTCCCTACCACGAGCCTGTGCCACAGGCCAGCAGCCCCGAGAACGTGAAGAGGAAAGAGGTCACACGCTGTGCAGGTTGAATCGCTGCTTTACTAAGTGCACAGGTCTACTGGGCACCCGAACGCGTCCCTGTGGCAGTAGAACTCTCCTGAACTTTCCATGTGCGTCCCTGCCGCCAGATGCCACACCCGAGGTCCCTGGGAACCTGCGCTGGGCCCGTTGTCACGGCACAAGCATCAACCTGACAGTGAGTTGAGTGAGTCAGCATTGCGCTGGTCCACAGAAAACTAGATTCATTCCTGGGCGTCTGTCCCTAGAAAGCGACAGTGTGCGGCGGCGACACGGTCACGGAGAGAAGGCCTGCTTGCTACGGTACAGGGCACACTGTGCTCCAGTGTGCGGCACACGCAAGGCATTATGAAATATTCTTTGGAGCGTGAACGAAAGTGCAAAGACAGCCAACAGCTCAAATGGGGAGACACAGCCAGCTTCCGGCTGGTGGTGACAAACCATCCGGACGGCGCAGGGAGGGGACGCAAGCGGGTTCCAGGAGGACGTGCGCTTGGAGCCCCCAGCAGGTGTGAAAACTGGTGTGAGGCCTGCCGCCACTCGGCACCTTCTATGGAGCTGCTCCTGCAGGCCGCGGACAGGACAGGCCGCCGACGCGGGGTCTGGTGTTGGGGCCTGGCAGTCACCAAGGGGGCATGGGGTGACCTCCGTGAATTCCTGTCAACGCGCATTAAGGCAACTTTATGAAACACGGTCAGAGCTGTATGTGGGGCACGTGGCAACGAACGCACCCCAGCCTGGGAGCCCCACCCCCAGGAGGGTCCCCTCCTATCTGGGCACCTGATCTGCCTGTCCCAATGTCCTCCACCAGCCATGGGCACCCACTCAAGTGTCCAAGACAAGGCCCACCCAACTCTTCCCACAAATGACCTTAGAAGGTGGTAGAGAGGGGTCTCACCTCCAGGAGCATGTCTCACTCTCTACCCTGTTTCCATCATCACCTCCTCCTGGGGTCTGCTGTCAGCCCCTCCCCTCACAAGACGGCAGACTCGAACGACCAAGGGCCCCAGTCCTGCACGCTCCAGAGGCTACAGTGCCCTGGCCTGGGCAGCCAGCTTTCCCAGGTCCCTTGGAGACAGGAGCGGTGTGGGTCCCCACCCCCCCTTCCCACCTCCTTCAGGAAGCCCTCCTTGGTTGTCTACTTAGTGCTTGGCAGGAACCCAAGTGGAGCCTGTCCCTGGGGACAGGAACACAGGAGGGAAGCTGGCCTGGGACACCATCCCCAGGACACTAAAAGCAGACAGCCCCCCTGCAGGGCCCCCCAGCCTCCCTGCCCCACACGTCAGTACATATAGGCAGGTGGCAGGTCTGTGCACACCACCTCTGAGGGCAGCAGAGGACCACATCAGTCAGGGAAGGGGTGTGTTGTTCTGGGCCAGTGTGCACTGGGCACCGAGGGCATGGAGCCCCGACGGCTCAGAATTGGGCCCGCAGGGTACAAGGTGCCCCCAAGCCCTGCACGGTGGGTTCTCAAGGTCAAACCGTCCCTCTTCACACTGCATTCGTTTCAAGGGCTTGTGACGTCGGAGGATGTGGATACTGCTGTTTTGTTTGCTCCTGCAGCCTGAGACCCAAGGGCAGGTGGCTGCACCCACCGATCTGTACATTATTTACAATTCGGGGTGAATATGAGATAGATACAAATGCCAGCATTTCTACAAAGGCCTCCCAGCGCCCACCAGCCCTCTCGGCTTCCGGAAGCGTCTAGAAATGTCTCAGAGCCAGGTCCTATCCACAAACATGGGGGCAAGGGCACCTGGTGTAAGGGTATCCCCTGCGCACGGATGGCCGGTGAAGGGGTGACCCCTTCTCTCCCATGTTCACATGTCAAATCCACAGCCACAGGGTGGGGGTGGCGGGCTCCAGCCAGGTGAGGGAGAAGGGAGGTTAAAATAACGCTGAAGATGCGTGAGGCTGCCTGGCTGCTGATGCCCTGGGCTCTGAGTCAGGTGATTAGGGGCGGGTCTCGGCTCTTCCTATTCTGGACATTCGGCCCCTATGAAGCAGCCCTCGCAGCATGGGGTCCTGAAGCCTGGGGCGGCTTTCAAGCCCCCAAAGTGGGCGGTGTTTGCTGAGAGGGCAGCTGTGGCCTCCTGTAAGGAGGGTTCATGGGGGGAGGCAGGCCCAGAGGGAGTCCTCTGCCACCTGGCTGGGGTCCCCCCATCCCTCAGGCAGCCCAGTTTGAGGTTTCATGTGGACAGAAGAGGGAGCTGTTGGGCCAGAGCACACCAATGAAGACAGGACAACATACCACCTGGCAGTGACAAGGCTGGGCCATGGGCCAGGGGGACACGGAAAGCCGGCCAGCACCCCAGCCTCACATTTGGACACCCCACAGGTGACAGGACCTCCCAGGCCCAGCCCACGCTGTTTCTGGGCATTGGCCACCCAAACGCTCTATGGCTGCCCGACCAGCTGTGGGGGTTGGAGGGGGATAGGGCACATGGGACCCAGGAGCCCAGGACAGCCAGGACACCCTAGGCTTCAATGTCCCAGGACCGGCAGTGACCCCTGAAGTCCTTAATTCCTAGTGACTTACAGCAGGAAGAGCCAGGGTGAGGGGTCAGACATGGGGCCGCCAGAGTTAGAAACACGCTATGTGCATATGCGCAAAGGTGGGTGTGAGCATGCGTGTGTGCCTGAGTGTGCACAGAGCATGTGTGTGGGGGGTGCTGCATGTACACAGGTGTGTGCGTGAGCACGGGTGCAGCGTGGGCAGGGGGGTGTGCTCCAGCTAACACATACGCTTGGCCTGGGAATGTCGGCTCTCAGCCACACTCGTGTCACACACACACCCAACACAGTGCACAAGCTTCCTGAGGAACATCCAGCCTCTGTCCTGTCACACTTCTCTGAAGACAGGGACAGGCAGTGGACGGGCGCTGTGGGACAAGCGCTGCTCAGGCCTGGGTCTGGGGGCCCCGAGAGGGAGCCTCTCCCCCAGCATCCCTTCAAACCATCTCCCACGCAGCTGTGGTCTCCTCTCTCCAAGGGGCAGAGATGTTCCGCAGCAGACTTCACGCCCTTCTTGCTGAATGGGGCACCTGACAGTCTAGCCCCACCCCTTCCTGTTGCCACCTCAGGGACACCTGCGTCTGGCTGAGCTGCTCTGGGGACAGGACGCACGTCACAGGCCAGCTCCCCCTGTCACCAGAGGCACACAGCGCATGGAGCAGGTGGGACAGAATGCAAACCTCTCTGAGGTGGGGGAAAGGCTCCCCTCCCAGCATGAGATCCCACAGGGGACACAGTTCCTGTTGCTGGTAACCAGTGCAGGAGCAGCCCCGGGGAGCTGGTGTCAGATGTAGGCGCTCAGCTGCTGTGCCTGCCTGGTGCCTGCAGCTGGAGGCCCTCCCACGGGGACAGACAGGGAGGTGCAGACCCCAGCCCCGACCCCCCCAAAGGGAGCAGCGGGCAGGGTGGCCACTTGCCTGGGTCACTTCACACCAGCCACACCAAGTGCCAGAGGTGTCTACACTGAAGAGACTTTGAATCACCGCGGAGGTGGCTTAGCTGGGCCCAGGCCTGGCGCACACGGGGTCCCTGCCTCAGGGGGTGCCAGCGCCAACTTGCTGTTCTGTTACCTCAAACACCAGGCTCCCCACATTGCCTGCCTTTGGGCTCCCAGCTCCAAGCTGCTGCCCTTCGGGCTCAGGTACCAACGAGAGGAGGGTGGGGGTGGGTTCCTGCTCCCCAGAGACCAGGGTAGGGATGGGTGTCCATGACTCCCAAGACACCAAGAGGCCACAGCTAAGGGACCGGTCAGTGGAGGAGAGCGCGTGGGGACGGTCAGCTCCAGTGAGGACAGCACCTCCCACAGGACAAAGCTGCCTTGGCCTCTGGACGGGAAGGGGCCTATAATGACACGTGGGGGCTTTGAAGGCTTTTCCCAGTGCTTATATATCGTCCAGGCCTGGCTTCTCTCAGGGCACCAATGGGGGATGCAAGAAGGATGGCGTGCGAATCTGTCACCACAGCCCACCTAGTCCAGGGACCCTGCAACAGAAGCCCAGCCCAGAGCAGTGCCCCCAACTACCCAGCCCGCTCCCACACTGGGTCTCTAGACGATAGCTGGCCACAGCCCGGTGACCAGCGCCCGGCCAGGGCCGAGCGCGCCCACCCCCAGGTCTCCTGCGGCCAGGACAGCCCCCAAGGACCCCCTTCCAGAAGCCTGAGGAGCAGGCCCTTCCCACGAGGTCCAAGAGTCACCATGTTCCTGTGTGGTCCCGTGACCTCGCCCCTGCTCTCCAAGCCAGGGTCTTGCACTTAGGGCTGCTTTCCATCACAGACACTCAGAACCCAGGGGGAGGAGAGGGATGGCGCTGGCCGCTGACCGGCGGATCGCACAGGTGGGCACCCAAGAGGCCAGGGGGCATCGTCCCAGCCGTGCACATGACATCCTCAGGGGGACAGGCCTGCCCCTTGCTGGCGCCCCCTCAGGGCACTGCTCTGACCCCACGCCTCTGCATGGCTGCCAGGGGTCTGTCAGGGGCCTGTTCTCGGCCACCACCCAGCCCTGCACACATGTGGGCCAACGGTCTGCAGAGTGAGCACAGCCAGCCTGGCTGCCCCTCGTTGGGAAAGAACTTTTGTCACCCTTCACTATGGAGACCAGAGAGCCCCCTCCTGCCCGCATCCTGCGTGGCACCCACCATGTGACTCTAAGAAAAGGCCCCCAGGGTCCCACCTCAAAACCTCAAGGCCAAGAGTCAGGGAGAGGCCGCAGGGGCCTCATTTCCGGGGCCCGGCCCAGCCCACATCACCGAAGGGGCCCTCGCCTGTGGCCGAGCGCGGTGGCGGCCCGCATGGGGTGCAGAGGTCCGAGTCTGTGTCTGACTCCCCCTCGGCAATGTAAGGTCTGACTTTGGCACAGGGCGCGGCGGCCGCATAGCAGCTGTTGAGGGCGTCCAGGTTCTCCTTGGACTGGGAGATGCTGAAGCCACTGAAGGAGCGCTCCAGCTCCTCGTGGTCCACGGACGGGATGGAGATGGACGTGTCGCTGTCCCGCAGTGCGCCCTCCTGGGGCCGGCAGGCGGGGGCATCCTCGTGCCTCAGGAACTCCGCGCTCGCCCGGTGGCCCCCGCCATAGGCAGACAGCGAGCGCTCGTGGGCGGGTGGGGGCGGAATGCGAACCAGTGGGCCGTGGTCCCCCACAGGCGAGGTGCCCTGGCCCGGGCGTGGGTGGCCCTGCTGCTGCCATGAGGTGGAGGGCGGGCACTGGGCTGGGAGCGCCACAGGGGGCGCCGAGAAGTTCTTGTGGCCGACGGAGCTGGTGGAGCGGACGAGCTTGACGATGCAGCCGCTGCGGTCGCCCTGCTCGCGGCTGTCCTCGGGGCTGTGGTACGGAGGCGCCGGCTCCGGCTCCTTGGCTCCGAAGTACGCCTGGGTCTCCGAGGGCGGGATCCCCATGCGCTGAGTATAGATGCTCACCAGGAAGTCCAGCTTCTTCTCCATAGACAGCACCTGTAAGGGAGGCTGCTGGGGCCGCTGCTCCCGCACAGGTGGGGGCACCCGGGCTGCTCCACGCACAGGTGGGGGCACCTGGGCTGCTCCCCACATAGGTGGGGAACCTGGGCTGCTCCCTGCAGAGGTGGGGGGACTTGGGCTGCTCCACGCACAGGTGGGGGCACCTGGGCTGCTCTCTGCAGAGGTCGGGGGACTTGGGCTGCTCCCAAAGATGGGACCTCAGCTGCTCCCCATATAGGTAGGGGGACCTGGGCTGCTCCCTGCAGGTGGGGGACCTTGTCTACTTCCCAAAAAGGTAGAAGCATCCAGGGGGCTCCCCGCAGAAGTGCAGAGGCAGCAGGAAGCAGTCCCAGCAGCAGCTCAGCCTCTGACCCCACCTGTCACTGCGTGTGGCCTCAGGGCTTCAGAATGCCGGACCCTGATGCTTGCCTGGGCCACGTTGCTGCCCACCGTGAGCCCACCCCTTGGAGCAACCTGCACAGATGGACGGCACCGCCTTTCCCTCCTTGGCTCCCAGAATCAGAGCCCAGTGGAGGGCCTTGTGAGTGGTTTCTGAGGACTCGCTCCCAAGAGAGGGCAGTGGGGACAAGGCCGCCAAGTGTGAGAGAGAGCCACTCACAGGCCTCAGTACGCAGCGTCCCGCTGTGCAGCGCCCCCTCCAGGCAAGGGGACGGGGCACAAATGGTGCTCCTGACCCTTAGGGTCTGCGGCCCTGAGGGTGCAGCTGCAGAAGGTGTCCAAGTACAGCACCCTCAGCTATGAAGGGCCCCACGTCCCCTGAAGCTTGTGGACCCCACCTGCAGTGTCCATCTCAGATACGTCAGGCTAAAAGGCTGGGCGGCGCTGCCCCGCCTGTCCCACCTGCTTCTCCACCTTGCCCAGGTGGCCCTCCCCGACCTGGCCCACCTGCTTCTCCACCTTGCCCAGGCGGCCCATCATGCTGGGGTCCTCGGGCAGCTCTGCCTCCGCTGGGCCCTTGGTGCGGTCCTTGTCGGTCATTGCTGGGCCCCGCCCCACGATCTGGTCCACTCTGCCAGGAAGAGACCCCGCCCCCTAGCATGAGTTCGGGTGGGTGTGGCGGCCGAGGCCCTCTCCTCCTGGGCCAGGCCACAGCCCCCCAGATCCAGGCTCCAGGCAGAGCCCAGAGTCAAGGGGGCAGCTGGGTGCCAGGACAGATGGGCGCCGGGCGCCTGGTTCTCACCCTGAGCTCTGAGCCCTTGGGGTCTGTTACCCGTTCACTCCATTGCAGTGGGCTGGCACATTAGTGAGGAGTAAAGTAAAGGGAACTGGGGTCATTCACCCCTCAGTCCCCTGCTAGACCTGAGCCCCGCCCCCCACCCTGAGCTTTACTCCTTCATAATGTGTTACAACCCTGGGCCCAGCTGGGGCTGGTGGGGACAGTTAAATGTCTGCAGCAGCCACAACAGAAGCAGGAAGGACGTGCGGCTCCGTGCACCAGGACGGGGAGCGAGGGGACACAGAGCAACACAGGAAACTGCCCATGTACAACCAAAGGAGGGGACAGACAGAGCCACTGCGAACCAGAGAGAGGGTGTGTGTGCATGTGTGTGTGCACATGCGTGTGAGATGCAGAACACAGCTATGCTGACCTCCAGCGAGGCCATAGGTCCTGAATGCTGACCAAAGGAGATGGAGGCTTCCTTTGGGGAGGGGACTTCTGTGTGACCATTGAGGTGTTCCCCGACCCCCATGCTGAACAGGAAGGGCCACTGAAGGGCTCGGCAGGTATGTGGACGCTCACTCAGAACAAAGGTCCCAGCTGTCTGGCAGCCGTGGGGTCAGCGGCTGTGGACCTGCCAGGGTGCAGCTAAGCAGGATGGTGACGCAGACCACAGCCACACAGCCCCCACCTCGTTTGTGGCCTGGAGCACCCTGCACAAAGGTCACTTCTCAAGTTTGGGGTGCAGGAGGATGCTGCTCCCACAGCCCGGCAGGGGCCGTGTGAGCTGGGCAGGGCTGCATCTCAGTCTCCTTCCTGACCACAGGGCTGCCCTGACTGACGGAGGGCAGGGGGCTTGGGTGATTTGTTTCCTTCTGTTGCATGAAGCAGAAGAGGGGTTCAGGCTTGCGTCAGCCATGGTGCAGCCTCCTCATGCTTCATGCGGGGCTTCATGCTGGACTCATGCGCGCAGGGGTGGCGTGGGGGACCCTCAGGCTTCAAGCAGACCCCAGTGGAGAATGGAGGGCGAAGGATACTCTGGCGTTTCTGCGTCCATACAGCCCAGGCACAGGTGCTCAGCGCCTTTGCCCCCTGCCACATGACGGGCTGCCTGCATGGCTGGTCCCCATGGGGGCCTGAACCAAGAGCTCAGCCTGAGAGGGTCCTCTGGGAGCCTGGGCCACCCCTTCCCCTGGGCCTCAGGCTGTTAACCCCCAGGTGACCAAACTGTCCTTCTGGCCCGCTCTCTGAGTGAACGTGTGTGCCCTCTCCCCGTGGTGACCCAGGAGGCCTGGGGTGCTCCGAGGACCAGCAGGACCTTCCCAGCTCATGGCTCTGAACCATCCCCAACAGGAGTGTCCAGAAGGGCAGCTTGGGTCTCAGGGCCCAGCGTCCTTGGGGCTGGGGGACATGGCAGAGCAGGGGACCCAGAAAATACCATCTGGGGCTGCCCTGGGTCAGGCCTGCTCCCCCGGGACCTCCTCTCTCCTGGGACAGCTGCCAGGTGAGATGCCCGGCACACAGGCCTCCAGGACGCCCCGGGCCCCTCTGCGCCCCAGCTATCAGTGCAGCCAGGTACATCCCTCCTCACCCTCAGATCTCTGCCCTGGGGGCTCCACTCTCCCTTGGCCAACCAGACCTGCTGGAGGAGTGGGATGGGTTACAGTGTCCTCTGAATGGCCCCAGGACGAAGTCTGAGTGTGCTAACTCACCACCTAAGGGTGCCCTCACCATGGCTCCCACCGGCTGGACGTCCACATTGGTAATTCTAGTTGCGACGCTAACGGTGGGAGACAGAACAGAGGCCCTGGGCTCTCCCTGGGCCCCCAACCCTCCTATTTATTCACAAGTGTTAAAGGCAAGAGAGGACACACAACCTGCTCAGACCTCACCACAGCCCTGGTCAACACCCCCTGTGGGCCTGAGCGCCAGTGGGTGCGGTATGGACACTGGGGTCCTCGAAACCCTGCCAGTCCTCCCTGCACATCTGGACACAGTGCATCCTTGTGGAGCTGACCCTCTGGTCTGCCCAGAGAGCGCCCACCCCGAGTGGACATCGCAGACGGTGTCCATGGAAAGCTTCCCCAGGATCCTGCAGGAGGGCCCCCAACACAGCCCGTCTGGCCCTGCAGAGGGACGGCCTTCTCCCAGGCGTGGCTTTGCCAAGGACAGAGAAATATCCCCTCCATTCTGTCAGAAGAGCAGTGCGTGTGCTGCCGTCATGTGGCCTGGAGCACAGGGGACTGGCCATTCCAGAGACAAGGCAGGAGAGGGTTGGCATCCTGACCTAGGTGAGTACTGGGGTGACTCTCTCGGAGGGGCCGTGGGTCCTTTGGTGGGGTACTTCTTGTGCCGGGGAGTTGAAGGGGGTGGGGGGCCCACAATCATATCTATCCTGGCGAGTAAACGAGAAAAAAGACACCAGCAAAAGGCATCGTGAAGCAACATGAAGGGGGGCGGCTGGGAACTTGCAGAAACAGAAGGAACAACCCAGCATAAAGCCACAAGTGACATGTCTTACAACTCTGTTCTGCTCCGAACAACGCAGTGGATGCCAGGCTCGCTGATCTTCCCTGTGTTCAAGCGAGCACGGCCCGGGCGCCGAGCCTGCCCGGCGAGCATGCACGTGCACGGGCGGGTCGCAGCTGGCACACAGCTGGGGCGCCGGCTAAGAACAGCACTAAGGACGGCCGGCCATTGACAGACGGCCGGCTCCCTGCGTGTGCGCCTGGCTTGCTTTTCCCGACAGAAAGGGAAGGATATGGACAGTTGAGGACAGAAGACTGGTGAACACGACAGCTGTGGTGACAGATGTGGGAGGAGGGCCGGCAGGCAGGCGCTGGACTGTTCCCACACATACGCGCAGTCTGCTCACACGCACACGTGCACTCACACGCATCACTCACACACACAGTCAGTGTAGACACATGCACACACGTGCACTTACATCACTCATATGCACACACACACCATTCACATGCACACATGTGCAGGCTCACACATTCATTTGCACACACATAGCGCAGATCTCATGGATGCTCTGGGAGGACTGAGCAATAGGCCTCCTGGCCTGAGCCCGGGTAGAGGGAAGGGTCACCCTCTGACCCCCGCCCAGTGGGAGCAAGTTAAGGCCCAGAAAGACCCCTGGCTTGGCGTCCTGGAACAGGACAGGGGAAGTGCCCCGAGGCAGCGCACGCCGACTTCGTCAGAACGAGAGCTCCACTCCTGCCAGGGCGCTGAGAGTTGGACTGTCCCCTGACCCCCAGGACTGTGCCCTGATTGTCCAGGGCTCAGGTATCCACAGAGGAGCCACCTTGTTTGAGGAACTGTGGGCAGGGATAGGGCTCCAACTGGCAGGAGCATGTGGCCACTTCAGGAGAGACCACAACACACGTGGCCTCTTTCTAAGCACCACAAACACGTGTGTGCAGGGCTTGTTTATAGATGTGGAGGGGGGTGCCTATAAGCACATGTGTACTTGGTGTGAGCATGTGTGTGACTTACGGGCACACACATGTGGCCATGAGACAAAGAACGTGGCTATGTGTACGTGTGTGTGCTGCCACACGTGCACACACGTGTTCATGGGTGTGCTGGTGTGTTACCTGGGCCCTTGCTCACGTCTGTATACACATGTGTACAGGTGACCCCTGGGGTAGGCACTGGAGACAGCAGTGTGTACCCTGCTGTTGCCCCACCTTGGACACGCATCCCAGCCCCACTTCCTGCCCAGAAAGTGGAAGCCCAGTGTTGGGGGTGGGTGGACAAGCCTGCATCCAGGAAGAGGGGGTGCCAAGTAGCATCGCTGCTGCTGAGGGAGCCACGAGTACCCCACAGCTTAGTTTCTCACCAGGACGACTTGTCCCCAGCACACATGCACACATGTGCACATAAACATGTGTGACATACGGCACCCACAGCCCAGCATACACAGGTACAGGCACACAACCACATGTGTGAACTCATACATGTGTCCATTCACACATGCGTGTGAAATGCACACAGACGTGAGTGTGCACAAACACACACACACTTGCCATCATAGTGTGGGAGGAGGGGAGAGAAGGGAGAGACAACAGAGATTTTAAAACAAACAGCAGAAAGCCCCTGTGGGGCTGGTGTGGGGCTGCAGAGGTGGCAGCAAGCAGGGCTGTCCACCGCCCTGTCCACCGCCCACCTCTGGTGGGGAGCAAGCGAGCCCCCCTCACTGCGCCCGTCTGTCTGACATGAGTCACGCCAGTGTTGGCCGAGGACCGGCCTCATATCCTGGGGGCTGGGCAGGGAGGGCTCTTGCCTTGACTGCAGGTTTTTAATGCGGGACAGCATGTCCAGGTGGCCGGCTGAGTACTGCTCGATCACGTCCATCACGTCGTAGGGCCGCAGGCTCTCCTTGAACTTCCGCTTGGACACCAGGAACCTCATGACACTGGACGGGGACGGGTGAAGAGCCATGAGCCCCGGGCAAAGACCACTACAGGCCACACTCCAAGCAGGCCGGCTCTAGCATCCACCTACCTATGGCCCTCTCAGCGTCTCTGAAGATGTCCACTGGACAATTGTCGCTATTATCTGGGCCACGCACCTACCACATACACCGGCCACTCTTGGGCTCGGCTGTGCACATAGACCCTCATCCACCGGGACCCCCTGTAGGGTGGCTCCTGGCCGTTCACTGACAGCCTCGGGAGCACTATTCCGGAGACGGGCCCTTGACCACTGTGGCATGTGGTGCCTTGTGAGCCACAGGGAACCGGGATGAAAGGTGTGTTAGCCACAGGGTGTCCCAGCGGAGCTCGTGCCCTCACACCAGCCCCCAGAGACCTTGTCCCCAGGGGCAGAGTGGACCCGCCCCTTGCAGGGCTCTGTGAGGGCGGCCTCACCCCGACTCCATGCCACTCACCACACTGCTCGGATGCTGACTTTCAAGCCCGGGGTCAGGTCCTCTGTCACAAACTCGCAGTTACAACTCTTATTGTCATCCACGATGTCCTCCCCTGGGAGGCTTGCTTCTGGGTGGAAGGGATGCAGCCCGTGAGGGGACAGAGAGGACTGGTCCTCTAGCCCCGTGGCACACACACATCGGAGAGGGTTTCAGGGAACCTCTCAGCCTCTCCCACACGCCCTATCTGGCCCAGGCGCTCTAGAACCCACCCCGTCCTTTCTAGTGGCCCACGGGGAGTGCGATGAGAGGGTGCAAGGGCGTCCCTGAGAGCAGATGGACGACAGACAAGGTGGCATGCGCCCACCCAGGAACGACGCCGCCTCAGCTGTGCACAGGAATGAAGTTCTGACCTACAGTGCGACATGGGTGAGCCTGGGAAATGCTCAGTGAGCAGAGCCGGACCCGAAAGCACAAACACTGCATGTCACCGTGTCCAGAAATAGAAGCGGACCAGCAGTGGCCGGGGCTGGGGTGACTGCTAGTGGGGAGAGGCTCCTTTGCAGGGTGAAGTGCCTGGGACAGGACGCAGGTGGTGGCTGCAGGACACAGTGAGTGTGCCCTGGGCTGCTCGCTCTAAAGTGGCTAATTGTATGTTATGTGACTCGTACCTCAATAGAAGGAAAGGGAAAAGCAGGTGCTGCCCCGGGACTGTCCCCTGGGGGCGCTGGGCCCGACCCACCTTCCGAGTTCTGCCGGGACGCAGCACCCTTGACCCGGAAGGCCTGCCGTGCACGGCTGCGGTCTCCGAAGCTCCAGCTTTTCGGCACCTTGCTCGGACTGTCCTCCAGGCTCTGGTCAGCGCTGGGCGACCGCCGCACAGGCTGGGCCTGCGGGGACCCCTTCCCCTTGGCAGCCATACCTCGGGGGCTGGAGAAGACACGATCTTTCAAACTGACCTTCTGACTGCTCCCACGAGGACAGATGGACAGACACACACAGGGAGACAGCAAGAGAAGTCACTCTGGACAGAACACTGGCACCCGTCATCTGCCCTCAGCTGATGCAGACCCTGCCCCAGAGAAATGCACACTGAGGGCAGCTACCATGGAGTGGAGCCTGGGTGGGGAAGGAGGTCGCAGGGCGGGGGACACGGCCGTGGGTGGTCAGCTCCACCTCGGGCTCCCGGGCCGGGAGTTGGTCAGCAGACTCTTAAATCACTTTTGGCTGCCACCAAAAGAGACATTATCCTGCCAGGCCTCCCTCTCTAAGGTGACACCCACAGCAAGACGGGTCCCAAAATGCCCAGCAGGTGTGGCTTCTCCCTGGACACCTCTGTGGGCGCCCAGCCACCCCCACAGTATCGCTTGCTGCCCCTCCACACCCTGTAACTGCCCCACAGTCAGGAGGGGTGAGGACTGCAGCTGACCCCTGGGCCCCTCTGTCAAGCCCCACAGAGCAGTGTGGCCTGGAGCAGGGGAATGAGAAGCATCCTGGAGGTGGGGGCCGGCCCGTCTCCCTTCCCAGGCAGCGCAGGGCCATGCCTGCCCCCAGGACGCGTCCGGGAACCGGGTGGGATGGAATGGGTGCACCTGCACTGCCGGCCACCTCTTGGCTGTTGCAGGCTGTCCAAGCCCTGGCCCGAGGCCACCGAGAGGGGGCGACCACAGCTGGCCAGCCACAGCCCTGCAGGGGTCCTGGGGCCTCCCTGTCCCCATGTCTCTTGGTAACTGTGGAGATGGGACTGACCCTCTGGGCAGCAGCCAGGAGACAGGGGTGATGGCTATGGTCAGGGTACAGCCACTTGCTTCCTCTCACTGGGCCCAAGGCAGGAGGCTCTTGCAAACTGTGAACCTGTTCATGCCTCGCCACATGCAGGAGCCATAGAACCTCCTAGAATGGCCTCTGAACAGGGCCCCTCGCAGCCCCTGAGACCTGTGACAAACCTACCCAGCAGGCTCAGTGGGACTCCCTGCCATCCCTGGGAAGACACCTTGCCTGCTAATCCTCAGACACCACCAGCCCCACCTCGGCTCCTGGGGGTCAGCTGCCTCCATTGGCCCCAACCGGGACCCACAGCTGAGAAACGCCCCTGAGACGGCGCAGAGATGACCAGCCACAGAGAATAGGCAGCCCACCATCCAGTCCACCTAACCTGGACACCGAAGCCAGATCCACACCTGTCCCTACCCCCCAGGCAGCTGAGACTGTCTGTGCTAGTTCAGGGGTCTCTGCGGGATGAAAAGCCCCCGTGGCCGATGACTCTAAGGCATGAAGCCCCTGGGTGTCCTATGTCCCGTGACACAGGAATAGGCATCAGCTTGCTTAGGACACCAGCCCCAAGCCCGTAACCACGGCACCCAGTGCAAAGCATCATTGGGCTGGGGGGCACCGAGGGGGCTGGGGGCACCAAGGGGGCTGGGGGGCACCGAGGGGGCTGGGGGCACCGAGGGGGCTGGGGAGCACTGAGGGATGCTGGGAACCAGGCACCGTGGGGACATCTGTACAAATGAGCTCTCCTCTGTTCTGTTCCCAACAGAGACCACCAGCTGGCCCAGGGAGACCATGAGAAGCGATGGCCCTACCGGGAGAGCTGGGGACCCCCGGCTGCACCAGCTGCCCCATGCAGCCCAGGAGCCCCAGGGACTCGGCCCCACAAGGCTGTCGTCGAGGACAGACCCACAGGAAGGAGCCTTCCCTGGTCCAGCCTGGCCCCACCGTCCCCCAGCTCAGACAAGGGAGGCGCTCTCTGCAGAGGAGACCACAGTGTGGACACCTGGACAGCCGGTCGTCAAGGCTCAGTGCCCACAGGCACTCACCCCACACCCCAGCCAGCCTGGAGCTGTCCCAAGTCCAAGTCCCCAAATGGCCAGTGGTCCTGCAGCTATGAGGGGGCCCTGCCTCACCTTGCAAGCCAAGGACAGAAGCAAATGTGTGGGAGGGTCTCTGGCCTCCTGACCCGGGTGGGGGAAAGAGCGGTGGCTGGGCGGCACCCTGTTTGACAAGGTATCTTGAGGTGTCTGCACTTTCACATTTACCTGGGGCCAAGGAGCAATTAGGAGGGTCTGGAGGACAAACCGAGGTCCGCTCACCTCCCCTGTGACCACTCCCCCCACACACACCTAGGGCAAAATTCTAAATATGGAGCCAGCTGTAAATTGGGACAGGGTGAAGGAAGGCACCAGCTGAGATGGACTAAACACCCCCGTTCAGCACAGCTAGGGCCCAGCTCAGCGGGGTTGGAGCGGCATCCACAGAAAGCTGCCTGGCCACGGCCACGGATGGACCACTGATGCCCAGGGAAAGTGGGAGGATGAAGTGACACTCGTGACTTGTGCACAGCAGGATGGAACTTGGTCTGGAATCCTGGCCCTTCTGGTCCCCACGCACCCCCATCACAGCGCCTGACCCACAGGACCAGCCTGTGGCCAGAAGGACAGCCTCTGTAGGCCCAGATTATCCCTCCTGGGGCTGCAAGTCCCCACACAAGCCCAGATCCGGGAACACACAGGGATATGGACGGGCCTCTGAGCCTCTCTCCGGGTGCAGAGGGATTCAGACCATGCACGGGTACAGGGGCACAAGCATGCCGCCCGGGCCTGACCCTGCAGCACGGCCCCTGGTGCCTGCCACGCGGCACCACTGCCTCTACGGTCAGCACCGACCACATGCCATGACAACAGGACAGGTGAGCAGCTGCCCACACATTACAGGGCTGCACTGGGCAGGGTGTGAGGCGGGCAGGAGGGAGAGGGGTGTGGGTGGCACCCAGAGCAAGCAGGAGGACAGACGCTTCCACACACCCGACAGCAGACAGTGGACGGGAGGGAGGAATGGTGCAGGCAAGGGGCCCCAGGTGCAGGGCTGGGTGGCGTCTCCACCGTCCGGTTTCTGGTTTGCCCTAAGCCAGGCCCGCACTTAGGAAGGGGAGCCGTGGACGCCTGGCTTCCTGGTGGGCCTGACGTGTAAGGACTATGACGAGCCCGGCACACAGGGCGGAGCTGCCTCCGGCAGGTGGGCGGGCGAGGCAGCCAGTTAAGGGGCAGCTGTCCTCGGGTGCCTAGTAGAGGTGCTAGATTGATGCCTGGAGAACAGGCTCGCCGAGCAGTTGGGACCCGGGGCCGTGCCCTTTCTGGGGTTCAGAGCCTCTGGACTGGGCATCCTTTGGCGCGGAGAGAAAAGGGTGCTGGAATCAGGGGCAACCTAGCAATCCCCCGTGAGCAGCCAATCAGAATTGGGGCCCAGGAGCTGGGCCTCTCCCTGGCTCATCTAGAACCTCTACTAAGCAGAGTGTTTGGAGCAGAACAGCCGTGCAGCAGTGGTCGTCCGTGCGACGCATGGCGGTACCTAGAATGTCCAGGGCAGCATCCACACAGGCCCTCTCTGCACGGTCTGCCTTTACTGGAAATGAGGAGAGCACAGTTAGTCCCCAGGCACCCGCGGCAGGACACGGCCAGAGGGAGCCTGGGCCGGCCGGCCAGTGAACGGAAGGCGCAGGGAGCCTGGGGCGCCACACCCCCTGGGGCAGCTCTGGGCGCAGGGCCCCAGCTACAGCATTCGCGGCTGAGCCAGGGCAGCCAGGAAGCTGCACATAGTCTTCTGCCAGCCTGGAAAAGAAAAGAGTGCCCTATTTTTGGAGAAAAAAGAAATTCCCTGTTTTTTCCTCCAAAAATACCTTTTCCTTTCAGAGTTCGAGTTTGGGGCCACGTCTTTTTAAAGATGTATTATTTTTTGCTATATTCATGCGAACAAAAAAATAATACATGGACTAAGACTTTGCAAAAGGCTTTTTCTAGATGGACAGGGTTCCAGAAAGCACACATTTTGGGGAGGAAAACGTGCATTTTGGCTTCACAAACCAATCGCCGAGGTTTCGCCGAGCCCAGCCAACTGCCCAATCAGAACTGGGCCTCAGTTTACCCAGGAAGCACTGGCTGCCTCTACCTGGAGGGAAGCTAAGGAGAAGGGGGTTTGGGGGCTCCTGGATTTAAGATGATGGCAGAAGTCAGTTCATCTCGGGTCCCACAAAAATCCGCCTCAGTGAGCAGAGGTGGACCGGCCAGGCGGTTCTGCAGGAAGCAGTCGGTCCGCCAGAGGTGGGCACGCCCAGGCCTCCGACCCTGAAGACTTATCTCTGCCCCAGAACGTGCACACTCTTAAGCAAAACTGAAAGCAGCAAACAAGAACTAGAGAAACGCTTAGTTCTCCTGGAGCCTCTCCCTCCCCATCCCCTTTTGCAGCGTTTGCCTGAGACACTAGTTCTCAAACTGTGCTCCCAAGGAACCCCACTCACAGGAACCAGCTCCAGGAGGGAAGTCCACACGTTCGTTGTAAACATTGGTGGCACCTGCTGGTGTCTAGGCACCTCTCCCCACTCACTGATACGGGACAAGCCTAGCTAACGCCAGCGAGCACGCAGGTCAAGCGTTCTCGGGGGCCCCTGCTGCTGCTGGCCCTCCCCGAGTCTCCTTCTGAGGAGGACCCCCACGTGCCCCGTGCCCTGTGAGCTTGCTCCCTGTGGTCCTGCCCTGTCACTTCAGCAAAGAACAAGACTCTGGGTGGCTTGACCCTGGTGGGAGGGGGTTGGGGTCCAGCTGTCCTGGCGAGTGCCCCCACATGGGACAAGCCTCCCTGTGACCTCCCACCCACAGATCTCATGGCTCGCAGAAGCCCCTCAAATTTGGGGCAAACGTGTCAGCCACAGGTCCACCAAAGCCTGGGGGGCAGCTCTAGACGAGGACCCCTCAGCCAGCTCCTCCTGGGGTCCCAGGCCTGTGTGCAGCCCCCATCCTCACCTGGAGGCCCCTGCCTCTATGAAGGAGAATGGTGTGGGGCGTTCTTGCCTCCAGCTCCTTTGAAGGGTCCCAGCTTTGCCCAGCCCCCAACCAGCTGTGTTCCTTCAAACTCCCAGCACAGTCGTCTGCTCTGGAAGCACCTCCCAGGGCCGCTTGTCCCCACACGTGTGGCATGGTCTGCTATGGTGACCGCCCCATGCCTGGCTCCTGAGCACGTGAGACTGAGGGGTGGCTCATCAACAATTTTGCTTCAATGAAAACTTAAGCAGCCACACGTGGCCAGTGGCTTCTGTATGGTGCAGCAGAGCCTGAGGCCCTGACAAAGCTGGGGAAGGTGAGCCACTGCTTTGGGGGTACAAGGACCCCCAACTCCAGCCTGCTCCCTCTGGGCTCCAGGCTGGTGCTGGGGTGTTCCTGTTCACAGCAGCCAACCAGAGTGTCGCCCTATCTGAGAGCTGCTGGCATCCAGCCCAGGGCGCCCGGGCCCGAGAGAGTGAAAGAGGCACCACAGACACTCACCAAGACCAGACTGGACAGACATGCCTGTGACAGGAGGGGCCCACACAGACAAGGGCGCAAAGCGGCTGGGGGCTGGGGGCAGTCAGAAACAGAGAGGCACGAAGGGCAGGTGAGGGACACCCGGGCATCGCAGCCCGAGACCCGTGGCTGCCCCAGGCCCCGGCCCCAGCCCCAGCGCCTACTGCCTTGGTCTGGTGCCAACACAGCCATGGCGTGTGCCACCATGAGCCAGGCCTGGAGGCGTCTCACAGGAGCTGAGTGAGTGTCGTTGCGTCCATCTGCGCTTTACGGTACAGGATCCCTCTGGCCGGGCAGCCCAGGGCCGCCCACCCCTTCCTGGGTACAGTAGCAGAACAATTTCCCGCATGCCCACTATGGTGCTAAAAAGGGGGTGTCTGTGGCTGCCCCAGGTCAGGGGACAGAAACGCAGGCCTCAGTTACCTGGCTGACAGGTGTGCCTCCCAAAATGAGGCTAGGCCAGCCTGGCTCTGGGGGAAGCCGCTGGGTCACAGTGGGCGGGACACATGACACACAGGGAGGACACGAGGATTGGTGAACGGGAAGCAGGGAGCATACCGCAGAGCCCGGGGCAGGGGTCCCGTGTGTCCTCACCTTGAGTCCTGCTTTCAGGGTCTGCCACCTCATCCCCAAAGACAGAGCGCACGTGAAAGGGGCCCAGGAAGGGCAGTGACATGAATAAAGGCACTTGGGGGCAGGCGAGATTTCCAGATTGGGGGAGGGGAGGGCAGGAAAGGAGAGAGAGAGAGAGAGGCTGAGACGAGAGCATTGCGGGGGCCAGAGTCAAGTCAGGCCGAGAGCATAAGGAGCCGCCTCGCCAACGCCACAGCGGCCTCCGATGGAAGGTGGGCAGGTAGGAGGGGCAGTGCTTCAGACCACAGAGACCGGCCCGCCTCGCCTCCCGGGGCTCAGGGTCCCTGGCGCACAGGGGCAGACGCAACATGACGGGAACTGATAAGTGGGGGCACCCCTTGGGGTGCCCGGCGATGCTAGGCAGGCGTTTTCCACTCCACCCTGAGGACAGCCATGCCGTCGGCTCCCCTTGCAAACCCACCCTGTCGATGAGAACACAGGGGGCTGCACCCACTAAAGCAACTCTGGTCCAGTGTTCATTTTCTTAGCCTCTTTGAGGGGTCCCATCACTGCTGCTCAGGGCAGAAGCAGTGCCCATCTTTTCAATTCCAGGCACAAGCCGGCATTCCCTTTTCGGGGATCTGGGGACAGAAGAGTGCGCCCTTCTCCGATGGACAGAATGGGTCATCTCCCCCACCTGAGCGGCCAGCTGAGCTGCCTCTGGTCCAGGAGGGCACTAACAAAGGGCGGCGTCTCTGGCAGGAGGTCCAGGGGACCAGTCTCACTCTGCAGTGCGTGGATGAGGCACTCGGGGGACCCCAGAGCTCAGAGAACTCAGCCAGTGACAGCCACGCAGGCTGGAGTTCATCAGACTTGACCTGTGTGATATGATCTGGATTTTCTTTTTAACGCCAGGAGAAGCTAGGCTGCCATTACCCGCCTCTCCACCCTCAGCAGAAGCTGCCTGCAGAGTCCCTGCATGGGGTCTGTAATCTGCCTGCTGCAAACACAACGGTGGGGACCTGCAGCCCCCCAGGACAGGAGACCCTGCTCAAAAGAGGAACCCCCTGCCACTCCCTTCAGAAACTTCAAAAAACCAGGAACGCCATGCAGGCAGTGAGGAGCCTCCTCAGAGGGCCCCCCTCCACTGTTGGACCCTGACCCAGAGAGGGAGGGAGACACCCCTGGGTTTCTTACCCAGCCCTCCTCCCTCTCAGAAATCCCTGCCTTAGGGGCCCCAGGGCTGCTCTCACAGGGGACACAGGAAACTGATTTAGGGGCCCACATCACCTCCAGGCAAGGGTCCAGACACACAGCCCCACACGGGAGCTCCCACAGGGCCCCGCAGCAGCCCTTGCTTCCCTGATGACATGCGGTGCAGACACGGGAGGCAGGCAGGCACTGACCTGGGAGAGGGCTCCGGCTGGGGCTCCTTCCTTCAAACAGAAGCGACAAGACGAAACTGTCAGCGGCTGACTCTGCCAGGCCCGCCCCACCGGGCACGCCCTACTGGGCACGCCCCACCTAGGGACCAGTGGGCAGGGCACTCCAACGTGACCAGGCCGTGGCCAGCCGGTGTGGGGCATCCTGCCACTGCCTGCCCCTGCCCAGCTCTTGTGAGCAGCAGGGCCCCTGGGTTGGACGAAGACACCTGACCCCCAGGGAGCTCCAGCCTGGAACCCCTCCTCTGACCTGAAGGTGAGTCCGGATTTACTCTTGAGGTTGCGAAGCAGCTCCAGCTGATTGAGCGGTGGGATCAGTCTGAGGGGAGAGGAGAGGCCAGTGAGCTCCCGCCCACCTGACCCCCAGGGGACATGTCACCCAGCTCTCACCAGCCTCTTTGCATGTGGGAGCCTGCTGTGTTAATGCCCAGGGGACATGAGGTGTGGCCTGTCATGGGCAGAAAGTGGGGAACTCCGTGGCAGGAAGACCTGGGGCACCATCTGCAGTGTCTTGGCTGCCCCTCTCCTGGGGCCTCAGCCCTGGATGTGGGCAGTGGTCAGCACGCCCTGCAGCAGGGTGTGAATGGTCCACAGGCTGTCCATCAATGGATACCCCACCCCTGACCGCATGGAGCCCGTGGAGCCGGGCACTGGAGGACTGGCAGGGAGCCATGTACCCTCCCCTCCCCCTTCCCAATCCCTGCAAACACAGCACCCCAACACATTTAGGCTCTCAGACCCTGTCTGCGGAGTCCAGTGGGGCCGAGTCATGGAGGAGCTTCACTGCACTGCAGAGGAGTCGCCTGGATGGAGACCCTGGACCACATTTGCTCCGAGGCCCCTCCCCCCAGATCCAGTCGCACCCACCCGGGACACCCTCACACCCAGCCTGTCTGTGGGCCCGGCGTGCAGCCGCTGCAGCCACGCTGGTCACCGGGCAGCTCCAGGCAGGACTTCCACAGAAGCAAGCTGAGAGTAGAACCAAGACGCCGCCTTGGGGCCAGGACAGGGATCTGCAGCCTGAGGAGTCGCTGGGGAAGCCCCAGGCTCCTCTGCCTCCCAGAAGAGGGCCTGGAGCTCCTCACCCCACACACTCCTGGCCACTTCCTGCCCTCACACAGTTACACCTGCTTTTAAGGGGGAAACAAACACCCTTCACCCTGCTTGATCCCAAGCCCTGGTCTCTCCTTCCTGACCCAACCCATCCCCACCCCGTGACACCCCACCTCATCCTGCGACACCCCCACCCATTGTGACACCTCCACCCATTGTGTCACCCTCACCTGCTGTAACACCCCACCCACTGTGACACCCCCACTCTGTTCTGTGACACCCCATCCCACTCTGTGACACCTCCACCCACTTAATAACCCCACCCACTATGACACCCTCACCCTGCTCTGTGACACCCCTACAACATTGTGACACCCCCACTCAGCCTGCTAGAGCCCCAATCACTTCCTTAAACCACACTCCAAGACCCTCACCGAGCCCCTGCACCCCAGCCCTGTCCTTAGTCTCCATCCTGCTGGACCCTGGGGACCCCTGATCCCCCTAAGCACCCCTCGGCCCTTGTCCAGCACTGTGTCCAAGCCTCTCCTTGGTGTCCAGCCACACAGGGTCCACCCTAGCCCCTCCCATGGTCTCCTCCTGGGCCTGCCCCTCCCCTCCTATGTTTCACCGACACCCTCTGCCTCCAGGCCCGGCTGGAGCCCACCTCACCTGGACGTACACCACCCTCAGTGTGACCAGTCTTTGTCATCTCACGCTCAAATACTCAGGGCTCCCCATTGCCTCCAAAATAGAGGGGTCATGGACCTCATGGCTCCCAGGGCCCTGACGGTGAGCCCACCAGTCCCTGCTTTGCACACGCCCCTCCCTCCACCCAGGCCTAGCTAGTCACTGCTCCAGAAATGCTGGGGAAAAGTGCCCTGTGAGTACTATCCGTCCTGCCCGCCCCTTCCCCCAGGGCTGACCTGCCCTCCTGGGTCAAGACTAAGCAGGAGGCCCGGGCAGACAGTCACTTATGCCATGGGCAGCAGAGTCCCCAGGACTGCACATGGGGGCAGAGCTGGCTGCCCCAGCCCCCTTGACCACCCACCCACAGGCCTGGAGCAGAGACCCTGGGACAGCCCTCCCCCCTCGGCCCACACACACGCAGGTCCAAGGTTGGGGACACGCAGATAGGATATCATGCACGGACGAGCAGGGGTGTGCGCACACCACACACAGGGACACACACACACACACACACACACACACACACAGCCTATCCCCTCCCAGGGCGGTCAGTCATGGAGGACAAGGGCCAACAGGAGCAGGGACACATCAGGGGGGCCTCCACCAGGGAGAGCAACGGCTGGCCTGGGGGTCAGCCGGCTCCAGGACAACTACAGCCACCCAGGCCTGGCAGCACAGGGAGGGCGTCTGGTGAGCTTGGGGAACCTGAGCTGCTGGAGTAGATGAAGGGGCACCTCCCGGGTCTAGGAGCCCGTCAGGGCCTGAAGCAGGGGCTCCTCAACTGCCCAGGCAGCCTGGAGCCCCAGGAGTCCTGGGTCCACAGCCAAGGAGGGGGACACTGCTCCCATTGCCACCTCCTCTGAGTGAGGCCTCTGGGGTCACTGGTAGAAGGTAGGTGGGTGCTGGGAGCAGAGATGCCCGTGGGCACGCAGGTCCCACCCGCCCACAGACATGGCCCTGGCCCTGGCCTGCCCAGTGTGGCACCTTCCGGGAGTGGAGCTGACTTTCGAACACGGCTCCCACACAGGGTGCACAAAAGGATGAGTGGCCGCTGGAGGTGCCGAGAAAGCTGCTACGCAGGTCCCCCAGCTCTGCCAGCACAGGGAGAGGGCTCTGCCGGTCCCCCAGGACAGTCCCAGGGCGCCACAGGGAAGGAAAGGGCCACCGAGAACTGCACTGTGCACGGGTGAAACTTCCTATAGCAGCTCAGTGCCCCCAATCTGAGCAGATCACCCGTTTGCTCCCTTTGGGAGACAATTAAAGGTGCAGAGGAGAGAGCCGTGTGCAGACACAGCGACCAGAATCTCCTCCCAGGGCCTGCATCTCCCTCCCACTGCAGTGGGAAGATGGGGACGTGTAACCCCCAGATGGGGGCCCCATGCAGGCCAAGGCAGAGGCTGGGTGCAGAGCGGAGCTGCCTGCCAGGAGCCAGGGGCTCCGCTGGGGTGTCCCCCGAGTTGGCATGTGGAAGCCCCCATCTCCACCTCTGTACTGTGCATAAGTGGGCCCCTGGGGTGGGAGTGGAGGTGCAGGAGAGGGACCCCAGCCAGTGAGACACAGCAGGAAGCAGGGCAAGAGACAGCAGACCACCTGGGACTGAAGGAGCCAGCACACGAAAGCAGTAAGGAGGGTGACGGGGACAATCGAGAAAGGGCACCAGGGGAGGTAAGGAAGGTGAACTCCAGGCAGGGGCAGGGTTACAAGTGCAGTGCCCTGCCTCGGTGCAGGGTCCGCAGGCTGGGACGGGGGTGCAGGGTGCTTGGAGGGATGGCCGCTGGCTCTGCAGACCAGGGCGGCCCCATGACAGTCACAGAGGACAGGAGCACACCACACACTTTCTGTCCCATGCATTTCCTACCTGGAGGCCCCGTAGGTTTGAGCTTGCGAGCTTTCAAGTGTTTTCACACACACACACACACACACAAGGGAAAAGAATAGAAATTTTTAAAGAACGGGATAAGAAAAAGAAAAGGAAAAAAAAATAGTTGAGGAGAGTGGGGGGAACAACAGAACAAAAAATTAGCACGAGGGCCATGGCCGGGAGGGCTGGGAGCCCAGTACAGGGGGCTCCAGATGGATGCTGATGGGGTGGGGGGACCCTCTTCCCAGGTGACAAACCCCCACACAGGCAGGTGGCAGGTGGGGCTGGCCTCTGGCCTGCCAGGCCATCACTGACTCCAGCAACCTCAGGAGGACCCTGCCCAGCCTGCTGTCAGGTGGGGCTCCGTGGGTGGAAACCCCCAGGGGTGTGTGCAGGGATCCTTACCCTGTAGGGTGGAGGGGAGGCCGGCAGGGTGGTGCCCACCCACCCAAGGGCATCAGTCCTGAGCAGATGTCAGGTGGCCCCCAGCCGCCATCACCTGAGACCTCATTCTAAGCAAGAGCCAGGCACAGACAAATCCTGAGAGCGGCCACACTCTCGTCCCAGCTGCCACCTGCCCTTGCCTGGAAAGCTACCTGCTGACCACATGGCCTCCGCCAACCGCCCCCCAGAGGGGCCTTCCCATCCCTTCTCTCCCACCTGAGGGCACCTGGGGTGTCTGTCCTGTTGGGGAAGCCTGGAAGCCCAGGATGTATAGGTCGCCTGGTCCTAGAGCCTCAGTGAAGGCTGGGGTCACTCTCCTTCCCCCACGCAGAGACACTGGTCCTCATGGGAGGACAGAGGGTCAGGGTGATCCTTCTAAAGAGTGGGGCCATTTACCTCGAGCTCTCTGGGGGGGGCCTGTCTTCGCAGTGCCCACATCTCAGTGCCCCCCATCTAGGAAGCTAATCAAAGGGGATGGAGGTGAAAATAAAAGCCATGAGCTATGAAACAAAGAGCAAAATTAACACCGAAATAAACCACACACAGAGCTCCTTCTTGAAAAATACATACATTTCAAAGAAAAAGAAACAAAACAAAAATAATCAGTCAAAATAATGAAAAAAAAGATGGGGTTTCAGAACAGACGGGAAGTGACGGGCCATGAGGCGTGGTGGCTTGGGGCCGTGGCCGTGGTGGTACCTGTACATTGGCACGGTGACCGTGCGCTCGTAGTACTGCCACGTGGAGTGCAGGTCCGTGCGCGACAGGTTGGTGGCGTAGAACCTCCAGGCGGACTGGGGAAGAGATGCCAGCAGGGTGGGCTGCGGGCCCGGACTGAGGGCCCCTCCCGCCTCTGCAGGGGCCTGGGCGCCTCTCCCGCCCCCACAGCCTCCGTCACCCTGCGTGACCACCCACCATGGGCAGGCGGAGCACAGAGGGAGTCTGTTCCTTTCCTGGTCATCTTTCCTGACGCCTGGCAGTGATAACCTGGCATCGCAGTCACCGCCTGACTCCCCGCCTTGAGGGGACGTTACACTGGGCCCTTGCGACCTCAGAAGCTGGGGGCAGGGGACACAGGCCTCCATCCCCACACGTGGCAGCCACAGCCAGTGAAGGAGTGAAACTGAGCACAGTGCAGGGTCCTGGCCAGCTGTCACCCATCCTCCACCTGGCCGGGCCTCCGTTCCCAATGTGCATGTGGCAAAATGCACATGAGAAGAGTCACTATTGCGGGTGACTGGTTAGCTCAGGTGGTTGGAGCGTAGTACTAACACCAAGGTCACGGGTTTGATCCCCGCATGGGCCCCTGTGAGCTGCGCCCTCCTTAAAAGTCAACTATGCCATTGTAAAACATTAAAAAAAAGAGCCACCATTGTTGTGCAGCTGTCACCGCTACATAGTCCCCCATTCTCATCACCTCACAGTGCAGGGCTCCCCAGCCCTGTTCCTTCCCCGCTCCCGGGGCCCTGGCAACCACCAGTCTGCATGGTCCCCACGGACATGCCGAGTGTACACACTCCCTGCCGCAATCACATCATACGCGGCCTCCTGCGCTGGCTTCTCTCACTTGGCATGTCCCCAAGCCGTCCACACTCAGCGCGTGTCAGCACTTTTTGTCTAAGGCTGAGCAATATTCAGCTTAACTGGGTAACACGCCTTCATCCACTGATGGACATGTGGGCTGTTTCCACCCTTTGGCTGTTGTGAATCGTACCGCTACAAACATTAGTGCGAAAGTTTGGGTTGAACACCTGTTTTAAATTCTTTGGGGTATATACTTAAAAGTGGGATTGCCAGGTCACGTGATAATATTCAATTTTCTAAGAAGCCACTGAGCTGTTGTCCACAGCGGCTGCACTATTTCATGTCCCCACAAGCAGTGAGTGAGGGCTCCATGTCTCCACGTTCTCGTCAACACTCTTCTATTTCCATTTTTATTTTTTTTATTTTAGTCATCCAGGTGGCGATGGTCTCTCACGTTGGTTTTGATTTGCGTTCCCCTGATGACTAATGACGTTGAGCATCTTCTCACGTGCTTCTTGGCCATTTGTTTATCTTCTTTGGAGCGATGTCTACTGAAGTCCGATACCTATTTCTTACCTGGGTTTGTTTTTTCATTGTCAAGTTGTAAGCGTCCTATATACATTTTGGATACCACACACTTATCAGATATGTGACTTGCAAATGTCTTCTCCTATTCTGCAGGTTGTTTTTTCACCCTGTAGTGTCCTCTGACGCACAAAAGTTTTTAATTTTGATAAAGTCCTATGTATCTACAGTATATTTTTGTGCTTTTGGTATCATTTCTAAGAAACCAAGGTCATGGAGATTTACACCTATGCTGGGGGTAACACTGGGTTTGGAGTAAAGGACACGCCGCTTACAGGAGTGTGGCAGTGCCCACACTGGACCCATCTAGACCGAAAGATTCATTGTCCTTCCCTGATCTGCCCACACTAGCGAGTGCAGGCCAGGCTTGTGGTGAAGGGGTCAGCTGGGAGAGCAGCCTCTCCAAAGCTGTTTGCCCCACTATATGGGTGTCTTTCCAGGACGCCAATGTCCCCATGTGTCTCATTCCCGAACCTGTTCCTTCCAGGTTTTTCAGTCTGTCTGTTGCTAATCTCGTGTGCTGCCCTGACCCCAGTGGCTACAGCTAGCACCTGCCTTTGTGTTTGACAGACACCATCTGGGAGGCCGCTCCATACCTGAGAAAGTTTCCAGGTGAGTGACACAAAGGCAAACACTGTCAGGATGGCTCAGGAAGCATTGCCGGACATGGAGTGGCCACTGCACCCCTAGCAGAGCTGGCTGAGCTGGGGCTGCACAGACGCGGCTAGAGCACCTACTGGCTACCTGAGTGGGGATCTCTGAGCCCCGACTGTGTGCAGCATGGGTGGGATAGCGCGCTGCCTACCAGGGCGCTGTGAGGGGCAAGCTCGGTGGCACCTGTGCCGGCCTGGCCCAGGACCCGGGGCCCACACAAGACAACGGCCGGCACCGGCGTGGTCACTACGGTGTTGCGCTGCTATACGGCTTCGGCGCCTAACTGGGTCCTCAACACACGACTGGATTTCCCACGCCCGACACATCCCCTCCTGCAGAGGGGCAAGGGTGCGTCCACAGACAGGAACGACACCGAGCAGAGCTGTGCTGCTGGACACGGCGGGACCGGGCCAGGGCTTCCACTGGCCCGGAGTGGGGGCCGCCCGGACTCACCTGGATCAGGCCGGCGGCGGGGTTCCGCCGCTTCTCGAAGTGCTTCTGCCGGTGCTGTTCCTGCACTTTCAGGGCAAAGCCAGACCCCAGGATGCCCTGCAAGTCACCGGGGTCAGGCGGTGCCCTGGGCCCACGGCCCTTGCCTGCACACTCCAGGCTCCTGGCTCCACCTCCCCTACTCGGTCCCTAATCGCCTGGAGACCTGGCTGGGGGTAACACTGGCTTTGGGATAAGGGGCATGCCGCTTACAGGAGTGTGGCAGTGCCCACACTGGGCCCGTCTGGGCCCAAAGTTCAGCGTCCTTCCCTGATCTGCCCACACTAGTGAGTACAGGCCAGGCTTGTGGTGAAGGGACCAGCTGGGAGAGCAGCCTCTCCAAAGCTGTTTGCCCCTTACCAGCTGCCTCTCTGCCCTGCCCGGCCATGGGTGGAGTTAACAGAGCCCTTGGCCCTTCTACAGGAGATGGGGTCTTTGGTGCACCAGAGACCAGACAAGGGATCCTTGGCACTGCACAGCACTACCACTGATCACAAGGGCCCTACTGGCCAATGCCACCAAACTGCGAGGAGCTGACAGTGATCAACAGATGCAGGGTCACAAGGCACAGCTTGGGGACGCTTAGAGCACTCTGATGGAGCGTAATGGAAGCTGCCAGCTCTGGGCCAGCACAGCCACCACTCGGGGTCCCAGGAAGGGTGCCTCTGTGCACCAAGCTGCCACCTCCAGCTCCCAGAGGATAATGGACTCTACTGGGAGCCCTGCTCATGTCCCATGTCCCCCCTGTGGTCACATGGGGAGCCCAAGACTCTGCCCCCACCAAAGGCAGGAAAGGAAACAGGACTCACGGCAGGAAGAGCAAAGAAGGAGACACCAATGAGGGTGAATGTTGCTGCCAGGAGCCTCCCGTTCCAGGTCTGGGGGTACTTGTCTCCATAGCCAATGGTTGTCAGGGTTATCTGCAGGACAGTGAGCCTGGTCACCCGCCAGGACTGGCACTGGCCATGTAGAGGCCCATGACCCTGAGCTGGACACTCCTCCTCTGCTTACACAAAGGGCTCACTTGCATCTTCAGGGCAGGCTGGACGCTGGGCGGGGACAGACACAGAGGCCAGCCCCTCCCATACCTCCCCCAAGGGGCCCCAGTGAGGCCAGGGTCGGCATCAGCTGACCTTCAACCCTGCAACAACTGGACCAAAACTCCCGAAGTCCCTCCTCCTTTTCCTACATGCAGGGGTGGGGGGAATCACCCCAAGACTCTGTTCCCGGGGCCCACGTGGGAGACACCAGGAGGCAGCTGTCACGCTTGGCACAGTGGGCAAGCACAGTGGCTTCACCCCAGGACCAAGGCCGCAGGCATGCAGCCAAGAGGCACAGAAAGGGCCAGGGGCCTGAGAGGGAACAGTGCAAAGAGGGAACCGCAGGGGTCGCGGATGGGATGGGGCGCAGATAAACAGTGCAGAGCCAAGGGCACCTTCATGGGTGACTCGTAAGTTCAGGCCAGAAGAGGGGACGGGCCAGGGGAGGGGAGGAAGTGGACCCCCTAGGGCAAGGCGTGAGGTAGACTGCTTCTGGTACATTGGGGGCCCGGGTGAGGGGTGGACGGGGGCCCCCAAGCAGGGCCATGCGTCCGTGAAGGACTATGGCCGCAGTGGCCAGGACTCACCAGGCCCCACCAGAGCGCGTCTGCATAGGTGTCAAAGTGGTCGTTCTCGCCTTTCTCGGCCAGGTACACCAGGAACGAGGCCAGGATGAGGCAGAGGAAGCCGATGTACCAGGCGGTGACCAGCTCCTGAGAGACAGCATGTCGGTGCTGGTCCGCCTCCAGCCGTCAGCCTCCAGCCGTCAGCCCCCAGGAGCTCCGAGGCCCGGCTCCGAGGCCCGGCTGCGAGCCGGGGGCAGGGGTGGCTGGTCTCCCAATCTCAGCCCTGGGTGTCCCCACACCTGTGAACCTCACACCTGGGAGGACAGCGGCTGACGATGGCCCAACATGCACACCCACCCAGGTTTGGGAGGGTCCTCAGCTGGTCGAGGCCATCAAGCCAGAGATTCTTGGGTTTGAGAACCTACCCCACCTTCCCTGACTGTGTGCCTTCTGGGGGAGCCAGCACCCCTACCCCAACCTGCTGACCAAGCCTCCATCCCAGGGCTCAGACAGAAAGGACAGTGGCGAGAGCGCAGCTGGAGCCAGTGAGCCCACCCACCACCAGGGAGACACAGCCCGGCAGGGCCGCGCCCAGGCCTCCTGGGGGCTCCCTGGAACAAGGGGAGGGGCTTGGGACAGGACGCGGGGCTGCAGCTGCAGCCACCTCGTGGGTCCCAAGGCCAGCCTAATCCGACAGCCACTGGGGTGCGGATCCAGGTGCAGCCACCAGCCACAGGGCGGGTCACGGAGCGGGCAGGGGCTGTGGGTGGTGCGGAAGGGTGGGCTCACTAGACAGGCGGGGCCACAGCCGTCCGGCGCCTGCGCACTCACCTTGCTGTGGGCGTAGACCACCGAGCCCAGGAGCTTCCAGGTGCCGCCCCGCCGGTCCATGCGGATCATCCTCAGGATCTGCAGGAAGCGCAGGCTGCGCAGCGCGGACGTCGCGAACACGTTGCCCTGGGAGCCGGCGGCCAGCACGGCGATGGAGGCGACAAGCACCATGATGTCTGCGGAGACGCGGAGCTCGGGCAGGCGGCCTGCGCCCCGCCTGGGGCCCGCGGAGGCCAGATGGCCCCCAGCCCGGATTCCGGGAGGACGGACGGACGGACGGACGGACGGGGGAGCGTGCAAAGTGCCCGGTGTGCGGACCAGGACCACGGTCTACCCGGCCCAGCCCTGCCCTGGGTGCTCCTGGCTTTCAGGTCTCGTGAACCATGAGCTCTGACACCAAGAGGGAGGAGCCGGTCCTGCGGTCTCGCGTGGCCTCCAGGGCCAATGCGGACACCCAGCTCCTTCCCCGGGGCACTGACAGTCCCTGCACCCCCACTCTGCTGCCCCCACCCCACCCCCAGGCCTCACCGATCACACAGAAGGGCTTCCGGGCGAACTTGAGCCGCCCCCTCCAGCCACGGTACCGGCAACAGCAGCCCGCGGCCCAGATCCGCACAAAGTACTCCACGCCAAACACCACGATGGTCACAATTTCCTGCAGGGAAGCCGCAGCTGAGCCCCTGCAGGGACTGTCCTGTGCGAGCTGCTGTCAGTGTGGGGGGGCCCTCCTGTCCTGTGCGAGCTGGTGTCAGTTGGAGGGGGACTCCTCCAAACATGGGGCAGCCCCAGGAAGGACAGGAGAGGGAGGGCTCTGGTACATTCTGGACCAAAGAGTCCCCTCCGTCACCAACAGCAACACAGAAATTATACTGTGGTTGCCATGGCGCCCGCCCCTGCCCCTCACTGGGTTGCTGTGAGCAGCACAAGCCCCACCCTACCCCACACCCACATCTGCCAGGGAACACCGCCATCTCCATGGTGGAGGAGGCCACCTGGGCCCTCAGGATCCAGTGAGAAAGAATGTGGGGGCCGTGGGGTGGGGGCTGTCAGGCACTGTGATGACACAGGGTAGGGACCAGGCCGGGTCCGGCTGGGGTATAATGAGGTGCTGGGGTATTGGGGAAAGGGAACAGTGTGAGCTGCGGATGCTGTGACAGACAGTGCAATGTCACCAATGCCAGGAGAGGAGGCTAGGAGGGGCTATGGGGTCACCCAGCTGGAGCTGAACAAGCAGGGCTTGTGGGTGCATGGAGAATGGGGGTTCCTGCCGGGGAGGAGACCAGGCTTACGCAGGGAGTGGGACTGGGGTCAGGGGGGACCCTTTATCAGAGGCTCCATAGCAGTGAGCCAGGGGGACAGAGTGCCAGCTTCCGCATCCGCCTGGGGGGAGGGGCTCACCAGGATGTACAGCGCGCCCTCCGAGCTCTTCTCGTATTCTTTGATGGTGGAGAACACGGACAGCACGAGGCAGGAGAAAACCAGCAGGAACCTGAGGATAGAGGGAGGCTCGAGGCCCAGGCCCAGATGCGGGGGCCCAGGACACGCCCACAGCCACCCCCCAGGACACCCCATAGTCTCGCCCACACCCCTTGTCTGTCTGCTCAGCCGGACAGCATCATGCTTTGGGAAAAGCCCCAAAACTCTCAGAGACAGGGAACAAGCTGTGCCTTCTGCACGGCTGGGAAAGTGAGGACCAAGGGAGAGCCCCACACGTCCCTCGGAGGCAAAGGTGGCACTCCATACCTGCCACATGTTTCCTCCTTCACAGCTGTCCTCTCCAGGCTCAAAGGCAGAAACATTTCTCTCTTGCTATTAAGACTGGCCTTCAACGCAGCCACCTAGCACCCTGCCTGGGGTCAGTGTGGGGGTCCTGTCCACAGACTCGCATCAGCCATGCTGGTCCCGACAAACGGGGACCAGGAGCCACTGTGCAGCCAGCATGGACACCAAACCCCAGCCAAAGCCACAGCCAGAGTGTCCAGCCAGAGCAGACAGGGTGGGGTGGGGCCTCAGGAGCCAGCCCCTGGTAGCCGAGGACCTGGTCTCCTGAGAGGCACAAAGCACAATGTGGGGAAGCTGGCAGAGGGCCCCACACCACACTCCTCCCACGTGTCCTCACCACCCGGACACCCCCATCCCCCCAGGTCCAGCTCTACAGGCCCCAGGAGTCGAGACCACCAGCCTCCCAGTGGGGGCAGAGGGACTGAGATGAGGCCAGCAGCGTGAGGTCCAACCTGAGCCTGGCCACAGGGACACTGACGCAGGCCAGCCCTGCCCTGTCTGTCTGGCATCCTGCTGGCACCGGAGCCTGGGCTGCACTGAGTGTGCGCTCAGCACCAGGGAGCCTCAGCCGGACCCCGGGCACCTCCAGCAGCGCTGCCCATGCACCCTGAAGAGGCCTGGCGACTGTGCAGACACAGACCCCCCCCCCCACGGGAGTGTGGACGTGGCAGAGGCACTGACAGCGGGTGACAGAGGCGCAGACAGTGCCTGCTGGCACAGATAAAACACAGGCAGAGACACAGTCACATTTCAAAACCACAATTAATTTCCTTTGCTCATTAGACAATTCATTCAATTAACTACGCCCTGGAAAAGAGTCCAGAGAGTGTGCCTTATATCCATAATTCTCTGTCGCCTGGTGGTGTCTTCTCCCAACCCGGCTGTGGGAAGGAGCACCTACACCCCTGGGGTTCGCCAGGAGTGGAGGATGAAGGATTCCAGGGTTCTGGGTCTGGACCTGAAGGTTGGGCAGTGGGAGACACGAAAGCATCACCCAGTGAATAAGGGGCATCTACATGCAGCTCGGTCCAGTGCTGTGATGTGGGCGCGCAGGTGAGACATGGCACCCAGGGGGCTCCCTGAGGAGGTGTCCACGAGGACAGCTCCTGCAGGGTCAAGTAGAGTTGGTGGGACCAAGGGGGGAGAAGGAAAGGGTGTTCCTACAGAGGGAAGGACAAGTGGGGTGGCCAAAGTGGGGAGCATGGCGTGTCCCAGGACCTGGCAGAGGGTGAGTCTGACATACTGGAGAACAGGGCACTGTCATCCCCATGTCAGGGACACAAAGACCCACTCCTTGTACCGTATAAAAACATCTGTCCGAAGTGACAAGAGAAGGTCCAGGTCCCAAGGTGACTAGGCCCTCTCCACCCTGCTTCCTGAGGGCAGCTCTGACTGGTATCTCAGAACATTCCGGAATGGCCTGGCCATGCTATAGGGATGGCTGTGCAGCCTTCCCAGCAGGCAGTGATCGGGGTCGGGAGCCATGCCAGCAATTCGGAAGACAAACCCACCCTCCCCGGAGGCCCCACCCCGGAAAGTACCAGCAACAGCTCCGGGCTTGTTTATGAAGTTCTCGAACAGACTGTCACAGATGGTGGGGGGCAGGGGAGGAAGGAGGCCCGCATGCCCACACCCCAAGGGGGAGGGAGAGACCAGGAGGCGCCCTGCCACGTCCCCAAGCAAAGACGGCAGATTCCCATGACACAGGGCACCCACACGCCTCGCCTGCAGGCCCAGGACAGATGGGCGTCAACTCCAAACGCAAGGCCTCCCTCCTCTCTGCCACTTCTCCACGCAGCTGAACAGTGGACAAGACACTGCTTCCTGTCTGCAGTCACCTGAGCACACAGCAGCACGCCTGCTCCCTGATGGGGAAGTTAGAGACGGAACACTGAGGCTCCGTGAGGCTGACAGGGCTCTGCCCCAGCTCCCTGGTCCCTGGGCATAGCCTCCTCCGTGACCGTGACCGGGGCCACTGGGGCCACTGCGCCGGGGGGGGGGGGGGGGGGCAGCCGCAGGGAGCCTGGGATCTATCTCAGACAGGAGGGGCCGCCCTCTACAGGACGATAGGGGTGACCACCTGCAGCGATGCAGCCCATCGCAGGGTCATCCTGGGCAGATCTGGAGCTTCCCGCAGACGCAGATGCGGGGAGTGGGGTGCACGGCAGTGCTCCTGCCTTCCCCCCGCTTCCTGGGTTCTGGCTCCTGACAGACTAAGAAGGCACCCCTCCCTTTTCCCCTTTCCACCCCCTCTGGAGATACGAGGGACAGCACAGCCCTGCTGTGGCCCCTAGGTGGCCCTGCATGGCAGGTGAGCAGCCCCCCCCCCCCAGGCTGGGACTAACCATCAGCACCATCCCGGGGCCCTGGGGGGAGTTCCCAAGCCCTTCAGCCCAGGAACTGTCCAGGCTGCACCGAAAGGAAAGTCGAAAGATGGGAGGGAAGAGGAGGGGAGGGGTTTCCAACGGCAGGGCCTGCGGTTTCTGCAGCCGCTAATTATGATAATGAATTAAAAGTCAGGACGCGCCCCTAGCAGTGGTTGCCAAGGAGACAAGCCTCTCAAGCAGCTGGTCCCCAGCTTCTAAGGGCCAGGACGGGGGGGGGGGGGGGGGGGGGGGGGGGGGGGCGGGGGCCAGGCAGGGTGGCCGGCTAGGAAGTGACCTCAAAGGGGTGCTCACCTGAGCACTGGCCACCTGGAGAGCGAGCCATGTCCCGAACACACCCAGGCCCAGTGCCGGCCAGAGCACCCCAGTCACAAGCAGCCACACGGGGTGTCGGCCCGCCCCAGCACTCCCGGCCCCACAGCACATGGCCTGTCCCCCCAGCAGCAGGACAGGCCTCCCAGATGTAGGGGGGCTTCCAGCCAAGCCTGAGCTCTGAGCAGAGAGGGACCCTTCTTTTGAAACAGAAGGGGGCGTGGCAGGGTCCTGGGCAGGGAGGGGCCCAGGGCAGGTGGAAGGTGATGGCAGCCAGCAGGGTGGTGGGGGCAGGAGCGTGGGCAGGAGGACACCCCTCAAGGTGGTCCTGGGGCATATGTGCATTCTGTCTGCACCTGCACACTCAGGAGGGGGTGCCCCTACACCTCCAGAGAGACACCCCTCTGCTTCCGTCTCCGCTCCCCCTCCCCCATCTGACTGCAGGAAATCTTTCTTTTTTGGAAAAACATGACAAAGTCACTGCCGCCTCCTTCCGGATTCTCCCTGTGGTGGTGGGGGGGAGGGCGGAGCAACAGGGAGGGTGCCTGTGCACAGGCAGAATAGAGGCCCCCCCCTCGATCCCCGTGGGTCCCCTAGCCAACTTCCTCCTCCTTCCAAAGACTGACGGATTATTAACCTCATTTTACATATTTAATGAAATAAACATATAAGAAGTAAATGGCAGGGGTGGGAGGAAGTCATGTCACCAGCGCCCACTCACTGCACCCCCATAGGCTGCTCTGGGGCAGAGTTGGGAAAGGCAGGTGGGGCGGGGTCCCCATACCGAGCCCCCACCCGCAGCCCCACAGGCTAGAATCCGCAGCAGCTCTGCTGTACACCAGGCATGTGACAACCCTGAGGCCGGAGGCACGTCATTTTACAGACAAGAGAAAACGAGGTTCTGAGGCAGCTCGGCGGCCACGCGGGGGGCACCCCAGCACCCCTTCCACAGGAGGGTCTGCAGAAACTCCCCCTCCCAGAATGCCATCCATTCCTATCAGTGCCCAGGACCCCAGGTGGGCAGCCAGCATGAGGCCACAGCAGGTCCCGCCCCCAGACCGGAGGCGGGGCTCCCCAGGGAACCTTACCCCCCCTCGTCCACAAGGACTGCAGTTGGCACTGCAGCCTGGAATCTAATTTTGCCCCCTAATAAACTGCTCTGCCTTCAGGACCCACTGACACTTCCAATCTGCCCGAGTGACAGAAAGCCCTGCTGCTGACAGCTGCTCCAGGCGTGAACCAGACGTGAAGAATCACTGAGATCCCGCCAGGGTCGGAGAGAGCGGAGCGGAACCCTCTCCTAAGGCCAAGGCTCACCCACATAAGGTCCCCAGCCCCCTAATCCAACCGGGCGCCTATCTGAGCCTGCCAATTGGAGGTTGGAAGGTTCTGGTAGCACCACCTGGGCCGAAGGCTGCGAGGAGGTGACACAGGCGAGCGCTCAGAACGCTGCCCTCCCTGTACACAGCACGCGCACGATAAACACCTGGGACCTGACAGGCCACATCTCAGGAAGTTCAGACCCTCGGAAGGCCCAGCTCCTGGCTCAGCATTTGAAGACTCCGCCAACGGCCTTGGCCAGCCTGTGGCCGCCTCTCCCCCCGCTGGCTACATAGCCACTACACATCCACAGCCTTTTAGCACCAGTCCCCCCAACACCAGGGCAGGAGGACGCTCTCAGGGGACCCACGATGCCCCCCACTAGCAAGCGACCCCAGGATGGCCAGTGTCTCTCCCGAGCATCAGCCGCGGGCTCTCTCCAGGACGGGGTTGTGGAGCTCGGAGTCCTCCCTCCCTCCCTCCCCCAGCTGCGCCCTAACCACTGAGCCATCAGAAGGCCCAGGTTCATGGGGACCCCCGGGCCATTTGCCCAACACAGACCTCTGCCCCTAGAAAGAGTGGGTATCCAAGGTGAAGCCCAGGTGCTCTGGGAGCTATGGGTGGCTGTCCCCACAGGGCCGGGCTCAGAGGACTCCACAGCATGGGCAGGAAATGCACTGACTCAGCACAGGGAAAAGGCTCTTTCCCAGGTGCCTCCCACCTGATCCCAAGAGACCGAGGTGAGTTATTCTCCATTAGTCACCTGTCCCCACACAGACCACAGGGCTGGACAAAGGCTCACTGAGGGTGCTCCCCCATCCTCCAAACACCCTGGACTCTCCCCCTGCATTCCTGGGTCTCCTCCACCCCCACCCTTCTCATAGATGGTGGCAGCACACCCAGGCTCACAGCCTGCAAGCAGGGGGTCTTCCTGGGCGTCCCTCTCCCTCCCAGGACCTCATCTTGGCTCTTCCGTCCAGGATGTCCAACTGTGTCCCATCTCTCTGTGGCCTCATTCCAGCCACCTGAGACCGCACCACCACTAAGACCAGAGGAAGTGTGCCGGCTGCCCCTGCCTGCCCCTGCCTGCCCCTCACCAGGCCAGCTTCCTGCCCCAGGGCCTTTGCACATACTCCTCCTGCTGCCCGGAAGTCTCGTCGATCAGCAAGTCAGTCATAGGGCCACTTTCTCCTTATCCCTAGGTTTCATTTTCAACATTTCCTTCTCCAAGAGGCTGCCCAGCCCCTAAGTCTTCCCAGCCCACTCTCCTAGGGGGGGCGCTGACCCCTCCTAGTGCGGGTACCCTCCAAGCAGGGCTCCACCGCTCTCCACCTGCTCTGCTCACCCAGACCCCCATGTGCACAGCCACAACCCAATCACAGGGGTGGCCCATGCATCCTGACAAGTGGTGGCCAAGACTTCCCTCGCTAAGGTCAGATCCAGCTTGAGAGCAAAAGCCCACAGCCCCACTCAGACAGGCTCGATGGCACGCTGCCTCCAAACACTGCTGGATGGGATGGGATGGGAGCAAAAGATCAAGAAGGGGCCCGTGGACAGGAGGCCTGTGTCCTGGTGGGACTGAGGGCTTCCGAAGGCAGAGCATGGGGGGCCTGAGACTGGGAGGGACACAGCCCACCCCAGGGAGCCCACGATGGGGTGGACGCAGCTCACTAAGGAGAAATGGCAATGTGTGTTCACACAGAAACTCAACACGAACGTCACAGCAGCTCCATGCACAGCAGCTCACAGAGAAACAATTCTGTCGCCCACAGGTGAATGGACAGGTGACGGGATGTTGGAATGCTCTCAGCCTTGATCAGGAATGACACACTGACATCGGTGACACATGATGAATCTCAGTGAGAGCAGCAGACACAAAAGACCACACAGTGTGTGACTGCTATTACACGACATGTCCAGAGCAGCCAACCCATTCCCAGGGGCCAGAGGGGCCCTGGGGACCAACGGGCTTGGTGTTTTCATGGAGTGATCAAGTCTTGACACTAGAGAGCTGGTGGTTGCCCCCATTGAGAATACACTGAATATCACTGACTTGTTCACTTTAAAATAATTCATGGTGTGTTCTATGAGTCTTACCACAATTAAAGAAAAGGAAGAAAAAGAAAGGAAAAGGAAAAGAAAGAAGAGAAAGAAGACAAAGCCACGCTCTCAGGTCTGCCCCAGGCAGCGCCCTCCCCATCTGTGCAGCGTCGCCCTCTGTGACAGGCAGACTTGGCTGGGAGAGCCGCACGCCTGCCATGTTGTTCCCTCCAGAGTCCGCCATGGCGGGCACCAGCCCTGCTGGCAGTGGCTGCATCCCGTCATCAGGCAAAGGACGCCTGCTGAAGCCCGACCTTTTCTCCTGAAGCCTGGACACAGAGTGTGCGCCATCATGGGGGGATTAAGGGTGTCCCTGACTTTGGGGGGCTCCCCTCGCAGAAGTGTCTTCTTCCATGGCTTACACTGGGCTCTGCCCTTGTGAGCCATGGCCCCCCAGTCCCAGCTCACTCTGGGGGCCCAGTCCTGGGGTGTGTCCCCCATGCCTGCCCATCCTGAGCTCTCCTGACACACACACTCCCAGCACAGCACCTTTGGGGTCCCACAGTGCCTTCCTTCTCTGTCCAAAGAGCTGGCCTGAGCAGAGGGTCACCATGGCTGACTCCTGCCCCTGTGAGTTCCACACACCCCTCTCTGCTGAGCCCTTGGCCTTGTCAGGTGGAAGCCCTGTGCAGGAGCAGGGGTGGGGAGGGTCACCCAAGACAGTGGCACTGCCCAGTCGCCCCTCTGAGGTTGACAGTATGGCCAGACCTGCTTCCCACCACATCAGTCTACCCCAGACTCAACCTAAAGAGCCTCCAACCAGTTCTGGTTGACACCCCCCAGTCCCCATGCTCCCATGGCTCGTAGCTCTGGCACCCTGGTCCTCTAAAAACATCCCTAGTGAGTGTTCTCTCAGCCTTCACTTGCACACCTCCAGTGATGGCAGGCTAACCCATAGGCAGGACCTCATTTTAACATGCCCCGCAGGCCAGCCTCGGTCCTGGACCCCAGGCGTGTGCTTCCTCAGGGTCCATCCTCCAGACCAGTACCCACAGCCGTTGTCTCCACCCCAAGCCACTGAGCCAGTGAAGACCCAAGGTGAGGGCAGTCGGGGGCAGAGCCACCTGGTCAGCTGCCCAGGAAGCACTGGGACATACCAACAGAGGCACATCTAATTCTGTGAGGAAATTCCCACAATACATCATTAGAGAGTCAGCATCCTATCTTGTTTAAGAAATGCATAGATGGGCACAGATGCTTGAAAATACTTCAGAAGAGACAAATGTTCTTCCTTGCGTTTTCCAGCATCTTCCCAATTTTCTACAATGGACCCGTGTCGTTTTTGTAATCAGAAAAGATAATAAAACACAACCAAGTGTTTAAGAGGTCACCAGCGCTCCCTTGCTCAGACTGTGTGGCGCTGTCTGCCCACTGCCTGGGTCAAAACCCTTAATTTCCTGCACACACATTAATCCAGCTCTTGGCTAATTAAACGCGGGTGTGGGAGAGGTTGCCAACTGGGAAGCAGAGAACCCTGGGAGCACAATGGGCTGAATCTGGAAATGGAAGCAAATGGTCCAGACGAGAGCTCTGCCATCCAGCCCCTTCCCCAGCGGCAGCCAGCGGTGGGCCAAGACCCCACTCTCCACGGGCCAGACTGGTGCCCACCAGGAGATTTAGCCGTGGGCTTGTGTTCAGGACCACGGGCAGCGCCCCTGCCAGGAACCCCAAGCACATCAGGTCAGGCCCTGCCCTCCTGCTGCAAGGGCCTGTCCTGGGGAGCCATCGGGTCCCTCACGGGCTAGGTCCCTGTGGGTGAACAAACTCCTAATCTCCGTGGACTGAGCCAGGCTCCTGTGGCGGCCTGTGCACCCAAGGGGCCCAGCTTAGCGATGGGGCGCAGGCCTCACACACCAATCGGCACAGGGCTCGCCATGGCTCCTCCCACATCCACACCCCCTTCTGGTGAGCGCCTCGGTGCTTCCGGAAGCATTTCACCACCTCCCGCCCAAACCTGGGGTCCGAGGAGAAATTGGCCTTTTCCTTCTACAAACCCTTCGAGTACTATTTCCAGGCCTAAATGTTAAAGAAAACTCAAAAGTTCTAAGGTCCCTAGTTAGATCAAGACAGTCTCCGAGTAGGGGGAGTGGCTTAAACAGGACTTGGGGGAGGGAGGGGCCGCACTCTGCAGACAGCCAGAATAATCTAGAAGGATGCTCCCCGCAGGCCAGGCTCACAGAGACTCAAGGCTGGCGGCCTGGGACACACCCACCCTCCCATTTCCCCCAAGTGGAGCTACCACAACCCCCAACAACCAGAGCTTCTGCAAAGAGTTGCTGGAACAGGCATGGCCCTGCCCGCCCCAGCGTCCCCTCCCTTTGGCCAACCCACTGCTGGGCAGCGGGACAGAGGCTCTGGGCAGCCAGTGGCTGGGGAGAAGCCAGAGCCTCCTCACAGGCAGGCAGGTCACTTGCCCAAGTAGGGGTCTCCTCACTGCACACGGGGCTGCTGAATAAGGCCGCAGCCCCTGCAGCCCACCACCTGCTGGGCACACACTGTGGCTACACCACTGACCTTACCTGGGGCCCCACACCTGGGGGTAAATGACAGCAGGTGTGTGAAGCACCTGAGAGGCATCGCATCCCCATCCCCGTTCTCATGGCAACACCCATCGTCCCAGAGACCCCTGGTTCTCACCAGTTCCTAAAGAACACACAGTGTGGGGCGAGGAAACCCCCTTTCCAGACTCCCATGACTGAACCCCACACCTGACCAGAGCCCAGACTGCTTTTGCAGAAGGAAACCCCCACGCTGGGACCTGCACCCCAGTCCTTAGCGTCACTGCACCCCCCACTCTCCACAGCAGGGCTGGGGGTGGACCCGTGGGCTCCTGACCAATCCCGGCACACTCAGCGAGATGACACAGAACAGGGTGCAGAGAGAGACACACAAACTTACAGGGCACGTCATTTTAGAAGCACCGCGTTCTCCTGGAATATTGTCCCTATGGCTCCCACCTGGGTTCAGCAGAGCCTCCAGAATGCAGGTCCCAGTACAGCCAGAGCTCTCCCATCTGGGGACACTGGGACCCTCGAAATCTTCAGCCCTATTTCCTTCTGAATTAAAAGCATGGTCCATCCCAGCCTCAAACAATGAAAACCCCAGCTGCCCACCAGCTCTAGACCCGTCCATTTGGGGAACGGCCCTAGGTCCCTCCCCTCTGCCTCTGTGGCCGTGGCTTTCTCAATTCACACGTGGGGCAAACAGGCTTCAGAAACAGCCATCTTTCTGAGGTAAGGACAGCAGACTCACTTTGCCTGCTCACTGCTGTGTTACCAGCTGCCAGGGAAGTGAGCTGGGAGCAGGTCAGCGGGGTGCCTCACTGCAGAAAGCAGGGCCAACACGGAGACGTGAGGGGAAGGCCTAGCGGCTGAAGGGCCCTGCCCAGAGCTGCGGCTGTTTGTGCAGAAGCCCCCCCAGCGTGGAAGACGACGTTCTTTGGGGACAATCTCAGGTCTGCTTCCCTTATTTCTACCTGAGATCCAGCCAAGCTGTCCCAGCTTTGCGGGGTGGATTGGACCGGGCCTCGTAACAGGAAAGCCCGCCCTCCTCCAGCACTGTCCGTGCATCACCACACAGGAGGTGGCATTTTAAGGGGCTGCCGTGGCCAGTCAGCAGATTGCTGTGAGAAAGCTCAGCTGAGCTCCAGCCCTGCTTGGCAGGCGTCTCCCAAGCTCTGGGGTCAGTGCCCTCCCAAGGTGGCTTCAGCCTTGAGCACAGGGAATGGGAGCCCCACAGTTCTTTTTAGTCTAGGGGTTCATTGGTACAACCTGCCAACAACGCTGTTTTTCAAGCCAAAACCGTCCCTGTGTCCATGCGTGGAGCTCAGGCTGTGTGCGCACAGGCCATTCCGTGGAACAGGACGGCATCTCCCAACAGTGCAGGGCACACCGTCTCCTTAGGAAAGCAGCCAGTTCCCTGCACAAGTGTCAGACCCGGGCCTCGTGTCCAACGTGCGGCCTCACGTCTAAACAGCAGCCTCAAAGCCCTTTGTAAAACCAGCTCAAACTGATCCATTCCTGCTTCTAACAGGACCCAGAACCAAAGTTTTCCCCACTCACGAGTATCACTTGTAACTGCTCTGCCCACGGGACCAAAGCACCAGCCATGACTGAACCGGAAGCAGGAACCTTTTCAGAAGTGAAGGGGCCACTGTCCAGGAAGGTCTGGTGCTGAAACCCCTTAAGTCCAGCCCCGACCCTGGATGGGGAGACGGGTTGGAGCCTTGCCTCCTGTCTCCTCGCCTCGGAGCTCGCCAATAAAAGCTCTTTCTCTTCTCAAAAGCCAGTGTCACAGTGTTGTCTTCTATGCGTGTGGGGCAGCGCGCCCTAGCTCAGTAACACCTTCATCCAGGCCCAGCCACTGTCGACGGGGCTGAGAAGTGGCCAAGGCTGGGCTCAGGGACAGATGGCCGAGGGTGCCGTCAGCACATGCCAACCCTCATCTGCCGGGCCCTCCACTCCCCATTCAGGACGTGGCCTTTCATTCTGCTGGGCCGCGGTCATGGCGACGACGACAGCCACAGCTGCGTGGACGTCACACACAGCTAGCAGTGCACTCAGTGATTCACAGAATCGTCACCCACGTTACAGACGAGGAAGCTCGAGGTCCGTGCATGCAGGATCCCAGCCAGGCTGGCCCAGAACCCACGGTCCCCACCCCGCACCATCCTCCCAAACACACCCTCTGAACTGTCTTCACATGATGCATAGTGGACCTTCTAACAACACATCTAACAGAGATGGGCCTGGCCTCAGTGAGGGTAGCAAGCCGATATCTGTTACTAATGCACGTTCCAGCAATTTCCATCTCAGAATGATCCCACATTTATACCTGAAAACATTTAAAATGACCCGCCTGCGAGGTAACCCATGCAGCCCAGTCTGTAGTGTTTAACAAGATGTGGGATACATGCCTGGCCTGGTGAAGGGGCAACAGCCCCCAGCCCAGGGCCTCCCCACCATCCTGAGGCTCTAATAGGACTTGGCCTGAGCCCCCCGTCCAACCTCAAATGGGCATTTGGAGGGCTCAGAGCCATGCTGAGCCCAGTCCTCCCCTCTGAGGGGCCCCCCTCCCCCCAACTCAAGGCCCTCTGTCAGCGCCTTCCATGAAATGCCCAAAGAGCTCTCTGTCCTCTGGGCCCTGTTCCTTCCGTGGGTCGCTGAGAACACCCAGTTCTAGTCGCTCTCACCAGCATGGACTCCGAGCACCTTGTCATGTGATGGCCACACGTGGACACGCTGGGTGGGCATCGTGGATGGGCAGGAGCATGGCATTAACTTACTGACTGAAACAAGCTGGGGAAACAGCACCTTCAAATGCCCTGCCCACCACTGGACTCAGCTTATGCTCCTGGAAGTGGTCAGTTTCTTCAAAAACATCCATGGGCTTAAGCATCCTCGGGCCCCTGGAGCAGGGCCCCCACGTGGTGGGCACAAGGTCAGAGCAGGGGCACCCACATGGCGGCTGGGAGCCTGCTGGCCAAGCCGTGGGTGCCCCCTTCTGAGTGTCCACCGAGCCTAGTTTTAGTATGTGACTTGGACTGATTTCTAATAAAACCGAGATTCTCTCTGCTGCAACTGCGAAACACAGGAGCCAAGCTTCCTACCACCTATTACCTTGCAGACATGGAATGTGTGGAGATTTACTGCTCGGTGTCATATTTTACTGTCGTAGATTACTTTCACTTCACATTTTTGGGTGAGGGTGGGAAATCCTGCAAGGAGGCACGAGGCCTCCAGACAGGCTGGAGGTCATCCAATAGCCCAGGTTTCCCTTGGAACCACAACTCCAGGCATTTTCACCTTCCGGGAAATTTCCATAAGATTCTCCTGCTCCTCGATTGATAGACATTTCCTCCCAGGACCTCAGGGAAGTTGGCCATTCAGACTCCAGTTTCCCTCTTGGAAGCACAGAATGCTCCGTCAGCGGAGAGAGACCCTGGCCACATCCCCCAAGCCTGCACTCACCCCCAAATGCAGTCACACCAAAGAGGACAATGGCAGGTGTGCGGCCCGAGGCTGAGGGGAGAGGCTCCACCTCCCACATGGGCCTGCACTCCAAGGGCAGACAGGTGAGGGGGGCGAAAATGTGACTGCACTGATTTACCCAAGGCCACCCAGGGGAAGGCACCCAGACTCTACCCTGATGCTGGAAAGCAGGGAGGTAACCCCTGACCCTGCAGCCCCTAGCCACAGGCCTCTGAAAAGACGACAGAGGACTTGGTGGCTCAGCCAAGGGAAAACAGCTCAGAAAATAGAGCAGGTCAAGCCCCTCCCACTGCCCATATAGGCGGTTTCCGTCGGCCTGTTATAAACAGTTTCATCCCGGCAGCTCCAAGTGGCTTCTGGATGTTGGCAAGGTCAGGCAACCTGTGCCCCAAACACTCACCCTTTCAGCTTGAGTGTGGCAACTCTGGAACTCACTCAACCTTTCTTGGCCTCAGTTTCTCCACCAGTGAAATGGGGCGACATGAACCTCTCGCAGGGAGAAATTCCTGAGACCAGCACACAGTGGGTGCTCAATAAGTGTAAGTTCTCTTTCCCACTCCCACCTCAAGCCACATGGAGACCAGACCCTGTGATGGGTACTACCGGCTCCCCGTGACTATGGGGACCTGGGTTCTCCAAGGTCCCTCCCCTGTGGGCATTCCTGGAGTGGACACACATCCCTGACACGGTGGTTTGGGGCCTTTTTGATGGCACTCACACTTTGGGAAACTCGTGCAAACTCCAGACCCTATACCTAGCAAGTTGTCTCACAGAGATTCCCCACACTCAGGGTGGACAGACCCTGCCCGGGGACGAGAGGGTGGAAGATGGGGGGAGCTTCTAAAGGGTCGTGCCCCTTCCCACCCATACAGCTCAGCGCCTCGTGCACAGCCCCCCACTACTGGCAATGTCTGAGGAGGCCGTCCAACCTGCTCATACAGAATTCCTCCTTGAACCCCTGTGCGCCCCGGGGCACCGCCCATATCTGGGTGAGCAGTCACTCGGGGCAGCTCTGCCCCCCGAGGGCCCATTCCCCATCCAGCACAAGCAGAGGAAGGGGTCCTCCAGGGACCTTGGGGCTGGCAGAGGCGGGTCCAAACTGTTTCTGCCCAGGCGGGCCAACACCTCGTTGTATCAAGGAAGGCACCTGTCTCTAGAAGTGCTTCTGGAAAAGCTCACGGACAGAGGAAGAGATGGCCACGGCTCCACGCCCAGAGCACATCTGTGGAGAACACCCCTTCCGCAGAGGGCAGGGGCGGGTGGGGGCACCTGGCTTGGCGACCACCAAGCCTGGGGGCCACAGGGCAGCCGCCTCCCTCCCCTCCTCTGACAGCAGCTGCCCCTGGGATCCACCGGGACACTTCCACCTTCCAGAAAGCAGGCTTTGGGGACAAAAGGCCAAAGAAGTGGCATACGCAGGCTGGGCGCTACCCCAGACCCCGGGACTGGTCCTCAGTCAGGACGGTCTGCAGCAGCAAGACTGCCAGCCCTGGCCTGTCCCTGCCCTCCCCTGCCTTCCCCAGGCCCTACTCAGCAACAGTCCACCAACCGAATGATACACAAGCATGAGCCAAGCCGGTCTGTCTGAGCTGGGCGAGGGAACAGGGGCACAGGGACAGTGGGACACTCGGTCCCCAGGCCAGAGGTCAGCATGGGGAGGCAGTAAAGGCCTCCTGAGTAAGGGAGGGGCTGGGCCCCATGTTTGGGCTGGAAGTAGGGACAGTGGAGAATTCCACAACTCAAAGGGGGGACAGGGGGGATGGGCCATGAGCATCAATAGCAGGTTAGATATGTCACCACTCAGGGACAGCCCACTGGGCCAGCCCTGGGAGTTCATCTCCACCACGCCCTGGGGGCAAGGAGCAGCTGTGCCCACTGGTGATGGGAAAACTGTGGTCTGCTGAGATTCTGTGACTGGACTTAAGTGACTAAGAGAGCAGCTGCTGGAGACCCCTCCTGCCTACCCCATTCCCCAGGAAAAACCCCTGCGACGGGGTTGCCTTCCCCTGACTCTGAGCCACCCACTGGTGAGCTGGGGGCAAGGGGAGCTCAGAGAAGCCTGTGCCCTCAGTGGAAGGATGAGGAGGGGCCTGGGCAGGCCGAAGGGCAGGGCTGCTTTGACAATGAGGGCCAATGCCCCTGAAGCCCCCACACATGAACCCCCACCTGTCCTCATGCAGGGTTACCCCAGGAGACAACACAGAGACTCCCCCCACCCCCCACCCCCCCACACGCATACACACACGAAAGCAGAGCCTGACCCAGGGACCCCACACACTCTGCTTCTGATTCTGGATGCTGCAGCTTTTAGGAGGCAGTAGGCACAGAGGGGCCGACCATTGCAAACCGAGACAGGGAGAGAACACTAAGGACCAGGGCCAGAACCACATAGAGGGACCCCAGGAAACGCTGCCAACCAGGGACTCTCATGCCCCAAGCACAGTAAACCCTCCAGAAGCTACACCATGAGTCAGACTGGGTCCCGGCTGCTGGGCTGTGGGGGTGGGCTCTGTCCACGTACTGGACGTCACCTCAGGCGAGGACCTCGCTGACCAAAGACTGGCCCCCAGCCAGGCAGGAAGGAGGTGTCAGGGGTGGGTCACTGGTGAGACACAGGGCTCTTCAAGGATGAGCAGCCAGAGCCACCTGGGGGGAGGGGGCAGTGGGGCCTGCTGCTCTTGGGATGCCCAGAGAGGTTGGGCACTGAGGCTGGACCCCCAGGACACCCTCCCCCACAGCAGCCTGGCAAGTCCCTCCCAGGGCCTTTGACCCCATCCCACAGAGGGTCTGTCCAGGGCACAGAGGCCCAGGTACATGGACGCATTGAATGGGTCACAGGCACACACCCCTCCCATCCCAGGTGGGTACATGGTCAGTTGCAGAGTTTCCCAGACTCTGCCCCTCACTTCCATCCCAAAACGCCTCTTTCATACAAAATGGCCGAGTCCTGGCCCCAGTCTAGCTGGGATGGGAGGGGGAGTACCTGAGGGCTCCGCAGCTGTGCACAACAGCACAGGACGCACATGCACACACCTGCACAAACACAACACGAATACTCATGTGCACACAATGCCAGTCAGCCAGCCAGCCGGAGCCGCAGGCCCTGCCCCCGGGGCCAGGACTTCAGGAGGGCTGGGGAGACAGACAGCCCCTTCTAGAGCCAGGGCTGGCAGGCCCCAAGACAGCGGCACCCCTCCTCCTGGGTGTCCACTGTGCTAAGGAATCCCGAGCCGGGAATGTGCAGGGCATAACAGGCACACACCTGCTCCTCCAGCTAGGAGCTACAGACGGGGTCAGGCTGCCCTGGGGCAGGGGGAGTCACAGATGCAGGCAAGGCCAGGGAGATGCGGGCGCCAGGGGCAGGGGGTCAACTGTCCTCAGCCTAGGGCTGAGGGAGGGGAGTAATGTTAGCACCCCTCCCCCATTTCCGCAACCCAGAAACTCACTCAAGTCGAAGTGAGCAGCTTGGAGGGACGGGGAGGGTAGGCCAGCTCTTCCCCCCATCACCCCCATTCCTTGGGGGAACCCAGCCCAGGGGAGTGCCGGGCCTCCAGATCCAGAGGCAGGACCGGCAGCGCCGCCCTCCATCCCCGCTGGCCCTTTGTTCGGTGCAGTGGCCATGGGGAGGGGCCTCGGGGCAGAGGAGCGAAGGACGCGGCGCCGCACACCCAGTTCTGCGGGGGAGGGGCTGATGCAACCCAGCCTGGGGAGGAGAGCCAGGGCCCTCACCATGACCTGAAACCCCGGGCCCCAGAACTCCTTCCTGCGGGAGCTCTCCACAAAGCTCTCCGATCTCCGCCCCTCGCTTTACCCAGGACGCCGTCCCGGCTCGGACCCCAGAGCACGATGTGAGGGACGCGGGCGCTCGGACACACGGACCGCGGTGGCCGCGGCTGGCGGGCACTCACACGTAGGCGTGGTAGACGAAGGCCCAGCCGCGCGGCCGCTCCAGCACGTTGTACAGGAAATTCTGCAGCTTGCGGTAGAAGGCGTTGCGTTTCGGGGGCTTCCCGGCGCCCGCGCCACCCGCGCGCGGCTTGCTGAGGATGCTGCCGCGCTTGGGGGCCTCGGAGCCAGCGATGAGCAGCGCGCCATCCCGGGTGGAGTCGGGCGCGCCGGGGTCCAGCCCCACGAAGCCCACCTTGAGCTTCTTCTCCCCGCTCGGGCCGGGGTACACGCCGCCGTTGCGCGATTTCTGCACCATGGTGCTGGCGGCGCCCGGCGGGCGGGCGGGGACACGGGCTCAGCGGGAGCGGCGCGCGGGGGGCGGCGCGGGCCCGAGCCTAGGCCCCCGGCCCGGGAGCCGCATGGCCAAGGCGGCGGCGGCGGTGGCTCCGCGCTCCAGCCGCCCGGGCCGCGCGCGGAGACGCTGCGGCTACCTCGCTCCGCCCGCCGCCTCGCCCCGCCCCCCGTTAACCCCTGCGACGCCGCGCGGGCGGCAGGAGGGCAGTGCAGGGGCGGGAAATGAGAGGAGCTGAGCACCCGCTGAGCCAGGAGTCCCTGCCACCCAGCGCACCCTTTCCCGCTTCCCCCACCACTATGCCCTGACGAGCAACGCCGGACTCTTGGTCACCTGTGAGGTGGGCAGGACCAGGCAAGCACGCGCCTGAGCGGCCCCAGCGCCCTGAGACTGGACACCTCGGAGCAGGGCTGGGGACGTACGGCTCCTGCCAGGCTGTTGGTTAGATGGCCCCGCCCACAGGAAATCTAGTGCTCTTGGCCTCTAGGTGGGCCCCACATGAGCCCCACCCCGTCCCTTCGGTGTGCAGGAGGCGCCTGGGGAGACTTCCTAAGAGGCAGCCTGGACTGGGCAGGGGGAGTCCGGGAAGAAGAGGCAGGGGAGAGGCTCCCCGCAGGAAGTGGGGCAAGGCGGGCAGCGAGGTGGGGCCGGACTCAACCTGCAGGCCTGGGCTTTGTCTGCAGACCCCAAAAGGGGCCTGCAGCAGGGGCAGGAGGTTGGAGGGTGGGCCCCAGGGCAAGACCCAGGCCTGAGGCCAGTGGGGACACTGGTACCACAGCCCAGGATAAAGGAGGGCAGGCTCTGGACACACATGGCGGACTGTCCCCTCGGTGGGGAATAGGTACAGGTGGCCTTGCCCAGTCAGGGAGCCAGCGGTGTCCTGGGGAGTCCCTGTGGAACCTGCTGCCAGGAGACCAAAGGCACTTACTCTCCAGCCCCTGAGGGCTCCCTGCTCACGGATGCTGTCAGCGTCCCACCATCCCCCACTGGAGCCTCCCTCCGCACCTGGCTCCCTCATCTGACCACATTCAGCCTCTTCCCACATTCACCCCACATGTGGGGTCCCCCCAAGGGAAGACCCCATTTAGTAGCTGGCGCTGTCCTCACCAGTGACTCAGCTCATAAAGCAGCGTTATCCCTGCCCTTCGGTTTGCAACGTGAGTGGCCCGGCCGTGTGGCCTTTGTTTTTTCAATTAGGCAGAAAACATAATGGTCGATGTAGGCACAGTGCTAATTTGTGAGTCATTTAGAATGTCGGGGATGGACTGCAGCTTGTGCCACACACACCTGTGCACACAGGCACATCCCAGGGGCTGCACTCCTGACCCCCACCTCCCTGCCTCCATGCCCAGTCATTAGCTATGAACACCAGCACTAGGTGGGTTTGACCCCAATGGCTGACATTTTTCAAGTGCGTGAACCCCTGCTGAGCCCAGGCTGAGAAAGAGGCTCCAAGAAGGTCAGTTCAAGGGGAGGGGGAGGGCCTGGGTTGCAAAAGAAGGAACAACCTGCGTTCCCCACACAGCTGGATCCACGAGGGGGTGGTGTCTGGCTGACTCTGCTAGTCCGCCTCTGAAGAGTGACAAAGGAGGACTGGACAGTCTTCAGAGGACTCGACAAAGTACAACACAAATGTGCAAACTCTGGGAGGGAGGGGCCACCTCCACTGGTGAAGGGGAAGCCCAGACTATGAGGTCCCCTGAGCTGGGCCTGTTCCTCCAAGGGAGCCCCTTCCTGGGGGTTTTTGATGCAAGAGAGAAGTGTTCCCATGAAGACACAATGCCCCCGGGGGCGGGGAGGCCCCTCCAGTGGGAACTCCAGGCTGGCAGGGGAAACTGCTCAGATGCAGGTGGACATCATGTCCTAGGCACTCTGTTCTCTTGTCTACAAATGGCGCTTTGTAGGTTCTGGAAGGCGTGTCCTGCATCCAGGTTTGAACATCTCTGCTTCTTCTGTTTAGAATATCCTTTCAATGAGCTGGTTCATTGATCACTTGTTTTCAATTCTGTGTCGTGCACTCCATGGGCTGTGCATGGCCAGCAGTCTGGTCACCGGTTGCCCCTACCCTGTCCCCCCATGCAACTCAGGCAAAGCAAGTCATGCAAACACTCAGTTGGGGTGAATATCATGCAAATGATAGGAATCCCATTTATTTAAAAATAGATGGGAAAAGCTTTCAGGCTCAAGCCATCTTTGCCAAGACAGCACTGAGGCTCCAGAGAAGAGGAGTGGAAAAATTCAGATGCACACTTCAGAAGCCCATGTCCACTTTGAGGAGGCGGCTTTCACTGAGACTTTGGGGCCGGAGGCCCGCGTCCAGCACTGCGGCGGCCAAGCCAGGAGCTGTCCTTTCAGCACCTCCCCGCTGAACACTGTCCCAAAACCTCGTGAGCCCAGCACACTTCCTTCACCCCGTCCTAGTGGCCTCCTCCTTCCGTCCCCCATATCACTGGCTACACTGAGCCACCCAGCACAGACTAGTGAGCTGACAAACTTGATGGTGGCCACTGGAACCCCCGCCCGTCCCCGGGGAGGTCGCCATGCAAGGCCTGCTCCCCTGCCTCTGGGCGCATCTTGCCACTGTCATGTCTCCCAGAGCCTGGAATAGATAGAGCCCACGAGGAGTGGTCAGTGGATGTCACGGCTGCTGGCAGCAGAGGACAAATCAAAGCACATCTACATTGTTCCCTCGGGGGGACATACACGGTAACCTTTCCCGCAGTGGTGCAGTCAGAAAGCAGGCTCAGCATTTCCTGCAAATCTCTTCGTGACCCTGGGGGTCGTGACTACTCTCACAGCATTACCATTGGACGGTGGGACCAGAAGAGAAGGCAGGGGAAGCGGGTGGGGAAGAAAGAGGCTTCCACCGGCCAGCTGACCTGACCGAGGGTGTCAGCAGCAGTGAGGCTGTTCCTGGGGTGGAGGTGGAGGTGGCCCATCTCCGACACCCCACAGGTCTGATGCTCTGTGGTCACATAGGACGTGTTGACATCCAGGTATTCAGCCACGCTGGAGTTCCATGGGCCAGTGACCATGTGGACACTGGGGGCAGACACTGCCAAGCAGAGTTTCCCATTTCACCACCACCCCCATCTCCTCCCAGGAGAAAAGGAGCGAGCTCCTGCCCCAATCACAGGCCTGCACAAAACAGATGGCCCTGGCAGAGGCCCAGAGGGAAAGCTCCCCAAGGCCGAGAAACAAGAAGAAGGGACAGGCTCTTAACCACTTCGCCTGGGTCGGAGCTTGGTTGTTTTAATCATATCATTGAGCGACAGGAAGTGCCAGCAGACAGAAAGTCCCAGCCCTCCCCCAGGAATTCTAGTCATTAGGAGGAAGCGCTGTTATCCAGCTCATGGGGAGCAGGAAAGTGAGGAAAAGATTTAGTCTTTTTTTTTTTTTTAAGGAAGGCACAGCTCACAAGGGCCCATGTGGGGATCGAACCGGCAACCTTGGTGCTACCAGCACTGCGCTCTAACCTCGCTGAGCTAACTGGCCACCCCTAAGGAAAAGATTTAAGATACGGAAGCATTGATTTTTTAAAAACATCTTACACTAAACTCAATAAAAATTTAATTTATACTTTTTTTAAAGGATCAGAGCTCTCAACAAATTCCCCAGCTCCTGGCAACCCAGCGAATCATGTGAGGAAGCTGACACCTACTCCTCAGCCGCCAGTAACACCACGACACCACCTGTGATGGCCGAGATGGGCTGGGCAGTGAAGGTGGCCTGGACACATGGGAGCAGGGAAGTCAGTCTGTAGAGTCTGCGTTCTCCAGGGAACCCCCTGCTGAGTGTTCCCACGATCCCCTCAGTCCGCTGGCCAGCTTCCAGGAGCAAGGGTGGTATTTGGGAGGTTCTGTGTTTTGTCATTTCCAGCCCACAGGCTGTCGCGTGAGGCATCCCACATTCCCCTTCCCACACCTCTGGGCAAATGAAGAATCTGTGGAAATCATCCCCCTTCCATAGCAGATAAAACGTGAGGAGCAGACAGACCCCCCAGCTCACACGTGGAGCGTGACGTTGGTGCCCGATCTCTACCTGCCAGCACTCCCAGGCACTTGGATGATATTCAGACTCTTTCCTCACCACTGGGTCATCACCTGTGTGATCTAGCCCTGCAGCTCTCAGACACCCCACCTACTCTGTCCCCCCTTCCACCCCCCTTGCCCCCTCTGCCCCGGTGGGCACACAGGAGAGCCACAAGCAGGCGAAAGAGCCTTTGTGTGTACTGTTCCCTCCGCAGGGATGCTGTCCCCTCCCTTGGCCCCAGAGGTCCCTGTGCATCTACTCAGGGAGGACCTGCTTGGGGGTCCTCCCTGAAGTGGGACCCGCCCTTCCTCAGCTCTGCTTACTGGTCACAGTCTGAAGCTGTTATTTATTTGCTTGCCTCCTGCCCACCTCCCCACTAGACAGGGAGCTCAGTGAGGAGGGCCGTGCACACGCTCATGCCTGGCCCAGCCACAGAAGCTGCTCATCCATGCCATGGACAGTCTCTGTGCCCTAGGGCTGGGCATTGCTGGGAGCCTCCAGCTGGGATGAGCCCGCCATGGTGGGCCTGGGGCTTGTGTGGCTCAGGGATGCTGGCGTAGGCTGTGGGACGACATGGGCGTCTGCAGCTCTGGGCCGTGGAGACAGGCTCCCCGCCAGCAGAACGGTCAGCCGGCCTGCCCACACACAGGCTGTCGGCATCTGGGCCCTGGCTGCCCGCCCATGGCCGGCCCAGGCTCACTTGAGTGCCTTGTTTGCTGGCCAGATGTCCAGCAGGCTTTGCACAGAGAAGCCCAGTCTGGGGCAGAGCCTGGCGGCAGTCCGAGTCCCCACTCCCACCCACCCCCTCACCCAGGACAAGGTCACCACATGTTAAGCAGGGGAGTGGTGGGGAGGGGAACAGGAACCAGCAAACCAGGGACACATCAGCCCAGATAGAGCTGGAGCCCTGGGCCAGCACAAAGGGCTCTGCCGGGGTGGCCCGATGAACCACTCTACCAGCAAATAGGGCCCACCCAGGGCATTGCTGAGGACACAAGGTGCTGACTGCAGGGCATGGCCCGAGGGCACCCAGACTGCTGGACCTAAGCCAAGAGGACCCTGCAGAGCAGTGAAAGATCCTGGGGCATCCAGTACAGAGCAGTGTCCAGGAAATGGCAGGGAGGTGCCAGGGCGACCCCAGGTCCCTGCTTGCTTTCTTATAGACCCTCCCATGGGGTGCAGCTAGAAGGAATGATCTTTCAGTGCCCCCAACTCAGACATACTGACGGTATCCTGTCCCAATGTCCCACCCATGGAATGAGAGCCATTTAGGCCATTTCGCTCTCACCCAAAGAGGTGGCTTTGGACCCCAGGGTGCATCTGGGAACGTCTGGAGACATTTTTGGTTGCCATGACAGAGGCAGGTGCTACAGGCACCTAGTGGGTAGGAGCGGGCCTCCTGCAGTGCACAGGACAGCCCCCACCCCCGCTGTGGGCCCCACAGCCCACAGTCCAGGCCCAGACCCTGGCATGGCGAGGCAGTGATCACAGCTGGGCTGTCCTTGCCTCATGCAGCTTTGATGGGTGTCCCAGCCGCCCATGGCTCTCCTGGGTCTCCTCCCCAGCCAAACCCCACAGTGAGACCCCAGGAGCAGCCGGCTCCCACAGCTTCTCCAGACACCGTTCTTCCTTCCTCCTTGGCCCAACCCAGCGGAGCCAAGAGTCTCCTGTAGCTCATAACCCTGCCAGTCCAGTCGCCTGACCGGCTTGCCCCCCAGGGCTGCAGGACAGGGAGAGTTGCCCAATGCTGCCTGGGTCCTGCCACCCATGGTGCCTCCTCGGGGCTCAGCCCAGATTCCAGGCTGCCAGCCGTCAGTGGAGGAAGAGCCAAGACACGTGCTCACACACACATCACACACACGTGCTCTCTCTGGCATGTATGGGCACACAGACATGCACACACTCACTGCCCCACCGCCCAAGGCCACCACGTTCCCCACACTGCACACAGCCCCACACAGATCTGCACAGGTCCACGCCCAGGCCACACCCACACAGCAACACACAGCAGACGCTGGGTTCACGCACCAGAGGCACGTAAGCAGTCCAGCACACCACGGTACCACTCCAAGGCCCCAGGAGGAGACATACCCACAGGTACCCACAAAGACGTTCACTCACCGGTGAGAAATGCTGGGGTCTGAAGCCACTGCTAGGGCCATCCTGCAGCCGGGGGGAGCGTCGGGCGCCTCCGGAGCGCAAGGGCAGGAGACAGGTCAGACTTGGCCAGGTCAGCGGGACCCGCAGCCTCAAAAACTCATGAATTTTTCAGAGGCCCCCAAAGAGCAGATTGAAGCTGCCAGTGGGGTCCCAGTGGATCCTGCTGTGGGGGCAGAGCCCCAGAAAGTAGTTTCCAGGCTCTCGGCCTCACATAGACAGGTGCTGGCTCAGGTAGTAAATGGCCATCAACTGTGATTGCATGGCCATCAGCTGTGGCTAGTTGGCCGTCAGCTGTAACCAGTGAGCCATTGGCCACAATATAACTGCTGTGGCTACGCTAGAAGAGAGAAGAATGGGGGCTAGCAAGAAGATGGCAGCTGGGCTGGCAAGCGCGGATTGCAGTTAGGATGGCTGGTTGCGGACAGTGTGGATCCAGCCTCCAGTGAGAGTATAGTGCCGCGAGAGAGAATATATTAGTATGACTCCCCTACCTATGGCTCCGTGGGTGTTCCTTTTTGGCCTCACCATATCCTGCGTTCTTGTATGGGGAGCGGGAGCAGAGACCCCGCCGGACGCCCAGCACGACACCTGCTTTCAATTATTCACCAGCCAGTGGAGGCTTCTGGGCCTGCTTCACAGAGCCCCGGCTCACCATCAGCCCTGCGGTGTCACACGGGTACCTCTCTAGGCCTCCGAGTCCTAGGCAGCCTCGGCAGCAAGCCAGGAGTGAGCGTCCATGGGCCCCACTTGGGCCTGGGTCCTGAGGCTGTACCACCCCCCACCCAGGACACACCGTCAACAGCCCACACCCTGGCCAGCTGCCCACCCGGCTCCCCAAGCTGACACCACGCCCCCTCCCCTGCTCCCCGCCCACCCACCAGCTCCTCCTACCCCTGAACTTGCACCAGCCGCTGGCCACCTCAGCCCCCTCTCCAGACCCCGACTCCAAGGGCCGCACCCGGGGCACCTGACCACAGCGGTCATCTCACCTTCCACATTCAGGTGCCACCTGCTCTGTCCTCGGCTTAGCTGGTGGAGCTGGGACTCAAACCTGCACCCTTGCCGCCGGCACTGCCACTGAGATCAGCAGTTCTCAGAGGATCATCCAGGCGTCCGGCTCCCAAGAACCTTCCAGAAGGCTCTCAAGGTGAAAACCGTGTTCACAACAACACTCGTGTTCTGTCTTGTGCAGGAGAGTTTCCCAGGAGCCATGCTGTGTGTTTCTGCATTTTTGTTTTTTGTTTTGTTTTGTTTGTACTTTTAGTTTTCAAAGTTTATTTGGTGTTTTTGTTGGTACGACACTTGATAGTTGCTTGCATTATTTATATGTAGACATTTCTTTTTATATTAAATTTATACATATATACATAGACGTTTCTATTTATATTGCAATATACTCTGATACATATAGTACATAAAACAAGATCCTTTAGAATACCTATGCATTCTTGTTTTAAATATTCCTGTTATCATTTCCAGTACACTAAGTATCCACAGATGCAGCCTCAGTGACATTTGACACTGAGAAGGCTTGAGACCCACCTGCCCAGAGTGTAATACAGGGGTCTCTGCCCGTGCCCCACCCAGCCTGGCCTCCTGGCAGGCGGGCACATCTCACCCCAGTTTGTCTCCCAGGCCTGAGGTGTGGCCAAGGCCTACCGTCCCCAGAAGCCCTTCACAGAGTGTGGGCTGCTCCAGGGACAGCCTCAGATGGAACCCCTGCCCACCTCCCTGCTGGCAGTGTGCTGGACGCTGCGGAGCCCCCTACCCGGAAGTCAGTGGGAAAATCCTGGGAGAGGAGCTTGCGTGTGCTGCCACCTTGTGGACAATTGGAGTTACTGCATGTCCCCACCTGGCTGAGCTCCCATCTGCCTCCTCCAGTCCCTGTCCTCTTCCCCCGCCATGGACCCCACCCTGAGCCCGGCACCAAAGACAAAGAGATGTCCAGAGCCCTGCCAGGAGTCAGACCTGGGCACTTGAGCTTCCTGGGCCTGCCTCCATCACCCACTCCAAAGGGATGTCCAAGGCCAGGAGACTCTCTTCAGAAGCCCCACCCTCCACCACACTGGTGGAAATGGGGACATGCTCCCAGCTCTGTCCTCAAGCCCTCACAGGAGTCCACAAGCCTAAAAGGACTGTGCCCCCATTTCAGAAACACACCTACCTGGAGGGCTGGCAGTGTGGCCTCCAGCACAAGAGGGCAGGTGTCTGACATCGCCCCCCCCCCACCAGTGGCTTCTGGGTAACCAGGGTTCCCAGAGTTCCCAACAGCGATGGCGATGACAGGGTGAGGAGCCCCTCAGGGACCACTCAGGGGGCCTCCTTAGACCGCAGTCTGGAGCCAGGTTTTCAGTTCTACCCTGTCTCAGGCAGGCAAGTTTCTTGGGTTTGACCCCAATTCTAACTGGGCCAAGTGGGTAAGGACAACGCCCTGGGCAGACAGGCCCTGCAGGGTCACGCCAGGTCCCCCCACCCGCAAATGTGGCCGATGAGGTTCAGGAAGGGACAGGGGCTCAGGACAGTGGCAGGAGGTGCCCGGATCCCCTGGGCAGCGTCGCCAACATATACAGCCCAGTTTGAACATCAGGTAAACAAGTGTATTCACATTTGTTAGTGACAGTGTTGTACGAGACAGATTTGTATTAAAAATTATCCTGTTTATCTGAAATCCAAATTCGCCTGAGTGTCCTGTGTCTCGATTTGCCACCCTCCGTGGAGGCCTCTGCAGGTCAGCACAGACCCTCCGCAGGTACCACTGACCCTCGTGTGCCCGTCTCTCCCAGCTGGCAGCACCGCCCACCCTTGGCTGCATCACCCAGCATAGTAAGATCTCAGGGCCCAGTCCCTGGGACCTGTGGTATGTGTGACGCATGTGGCAAGAAAGGGTTTTGCGGAAGTGACTAAATTAAAGATCTGGAGATGAAATGATCCTGGATTATCCAGGTAGGCCTTCAGTGCAATCTCATGTCCTTATAAGAGGGAGGCATGACACAGAAACCGTGTGACCACAGAGGTGGAGATGGGAGTGATGCAGCCACAAGCCAAGGGACATTGGCAGCTGTCAGAAGCTGCAAGAGGCAAGGAACGGCCCCTCCTCTACAGCCTCTGAGGAAGCGAGGCCCTACCAACACCTCGATTTTGTCCCAGGGATACTGATTTTGGACTGGGAGAGTCCTGTTGTTTTAAGGTGACAGCCCAAGGTCATTTGTCACAGCAGCTCCAGAAGACCCACACGCATGGGCCTGCAGCAGGCCAGTCTGCACCGGGAGCAGTCGGGGGTCCGCTGAGCCCACCCTAGCTCCTGCAGTGCCCACACATCCTGCTTCCTGGAGCAGGAATGGCTGGGCAGGGAGTGCTGCATGCACCTCTTTGCTGACAGAGATCAGGGCTTGTCTGGAGATGAAGTCCCTGGGTGTGCAGAGGGCCAAGCTGAGCAGCAGGATGAATGTGATGCTGCCTCCAGCCACAAGTGACGGCTCGGGATGGGGTAAGACGGGGGTTCCAGGAGCATGGCAGCCTGGGAACCCAGGTGAGGAACAGTGTGTGTGTGAGAGGCAAGCATTCATGGGGGAGGATCTCTCAGCACTCATTGGGTTCAGAGACCCCCAAAACATTCAGCTCCCCTTCTGCAGATATGAAGTGACCGGTTCTTTGTCCCGGATGTCCCACTGGGGCAACTCCCAAGCCCCCTTATGACAAGCCAGACCAGCTGGACTTGGGGTCTGGCCTCCTGGGCCGGGCCACTCACTGCAGCCCAGCCCACCACCCACCCTGGGTAGGTCGGGAGGACACCTGGCCTGGTCACCCACAGGGGTGATGAATGCCGGTGGGACAGCCAGGCAGGAAGGAGCTTGGGGAGAGCGCAGGGGAGCTGGAGAAGGGGTCCTAAGGAGAGCACTCCCGCAGGGTAGGCAGCCCTCACCCCACCCGGAAGCAGGCGCACACCGCTGTGGGATTGCTCAGTTTATTGGTAAAACGGGCACTGAGCGTGGTGAAGGCTGGACGCGGAAGCTGGGGCGGTGGGGGCGCTTTTCCTCTTAAAGAACTTCCACTGGACCTTGATGGCGAGCATCCAGTCGCTGACGGAGAGCCTCTGACAAGCGGAGGTGCAGACATGCGCCTGGCAGGGGTGCGGGGCACCGGGGCGGGGCTGGGGCCGGGGGCAGGGCGGGGGGCTGGGCGCGGCGCCGACTGGGAGGGTCGCGCCGCGGGCGCCCGCGCTTCACTTGCCCGCCTTCTGCGCCTTCTGCGCCGACTTGGTGACTTTGCCAGCGCCGCCGCTCTTCTTCTCCACGTTCTTGATGACGCCCACAGCCACCGTCTGCCGCATGTCGCGCACAGCGAAGCGGCCTGCGGGGAGGGGGCGTGAGGGGCTGGTGGGGGCTCCCAGGCTCCGCCCACCGCCGGGCGCCGGGATGCAACGCGCACGCGCAGCATCCTCCGCAGCCGGGGCGGAGGAACCTCACGCTGAGCACCAAGCTCTCGCGCCTGTTTCCAGGTGTGAGGCACGGAAGCGGTGTGGCTCACGGCTCCTTACAAATGACTGGCTTACAGGATTCGACCAACATGTTACAGCCCGTGAACCGTCCTTAGCACACGCCTTGGCGCTGTACGCCCTTTAGCTCTTTGGACTATGGCCGGCCACCCTGCCTGAGGCAGCTCGCCCAGGTAGGGCTGTGGGTTATCCTGCGGAGACCTGTCGGGCAGGCCAGCTGGAGGCGGGCGGTCAGCCCAATTCCACCACTAGACTAGCTGTGGGCCTTGGGTGCGTCATTTACGGCCTTCATCTGCAGAGGAGGACACCATCCCAGGCCTGCCCGGCAGGGCCACCTGCGCTCGGCAACACGAGGCCGTGGGTCTCTTGCTGAGCTCTAAGGGCAGCAGAAAAGCAAAGGCCCCGCCCCTCTGCAGTGGCCCCTCCGCCTAGACGGCTGCCAGAGCTGCCCTCCCTCACATGCACTCACCGAGCGGCGGGTACTGGGAGAAGCTCTCCACACACATGGGCTTCCCCGGGACCATCTCCACGATGGCTGCATCGCCCGACTTCAGGGACTTGGGGTTGTCCTCCAGCTTCTTGCCGGACCGCCGGTCAATCTTCTCCTTCAGCTCGGCAAACTTGCAGGCAATGTGGGCCGTGTGGCAGTCGATGACAGGCGAGTAGCCAGCGCTGATCTGCCCAGGGTGGTTCAGAATGATGACCTGTGGGCAGAGACGCATGAGGCTGTCAGGCAACCTGGGGTGGGCACCGGGGGAGGACCCCAAAGCTGGGGAGGCTCCGGCCCACCTCCCGGCTTCCTGAGGCCCGGACTGCTGATCACGGGGGACCCACCCCTGCCATCCTGGCCCCCGAGGTGCTCACTAAGCATTGGGCAAACCCTGAGAGATAAACAACTGACAGGTGCACTGTTTGAAACAGCCAGTGGGCAGCTTGTACTGTCCACCCTGGCCAGAACTAAGGCAGTAGGATGATAAAATTGGACTTCAGTTTTTATATTTCAATTATACCGTGTCTCCCCGAAAACAAGACTGGGTCTTACAATAATTTTTGCTCCAGAAGACACATTAGGGCGCATTTTCAGGGGCTGTATTATTTTTTCATGTATAACAATCTACATGTATTCAAATACAGTCATGTCATCTTCTGGAACATCGTCATAATGTACTAAATGCATCCGTCTGGCTGAAATCTTAACCGGGGCTTATTTTCAGGGTAGGTCTTATTTTGGGGGAAACAACGTATCTCAATAAAGCCCATTTTTAAAATCGTTCTCATGTGAAGAGGTGATCGAAAAAGGTTCAGTGACAATGCAGAGAATAAAGTATTAGAGAGATGTCTCGCACTAAATTAATAAAAGTATTTTCAGGACGAGTGGGACCTCAGTGAGGCCCTGAGGGGCAAGCCTGGGCCACCCAAGTCTACTCATTCTGTGCCCTCAGCCCTGATTCAACCTCTTCCCGCCTCAGTAGCCTCATTGGTAAAGCGGGGTCTGAGTTCTCCCCATGCCAGACTAAGGGGGTGTCAAGTGCTCGGCCGGCTCCAGGCAGCCCCTGACTTCACTGAGGACAGCCTGCTACCACCCTTGCAGGAAAAGGCCCCAGTGGCCACTGCACAGCCGCCCACCTGGGAGGTGAACTGGGCGGCCTCTTGAGGAGGGTCGGACTTGCTGTCCCCACACACATTGCCACGGCGGATGTCCTTGACAGACACATTCTTCACATTGAAGCCGACGTTGTCGCCGGGCAGGGCCTCACTCAGTGCTTCGTGGTGCATCTCCACCGACTTCACCTCCGTGGTGATGTTCACGGGTGCAAAGGTCACCACCATGCCCGGCCGGAGGATGCCCGTCTCCACTCGGCCCACAGGCACGGTGCCAATGCCTGGGCCAAGAGGAGAGGCTGTGAGGGGCAGGTGGGGCTGAGGGGGGCCCTGGTCCTCCCGGGCCGGTGGGGGGCATGGCCACATGCAGGGAGCAAGGGGACTGGGAGACCCCAGGCAGGGCAGACACTGAGAGGTTCGCACAGAAGTGGACGCTCCCGGACCCCATCAGAAAAGGAAGGGACTGAACCAGAGAGAGTCCCCAGGAGGGGGAGACAAGCAAGGAGAGAGCCACCTGGAACTGAGAGCCTTTCCCTGAAGGAGGCACTGTGGGTCCCTCCGCTCTCTGAGGCCCCTCCTTGTGAGGTGCCAGCACCATAGAGGGTTGAGGACAGCCCACCTGGGATTGCCTGGCTGGGCTTCAATGCTGCTGGTCCCGGGGACTATCCCTGAAGGGGCGTGGGTGCCCCATGCTTATCACAGGTCTGCTCACACTTGTGTGGCTGCCCAGTGGGCGTCTCATCTACCCCAGGGCGTGGGAGACTCTACCCCATTTCTCTGGCTGTGATAGACGCTTATGTGGCTTATATTATGATGGAGACTGAGGCTGCTGGCTGTTCTCCACGCATGACACTCCCACCCTGCACATGGGCCCCCACATCTCTAGCTACATTTGTTTATGGTTTCTATATCACCTCATGAACAGCATTTCTCATTCCTGGAGTGGATCGTGTCTCCCACAAGAGTGGGACCTCCAGGGGGAAAGAGAGTATGAGTCACCCCTGTGCCACCAGCTCCTGGTGTAGGGCTGACCATTTACCTGAAGGGAGGAAGACCTGACAAACACTGGACAGATCAATGGATAGTGGGTGGGTGGGTGGGTGGATGGATGGATGGATGGATGGATGATGGATAAATGGATGGATGCTGGATGGATGGATACTAGATAGATGGATGGATGGATAGATGGATGCTGGCTGGATGGATGGACGCTGGATGGATGGATAAATGGATGGATAAATGGATGGATGGATGGATGGATGGACGGTAGGTGGATGGATGGTCCCCCAGACAGTGTGCAGCGTGGGGGGAGAGGCAGAAATAACCTGGAGCTCCTAGCTGGGGACCCTGGGCTCAAGAGAGGGGTCTGAAGGGCAGAGCTGGCCAAGGTGGACTGGGTGCCTGCAGTGGAGCAAATGGAGCCCTGCACCCCCACTCACCGCCAATCTTGTACACATCTTGCAGTGGCAGGCGCAGAGGCTTGTCCGTGGGGCGTGTCGGGGGTAGGATTGTGTCCAGGGCCTCCAGCAGGGACACACCACTGGCATTCCCTTCCTTACGCTCCACTTTCCAGCCCTTGAACCACGGCATCTGAGCAGGAGGAAGGAGGCACCCGTCGTAGAGACCGCCTGAGCCCACCCCACCCTCAGTTCACACTCCCACCATCACAGAGACGGGGGCAAGAAGAAGCAGAGCATCCACCTCATCCCAGACTGCTCAGACCGGGCTCAGATGGATGACGACCTGAGGTTCGGAACCAGCCCCTCCCCCCTGCAGCCCCCAGGACCCTGGCCCTCAGATCCCAGACCCAGTCAAGCACCAGGGCACAAAAGGCCAAGTCTGGCCCACGGCCAAGCTAGAGGCACAGATTCCAGCCTCAGCCCCAGAGATGCTGACCATCCCCAAGCAAGGCAGACACGTCACTGCCCAGGGCGTCTCCTGACAGCAGACCCAGCGCCCTCCTGGCACAGAGTCCCCCTGGCCCAGCTGCCACAGATCGGGAGGAGAAAGGCCAGCAGCACTGTGCCCCACGTCCATTCCCAGGTACTACATCCTCCAGACAGCCCAGGTCAACGGTGGTGAGGGGGCCCCATTATCTAGCAGGTCAGGCATGGGAAATGTGGGGGTGGGGGTCCTGTCTGCCTCTCCAGGAGAACAGAGGGTGCAATCAGCTCACCCATCACTATGTGAGATCCCATGAGGGAACGTACAATCCACAGTGCAAACGTGCAGCAGAGCAAGACGGGGTCCCTCCAGCTGCACCCTCTGACAATGGGGCTCCAGGGCTATCTCCCTGGCTCTCCCTCCACACCCACCTCCAACAGTGTGGGTGGCTGCAGTGCTGGCTAGAGTGAGTGGCCGCCCTTCTGGGCCAGGTTGTCCTCTGGCTTGACAGTGCCTAGGCACTTGCTTTCGGGTTCCACAAATTCAAAACAACCAGGCTCCACTCATTACCTCCTGCCAAGTCAGAGTCCCTGGGACACTGGCTGCCTGAGCCACAAACTGCCCAACTGACCAGCAGAGAGCCAGCCCTCAGCCCTTCCCAGAGCCCTACCAGCTCCAGGCCCCAAGAGGCTCCTGGGGGAAATGAAAACTAACCCTGCCATGGCCGGGCTCCTGGAGATGGGGTGCATAGACCCAGGCCCCGGCAGCCACTGGCCTTGCACTGTCAACCTGGGGAGAGTGTCCCTGGCCAGAGAAAGGGCCAAAGAGACCTCTGCCAGCCCTGCAGGGAGGTTGAGCTGAGGGCCAAAGCCCTGGACCCCAAAGAGGCTGGGGCACCTCACCAGGCTCACACACCCACCGTGGGCTGGCACCCATACACACACACGGTAAGGGGGACCAGGAGGGCCAAGATGGGCCAGGGCACCAGCCCTCCCAGCCTGCACCCCATCCTACGTGGCCTGACCTTCGACCCCGTGCTCTAGGCCCTGGGGGAGAGGTCTGAGCACCCCACCACCTGCCCCACCGGGCACTCACGTTGGGTGAGGGCTCCAGCATGTTGTCGCCGTGCCAGCCCGAGATGGGCACGAAAGGCACGGTGGCGGGGTTGTAGCCGATCTTCTTGATATAGGCGCTGACCTCCTTGACAATCTCGTCGTAGCGCTTCTCGCTGTAGGCGGGCTCCGTGGAGTCCATCTTGTTGACCCCCACAATGAGCTGCTTCACGCCCAGCGTGTAGGCCAGCAGCGCATGCTCCCGAGTCTGCCCGTTCTTGGAGATGCCTGCCTCAAACTCGCCCACTCCCGCTGCCACGATCAGCACTGCGCAGTCCGCCTGCCCAGCAGGCCAGGCACAGTGAGCCCCAGAGCCCGCCTCATGCCCAGGCCCCTCCCAGTAGCTAGGGGCTTGGGCAGTTGCCTGGTGATGGGACCTGGGGATTTCGGCCTTAGGGGCAGTAGCGGGGGCTCATCCATCTGTCTATCTGTCTGCCTCTGCGAATGCCCGGGCAATGTCAGAGATTGTCTGAGTCTGTCTGTATTTTTGCCCACATCTCAGTGACATCATCCTGGCCTCTGTGTTTGTCTACCCGCACAGGTGGCCCTGGCAGTGGCTCTCCTTACAGGTTCCCTTCTGGCTGAGATGCTGGGGCACTTAATCAGTTCTTTGGGGGACTCTGTACTAGGTGGGGCAAGTAGTGGCAAAGGTGAGGGTTTCCTGCCCTGGTGAGGAGGCAGAGGAGACCCAACTACCCCTCAATGACTCCAGGGTCCCCAGTGTCCCCTGACGGGGTACCCTTGCCCCACCTCCAGGGCCTGGGTGGCCTCTGCAGCCCTGCCCACCTGGGATGTGCCCGTGATCATGTTCTTGATGAAGTCGCGGTGGCCCGGGGCATCGATGATGGTGATGTAGTACTTGCTGGTCTCGAACTTCCACAGGGAGATGTCGATGGTGATCCCACGCTCGCGCTCTGCCTTCAGCTTGTCCAGCACCCAGGCATACTTGAAGGAGCCCTTCCCCATCTGAAGGGGTGGGGGCGCAGTTCAGGGCGGGACCCAGGACTCCGCCAGCATGGCCAGCGGGTCCCCTGGGCCATGGGAGCAGCATGTCACAGCACGGAGGCCCGGGTAGAGGCAGAAGATAGGCCCCAGCCCCTCTCACCCCCGCTTGGACCCTGGAACTCTGCACCCATCTCTGGAATAAGGGAGTCAGACGCAAGGACCTCTGAGGGACACGCAGACCTCAACCTGCCCTGCCCAGGCCCAGCCATTCTGTCTCCCCAGGTCCAGCCTCCAGCCACCTAAACGAGTGCAACTCAAGCATCCACCAGTAGGTGGCGCAAGGGCCTGGGACCCGCGTTTGAAGAGACTCCGCCAGGCGGTTTGAACCACTCCCCTGGCTGAGGGCTCCCCCTTTATCTGAACCCGCGGACCACCCCCCACACACACACACCGCAGATCCCTGCTTCAGCCAGAGGCAGACAACACCACTGTGTTTCAAGCTGTCAAACCAAAAAACCCGTCTGTGATCTTTTCTAAGGGGAATTAAAAAAGAAAAAAATCAGATGAGGTTGCAAGGAAAGGCCTAGCTTTCCAGCTCTTTCTACAGCCAGCCAGACTTTCGAACAGCTCTGATGCTCCTCCTTCCCCTCCTCACCCCACCTGAGCAAGGGAAGCAAGGCCGGGCTGCTCTCTGCAAACAGGTGTTTGCAGAGAGACCCCCATGCCTGGGGCCAGGCTGCAGTTAGGGCAGCAGCTGTGGTCACTGCCCAGCTGAGCAAAGTTCCCTGCCAGGGCCGTTAACAGACCTCTGCCTGTACCCTCCAGGGAAGCTGCCCAGCCAGGACCACACATACAGGACCCAGGTAGATGTGAACCACATGCCCTGCAAACACCCTCAGGCTCCCCCAAACGCCAGACCCACAGGGAAGGAGTGACACAGCTTTTGGGCCCCGGCTTGGAGGCAAGTAGCTCAGAGCACCGCCCCCCCCCCAAACAGGTTCAGCCCCGGTCTGCTGGGCCCAGCCCCACCCACTCTGTCATCCAGGTGAGAGACTTCACAGCTGCCCAGACAGGGCTTCTCCCAGAGCTCAGGGCTTGGGGTAAGGGGTGCAGAGAGCAGACACCCCACTCCATGGCCATTTCCCACCCAGGGTCTCAGCCACTTGAGAGGAGTAGCTTCCAGAAAGAGGAGGTCAGCCCATGGGACCCCTCTCATCCTCCCCAGGCAACCAAGCCTCCTCAAAGGGCGCCACTCTAGACAGGCAACCGTCCGGCCCGGCACGAGAAAATGGAGCCGATGGGCTGGGTGCCCATCAAGCAGCTATTAATAGCTGCCCTGAGTCCTGGCTCAGCCCTGGGACAAGTGAGGGCAGTGCCATCTCCAGCCCCAGACCTCAGCCCTGGGGACACAGGAGCCCAACCCCGGGGGCCACACAAGCCAGGGGCCAGGGCCCTCGATACCAGTTGACAGAGAGTTCCAGAGCCTTCTGTGGACCAGTACAGGGCAGAAATGCAGCATCCAGGCCACTCCCTTACCCTGGGCCAAATCCAGCTAGCCATCCCACTTGCCCCACCAAACACATTCTCAGAGAGAGGATGCCCCTGCTCCCCCATGCCACTCCCATCTGGACCCTCTGAGATGCATGTCCCCCACACAGGGTCCTTTAGGGCTCATGCCAGTCTTGAGATACACTGAGCCCCGTGCCCAGGGTCAGGGAAGGTGAGCCTAGCCTCCCTGTGGGAACTGTCCCCAGGGTGGAGACAGAGCTGGGAGCCCCCTCCTCCTGGCAGGGGCAGGGCTCACCTCGGCAGCCTCCTTCTCAAACTTCTCGATGGTCCTCTTGTCGATGCCCCCGCATTTATAGATGAGGTGGCCTGTCGTGGTGGACTTGCCTGAGTCCACGTGGCCAATGACCACAATGTTGATGTGTGTCTTCTCCTTGCCCATTCTTCCCGGGGTGTGGGGGCAGCTGCACAACCTGGGTTGCTCTGGCTTGGGCTGGGGTCTGCTGAGCAGTGATTCTGTGGGTTGGGGCTGGGGGACAGGCGATGGTCTCAGAGGGGAACCTCACAAGACATAGCCCTGCACAGGTCAACGTCACATCTCTGCCCACAGACCGGGCCCCCAAGACCGAGCCAAGTCCCCAGGTTTGGTGGGGAAGGACGAGCCCCCTCCCAGCCTGTGCCTGACTCAGCTGAGCCAGGTGGCAAGCCCAAAGCCCAAACAGTCCAATCTGCTGTAGATATCTGGGTGTCATGCTCAAGGAGCCCCCACATGAAAGAGTTTAACCCTCATCTGGAGAGACTGAGAAACACCAGACTGGACGAGCCCCATGACCAGTCAGGAGCTGGGTGATGAGTCACCCTGACAGGCTCTCCAGTGCCCTGTCCCCGCTGCTTGCTCCCCCACCAGGAGTCGTGGGCAGGGATGCTGTACCCTACCCCATGCCACCCCCACCCAGGTCTGCACGGTGCAGCGATGGTCAATACCTCCCACACCCCCCCTCTAGCAAGGAGGGTGCCATCTTCCTCTCATCCCTGCCTGCAGGCTGGCACCAAGGGACACAGGCTGGGCCAGAGCTCCAACAGGACGATGCAGTGCCCAGAATAGCCTGGGCCCTCCCCAATCTGGGCAGGGGGCAGACAATAGGGCAGGGAGGTGGGCGTCCCTGCTCTGTCCAGAGGAGGGAGAATCTGGCCCCAGCAGGCCAGCTCAGCAGGTGCTGAACAGAGATGCCTTCAGCCTGGTGGGGACAGGGGGGCACCACGTCCCCCTTCCCTCTGGTCAAGGCCCAGGGTCACAACCCCCTGCCCCATCCTGGAGGTCAGTGGAGAATCCCAGGCAGCCCAAATGGGGGCAGGCGCTGGAGGAGGAAAAGCGCACAAACGGCTCACACTAGGGTGGGGACACCAGGTGGACATTGTTGGGGCCTGGGGAAGGGGCCAACTGAGGAGGCCCCCAGGTCTCTCCGACCCCCCTTCCCCCACTCCAGTTGCCAGGGCTCCCACAGCGGCTGGACCCCAACCAGCCCCCAGCACTGACGACTCTGCCCAAAACCAGCAGGGCCCGGGGTGGTCCCAAGGTCACAGCAGCAGGGCGATCGCCACCGCCCAAGAAACTGGCCCCTGCCGCCGCCGCCGCGTAAACAAGCGCTACCGCGGAGGCCCCCCCCCTGCCCCCTCCCCCCGCTCCTGGGTACCGACCCCGGGTGCCGAGTCCGGGAGCGTGGGGTGGGCGGCCAATCCCCGCGGCGAGCAGCGCAGCCTCGCCAGGAGCAGGGCCGGCCCCTCTCTGCCCCCAGGACCGGTCCCTGGGGAGGGGTCCCTCTGAGGAGGGCTGGGGGCGGGCGCGGGGACCCGGAGACCGCGCGTCCTTACCCAGAGCCGAGGTCTCAGCCAGAGGGACTGACGGCGCCGGCGCCGGCGGTTTTATCTCTCCAGGAGGGGTCCGCCTATTGACGGAGCGGGCGCGATGCACTGCGCCCCTGCAGTACGGCAATGCGGTACCGGCGGGCGGGGCCAGGCTGCGCGGGGCGCAGGGATACGGGGACCACGGACCCGCGGACGCGCGCGGGCGCGACGGGAACGCGAAAGGAGGATGCGGAGAAGACGCGAGCTACAAAGGCGCAGAGATGAGACGCGCCCGGGAGGGAAGGAGGGAGGGAGCGCAGGCCGAGAGAAAATAGGCGGAGGCGGGCGGGGGGCGGAGAGCTGGGGGCAGGGAGAGGGGGACCGAGAGGAGGGAGGGGCAGAGATGTGAAGAAGCGGCAGGCGAGAGGTGGCTAGAAACAGAGGACAGATAAAGTGTCACAGACGCCAGGCTCAGGCACGCCCGGAGAGGTGGAGCGAGAACAGGACAGAAAGACACTTCAAACATAAAAGGAGGTCCCCAGGGATGGGACCCGCAGGGACCGGGGCAGGTGGGGTGGGGGAGGCGGGATGCTGGGCTGGGCAGAGGAGCACGTTGGGCCTGGGGCTGGGGGACAGCCTGAGGTTGAGGGTCTTGGCGCTGGTCTGCCTGCATCTCCCAGGGTCAATCTGGCCCCGCGTGTGGTTGGTGCCTGTTCTGAGGTGTCCCCAGGATGCGGCGCAGCACACAGGATACGCAGGCCCTCCTAAGGGGACCTGCTCCCATGTGTCTGCCACATGGGCTCCCCCTGGCAGGCCTGAAAGCCAAGCTTCTTCCCACCTGGCCTATGGTGTGGCTGGGGAACGGTGTTCTCCAGGGTCCCCTCAGCTTGGTCAAATGGCCTGAGGTTCTGTCAGCACATCCACTCAGACCATCCTCCCTTTGAGGCCTCTGGAGAGGACCATTTTCCACCCTGCGTCCTTCTCAGTGCAGGGACCCTCAAAGCCTGGCCCCAGAGAGCTTCCAGGGCTGGGTGGGTGTGTGGGTGGGGCTCCCAGAAAAGCAGAGCTCCCCAAGGCAACATTCAGCGCCCAAACAGAGACTTAGGCTGTGGCCACTCAGCTTCTCGGCCTCTCGTTCTGGGTCCTGGTGGGGTCAGAGTGCAGGCCACAGACAGCCCTGTTCCACAGGAGCTGGGAGGTCCCTGAGGGTGCTGGGCAGACCAGGGTCGTAGCCAAAATGGGTTTTAAGAAGGGGAATGGCAGCCCCGTGTTATGTGGAGACCAAGGTTATGGGCCTCCGGGTGCCTCCATCCTGTGAATTCAAGTTTACTCATTATCACAACACCCATAGCTGTCCCCCTCCTGCCCGGATCTGGAGGACACGTGCATCTTATTTGTCTTTGTAACACCCGTTCTCAAGAAATGTGTGTTGTGTGAATGAGAGCAGAGGCCCACCGCCCAGCACCTTCCACTGGGGCGATGCAGTGGGGCCCCCCATCATGGGACCGCCCCCACAGGTCAGGAAGTAAAGGGGGTGCCAGGGCAGCAGTTGGGGCCAAGCAGGTCTGTCAGGCCCATGGGAAGTGTTGCTCAGGGAGGGTCTGCCCCACCCACAGACCCACAGACCAGGTGGGGAGGGGCAAGCAGATGACCGGGCAGTTTCCAGGGCTGCTGATACCATCAAACAGGAGCCAGGAGTTAAAAATAAATGGCTGGTGAGAAAGCGAGGCCCACCCCACCCCTGTCCAGCTGGTCTCTATATTTAATGCATCCCTCCTGCCTGAAGGTTACTCAGGATTTGGAAGGTGCTGGGATTTGCTGAGGTTGGGATGGGTGAGACCAAGGGGGCAGTAGGCAAGGGTCCCTGGGGACACCCACCCAACGTCCCCTGAGAGACTACTAGCACCCAGGACCCTAGGCTGCCTGCGGCCTCAGAGGGTGTCTGTCAGACACCCTCACACAGAGGTCTGAGCCCCACCTGTCCACTCCTGGCTCCCCCACAGCTGTCAGCTGACAACCAGATCGCCCTGGGTGCCCATGCTGGGGCCGACCTGCGCTGGAGGCATTTGCTGCACAGAGCAGTGGTCAGTGCCACTGCAATGCACAGTCCTCCTGAAGGGCCCGCCCAATGACCTTGGGAGGGGTCTCAGGGGTTTTCTCCAAAAAGCCTCCGTGTCCCCAGGATGTGCCCATCCACCCAGCTGGGCTGCCCCACAAGGCCCTGGGGACCCAGGCAACCCAGGCGACCCAGCCATCCGGACAAACTCCAGCCACATGGACTGTGAGACTAAACAAGGTATATGTTAAATAGTGACACATCTACAGTGCAAAACAGCTACACAGCACCAAAGAGCTACTAAACTGCCTCTAACTGCCCAGTAGTACTTAGTGACTACTAACTACTGAGGAGTACTGAGTGACCACTGAACAGCACCAACTAACCACCAAATACTAACTTGCACTGGACAGCCTCTAACCACGGAGCAGCACTGAACAGCCTCTAAATACTAAGCAGCACTAAATACCACACAACCTACTAAACGGCCACAGTTGCCAAGCCTTGCCAGTTCACCAAGTGCCAGGCAGGGCTGCCCCAGGACCCATGGACCAAGAGCCAGCTGGGCACAGAGGGGCAAAGCACAGTGCCCAAGGTCACGGAGCAAGGAGGTCAGAGCTTGCAGTTGGCTTGGAAGGCCTGAGCGAGTGTTACCTCCGGACAGAAGCCGGCCGGGTTCCCACCTGTGCACCCCACCCTCCCCCAGGTCAGGCTTGCCCCTCCCCTCACCCCCCCTTTTCTCACATCTGAGCCACTGGCCACAGTGACCCCATAGCAGCCAAAAGGGGGGGCAAAGCAGGGGAGGAGCTTTAGCCAACCAGGCTGTGCAGCCTCACAGCTCACCTTCTGGTGAGAGAGGCACGAGGAAGGGGTACCAGCCTCGCTGCCACAGCCCGCCCTTTGGCCCCCAGGCCCAGCCAACCAGCAGTGTGGGGAGACACAGGCAGGCCCCTCTTTAGCTGGCTGGGGTTTGGAGCCTGAGGAAAGAAGATCCAGCTAAAATTAACTGTTCTCAAGCTGTCAGCCCTGGAAATAAACCCGCTTCCCATTGGCTGTGGGTGATGTCACCGCTGGTTAATAATAACCTGTGAATGCATAACTAGCCACCTGCGATGTGCCTTCCTGTGGGGCCAGGCCAGCAGGTGGAGCTGACAACCCAGATACTGTCAGAGGGCCCAAGGCAGGGCAGGGTCAGGGCAGAGTGAGCCCTCCAGCCTCTCAGAAGGACCTCCACCCCCGGCCTTGGGCCGTGGGCTGCCCTCTGACCCCAGGGCATGGGTGCACACCTGTCATGCATGCGGGGTCTGGCACATCCTGCCTCAGTATACCTGGGCAGCAGGACCCTGAGCACAAGTTTCCCCGAGCTCTCTGGGCCCAGCACCCAGAGGACGGAGCTGACTACCAGGTACAAATTCAGTGGCCTCCATGGCACAGAGGAGCTCTTAGCTATGGAGCTTTCTTCCGAAAAAGCAAGGTCATGTCTCCTAAATGGGGGAGGGGTGGAAGGAGGCAGGGGCTGGAGCTGGGGCAGGCCACATGCCACATGCACACCGGCTAGGCCCCCAGGCCAGCCAAGGGCCCCACCAGCCAGCCAGCCCTGTGCTTAGTCCCTGGGCTACGTGAAACAGGGAGTTGGGGTGACACTCTAAATAATCCAGGCGCCCAAACACTCCACCCTACCAAATCCAGAGTGTCTGGGAAGGTATGAGGCTGACCTGAGTCTGCCCGGGAAGCCCAGAGAGGGGCACACAGCCCGTCAGAGCGGGTGAAGGGCAGCCTGGCCTGCCCCCACTTCTCCTGCCATGGGCCCTTGGGCCACAGAAGCTGTCTGGGGCCCCTTGGCACCTTCTGCAGCAGCAGGGAATCGTTGCCATAGTGAAGGCGCAGGCAGCAGGGCAGGCTCCTCCCCCCAAGGCCCTCGCTGCCGAGGAGCACGGGTGGCACCTGTTTGGGAGGGCAGTCTGCAAGCGCCGGAGCTTAACCTCTGCCCCACACAGGTCCAGCGCCACCTGCTTCCACGAAGCAGACTGCCCGCAGCACTTCCCCTCCGGCACCAACGGTGGAGGGGTCTGGTGGGCTCTAGTGGCCAGCCAACCAGAGAGCCTAGGGCAGGAGGCAGCCCCTGCAGTGGGGCACTGAGAAAGGGGAGGACCGGGGAGGGTCTGCAGGCCCCTGCCCCCTCCCTGCACAGTCCCCTCCGGGCCCTTCCTTCCCCAGCTGGATCCAGGTCCTCCTTGGGGCTGACCAAAAGCAGAGCTGCCGTCCTCTGCCAGTGAGAGCTGAGGCAGAGGCGACAGTGCTCGGCCAGCCTCCCACCCCGGGTTCAACGGGAGGAATTGAGTTCACTGGCAACTCAGACCCATGTTCCCAACTCTCTGAACAGCAGTTGGGGTCCCCCTGCCCGAGAGCAGGAGACCTCACGGCAGGCAGGCGTCTTGGGAGTGAGCAGACGCAGGAGGCCACAGCGGCATCGTTCTCCCCTTCTTCTGTGGGTGGCCGAGACCCAGAGCCCCCTTTGCCCCAGGAAAGGCCCTCCCTACACCGGCAAGACGGAGGAGACTGGACCTTGGTGGGGGAAAGGACAGGACAGGCACGGAGGGAGACTCTGCCTCCATCACTGAATTGCACACTTTGGTTAGTTTTACATTATGGGAACGACCTCAGTAAGATTCGGGTATTGCAACTCTCTCTATTTTTATTTTCCAAAAATGTTTTAGTTATCGTAGTTCATCTGTCTTTCCATATTAATTTTAGGATCTGTCTGTCTGTATCTTAAAAACTCTTGCTAGGGGCCAGCCCAGTGACTCAGGTGGTTGGAGCTCCGTGCTCCTAATGCTGAAGGCTGCCGGTTCGATTCCCACATAAGCCAGTGGGCTCTCAACCACAAGGTTGCGGGTTCGATTCCTCAACTCCCCCAAGGGATGGTGGGCTGCGCCCCCTGCAACTAACAATGGCAACTGTACCCGGAGCTGAGCTGCGCCCTCCACAACTAAGATTGAAAGGACAACAACTTGACTTGGAAAAAGTCCTGGAAATACACACTGTTCCCCAATAAAGTCCTGTTCTCCTTCCCCAATAAAATCTTTAAAAACAAACAAACAAACAAAAAACTCTTGCTGAGATTTTTGTTGGAATTGCATTTAGACATCATTTTGGAGGGAATTCGTGTCTTTTCTATACCAGGTCTCCACTTCCTTAGATCTTCTCTGATCTTTTCTATTAGCATTTCATTTTGGCACATGTTTTGTTAGGCTTTATACCTAAGTGTTTCATGGTCAGAGGGTTGCTATTATAAAAGATTTTTTTTTTTTTAATTTCTGCTTCTAGCTGTGAATTGCTAGTATGTGGAAATAGGATTGGTTTTTGTGTGGTTACCTTGTATCTTGTTAATCTCATTCATTCAACTGGCTTTTTTGTGGATTCTCTAATGCCAGATCATCAGGTTGCCTGTGAATATGGACAGTTCCATTTCTGTTTCTTGCCTTATTGCAGTGGCTAGGACTCATGAGACATGTTGGACAATTGAAGCAAGGCAGGACAGAATCCTGGGGCAATCCTGGGAGAGAATTCAGTCTTTTCCATCATGTGCAATGTTGGCCGTACTTGCTTCATGTTCTCATCGATGGAAGACATTCTGCTCTATTCCTCCTTTGCTGAGTTGTCATCATGAATGGGTGTGGAGTTTTGTCACAGCGGGTGGGGGGAAGGGGAAAGCAGCTCTTCCTGTGGGTGGGGGCTCTGTGGTTTCTTGTTCCAGAGGATGGCTGTCAAGACCCCAACTGCCCATCCCCTTTTCTTTCCTCCCCAACCCCCCACGCTGAGCTTCCCATGTCTGAGCCCAGTCCAGGGAGCCCAGGGAGGCATGGGCCTGGGTCCCACGGGAAATAGATGCTGGATGCAGCTGCCTCAGGGCCATCCCAGGGGCCTGGCACTGTTTGTCACCCTCAAGGAAGGAGGCACTGCCAAGATCTCAGGGGCAGGACTGCCCTGGCTATAAGGTGCCCACAGAGTGACGGCTGGGCCTGCCACATGAGCGCCCACTCCCTGGCAGTTGCTGGGACATCTTGCCCTCTGCTCCCTGCCAGGAAGCAGGACCTGTCTTCAGTCTCCCCATACCCACAGCCCAATGGACCAGTGCTCCCTGCAGCCTCAGGGCTGCAAGGGTCGAGTCAGGGCCAGAGACCCTCACCCACACATGTTTTGCTTGGAGACCCTCCCCAGCCTCCCTGCCTGACTCTCTGGGCCCTTACCCTAAAGCAGGTGCTGCTGGGCTCAAATCCCCACCTCTCCCTGCATCTTTATGAAGCACAAAACATCAAATCCCAAATCCCATCACACGTCAAGGTCACCGGGGGCTGCCCCTTGCTCAGGGATGGAGTGAGATGCTCCAGTGCCATAGGGAGGGCGAGGGGGACAGGTGCGTAGGAACCCAGCAGGTGAGGCAGGGCGCTGCTCTGCCACCCATCCCAGGATAGCACGTGGTCGGGGACTGGCACCAGAGCAGAGGCCAGCGGGGAGACGCTGCTTCCACAGAGTGGGCAGCTCCCCACGGCCCTGAGCAGAGCTGCTGGCTGGCCTGGCACAGCCCTTGGTGATGTGGTTGTGGTGCCTCTGACCCACAAGGGGGTTCAGGGCTTGGTGAGTGGGTGGGGAGGTGGAGGATGTCCCTTAAGAATGAAATTTGATTTGCACTAAATTCACACCTAGTTTATGATCCAGAATTAGCCCCCTGGCGTGGGCAGAAGCCTGCCAGGACGTGACTGTGGCTCTCAACCAGAATGAGAAGAGACGATAGTCAGCTGTGAAGTAGGGTTTGGGGCTGCCATGCCTCAAAACCTCTCCTGCATGGTCATGTGTCTCACTCGTGTGTGCAAGTGACCCCCCTGTGTGAGGCACCGTTATCTGGAAAGCCCCTGAAAGATCCATCCCCCCCGGAACTGTCCTCCTCCAGTGGACCAGCAGGGGCCTTCTGTGGGGACCCCAGGAAAAGATGGAGGAGGCGGAGGAGGATGAGAATTATTGGGGACAGGTAACTGCACCTCCTCCTGGGGTCCCCCAGGCCACACTGCTGCCTAGGCCAGGTCATAGCCAGGTCAGCAGCCTCTACCCCAACCCAGACAGATGAAGGGCCACATCCAGGGACAGCCAGGGCTGAGTTGAGCAGACGCCGGGCTTGAGGACTCAAAGCACATAGCATCTTCTGGATACCACCCAGCGCCCACAGCTGGGGGGAGGGGATGCCGCCGGGGGCCCACCTCTGGCTAAAGGGCTGGGCGCCAATGAGCAGATGCCCCCATCTGCGCTGGGTGATCGCGAGTACTGAGTGGAGGCCAGAGAGGGCAGTGCGGAGGATGGGCCTGCAGGGCTCAGCCGAGGGCTTGCACAACAGAAACCAACCGAAAGTGCAGGGGCTACTGTCCAGTGCCCCTGCCGCTTCCACTTCACAGGGTTGGACAGGTCAAGAAAGGCTGGGGCTTGTGTCCGAGAAAATGGCCAGGGCCCAGGAAGACGGGACAGGCCCTCCTCTAGGACGGGGGCAGGTGGTCAATTAACCACTTCATTCTCAGGATGCCCTTCTCCGACAGACGCTGCGGGCCTGCCTGGCCTTCAGCGACCGCTTGCCAGACCAGCCAGGCCGGTGGGGCGTGGCCTCGCAGGGCCTGGTGGGAGGGGCCGGCGCGCCCCGCTCCCCGTGACGCGAGAGCGGAGCCGGGATATAAGCCGGCAAGTCCGCGCGTGCGCGTCCCGCGCCTCTTGGTCGTGGAGCGGTGTCACGCGGTCTCTTCTGCAAATGGGCTCCGTGGCCTAGCGCCCCCGTCCCCGCCACCCGTGATCTTGCGCCGAGGCCCGCGAGGGGTCCCTGCCGAGGTGAGGGCCCCGGCGGCACGGGGGTGTGGTCGAGCGGCCCACTAGGTGGGCGGCGGGGGCGGCCCCGCGCGCGACCGCTGGTGGGACGGACCGATCGGCGGACAGAGAACGCAAGGACGGGCGGGCACGGGCCGAGCGGTGCGGGGTGCATGGGGCTGAGGGAAGGGGGTGGAGTGTGCGACCGAGAACTGCGTTGGGCAGAAGGAACGGGCACCGGGGGGACGGGCTCGGGGCCTCAGGGCTCGCTGGCCGCAGGCCCGGGCGGGCGCCTGGCCCGTTCCTGGAGCCCCAGGTGGTGGCCCCGCGCACAAAGCGCCTTTGTTCCGCCTGCGCGGCCGGTTCGGGCTGGTTGGAGCCGCCCGCTCCCGGAGAGCCGGAGGCGGTCTGTGAGTTCCGGAGCCGCGCTGGGATCGGTAAATAAACCCAGCCTCGCCGGTCCTCCCGGGAGCGCCCTTCCCGAAGGGCGGCCGGTTACCAAAGGGGCTCCCGACCCCCGTGTGCGCAGGTTTCCACCAGCCCACAGGCAAGAGCATGGCAGCCATCCCCTCCAGCGGCTCGCTCGTGGCCACCCACGACTATTACCGGCGTAAGTAAGCCCCTTGCCCACCCCGACAGTGCTGACCAGGACCCCCCACCCAGCTTGTGCACGCTCCGGCCCCTTGAGCACCCCTGTCTGGGTGGGGACTGGACTGAGCACGAGCTGTCTCCTTTCCAGGCCGCCTGGGTTCCACTTCCAGTAACAGCTCCTGTGGAAGTGCCGAGTGCCCTGGGGAAGCCATCCCCCACCCCCCAGGTGAGTTCAGGGAACATCTGGAGGGGTCACCCCAGGAATGGGCAGCAGCACCATGACCCCATTTCGCTTCTCTCAGGTCTCCCCAAGGCTGACCCGGGTCACTGGTGGGCGAGCTTCTTTTTCGGGAAGTCCACTGTCCCATTCATGGCCACAGTGCTGGAGTCCCCAGAGCAGTGAGTCCTCCTTCCTAGGGGCCAGTGTGGGCGGAGGGAGCGCTTGGGAGCAGCCTTTGACCACACCTTCCCCCCATTCCTAGCTCACCATCTCTCCAGGGCTCCAGCAGCATGATCGCCTGTGACCTGGCTCGGGAAGCCACAAGGAAGCAGCCTGGTGGCCAGCCTAGCAAAGCCAACGCTGGGCCCCCATCCTGAGTGGCCACCACCAGCCACCAGACTTCCAGAGGCGCTAGGCTCTTTTGAGCCCCCCACCCCCCAACCCCCATAGGCTAGGCAGGCCACAGCAAGCAGAAGCAGTTGGGTTCTTTTCTATCAAAACAGCAAAACACCAAAAAGGAACTTGAGAGCCTTGCTCTTTACTCCGAGCCACACGTGAGCCTGCTGCCATCCCGTAACCGTGTGCCTTGCACCAAGTGGCAAATAAACAAGCAGCCAGGTGGTGCATGTGAACCTTGTGTCCTGAGGGAGGCCAGTGGGACCAGTGCACACTGCTCTCAGTCTCCTCATTTCCTGGTGGGGTGAGGGCCTGGAACTGCCCCTGGGCCTGCTTGAGCCTCCTTGTTGGGGGGCTACCTCTGAGGCCTGGCTCAGAGCCCCCCAGCGAGCTCCTCTGATGAGTAGGGTGGGCACCTGGGAGAGCTGGCAGCCCAGGACTTGGACAGGCCACTAAGGTCAGAGTTCTCTAGGACACTGGGAGGCTGGGCTCCTGGCTGTGGGTTTGGGAGCCGTCAGCTGGGGGACCCAGGACCCCTTGAAGGACCTTGATGACGACCCCTTGGCACTGGGGAGGGAAGTGGGGCAGGACTGAGGCTGTGCTTCCGACTAGTGCAGGGCGAGCACTGGCCGTGCCGACTCCCAGGGGCATCCATCCCATAAGGGTGCCACCTCCTCTAGTACCTTGTAGGGTACAGTCTGGACTGGGCACCCTAACCCTGGGGGATCAGGTCCGTGGCCCCAGGCACCCAGAACCAAGGTTGAGGGGTAGGGAGTGCGGGGGGTGTTCCAGAGGGGCCTTCCCACCATGGGCAGCCAGCTTTGGGCACAGTCCACCTCCCGGAGCTGGGAAGGGTGGTTGTGTCTCCTGCCTGCCATCTCATGTCCACACACCTGCAGTGAGCCCGCAGAGACACTGACCCAGGTCTGTCGGCCAGCTTAGGGCTCCAAGAGAGGGCAGCTTAGTGTGTGTGTGGGGGGGGGGAGGGGGTTCTGAGGGGAGTGGCTTTCACTGGCTACTGGGTGGGGCTCCGTGGGCCGGAGGGACCGCCCTCTCCTTCCCCCAACCCCTCTGCTGTAGAAAGCTACATGAATCCATTCCAAGGCAAGTGTAGGCTTGTGGCCTCCCCCAAGAGTGACAGCCTCTGTCCTTACCCTCGGTGTGTCCAGGCAGGACGGGGGCAACCTCACCCGGGTCCCCTGCAGTCCCAAAGCTGGTGGTCAGTGCTGAGTCTGGATGGTGGTGGGTCCTTGATCCCACTGCGAATGGTTGGTGAGCAGGTTGCCCCTAAGGGATAGCCTGAGCCCTGTCCAGTCTTTGGCCACAGTGTCCAGACAAGGCCCCCAGAGCCACAGATAGCAGCGACTGATTGCTGAGGCAGGAAGAGGGACAGGTGTCCTGGCCCCAAGGTAGCAAACAGCAGTGCCCCACCACCAATCTGCACCTGTCTGCAGCATCCTGGGCATTCCATGCCCAGCCCCAAGTCCAGAGGGCAGGAAGGGGCCAGATGGCACGGAGAGGGCAGCCAAAGACCTGTCCCCGCTATGCACCGCCCAGGAGGCCCAGCCTGGGTCCTGGCCGAGCTGGTGGGAGTTAGTGCCAGAGTCCAGTCCACTCCTTTTGGAAAGGGGCAGCCTTGTTCCTGGAAGTTTCCAGAGTTGAAGTCAGCTGGGAAGACTCGCACTTTCCAGGAGCTGGTATCTTGGAAGGGCAGCCTCAGGCTCTAGGCTGCAGAGGGCTTCGTCCCCTGCCCCAGGGCAGCTGCCTTGGGTGGAGGAGCTCGTGTCCCACCTGAGCTGCCACACGTTTTTGCCAGCTCCAGGGCAGCAGCAGGGAGGGCCGGGCTCAGAGTGGGTTCTCGTACCTGGTGAAGGTGGAGAGCTTCTCCCGCAGAGCCTTGAAGCCGGGCCTCTGCTCAGGCTGCCTGTGCCAGCACGTCAGCATGAGCTTGTATGCAGTGGGCGGGCACTCCGGAGGGCAGGGCATGCGGTAGCCCGAGTCCACCCTCAGGAAGGCCTCGTGGTTGGACATACCTGCCGAGGGCAGGACAAGGGTGTGGGGGCTGGGAGGTCACTGCCCACCTGCCTGCCCCCCCCCCCCCAGGAAGTCACCTCCCATTGCCTGCTGCCTCTCAGGAAGCTTTGGGCCGGGCCCTCCCCATCTGCATCCCACACACACTCAGAATGGGGTCCAGTACCTGCATAGGGCGTCTGACCCCTGCTGAAAATCTCGTGGAGGAGAACCCCAAAGGACCAGACATCGGATTTGATAGAATAGTGCCCTCGGGACAGTGCCTCTGGAGCCGTCCACTTGTAAGGGATGTTGCGGTTGTGGGAAAGGTAGACGTCCTCCTGCAATCAGATACGGGGGGGTGATGGGGACTGGAGGGGGTCTGCCAGCTACCCCGCAGCGTGGGCAGGCAGCGGGAGCCAGTAGGCACTGCCAAGTACAGGCCCCCATAAGGGAGATGCCATCCACCTTGCAGATGCTCAGGCCCTGGGCTGTGGGTGCAAAGGAGGATGGGAAGAACTGGGGAGTTAGGGTCATGGCAGGCCCAGAGGTGGGTCAGGGTGAGCCCGAGCAGGACACTGACACCATGGTGGAGCCCACGGAGGTGTTCAGATCCGTGAGTTTGCCCTGAGCTTACACGCTCCTGGCCCCGCCCCCTGGCTGAACCACAAGGTGCCAGGGCAGTGACACTGAATACGCAAATGAAGGGTGGGTCCCTGCCCCTCTATGGCCAGCCAGGAACCCTGGGCACTGGGCCCACCCACTCAGCAGAGACTGGCTCCTCCACAGCCCTGGACATCTGTGTGGCTTCCCTCTCCTCCTGTGGTGCCTGATACCTGCTCCTCCAGCTCTGATAGGCCTGCCAGCAGCCTCCAGACCCCCACTCCCCCCAAGGGCAAGGCTCTGGCTCCACGCCCAATATCCCACCTATCAGAGCCTCAGCCCTCAGCTTCCTGTCCCTGCTGAGGGGGGCAGGGAACCCCATGGGAAGCCCCGTCCCTGCCCTCGGAGGGCCCTACCTTGATGAGCCTAGCTAGCCCAAAGTCCCCCACTTTGCAGATGTTGTTCTCCCCTACAAGGATGTTTCTGGCGGCCAGGTCCCGGTGAATGTAATTCTGTGACTCCAGGTAACACATGCCCTCGGCCACCTGCGACGCGATGTCCACCAGCTCTGAGACAGGCAGGGCTTCCTCGTCAGAGTCTGCACAGGCAGGAAGGGGAGGCCAGGGTCAGCAGGTCCACATCCTCTGTGCCACACGCTCTACTGGCTCCTGGGCTCGGGAGGGCTGGGGCAAAGGGCAGGTGGCCTGATGTGAAATTTGGACAGTGGACCCGCCGCTGCCCTCCTGGAAGGCAGCTCTGTGCCAGCCCAAAGGCGGTTCACACGCACGCTGTGCATTTCCCTCGGAACCTACACTGATGCGATGGGGACTCAAAGGTGTAAGGACTCAAAAAGCTTCCACAGGCCACTGGCCAGATGGATGCAGCACAGCTACGTGGGCGTGTGCTGGCAGCGGCCACGCTTCTGCGTACAGTTTTACATTTAGAGCTCTTCAAATGTTGGTGTAAAGACATCCCCAAGTACACACATCACACACTGGATGTCACTTCTCCGAAGCACATCTTTTCCCGTTTTAATGTCTCTGCAGCCGGGCTGCCTCTGCACCCTCACCTTATCGGCAGCGACTGTCTGGTTTGGGTGATAGGAAATCGTGGGGGCTTCTTGCAAATGGTACCTCCAAGTCCGTGAGACATGTCGTGTGTGGGAGTGTGTGTGCACACACATTTGTGACTGCACAGGTGTAGTGTGCATGGGTGGGCAAGTGTGTGTTTTGAGTTCAAGTACCAGAAGGAGGGATGGCCCTTTTAGGAAGAGAAAAGCAGAGAAAGCCAGGCCCATGGTTGTGAAGCTGGCAGGTGGGTGGGCCCGCCGGGTGCGGTAATAAAACAGCCTCCGTTAACCGTGGGTGGAGGAGTCAGGAATGGCTTTCCTTGTCTGATGTGTATTTATCTGTATTTTCTTGGATTCCCACAATGAACAGATGGTACATTTATCACAAGGTATTTTAAACGTTTCTTAAACAGGAAATGCCTGACAGAGGCACCAAGAAGTTCCTGGCCGTCCTGTGCGTGGTACGGCGTGATTGGGGCTTTCTTTTTCTTTCTTTGTGTGTCTCTCCCCTCCCCTCCAGGGAGCATGAGCCACCCTTGTGCCCTGAAAGGAGCCCGCGTGCCCCCCCCCCCCCCGCTCACCACGCAGCAGCTCCAGTAGACTCCCCTTGGCCATGAACTCCGTGATGATGTACACGGGGTCCCCCACGGACGCCACGGCATACAGCGCCAGGATGTGCTTATGCCGGAGCTTTTTCATGGCCTGCACCTCCGCCTGGAACGTGTGCTGGTGCAGAAGGTCGTCTGCGGGTGGACGGCCACGGTGGGTGAGGCCCCAGGGAGACAGAAAAGGAAGAACGGTTCCTATTGCCGCTCCCAAGCCCAGGTGCAGGGACAGACGCAGCCCGGTCTACAGCCCAGCACCCTCCCCGGTGTCTCCATGAGGGGTCCATGTGCCCACCCTCTGCTCTCCCCAGACACTGGGCCCCTGATTCCTGAAGTGTGGGGTCCCAACCCCTTGGTGCTTCCCAAGGAGATTGATGATACAGGAACCTTGTCAGATCTAGTGGTTTTAGTGGCTTTCCCATCACATTAGATGTAACATCCCCTTTCACAATAAATACATTTAGGTGAAAACATTTACAATTGAAGGAAAATGGCACCTCCATACGGTTGTGCCACATGTGGCATAAGTTGGGGCAACGTGTAGCAGAAGGCCCATTAGGGCCCCAGGTTGGCTTGGCCCCCACCCCTAGTGAGTGAGGCCAGAAGTCCCTGTTGGTGGGGCTCCAGGGGCGGGGTGGTCAGGCTGAGCCCCTGGCCAGGGGCCGCTCACCTCGGGCAAGCACCTTAATGGCCACTCGGACCCGGTCTCTCCAGAGCCCCTCGAAGACCTCCCCGAAGTAGCCGGACCCCAGCTTCCTGCACAGCGTGAACTCCTCCTGGGGCCTTTCCCAGTCGGTGCAGTGGGGCAGGGGCTCTGGCTGGTGCTGGCGGAACACAGGCCAGGGGGTGTGTCTCATCTCCCAGCCCATCCAGCCTCAGGAATTCCCTCTGACCCCAGCAGGGGGAGCCCCTTGTCAGTCCTCAATTGTAGGGGTCCGGTCGGCTTGTAGGGACCCTACAGGAGGGTCCCCAGTGTCTGGCATGTGGCCGGGCTCTCCCAGGGGATGCCCCTTGCGGTGTCCTGCAAACACTCTCCACCCTCACCACATGCTCTGGGCCAGTGACAGTGGCCCTGGTGCCATTCAGACAAAATTGTCCAGCTGCTGGCTGGGGCACATGGATGGCTCTTGTCCCCTGGCTTCCAGGGTCCCAGAGAGACTCAGAACATGGCAGGAGCACCTCTGACCTCTGCTAGCCCAGGGTTGAGAGTGACCCAGCAAAGGAGGGCACGTCCCCTGCCCCACCCTCCTGATCCCATGCCCAGCTCTGTACGACCCCAGCTTCCAGGCAGCCAGAGGCTCCAAGTCCCCTCCAGCTGGTCAGTGTATCAGGACCCACACCCACCCTGTATGGCCCTGACGGGCCGTGTCATTGAAAAGAGAGGGCTGTGGGTGGGCAGGGATGAGGCAAGGTCTGGCCAGGTGGGCTCAGGCAGGCGTGGTGGGGCAGCCCTACCTTCCTGCAGGGCGAGGTCAGCCGCAGGCCATGGGAGAGGCTCTGGGTCCTGTGGTGGTCCACGAGCTCGGGCAGACTGGAGAAGGACACGGCCTCATGCAGGTGCAGCCGGCCGGCCCTCTGCCAGATCTTGTAATGCCGTACGGCCTGCCTGTCCCGCACTGGGGTGGGGGTGGGGGGTAGGGCACACGTGAACAGGCATGTGTACCCTGGGCCCCCCACCTCCCAGAGAGGAACTCACAGGCCAGGGGTGTGAGTGGGCACATGCCTGGGATCCTGCCCTGTGGCTCTCCCAACATTGAAAGGAGTAAACGCAGGCCCACAACCTCAGGGACAAGCCACCCAGGTGGGCCAAGCCTCAGAGTTCCCTGGGGTGGGGCCGTGATGTCCTGGACGTGGCAGCCCGATGGAGGGGACAAGCCAGAGGGACCCAGCTCTCCACATGCAGGATGGAAGGGTTTAGGGGCCGGGAGACCCAAAGCCACGCAGGGCAAGCCCACAGACCCTGGAGACTATACCAGAGAGCACGTAGTCCACACCCTGCTTCTCGCTGACCCTCACCAGGAAGGCCCCCTGCTCGTTGCCGTCGGCCTGCAGTCGGTACAAGGCTTCTGAGCGGGAAATGCATCCGAAGAACCACCTGGAGGGGTGTCCAGAGCCCACGCTGACCCCACTCTGACCCCACCCCGAATCCCAGCCACTCACCTGACCCTTCATCTCATGGCCTCCACGCTGCCCAGAGCCACCCTGATACTGTTGCCGACCCCAGAACCCCTCCTTTGCCCATAGTGCGCCCACAGCAGGCTGCCCTTGTGCTTTGAGCATTCTGGGCAGTCCCTCGGGGCGGCCACTGCCTCCTGCAGCCACCTTGCTAGTCACAGGGCAGCCGCGAGGGTGCAGGGAGCAGACACCACAGCCACACCCCAGACGACATGTTGCAATGACCTTCCTCCCTCCTCTAACTAGGTCACACATCTGGTTTCGGTTGTCCGGAAGGCGAGTGCAGCTTGGCTCCCACAGGCCCAATTCCACCTCGAACGCCTATGAGGGCCCTGTCACTGTTGACCAGCTGCCCAGAAGCCCACTGCGGCCCCTTCTGCACCCTCTGGGTCCTGGCACCACGAGGTGACTGTGGGGGAGGGGCCGCACACCTCCACAGCCCACCATCCCCAGGTGTCACCCAGTAAAAGCCCAGTCAGCACTCCCGGGATCAGGACGGTCCCTGACTGGGGACCAGCCCTGACTGGGGCCACAGGTAGATGGAGCCATGAGCCCCCACCAGCCTTGACCAGTGCTGCACCCCTGCCCCTCCCCAAAGCCCAGCGGGTGGTGCAGCAGTCCTGCCCTGAGCATTTGAGGGGCTGCAGGGAGTGGGGGCACCTTGGAGGGGGCGCAGAGACACTCACGGCTCAGACTGCACCGTCTCCTTCTCCGCCAGGTAGTTGTGGGGCACATAACCCTGGCCCAGGGCCCTGCCCGCTGCATCCAGCCGCGTGGCCCACCACCACTCCTCCTCCTTCCGGGCCACGTGGAAGAGGTCCCCTGCCTGGAAGCTAAGCTCCTCGTCCGTCCGGGCCGCAAAGTCCCAGAGGCCCACGTATGTGGGGCCCAGGTAAGCCTGGCCCTGGGACACCATGGCAGCTGCAGTGGCAGGACCAGGCCACCTGGCCTCCCTGCCTATCACTGGGCTGGCTGTGAGCAGGGGCAGGTGGGGCCAGCCCTGACAGGCCACACCTGCCCAGCCGGGGAGCCGGCCCACTTCCCTGTGATGAGGCGGCCTCCCCTGGCACCCTGGGCACCACCCTGAGAGCCTGGCAGCTCCCACCTGTCCTCCTACCCACCAGGGCCGGGTCAGTCTGGGCACTGCTCTTGCCCACCTGCCAAGTGACCACGTGGCTGGACCTGAGCCCCAGGGGAGAGAGGGCACAAGGACCAGTCACACAGGGCCCTCCTGGGGTCCGCCTTAGGTGGGCTAGAGGGCAATGGAAGGGAGCGAGGCCCATGGACATCACCCCCTTCCCAGACCTCCAGGGCCTGAGCCAGGACCGATGGGCAGCAGGTTGCCAGCAGAGTCACTGCTGGAAGCCCAGGTGGGCACTTCCTCTCTTCCTTCCCCACTCTCTGCACGTCCTTCTCCCCACGGAGCCCACCTCACACTGCAATGGCCGTGGAGGCCTGACCACTGGTCTATCAAGAGACAGGAAGGGCCTGGGGTGACGACCATGGACCGGGGGCAGCCTGCCAGCCCGGGGCCTGAGAGAGGTGCCAGGGCCTCTGTGCCCTGATGCAGGACTGTGAGCACCATGGCTGCTGAACCCTACTTGTCGGAGCTCCCCCTTCACTGAGAGGAGGAGCAGGGGCCTGTGCTACAACCAGGCGACAGACGTGCTGTGCTGACGGGGGAAAGAACAGCAGATGGGGGCAGGGGGTAACGGCTTGCGCTGAGCCCATGGCCAGGGGACCTCACTGGGCACAGAGGCGCCCGGGGTGCCGCCTGCGTCACACCAGGAAGCAAGAGAGTTTCGAGACTGAGCATCTTGGCCCCTCCCAGAGCCTCTGTGCACAAACCTGCCCAGCGTGTGGCTGGGGAGACACCCAGGATGACCCCCACGCACACCTGCCTTTCTGGCCGGTCCCCACGCCCAGCACATTCCTTCCCTCTGAGTCTGGCTGCCTGCCCAGCCCTCCCCACAGTAATCACAGCTCCAAGCAAACAGGGTGAGCCCTTAGGAGTGGCCAGAGCCCCTCGGTCCGGAGAACAGAAGGAGCTCATCTTGAGCCCTAACCCTCTGGGGCCCACACGTTCAAGCTGGTCCCTGGGCTCTCCCGGGACAGGATGGAGTGGGTCAGGGGCTATTTATTCCCTGGGGTCCCAAAAAGCTCACACCAAACCCTCCCACCCCCACCAGCCTGGCGTCCAAGGGTCTGAGGAGCTCCCACCTTCTCCACACTTGGCCTGACCCACAGCCAGACGGATCTGGGCCCTGAAGTAGCCGGTTCCTACCTCCTCCCTCTGTGTTGCTCCCACGGGCAATGACCCCCATCGGGAAGCCTGTCCACCCCGCTGCTCCAGCCCCGCACAGCCTCTGTTCTCTGATTGGCCCTGCACTCAAGGGTCCCAGCTCCTCGCTCCACAGGCAGGGCCTGTGGTCAGTGATGAAAGCTAGCCGTGAACTGTGCATGTTCCCTCCATGGTGACTGAGCTGAGGGTGGCCACGCATGCCTCCAGCTTTTTTGTCCCCACAAGCCTTCTGGGGCGCAGCTGCCAGCATGGGGCTCCCAGGAGGGTGAGGGTCGAGCACCCCGAAGGCAGACCCCACCTGCACAGTCCCCTGCCCCTCCATTTGTTCACCCAGGGTGACCTGGTGACGGCAGCCGGGCAAGTGAACAACTAACGGTGCACAGCCCGCCCAGCTTCTCATCCAGTGACGTCAGCTGTGACTTGAAACCAGCCTGGGTGGGAGTAGGCACACTCTGAACAGGCTGCTTCCTTTCCCCAGGGAGCTGTTTGTCTCCCAGTTGCCCACGCCCCATGGCATCCACCCTCCACCCCTGCTTGATAGCACCCAGACCTGCACCACGGAGGCAGAGACGCTGCTGCTTCTCTGACCTTTGCCCCATCCCCGGAAAACCAACCATGAGGGTCACCCACCCCCAAAAGCAGCCCCCTAGATACCGTCCTTACCTTGCGTGGTCTGCCCCATCCCGGCTCTGCCACGATGAACCAAATGGTGGCCCACCGTCAGCGGCAGCCCCTGCTCTGATTTGGGTTGGGGATGGGGGCTGAGGCCCGTGTGTGACACACCCCTGTGCACATGCCTGAGTCTGTCCATCATATTTATTGACTGCTGCCTCCCTGCATGCACAGGGCTGCACATAGGAAGTGGTGTGCCCCTGGGAGGCTGTGGCTGCCCTCAGCATGTGCCGCGTGGGGCCAGGGCCTGGCAGCCCCAGCACCAACATGGCCCCGGTGGGACTTTGGAGAAAATTGGGAAGGCACGCCTCTCACTCTTGACCTTGGAAGGGAGTTGAGGGGGTCCAGGGCAGCCGGCAGTCCCAGGAAGGAGGGAACTTGGCCCAGGCCCAGGGCTTCTCTGTCCAGTCTTTCTGAGGCCGGAGCAAACACAGGCCCCACCCAGCCTTCTCTGCTGACCCCCACCCACCAGGGACACTGCCATTCCAGGCAAAAGACATCAGCCCCTCTGTCTCCACGTGGGTGTCTGCATGTTTCTGCCTCGAGCGCACACACATGCATGTCAGCACGTAAGACCCGTGGTCAGGAGCTCTGCAGGCTGATGGCTGTTCTGGACAGTCCCGCACCCTTGCACGTGTTGACGGCAAACATTATCTGGGGGGAGACCCCACGGGGAGGAGTGGCTTAGCCCTGGCGTCCAGTGCCCCAGGTCATGTGAGGGTGGCATGGAGACACCTGTGGATGGTGCCCAGCTTCTCCTGAAGCATGGTGAAGGCCGGCCGCTCCTCGGGGCTGCCCTTCCAGCACGCCAACATGAGCACATAGACCTCGGCTGGGCAGGCGGCCGGGCGTGGCAGCCGGTATCCCTTCGCAATCTGCTGCAGCGTCTCATGGTTGCTCATTCCTGGGGAGGGCGCTGATGAGAGCGGCTGGCGGGGGCTGCCTCGCTTCTGCCTAGGGGTCACCGTGGAGACCCCCTCACCCCCAGCCAGACCCTGCCAAGCAGCAACTTTGTGGCCTGGTGCTCCTTGCAGGGTGAGCAACCCCCAGGGCAGAGTGTGCCTCCTCCCTGGGGCTGGCTCGCAGCTTCCTCCCTCAGACGCCACCGTCCCTGTGGAGGCCTTGCCTCCTCCCTCGGGCTGCCCACCTTCATAGGGACACTGGCCGTAGGTGAACACTTCGTACAGCAGCACGCCGAAGGACCAGACATCTGACTTCTGGGAGTAGATGCGGTAGTTGGCTGCCTCGGGTGCCGTCCACTTGACGGGGATCTTGGAGCCACTGCTCGGGGAGTAGACGTTGTCCTGGTGAGAGGACACGGGTGGTGGGCACGCGGAATGGTGCCCTCCCCTCCCAGCTGCTCCCTCTCCCTGTGCAGGGTCAGCGGCCCAAGCCCACACTGACCTTGAGCAGCCGGGCCAGGCCAAAGTCGGCCACCTTGCAGGCCAGGTCGTCACCCACGAGCACGTTCCTGGCGGCCAGGTCCCGGTGCACGATGTGCCTCTCCTCCAGGTAGCTCATGCCCTCAGCCACCTGGCAGGCGAAGTCCAGCAGGGCAGGTGGGCTCAGGGCCCTGCCCTCGGGGCCTGGGGGGCAGGCCGACAGTCAGGGACCAGCGTCATCCCTGTCACTTCCCTCTGTGCCTGTTTCCTCATCTCTGACCGGGTGAGAACAGCACTGCCCACCAAGGTCGCGGTGAGCACTGCACACCCCCAGAGAAGGCTTGGGGCAAGCTGCTCCTGGGCCACTGGCCTGGGCCCCCAACAGAGGCCAAGGACAGAGGAGGACAAGCGGGGCAGGGTCTCCCGGGTTGGGCTGGGGCCACACTGAGCACAAGCACACACAGAGGCTGGGCCCCTACTTGCACCACCCCCCCCCAGCCTGGTACCGCATGCTTTGAGTATCCCTCCACAAAGCCCAAGCCTGGCCCAGACCAGAGGTCCAAATCCGCTGTTGGCCAGAGCCCACTACCACCCTCTGGGCCATGCCAAGAAGGGGGCAGGTGGCCGCAGGGCAGCACTCACTGCCCAGGAAGGCTTGCAGGCTGCCTTTGCACATGAGCTCCGTGACAATGTACACCGGCTCCCCGGCGGAGCACACAGCATGCAGCCGGATGAGGCGCTCGTGCCGTAGGCTCTTGAGTGTCTGGATCTCCTTGGCCAGGTCCGTGAGCTTCATGTCGGCTGCGGGAGAGGATTCTGCTCAGGATTCGTCCACACACACCCCCACGCCCCACCCAGGGTCCGGGAGGGCAGGGCCTCACACACCTGATTTGATGACCTTGACGGCCACGGGCACAGAGCCGAGCCAGAGGCCTTCCCACACCTCCCCGAAGTAGCCTTCGCCCAGCTTCCTCCGCAGGGTGAACTCGGAGCGTGGCCGCTCCCACTCGTCCCACTCGGGGGGCTGCTGTGGGGGTGGGGGGCGCTCAGTGCCTCTGCCCGTGTTCCCGGGCAGAGTGGGCAGTTTCTCGGGGGACCAGGCCTCTGCGCCTCCATCCCAGCACATGTTCAACACTGGTCCTGGCTGGAGCGAGGGGAGTCAGGTGCTGACCACCTCCCCGGGCCTGGCCCCAATTGCTTCTAGACCTAAGTGGGCTTTGCTAGTGGTGGACACCAGCCCACAAATACTCATTACTGGCCCCCGTGGGCTGTCATTATGAGACCGGAGGAACTGGGTCGCTGCCCGGCCCCTGCCCTTGTCCCTCTGCAGGACCGCTGGTCTGGGACGGTGGCGGAGAGCTAGGTGGGGCTCCAGTGCATGTGTGGACCGTCTCCCCCAGCTTCCACCCTGGGCCTTCCCCATATGCCTGCCCTGGAGAGCTGGGCAGCACCCCCACCCAGGACTCCCCAGAAGCAGAGACATGACACGTGTGAAAGCAGACCCGACCTGGGGCGGGGCCCCAAGCAGAGCATGGAGGATGCGGCAGGGGTGGGCCCCCAGGCCTTTCAGGTCCCTGCAACCCCTAGGTGGGCCCGGCCCAGCAATGGGCAGCCAGGCAGGCAGTGGGGGGGGGGGCGGCCCACCTGGTGCACACAGGGCTGCAGCAGTGGGTTTCGGATCAGCTTCCAGTTGGCCTTGTAGTAGGTGAGCAGCTCCCCCAGGTTGGGAAAGAGACGGCCCTTCTGCAAGTAGAAGCCGCCGTCGGCTGCCATGGAGATGCGGTAGTGGCGGACTTTGGCCTGGGCCCGGACTGGGAGGGGCAGAGAGGGAGGCTGTGACCAGACCCTCCACCACCCAACCCGGGAACCGGGCACCGGGAACCGCCACGACCCTCCTCGGACCGGCAGGCCCTGACACGGCTGGAGCAGCGCATTGCAGGAGGGAGTGTGGGCAGCTGCAGGCCAGAGTGGGCACACAGTGGGTACTCGGTGAATGACTGAGTCTGTGAGCAATGAAGGCAGGAGGATCGCGAATGAGGGAATGAATAGTGCTGACGTGATGAATATGCAAGTGAGTGAATGGATGGACGAGTGTGTGAGCACATGAATGCATGAGTGCATGAGTGAATGGGTAACTGAGTGGGCGAATGGGGGGATGGATGGATGGGTGGATGGGTGAGTGAGTGAATATGTAAGTGAATGAATGAATGAATGAATGAATGAATGAGTGAATGAATGAATGAGTGAATGAAGCAGTGAGCAAACCCAAGAGGTGAGCAAACACCAATGGGAGTGGTTAGGCCCGAGGTGGGGCTGGGCATGGGTAAGGGACCGGCAGTGTCCAGGGAGCAACCCCCCCAAGGTCAAGAGTGTTCTAGCCTGACGGGGCTGGCCAGCATGCCTCAGGGGGACAGGGGCGGAGGGGCCGCCCGAGTACCTGAGAGCGAGTAGTCCCCCAGGCTGCTCTCACTGGGCCGCACGAGGAAGGCCCCTGGGGCGTTGGCCGGGGACAGGAGAAGCTGCTGGGCCTGGGCTCGGCTAATGCCACCGAAGTACCAGCTGCAAAGGGCGGGCGTGGTGGTCACCAGGCAGGTCCAGCCCGAGTGACCCCTGTGCCCACACCCCACTCTGTGCAGGCTGAGTGTACCCCCATCTCTCAGGGAGGAGTGCCCGTGGTGCCCAATATGAGGTCCCAACCTGGGCTCTATACCGGCCCTGACCCCAGTGCTCAGCCTCCGGAGTCGTTGGGCACTGGACAGGGGGACTGCTTGGGCCGCCATGGAGCTGACACACCAGCAGCAGCAACCTGTGTCGGCTAAGACTGTCCACTCACCTCAGCCACCGGCTCTCCGTTAGTTCTGCTCATAAAGTGATGGCCAGCCCTGGCCACAGGCTGAACCTGTCAAACTCCAGACTGCGAGTCCCTATAAGGGGTGGGGGTCCACTGGGAACGAGGGGGTCCTGATGATGCTCAGATGTGCGGGTTCGACTGTAGGAGTGGCCTGGAGGACCATGGGTGCCACCTGGCTGGGCATGGCCCACATGCCTTGAGAGGTGGACAAGTGGGGATGGGAGAAGCAGGCCTGAATTCTGGAGCAGCCGGGAAGGGCCTGGAGGAGGTGCTCAGCCAGGCTGGGCAGGCGATCAGGAGAAGCTGGGAGAGAGCTGCAGAGGCTCGAAGCATCGCATGTCCACCTCTGAGGGGCTTGCACAGCACAGACTACCTGGCTCTCTGCACGTGCCAAGCACACTGAGGCCACTTCGAGCGCCAGGTTGGCAGGGGCTCCGTGGCACCCACTCCTCGGTCTGCATAAGATTCCAAGAGGCCAGGAACCCTCACACCTGAGCATGGGGTGGGGTGGGGCCTGCTTGGGGCTCCCCCATCTGATACCCCATCTGGGCCAGCAGTCCGCCTGAGTCAGGCCACCTGTGGCTCCTGGCCCTACCCCATGACCTGTGTCTGTTCCCCAAGGTCCAGATGGGAGAACCTCACACCTAAGTCAGCTTCCCACCCTGGAGCCTCCTGCTGCGTGGGGTTCTGGGGACCCAGTGACAGGAGGCCTGCCTTTAAGGGGGAACCACAGATGTGAACACATCCCTCATTCACCCTGAGGGGAGAGCACGGGTTCTCAGAGCAGCTGGGGGACCCAAAGCATGACTCTGAGGGAGTCAACACAAGATGGGGTGCCCCAAAAGAGGGGACCAGTTGGGCAAAGCTGTGCTGTGGCAGGCAGGCGGGTGCTGCTGGAGCCTGGGGCGAGGGCAGGGCCTGGCAGGAAGGGGGCGGAGCGAGACCTGTCCTCGGAAAAGGAGACTGCCCACCCTGTGAAGCTGTGGGGAGGGGCTAAGAACCAACACGGCCAGAGCCCCTGGGCTGGGCTGGGGCTACAGGGAGAGAGAAGCCCGAGACAGGATGTGGTGGGGACAGGATGTGGTGGGGTGCTGGAGGTGGTGGTGGAGAGGCACAGGTCTGAGAAACATCGGGAAGTAAAATCAGCAGCCGGAGCCGGCAGACAAGGCTCAAGAACATCTGGGCCTTAACATGGGTCCCTGCAGGCTCAGGGACACGTTGGCTGGGGAGCAGGGCCTCTTGCAGCCAGGCCCCGTTTTCCGGGCCGCACCTCTCTGGCCAGCGGGCCAGGAGAGCCTCTCAGGTGTGGTGGGGCTGCAATAGACCCTCGCCGGACAGCAGGGCTGCGGGGGAATGAGGAGAAGCAGAAGCTTCCCCACCCCCCAGCCCTCCCCTGGAGCCCCAGGGCCTGGGGTGCAGCTGAGGCCCTGTGCATGCCCTGGGCTGCAGGGATGTTCTTGGGGTCCCTCCCTGGGGCGTGGGTCAGTGGGTGAGAGAAGATTGTAGGACCCTCAGCAGCTTGTTAGCAATGAGGCCTCACTGTAGGGGTTGAGGAGCCTCAGCCACCCATCCGGTCTGGCCTAGGACAGACAGCCAGGTGTCTGGGGCTAATGACCCTGTGACTGAGGCGAACCCTTTCATCTGCAGCCCAGGCAAACAGTCATTAGCTCTTCCTCCTAGCAGCTCCTCCCACCCCCCCAGCCCTGCCAGCCTCGCCAAAGATGCTTCTGGTCCCTCTACACCTGGAGTGACTGTGGGCCCCTTCCCCCTCGGTATGGCCTCCTGGTCCCAGGCACAGGGTGGGGGCCTGGAGTGTCCTCAGAAGACACTTTCTTGTGACTCAGTCTTCTGCACATCCCCCAGGAGACTGGGAGCCCCAAGCAGTCCCCAGGAGGCCCATGTTGCTGAGTGAAGCTGAGACTCAGTGCTGGTCTGCAGAGGACACGTCCAGAGCTCAGGCCTGGTCCAGCTGGGTGCAGGACCAGGGCCTGGCAGCAGGGCAGGGCGGCTGGGCAGGCGGAGGAGCCTGCCTTTGCTGGCCGTTCACCAAGCAGCTTCTGGCCTGTCCTCACCCAGCACTCCACCTCCATGCATGTGGGGCTGGGAGAAGGCGTCTGCCCCCAGTGGTCCCCTCGCCAATGCCCCATGTGGGGTTGCAATGGCCACCACAGCCAGGCTGACCCACTGCATTCAGGGGAGACAGGCAGAGGTCACAACCAGGATTTGGTTGAGCTTGAGGACCATGGACCGTGTCCGCGGCCATATGCAGAGCCGTGCTCAGAGCCAATACACAGCTGTGCAAAGGGTCTACCCTGTCTTATGGACTTGGAGCTTGAGCCGAGAGGTCACCTCCTTTGAGGAGCCCTCCTGGAGTAGCACCGGCTGGCTACTCCCTGTGATCACCGACTGGCGTGCAAACAGCCAGGTGTGTGTACTAGCCACTTCCAGCCTGTGGACTGCCCAAGCCCTAGGGGACTCAGGCACTCCAGGGGGAACGGGTTAGGGTTCTTCCCCCACCTGTGTCCACTCTCCAATCAAGCCTCTTTGGGAGCAATCCCAAAGGCCAGGGTCATGTCTGTGCCATACCTGGTCCAGTGCAGGGGAGGGGGCCTGGGTGAATGTGGATGGGTGAGAGAGGCAGGTAAACATACCTCTCTGACCCAGTTTATCACCCTCTCACCCCCTCACAGCACAAGGGGACATGTGGCGGCCTCTCTGAGCATTTGTGCACTCACGGGGAGCTCCAGGAGGACAGGCACCATATCCATCTCTCGGAACTGTACACCAGGCCCTAGCCCCCTGCCCTCCAAGCAGTGACCGCTCAGCCATCATTGTGGACTCAGAGCCCCCAGGAGTGCTCAATGCCAGGGCTGAGTCCCTGTGTGAGAGCAGGAGGGCCTGGCCAGAGCCCCAGCATGGCTGCCATGTTGGCTGCCTGCCTGCCTGACAGGGCATGTACACACGCCATCCAGCTGACCTGCCGCTGGAGCTGACCAGGGCACACAGTCAGTATGATACGTGCAGCCCACTGTGTGCTCATGCTGCACGTGCCTGAGCCAATGGCTGAGCAGCGGTGCCCAGGCTGAATCCTGTGCTGCTTCCTGACTCCCAGAGCAGGTGGTACTCACGGTTGGTCTGAGAGCGTGTCAGAGGTGGCCCTGGCCACGTACGCGATGGGCACGAGCCCCATGCTGGGCTGGCCGGAAAGTCTGCGGGCAAAGATGTAGTCGCCCTCCTCCTTGAGGGCATAGAGCCTGTCCCCGCGGCTGACGCTCAGCTCGTCCGTGCACCGTGCAGTGAAGTCGTAGAGCGCCCTGAAGAGCTGCCCAGGCACCGCCGGGGGGGTGCAGGGCTCGGCAGCAGGGGGCTCCAGTTCAGTGTTGGTGTCAGAGTCTGGGAAGCCAGAGATGCTGTCATCCGGCGTGCCTGCGGGCCAGATCTTGTCCCAGAAAAAGGACAAGAAGGCCAGCCGCTTCCTGAGGAAGGGCTCCATGCTCCCGGGGCGTCCGGAGCCCGGTCACCACACTGCGCCCTGGGCCCTGCAGGGGAGGGGACTTCTGACGAGGGAGAAACTGGAAGGGCCGGTGGGACGGCAAGTGTCAGAGCTTCCCTGAGTCCATCACTGTTGGCAAGGGGTGTGGGTGACAGGTCACTCCAGAGGGCCACCTGCCCCCTTCCGGGCTGTTCAGACCGGGTTGGGACGCAGGGTGGCCCTCCAGCCCCCGGCCACACGTCAGCCGCTGCTTTCCTTGACCTCTAGGGTGTCTTGTGGGCAGGACTTGTGCTGGGCTGCTCAGAGCCACTTGGGGCTGGGGCAAGAGTGGCCCTGGGGCAGCCTGGGGGCGGGGTCTTGGGCGGCTGGGAACGTGGGACAGCCCCCTCCCTCCCCCACGTGCACCCCTTCCTCAGGCCCAGGAAGTAGGGGGTGGCTGCCCTGCCAGGCGGCCAGTGTGACAAGGGGAGAAGGGTCATGCACAAGTGCACCCCATGCCAGCCCGTGACCTGAGTCCTGCCCTCAGAGAAGGGGGCTCCATGAAGGGGCAGCCCCTGCGCAGCACCAGCTGTTAGCTGCCTAGCCGTGCACTGGACTTGTGTGGGCAATTACTTGGTTCTTTCAACATGGGCCAGATCTTGAACATCATAAAAACCCCCATGCAGGACAGCTGGAGTTTCTTATGGGGTGGGGCTCAGTAAGCACAGAGCGGTGAGTGAAGAGGGGTGTAAGTTCAGGGTCACCCTGGGGAGGAGGCTCTGACCTCTGACCGCCCTCAGAGATATGAACTGGGTGATGGAGGGGTGGCGGGTGAGTCCACAGAGGGCCTGTACCCACCGTTTGCTCCTCTCCCCAGACAGCACCAGGCCCCCTGCACAGTGAAGCAAGCTGCCCACTGCCCAGGTCGGCCTGTGCCGCTGGGCAGGGTGGGAGAGCAAACCCAGGCAGCCTGGTTCTGGTTCCGGTTCCAGGAGGGGTTCCAGGGCGGGTTCCCAGCCCCAGGTAGCTTGCTCCTTCTCCCCCTAGACCAGCCCCTTCAGCTCCCGGCATCATTATTGAGCCCATGTCCCTCTTCTGACGGTTGCAGACCCTCCTTCCACACCCCACACTCAATCAACGCCCAAACGTTGTCACGTTCTGTGAACGGGCCCAACAAAAGTGAGACAAGTGTCTATCCACCTGCCCCCGAGAAGCAGCAGACCCTGGTGTCTGGAATGCACCCTGGGGGCTCCCTGCCACCATTGGGGGAGCAGCTTGTACAATTTGCAGACTGTGATGTGGCAGTGACACCCACCCACCATGGGCTGAAGGGGACAGGGAGACCGAGGGGACCGAGTCTCCATGCAACTGAGACTCATCCTGTTGCAGAGGATGGGGGTGGGGGGTCGAGAACAAATATTTACAAACACAGAATTAGGGGAGACCTGGCAGGGCCTGCAGTGCCCGCCCATCACCTGCCTCCACCCACCCACCCCCACCTCCCCGTATGAGCAATTTGAGTTTTTACAGATGGGTTTTCCTTAAATCCCAGAGGTACCCGACTTCTCCTCCTAGGCAGCCTCTGACCCACCAGCCAAAGGGAGGGCCCCACTTATGCTGGCGACACTCGAGGTCAGCATTCAGAGCACTGGACGCTTTCCTCCTGGAGATACCCTGTCCCTCAGAGCCAAGGGGTCCGGCCTCTGGGACTGAGGACATTGCTCTGATGGTCAGAACAGGCAGGGAGGGTCCTCCTCGGTCTTCTGGCGGGGCCCCCTTACCCTCACCTCCTCCATGGGCCCTAACCAAACCCAGAGCTGGGAGCTAGCTATGTGAGGGGCGGGCCCCCAGACAACTCTGGATGTGGTCAGATGACCAGGTTCGAATCCTGCTGTCAGACTCACTAGCTGCATGCCAAGGTGCTGAGCTCTCTGTGCCTCGATTTCCCCATCTGTGAGAGCACTGAGCTCATAGCGGTGCCATAGTGAGGACTCAGACCAGGTCTGCAGGGTGAGGAGCGGCCATCCCAGGCATTCAGGCTGCAGTTGGCAGTGTCACCACACCATGGCTTCATGTGTGTTCTGTGGAGGGCACACGATCGGGTCTCTGGGGTCCAGGTGCAACCCCTGCCCCCAGGGCTATGACCTCACGACCACCAGGCTCACCACCCCCAGGGTGCCGGGTCTGCCAAGGGCAGCAGAGCCCAGTGGCTGCAGACAATGGGTGAGACAAAATCAGCTGGCCCATGCCTGGGAGGAAGGCCCACTAAGAATGCACATGGCCGGCCCTCGGGAACTATGCTGAGCAGAGAGGCTGGTCCCGGGGGCTCCACGCTGCACGATGCCACTGACGCTCTCCCAAGGACACAATTACAGAGATGGACCAGACTAGCGATGGCCAGGGGCAGAGGAGCCACGGGGTTGGTGAGAAAGTAGGCGCGGCTATAAAAGGCCAAGTGGGGGCCCTGTGGGGACAGGGCTGTCCTGCCTGTGGACTGTCAGTGTCACTACCCTGGTGGGATCCTGCTTGGCAGTTCTGAAGAAATGGGCAATGGGTTCATGGGGTCCCTATGTGATGTCTCACAACTGCGTGCCATCTACGATTACCTCAAAATTCAAACTTTAATTTCAAAAAATTAGCGGATGAACAAGAGAGAAAAAGGGCGTGGGGCCAAAGAGATGGCAGAGGTTAGGGACATGCCTGGTGCAGAGAGGAAGTGAGAGTTGCTGTGGGTGGTGGGGCTGGAGTCATCTTCCTCCCTCTGCTTTGCATTTTTTCCCCCTTTCCAAGTGCCAGACTCCCCCACTCAACCTTCAGACAGCGCCCCCCTTCCAAACAAACCAGCCCTGCCCCTCAGAGCCCTAACAGCAGCAGCGGCTCTGTTTGCTAAGTTAGGGCCCAGGGCGGGGTGAGGACGGCAGACACAACACCACTGGCTCCCTCCCTAGGTCCGACCTGATGGGTGCCTGGCCAGGGGAAGCTTCCTCCCAGGAAGGGGTCCCCTGGTGGGTGGGGGTGCACTGGGGGCAGCTCTGGCCACAGAAGTCTGTGAGAACTCAGGGACAGACGCCCATCCTGGCGAGGCCACCACTGACCTCTGAGGGGGAGGAGATGGGATGACCAGGGTCAGCCCTGCCACCTCAGTCCTCCGCAGGTGGGCCAGGAGTGCCTGGGGTGTCAGGCTGACCACAGCCGGTGGCAGACTGTCGTGCGGGGCGGCCTGCGGGATCTCTGCTCCTGCTCCCCACATAAGAACCCAGGATGTGGTGAGGCCAAAAAGGAACACCCACGGAGCCATAGGTAGGGGAGTCATACCACTATATTCTCGCTGGTGGCACTACAGTCTCACTGGAGGCTGGATCCACTCTGTCCACAGCCCACCATCCTAACTGCAATCCGCGCTTGCCAGCCCAGCCACCATCTTCTTGCTAGCCCCCATTTTTTTGCTAGAGTAGCCACAGCAGTTATATTAGTGGCCAATGGCTCACTGGTTACAGCTGACGGCCAACTAGCCACAGCTGATGGCCATCCAATCACAGTTGATGGCCGTTTACTACCTGAGCCAGCAACTTTCTATGTGAGGCCGAGAGCCTGGAAACTGCTTTCTGGGGCTCTGTCCCCACACAGACCCTGGCTGGCCGCAAGGTCCCAGAGGTCCAGAGCCCAGCTGGAGGTGACAAGTGGGGCTCCAGAGGCTGAGAACACCTCTAAGGGGTTCCCCGGAGCTGTGGATACCCCATTTGTCCAGAGCCGGGTCAGGGGCAGTGGCTTGGGCAGGCCGAGGGAGAGGAAGCCTGCTCTGGCAGAGGCAGGGCTCCTGACCCTGCTGTCAGTTCACATGGTCACAGTCTCTGGCAGCTCCACCCAGGGGTTCTGGGCATCGGCCCCCACCTGAAAGCCTGGCACAAGGGCTCCGGGCTGGGTCCCCAGCACAGAGGGGTGGCCGGCCTCAGTTTGCTCCTGTCGGTGGAACCCTACTGTGAACCTGGCTTTCAGACCACCACGGTGGCTCCCAGGTCGGGCCTCTGGTCGCGATGTCCCGAGTCCCCAGAAAAGAGAGCAGAGTCTATGGACAGACAGTGCCTTCCAAGCTGAGACTCGGTTGAGACCGGCGGTTCCTTCCGTGGAGGTTCCTGGACCAGAAAGACCGACCCGGGGCCGTCTTCTCGCAGCCCCTCAAGTCTTGGGACCCGACGGGGCGGGTCTCCCCCGAACCCCACACCCGACGCCCTGGGCTTCCTCCCACCTCCTATCGCCCCAATCCCCCACCCCCACCCTCCACCCCACCCCCTTTCCCGACCCAGTGCGGCGTCACAAAGGCCCACGGTCCCTATGGCAACCCGCTGGATAGCGCAGTGCGCAGCTGGGCTCCCCAGCTCTGCTCACAGTCAAGCCGCAGGCTCTGCCCGCTCAGGAGACAGGGCAAGTGGGTGCGCTGCAAGGTGGGGTACGAGCCTGGGGAGGCTGAGGGAGGTGGGGAGGCGGACTGGTGGGAGTCGGTCTTGGGGAGGTGGGCGCGGCAGGTGGGGGGGGCGAGGGGTGTGTAGGGGCGTCAGGAAGGCGGGGCCTCTGGGGGGGGGCGGGCCAGGGCGCAGGGCGGTGTCTTCCCGTTTTCCACCTGGGAGACTTGTTAACGACTGGAAACATTCTGACCGTAGCCAGATCCAGGAGCGAGAGTTCATTCCAGAGGCCAGAGCTGGACTTAGCCCGCGAGTCCTGGGGTCCTGGTCTCGCCTGACTCCCCACCCCAGATACCCTCTCTGCTGTGCCCAGGGCCTGGTCTGGCTACCCTTCCCCAGGAAGGTCAAAGGCTGGTCTTTAGGGAGGGAGGCAGACGCCTGGACCTTACTCTGCCACTTGGTGGTGCCTTCTTGGGCACGTCACCCGACCTACGGGCTGTGTCTGTAATTCATCCAAGCCTTGGCTTGCTGGGACAACCTGAGCTCTCCCAAGTGAAGCCGCTGGTCCCTGGGGATGACGAAGACTTGGGAGGGAAGCCAGGGATGCTGGCTTCTTGTTCAAGGAGCCCAGCTTGCAGGGCCAGTACTTGTGGACTGGCAGCTTGCCCCAGCTGCGCCTGGGACCACAGCTGCACCAGCTGTGAGGGGCCCTGAGGTGCACTGGCCCCTCCCACTGACACCCAGAGCTGGGAACCTGGGGGGCAGGGAGGCATGGCCCAGAAGGAGGGTCAGGCTCTGGGGTCAACGGCAGGGCTCAATGCCTGGACTGAACAAACTCAAAGCGTTTTAGCCTCGTGCCCCATCTGTGAGATGGAGTGACAGGATCTTACAACCTCATGGCCTTTCCTGTGGAGTCAGTGAGCTCCCGAGGGCACATGAGGCCCCAGGACGTAGCAGGGGCTGGGTAACTAGGAGCTGGCATCGTGAGGATCCTGAGAGCTGAGGCCTGGGGCCAGCCTGCCGCCCATGCCGCTCCTGGTCATCACGGGACTGCCTTTGGGTGAGCCTGGCTCTGCTCTGTACCTGCAGTGAGGCCTGGAGGGTCTGCAGGGCAGTGGTGTCCCCGGGGACGAGGGGGTGTCTGGTGCTGCTCAGACAGATCACACTGCTCTCAGGAGCCTGAGCAGCATCATGACCCCACTTCAGATGAGGCACCGAGGCCTTTGCCAGGCCACACAGCTGCTCGGCAGCTGCCTGTGTGCCCAAGTCACTGTGGCCTCAGGACTCAGGGCCTCAGCCCTGCCCTGTATCCTTACAACAGCCGTCAGTAGTGTTTGCCCCTCCATGCCTACTGTCACCCAGACTCGCAGACCACCCTGTTGGCCCTGCAGGCAGCCTGTTCTGGAAAGAGGTGTCCTTATAAGCTCCTCCCCCCAGAGGGACAGAGGGTCCGGTGTAGGGGGCTCACACAGACACTGCCCCGGGGGAGCCGCAAGGGGCAGCAGAGGACAGCCTGCTGGTCCCAGCTGACACTCCACCCTCCACCCCACCCTCCCAGACGATGGATTTCAAGGTGACAGGCCTGGGCCTGGACAAGAGGCGGCCGGACAGTCCCCAGCGCTTCCTGGACCAGGAGGAGGCTGAGGAGGCCGAGGATGGGCAGCTGCTGGAGCCGCAGGCCTGGAGGACCTACATGGAGCGCCGCACGGCGCTGCGGGAGTTCCTGACCTCCGAGCTGAGCCCCCAGCTGCTCAGGCGCCACCACGCCCGAGTGGAGCTGCTCCGAAGGTGCTCCTACCATGTTGAGATCCTGCCGAAGCACCTGGCCCTGGGCGACCAGAACCCACCGCTGCTGCCCCACACCATCTTCCAGCTGGTCGACCCCTGCAAGTTCCAGCGCATGAAGAAAGTGGGCGCCGCTCAGGCCAGGATTCAGCTGCTGCTGCTCGGAGACCTGCTGGAGCAGCTAGACCGCGGCCGTGCCGCGCTGGACGCCCTGCTCGAGTCGCCTGACCCACGGCCCTTCCTGGCGGGTTGGGCGGTCGTGGAGCAGCGGCTGACGGACCTGTCCGCCGTGATGGACAACTTCCTGGCAATGATGGTGCCTGGGCGCCTGCACATCAAACACCGCCTGGTGTCTGACATCGGTGCCACCAAGCTCCCCCACATCCGGCTCCTGCTGAGCACCAAAATGCCCGTCATGTTCGACCGCAAGGAGTCGGTGGCCCACCAAGACTGGGCCACCCTGCGCTGGTTTGTCACCATCCAGCCGGCTGCCCCAGAGCAGTTTGAGCTGCGATTCAAGCTGCTGGACCCACGGACACAGCAGGAGTGCCTGCAGCGTGGCATCGTCCCTGTGGCCACCTGCACCTTCGAGATCCATCACCTGCTGCCCGACCGCGTCTACAAGTTCACGGTCAAGAGAGCCGAGAGCTACACGCTGGTGTATGAGCCCTGGCAGGACAGCCTCACCCTGCACACCAGGCCAGGGACCCCCGAAGGGCCGGCCCCCAGTCTGCTGGGCAAGCCGGGCCACCCCTGACCACAGCTTCCCAGAGATGATTTTCTAATATTTATCCATTAATAAAGAGCAATATAAACACACAATTATAGAAACAAAAGTTCTAAAGGTGGAAGCAGCCACATGACTGCTTTCTGATTTGGTGCAGCCCGCCCACAAGACCCAGGCCCCCGTCAACCCCTAGTCCCTTTTCCAGGGGGGACCCAAGCTGGACCTTCCAGAACAGCTGACCCCTGGAGCAGGCCAGGGGCCAGGGATTGGGGTTTGTGCTGGGTCATACAGGTCCAACCCAGAGGTCAGGCTGGAGTGGGAGTTCGCCAGAGAGGTGCATCCAGGCACACCAGCAGGGGCTTCCTCATCTTGGTGCCTCCGGTCTGCGGCCCAGCTTCACACCCTCACCCAGAATGGCAGCTGACCACAGGCCACCGTGGGGCCACACAGGTCCCCTTCTAGGAGCAGCTTTGAGGCTCGCTTCCTGATTTGGCCTAGGCCGAGCATTGGGCTGTACCCGCCCCACCCCAGCTCACCTGCCTCACTGTCCTGAGACTCACCTGCTTCTCCAGCGGCCACCTGTGCTCAGCTGCCCTCCTTCAGTCCAGCTCTGCTCCCTGCCACCCCATGTGCCTTCCGGGCTTTAACACCCCTTCCTGCAGGAAGCCCTCCCTGACTCCAGGTTGATATGGTACCGACTCTGCCTCAGGCGCCTGCTTCTCCTCTATTCAAGCCTTTTCACAAGATAATGGTCAAGTTTCTGAATGCTTCTGTGGCTGCCCTAGAATACACCTGCTCTTCCAGGTAGGGCCATCCGGCTCACTCCAGACCAATAGTGAACACACAGGACACGTGGCCCTGGGGACCCCTTTTTCCCTATAATGTCTCTCTGTTCTCTGTGACCTCCTGACCTATCTGAGACCCCTGCTGCCACTTAGAGAGGCCAGGGCCCAGCTATGCCTTCCTCTGTCCAGCTGGTGGCTTTGGAGGCATTGGGGGCTCAGCCACAAACCAGCAGATGTTGAATAGCCCAGGTCAGCCGGCCTGCAGGGGGGTGTGCTGTCCCAAAGAGTCCTGGGGAATCATTTCAGACCCGGATGGCACGGATCTGCTGACAGCCTTGGGGACTTTGGACTTAGACTTGGGGCCAGCCTCCTAGGGTCAGAGTTCAGTGGGTTGGGCACGCCTGCAGCACCTGGACACAGTTCACCAGCTGTGGCCCATTGTCACCAAGCCAGCCTCCCACCCAGCTTTCTTTGTCCTGGCAGTTGACCGTCAGCCTACCGGCTGCGTCCTCAGATGTGGAGCCCTGGTCCCCTCGGCATGTTCCCCATCCAGCATCTGCTACAACAGGCTTGTCAGCCTCAACAACCACTTTGCAACACAAAGCAAGAGGAAGGGCCACCCTCTGTGCCCCCCCCCCCCAGACCTCAAGAACACACAGAGAAAGCATTGAAAGCAGTCTTTATAATAAAATTAATGTTGAATCATAGAAGACTGCAACAGATACAAAATTGGAATGTAGAAATTTGTAGAAAGCATTAGAATCAGACAGACACAGAACGTCCCTGCCACAGGTTGGGGCAAGCCCCCCCCCCCACCCTGGTGTAAACAATGTTTGCAGCATCCCCCAGCCTGTGGGGACAGTGAATTGCACTAAAACGCGGGGTCAGAGATACCTCAGGGTGGGATGGGCAGATATGGAAACAGGGCAGATGTACCCTGAGGGGCAGGTGAAGGGTCCCAGCCCTGCAGGCCTGGGGGATGCGGGGCCCAGGTCAGAAGCACAAGACAGCCTGTCTTGGAGCGGCCGCGATCCCAGCGCCCCCGCATGCCCGTGGGAGTACTGCACACACTGCACGGCCAGGAGGGGCGGGTCCTGGCAAGGCTCTGTGGCCCTGGTTCCCATCTGCCTTTCCCCTGCCAGCCTGGGTGGCACCTGAGGGACACAGGGCAGTGATGGCAAAGAAAAGGCCCTCACTTCCAGGAAAGCCTCTGCCTTGAGTCTGGGCTGAGGACCCTGTTGCAGTAAAAAAGACAGTGACTTTTGGTTTATTTAAAAATAGAAAAGAAAGTTGTTTCATGGCTGTCACCCACAGTCATCGGGATGGCATCCAAAGGACAAAGTGCAGCCCCAGTGGGGTTTCCTTCCTGACTCCAACCCTTCCCAGCGACACCAGAAGGTGTCCCGTTGGTCCCGGGGTCTCCACCCCCACCCCGACATGCTCTGTTACCAATGTGGCAGCAAAAGCAGGTCAGCAGGGAGGGGCGGCATCCACGGACCCTCTCCCCTCCCTCCTAAGTTCATGTTCATGTACACGGCGGCAGGGTGGCACCTGGCCTGCTCCCCGCCGGGCACAAGCTGACTCCAGAAGCTGGTTATTGTGCAGCACCATGGCCAGCTGCCACAACCCCCGCCCATTCGGCAGGCAAGGGTGGCCAGGAGGTGGCTGGACGGTGGCTGGCAGTGACCACTGAAGGCACATGGGATTCTGCAGAGGGGGACTTGCCGAGGCAGCCAGCACGGAACCGTGTGGGACTTCTCCTAGCTGTCGGGCAGCTTGAGGGCAGTGGACAAGTGAGGAGCTTTCACAACGACACAGCTGGCCTCCTCCGGACCTGCACCTGGCTGGCAGGTACGAGGTTTCCCTGGGCCTCGCAGAAGTCCACGAGCCGGCGCCACAGCGGGCAGCAGCGCAGGAGCAGGTGGTCCCCTGTGAGAGAGGACTCAGTGGCCGCCCCCGGCCCGCCGCCAGCAGCCTCCCCCCACCCCCGAGGCGAGGGAGCAGCCCTCACCGATGAGGCAGAGCCCCTCCTGGGCCCGGGTGATGGCCACGTTCATTTGGTTGGGGTCCACGATGAAGCCCAGGAACCTCTTCAGCCAGCCCTTAGTCGGCCGCTGGTCCAAGCCGTTCTCCGGGCACGAGCGGACGGTGCTCAGCAGCACGTAGCGCCACTCGCTCCCTGGGGGGCAGGCACGGTGAGGCCCAGGACGGGGCCGCTCACCCTGCCGCTGGCGCCCACCCTCCTGACTCGCCACCCAGAGCCCTGCCCCAGAGCCAGTCTCACCCTGGCTCTTGGTGATGGAGCACACTGTCACTCCGGTGACACCCTCCTGTGCAAGTTTCCTGTTGATCTCGGAGGCCTGTGCATTGTAGGGCGTGAGAATGGCAATGTCCTTGGGGTCCACCGTCCTGTCCAGGGTCAGCTGTTTGGCGATGCGGACCTGAGGAGCCGAGAGGGGGCTGGCAACGACGGCTCTGATGCCGCTCCCACCCTGGGTTCCAGGGCCTCCCCTGTTCCTTCAACTCCTCCGCCACCTCCTCCAGGATGCCCTCCTTGACCAAGGGGCACCAGAAGGGTCCGCCTGACACTCACCACCTCTTTCACCTCCTCCTGGTTGGCCTTGGAGTTCTCATGCCCTTCATCTGTGGACACCAGCAGGCTCTGCTCGTGGCCATGCACGTGACCAAAGATGACACAGCAGCTCTCCTTTGTGGCATGGCCTAGGACGCTGGGCGGCCGCCTCAGGCCCTGCCAGGTCTTCAGCTTCTTCTGGTAGAACTCCATGGAGGGGAAGGCACAGATGCCCTCGTGCTGCAAGGAAGGACATAAGCCAGGGACAGGCCACCTGTCCCTGCTGTGGCCCCAGGAGGCCAGGCTGGACGTAGGAGGCTGGGGAGCAGGCCGCCACAGCTCTGGCATGCCCGGCTCAGGAGCGGTGCTGGGCTGGGACGGCTCACCATGCGGTACTGTGTGTCCAGCATGTAGGCGTCCCTGTGGTACCTCTCGAAGAGAGAGCGGTCCAGCCCCAGGCTCTGCAGGTGCTCGTTCTTAACCACAGGTCGCAGCTGCTTGTGATCCCCAAGGAGAACCACCTGGAGGGATAGACAGACTCGGTCCTGACAGCCCCAGGCCCACGGCCGTCACCACCCCTCCACGCCGCTGCCCTCTGTGCGCTCCCTGCACCCCAGGGGTGAGGCCACACCCAGCGACCTTCTCAGCCTGAGAGAAGTTCACCAAGGGGATGAGGGTCTCAGGCTCCGTGGCCATGCCCGCCTCGTCCACGAGGATTTGCCGGACATCCAGGTTCTTGAGCGTGGCTGAGGCCGCACACGAGCATGTGCACAAGATGACGCTGTGCTGGTCTAGCTCGAACTTCCGGGCCTTCCCCAGGATCTTCTTATACCTGTAGGGGATGCCATCTGGTCACCCAGGCCCCCCCCCCCCCCCCCCGCATGCCAGGACACAGCTCCATGGCCCCGGCCACTCACGAGTTGAGGTCCTCCTTCGAGAAGACCTCCCCTTTCTGCAGCCGGGCGTCAAAAGCCTTAATTTCTGTGGCGTAGGGGTTGGAGGCCTGCCGGATCCGGTGGTGCAGGCTGATGCTCCTGGTGGGGGGAGACCTCTGTGAAGCCGTGTTGCCCCCTGCCCAGGCTCAGTCCTCTCACCTCCTCCCAAACACAGACACATGGACGCACAGCTGAGAGGCCGCACCTGAGGCTCTGGTTGGGCCTCCCCTCCCCAGGGCTCTTCTTGAACAGTCCCCTGCTGCCCACGCCCGGCACCGGGAACTCGGTGGCCTCAGCTTGCTCGCTGTACACGCGAAGGGGCTTCAGCTCCGCTCTCTTGCTCAGGAGCAGTCCTGGGGGCAGTCGGAGCGTGAGACACTGTCTGCTGGGCCCAGCACCCCCAGGCAGAGCCCCCACATGGCCGACCCAGTGCACCTGCCAGGACGTCCACCGACTTGTTGGAGGGGCCACAGTACAAGATGCAGGGTCCCCCCAGCGTCTTCTCCCTGCTGGGGGGGCCGCGGGCCAGCCCTTGCTCCTCATTCAACTTGTGAAACCAGAATACTATGTGGAAGCCCACCACCGTCTTCCCCGTGCCTGTGGGCAGAGAACGGGGTGGACAGAGCTCCCACCGGCCTGCCTGCACGCCCCCACCCCCAATGTGGCCCTACCTGGTGGGCCCTGGATGACGGTGAACTGCTTCCTCAGAGCCTCTCTGACGGCCCCGGTCTGGCTGGGGTTCAGCTTGTGGCGGCCTCCAGGGATGTCAAAGGTCTGCCGCTCCAGGAACCTGTGGGGGGCGCCTGAGGGAGAGGCCAGGCCTCCCTGAGCTCTGGTGCAGGGCAGAGCCAGGTGGAAGGCAGGGGCCCGAGATGCCGGAGGGTGCCACCTACCTCTGCAGAGGGGCTGCTGGCCAGCTGGGTGGCGTGGAGGGTGGCGGGGCAGGGGGAGCGCGCGGCCCAGGGCAATGCTGATTACCAGCGGGGACGAATTCTCCAGCTCACGCACGGCTTCTTCCTTGCGGCTGGGGGCAGGTGGGGTGAAGATGGACATTGCAACACCAACAGGACCCTCCCGGGGAGGGGCTGCTGCCCCGTGAGCCACCCCCTCCCAGAAGAGGAAGCCCGGACTTCTCACACTCCCTGTCCACCCCATGGAAGCCACTCACAGGTCGGGAAGCTGCTTGGGCAGCACTTCAATGGTGAATTGGGCGCCAGGCCTCAGCACCTCTTCCGGAACCTTCTCCATGGCCATGTGTTGAATGAAGAAATGCACTTGTTTGGGGGCCTCTTGCCGGCCCTCCTTTGGATTTGAGTCCCAGTCCTCCGTCAGCCCGTGGGCCACCCAGGTGTACGTGTCGGGGTCAATGCTAAGGACAGGCCCGAGGCTGCTGGGCCCGTGGGCTGCAGTGGCGGCGAGGGCTGGCAGCCCCTCGAGCCGGATGCAGAGGTAGCAGTGTGCCCAGCTGATGTCAATGCAGTGCTCGCGGAGAAAGGCGGCCTCCAGGCGGAAGGTGCCCTGTAGCTGCCCAGGGGTCGTGCGCTCTGCATCCCAGGTCACAGTCACGTGCTGCAGCGTGATGGAGTCGTTCTCGGCCACCGTGTTGGTGGCCGCCTCCAAGGAGCAGAACGGTGCCCACACGCGGGAGTAGTCTTCCACGCTGCCACAGCGGTCCTGCCCCGCCTGGGGCGTGTGGCCTGAGAAGCAGTCGCCTGGCCGCTCCACGTGCTCCAGGCAGAGGCTGACACCAGGCACCACAGTCCACAGCTGCAGGGTTGGTGCGAGGATACCCCGCTGCAGGGTGGCACTGAGCTGCACCTGCAGCACGTCCCCACTGCCCAGCTCCCGGGTCACCTCCATGAAGTGGCCACAGCGGCTGCGCACCACCCGCCCCACCTCCCGCCCGGGCGGCTCCACCGTGCCCCACCCCCGCACAAGGGCCGCCGCCTCCGGCCACCGCTGCTCCTCCACCAGCTCCAGCAGCTGCTGCCATAGGGCAGAATCCATGGGCAGAGTGTGCGGGTCAAGCAGGGCACCGGGCAGTGGGGGGCACGGCCCATTCAGTTGCACTGAGTAAATGCGGCGCCGCCACACCAGCTGCAGGCCGGGTCGGCTTGCCAGGCTGTGGGGGTGCTCAGCCAGCTGCAGGAAGCGGAAGTACACCGGGCAGGGGTCGGGCAGGGTCTCACGGTTGGCCGGGAACAAGAGCTTGAAGCAGCGGGCGCCCTCCTCCACGTCCACTGTGAAGCCCAGTTTGTTACGTGGCTGGGCCTTGAGCCGCGTGGCCACGTGCAGGCTGCGGGCCTGGCGTTGGTAGCTCTGGGCACGCAAGTTCTGGCGGTTGAAGTCATGGCATAGCCCGTCAATGTCCCTAGCAGAATAGGAGGGGCCCCCCTGGCCCAGAGCCAGCAGGATTTGCCGCTGCAGCACCAGGTCCAGGTACCTGCGGAGGGGCGAGCTGGCCCAGGTGTACCAGTCCACCTGCAGTGAGTAGTGGTTGGCCGGCTGCTGATCGCCCTGGCTGGAGCGGCTGAAGGTGGAGCGGCCCAGGGCTTTGCGGAAGTCCAGGCCCACGGGAGCCAGTGAGGGGTGCATGTCGTCCGTGGTGATGAGGTCCACCAACCGGACGGCATCCTCTGCGTGGGCTGCATGCTGGACATGCCTCCAAAGCGTGACCAGTAGGTGAAGCTGCGGGACAGGGCGGTTGCGGCCATGCAGGTGCTGGCGCAGGCGCAGTGACAGGGGCACCAGTTGCCCGTGCTTCTCACTCAGGGCTTCGAGCTGGCGGCTGCTGGGCGTGGGCTGCCTCCGCAGTGGCGTGACCGTCTGGGTACGCTCGCTGCCCACCAGGAACTCGGCCACCAGTCTGTTGAACTGGATCATGTACTCTTTGACCATGGCGTGGGCTGCACGGAAGCCTAGCTTGCTGTCCTCATCCGGCTGCTCATAGTAGCAGGCAGACTGCAGGCGACGCTGGCGCAGCACATGGGCGAAGTGGCATGCGGCCACCACGCAGGCATCCACAGAGTCCAGGTGTTCCGGCAGCTCTAGGCCGGCCCCCGGATGCTCCCTGATCACCTGCTCAGCCTCCTCATAGGACAGCTGGCGGTTGGAGTGGATCACGGAGGGTGCAAAGCGCAGGCTCTTGAGCTGGTCACTGCCCTTCTCGAAGGTGAGGAAGAGGGAGATGGCCAGGCGGTCCTGGCCGGGCAGGAGGCTGAGAATGTCCTGGCAGAGGCCGGCCGGCAGCATGGGCGTCGGCTCCCGGTCGCAGGCATAGTATGCGGTGCCCTGCCTGCGGGCCTCCACGTCCAGCGGCCCGTCCCTCGGCACGAGGCTGGCCACATCGGCAATGTGCACGGCCACCTCGTACCTGGGGCCCAGGTCCCGGACGCCAAGGGCGTCGTCCAGACAGAGGGCACCCTGGGGGTCCACGGTGAAGGTCAAGAAGCCACGGCAGTCCTCCCGGCAGCTGGGCGCACGGCCCAGTTCGGCGTGGTACTTCTGCAGTACCTTGGAGACCACGGCCGGGTCCGGCGAGGGTTCCCGCAGTCCGTACTCGAGGTCCAGGATGCGTAGGCCCTGCTCCCAGGTGCTGGCCTCAGGCAGCACCTCTAGCACGATGCCCAACGGGTAGTAGAAGCGCTCCCGCCACAGGACGACGCGCACCCAGAATAGCCGGCGGCGCCAGGCCTGGGCAGGGAGCCGCTCCTCTGTCACCCGCTGAAGGCGGCCCCTCTGGAGACGGTGCACGGGCACCCGCTGCGGGTCCTTCAGATCAGCCACGAAGATCTTGGTCACGGAGACATCGATGGGGGTCATGATACGCGGGTCCCACTCGTCCATGCGGCACACGAACGCCAGCTCTTGGCTCCTCCGCTTGAGCACACCCAGCACACGGCCTTGAGGCCGCCCGGCAGGACCCTTGTCACCACCAAGGACCTGGACCACCACCTCATCCCCGGTGAAGGCCATCCCGCAGTGCAAGCGGCCCCTGACCAGGATGGGGCCGGGGCCCGCGTCGTCCAACGGGACGGCCGTAGCCCGCTCGAAGGTCTCCTGCATGAAGGTGCACCGGTGGTGCCTCTCTGGCTCCAGGCGCAGCAGGTGGCGCAGTGTGGCCCGCGGCAGGGACACGTACTGCCGGGCCTGCTGTGGGGATGCAGGACTGGCAACGGTATCCAGCAGCCCATCCTCCCTGACGGTCACGGTCACGTTCTGGCTCTCATCCAGGAGCTCCTGCAGGATGGGGTCATCGGTGTTCAGCTCCCAGTCAGAGGGCCAGAAGTCAGACTCAGCGTCCTCGGGGTCCCCGGGGTCGTCATTCTCTGTGGCCGCCGAGTTGCCTGCTGATGCCACGTCCCCGACTGCTGGGTACCCCATGACCTCTGCTTTCTGTGTGGCCTCGTCTCCTGCCTCCGAGGTCTGGGGCGGGACTGCACTCCCCTTGGCCACGGCCTCTGGCTCCACCTGCGCCACCGCTGCGTGCTCTGTGGCTGCGTCCCCTGCCTTCCCCTCCTCTGGGCCAATGTCCCCGGCCACCACTGCCACAGCTCTCTCTGCTGGTGGGGCCGCAGGCTGCAGGCAGCGGGCCCAGCGCTGCCTCTGAACCACACCCTGCTCGATCTGCTCCAGTGACAGGCTCTCGGGGCAGACACTGCGATGCTGCACACACTCACGAATGAAGCTCTTCCAGAGCTTGCTGCAGTCCCCAAAGGAGCAGAGGGCCATGGCGTCACCTACGGCTACCACCTGGGACTGGGCGCGGGTCATGACTGTGTTGAGCACCCGGGCATCTGTGAAGAACTCCAGGCCGGGTGCCCCTGGGCTCCGCAGGCTGTGCCAGCTGTGCACTGCGCTGAGCAGCACCACCCGGAACTCCCGTCCTGCAAGGGGGTGTGGTCAGGCTGCGCGTGTGCCCGGGGCTAGCCCCGCCCTACCCACCACCCATCACCCACCTGGCAGGATCTCAAAGCTGCCCACAGACACCTGGCCCAGGTTTCTCCTCCTCAGCTCCTGCCTCAGCGCGCTCACCTAGAGACACAGGACCCGGTTGGGCCCGTGAGCGGTCGGTGCGCGGTGAGGGCCCCACGACAGCCACCCTTGGTGCCAGCACACAGCTCACGTGCACATCACCCTGGGCCCCTCTTACAGACGGGGAAACCGAGGCGAGGAGGCCCAGCCGGGGGCATAGGCCCCCAGACCCCAGACTGGGGGCTGGGGAGGAGCTGTCTGGGCGGCAGCCTTACCTGGGCACCATGGGACACGACGCAGATGTGCCTCTGCTCCCGGCCGCCCCAGCAGTGGGGCCAGGTGTTGTAGATCTCCTGCACCTGCTCGATGACCTGGACGACCTCGGCCGCGTTGAGCCACGATGTCATCGACATGTCGCGCTCGGGGCTGCCGGCCACGTGACAGAACATGAGCGGGTAGCGCCGGGGGTGTCGCGGGACCTTGCCACTGGCGTGGATGGGGGTGCCCCTGGCCACATAGAAGTGGCGTGACACGAAGGCGACAATGACCTCGGTGGAGCGGTAGTTCTCATGAAAGATGATGCGGCTGCACTGGGCCACCTTGTGTGCCTGCTGCTGGTAGTGTTGGAACAGGCGGTGCAGCAGCGTGTGCCCGGCCGTCCGGCCCGGGGCCACGCTGAACAGCCGGGGCGTGACCTGCATGTGGTCGCCGGCCAGCACCACCCGAGTGCCCAGCGGGGCATAGCGCAGCGGGGTGAGGGCCTCGCACTCCAGCATCTGGGCGGCCTCGTCGATGAGAATGTGTGAGAAGAAGCCGGCGGGCACCCCAAGCTCACGGGCCTGTGACGTGGTGGTTACCACAATGCGGTGCTGCTCCAGCTCCGCGCGCGTGGGTGGGCGGAAGGCCCGGAGGTCCTCGGTCAGGCAGCAGTAGCGCAGCGTGGCTGCGTCTGTCTGGCTTGGTGGGCGGTCGGTGTACATCACCCGCAGCGGCCTGGCCTCCGGGTGGCCGCTGCTCACGTAGCTGTGGAAGTGCTCCTGGATGTAGATGTCGGCCGCGCTGAGGGGGAGAGGGCACATGGGGCCTTGGCGGCTTGTGCGAAAGCGCATACTGTGTGCCCAGCCCTGCCAATGCTGGGAGTTCAAAGGAGGCTACAGACCCATGTCCAAGCCCCCAGAGCGTAGATCTGCGTTCTCTTAAGAACAAGGGCAAATCCTGGCCCGGGAAGTGCTAGGGATTCAGGCCACATGCACCCCCCCACTCCACCCCGCCCAGAGCCCGGCGGGGACACGCACAGCCCCCCTCCCACACGGCACTCTGCACCAGGCCTAAGCACACACGTCCCCTGGCCCTTTCAGTCCAGACTCACTGGCTGTCAGGGAGAGTCCCAAGGATCAGTGACTGGGACTCACCCAGGGACGCACCATGGGCCCAGTGTGCCCAGCTTGGGCTCACTCCACCACCGGCCAGGCAGCCCTGAGACATCTGCTCTAGCACCAGCCTCCCGGCCCTGTAGGGAACCTAGGAAGCAGCCAGAGCCCCAGACCCCAGGTCCCCTTTCTTCTTTTGGGGTGACACCACCACAGCAGCTCAGCTGGGCCCAGGCAGCAGCGGCTGCGGGCTCACCTGTTGGTGTGCGTGCAGATGAGCACCTTGGTGTGGGGCTGTCGGATGACCTCCAGGGAGGCCATGGCCAGTGTGTAGGTCTTGCCTGTCCCGAAGGGGCCGTAGATGAGCAGCGGCGCCACGGGCTGCCTGCCCCCAGGGCTGCCGCCCGCGATGAACTCCACGGCCAGCTTCTGCTTGCGGTTGCCCTGCAGCGCTGGCGGGCTGGGCCGGGGGCGGGGCAGGGCACAGGCAGACAGGTCGGGCACCACCAGTCGCTCATGGGGCAGCGCATCCACTGCCTGGTGCCAGAGGCGGAATGTCAGCGGGTCAATCTGGAACTGCACCTCCAGCACAGGGCTGGCCTCGGGCTGCAGCCCCAGGGCCTCACAGCAGTGCGCGGGCAGCAACAGCCACCGTGCCTGCTCGGAGCTGGCCCGGGTCTCCAGCTGCACCTCGAACACCGTGTGGTCAGGGGCGGGCACGGGGGCCACGAGGGCCGTGCTGACCGCCCGGCTCAGCAGGAAGCCCTGGTCTGTGTCAGGTGTCAGGGAGGAGGGGATGGGGACCTCGGCATACAGGGCTCCTGGCGGCGGGAAGAGCATGCCAAGGGCTGGTGTCTGCAGGGCCGTCTTCAGGGACACAGCGCCCCGGAGGTTCAACCTGGTGGGGGACATGGCTCAGCTGACCCAGGCCGGAGCTCTGCAGCCGGCCCTGCAGCCCTGCCCGCCCGCCGGCCCCTGCTCACTTGGCCACCAGCTCTTGCTGGGCAGCCTCCTCCTCGTAGAGGAACTGGTGCATCCTCTGCCGGTAGTTGGTGTGGGACAGGGGCCCCGGGGCCGGGCCGCTGCGCCGGAACTCAAGGGCCAGGGCTGGCACCTTGTACTTGGCCATCAGGGCTGCCTGCTCCGCCGTGCGCTCCACGCCAGGCACCACATGGCGGTTGCCAGTGTGCCAACGCTCCAGCTCCTCACGGTGGCCGGGCGCCGGTGTCCCAGAGAGCCCGGGGCAGTGCACCTGGCCCAGCTGCAGCTTCAGCTTCCGCAGCAGCACCGGCCGGCGGCCAAAGTCGAAGACCACCCACTGCTCGAAGGTGCCAAAGGAGGCGCTCTGCACGCACACCCCCACCCGGAACTCGGTGGGGTGGTCGGGCACGCAGAAGCGTTCCCCCTGCGCGTACAGCTGGCCCGGAGGGAGGCGGGGGACCACCAGTGAGAAGGCTGCTCCCGGCTCCTGCTTGAGCAGGGCCACATGTTGCAGGGGCTCCTGGGGAGAAACTGGATGGTGAGTGACCCCGGGCGCCAGCCCACCCATTGGGGTCCCGACTAACACACGGCCCTGCCCCACTTCAATTCCCGGCTGTGACCCCACCAGAGCGCTCAGCTTCTCTGAACCTCAATGGTTGCCTCTGCAAGATGGGGTCACAGAGCCTGCGTAGGCCCCACGGACGCTGAGTGAGGTGAGCGTGCAGCATGGGGTGCTCTGCCAGACACAGCAAGGCAGAGGGTACGGGAAGACGACGCACACACACATGCACACGTGCACACACGCACGCACACATGGGGAGGCTGTGCAGGGCAGTGGCTCCAGCTGTCTCGCAGCTATGCTGCCCCTCACCTCAGAGTGAATAACGAATGTCCAGCTGTGCTCAGTGTTCTTCTCCTGCGCCTGATGCATCAGGGGCTGGCTGCAGGTGATGGAGACGCCATCGACATTCTCAGCCAGCTGCACAGGGAAGCCAGGCTGTCGTCAGGGGCCCTGGCCCCTGCCTGCCCTGCCCCCACCCACTCACGAGGCCCCACTCACCACCAGGACTTCGGTGCTGCTGCGCTGGTACTCGTCCAGCAGCCGCGCCTTGTAGGGCACCAGCCCCTCCCGCCAGGCCTCCTGCTCCCGCAGCTTTACCGTCTGCACGCGTTGTGTCCACTCCTGCAGCTCCTGCTCTGAGTGTGCCTTGGTGCAGACATCCCCATACTCACAGAGGTCAGGCCTGGGGGTAAGGGAGGCCAGCAGGCCATGCAGGGTGAGGCACCCTCAGCCCAAAACAGGCCTATGGGGGGTGGGCAGGAACACATTCCAGGCCGGGAGCAGGGCACTGGCGGGACCTGCTCCGTCCTGTCCACTCCTGTGCCCGCAAGACAAGGTTGACACGAGCGGCTTGGGACCAGCTTCCCCCCACCTTCCCCAAGACGCACGAGGTGCCAGGTGGTCACAAAGAGAGGACAGGGAACCCCTGCTTGTAGCTAAAGGTGGGTTCATTCTCCATCCCCAAGCCCTGCCTCACTGTCCTTACCTGGGGCAGAGCTCGAAGGTGGAGAGCCCTGTGGGCGGGCTTCTGTGCTCCCAGGACACAGCCTGGTCCAAGACCACCATCTGTGCGTGCTCCACAGATGAGCAGTGGTTCTCAAAGGCCTCCTGGGAGTGGCAGGTGACCAGGCAGGCGTGGCAGTACAGCTGGACTCTGGGGGTCTGGCCGTGGCGGGCTGTGTGCCTGTCTCCCCTGGGGGCTGGGGGTGTGAGCAGGTCCCCCCGCTGGAACCCACCCAGCTGCTCAGCCTCCCACACTGCCATCTCCACGGCACTGTGTGCGTACTGGCAGCGGGACACTCCATGCCGGCATGGCCGCCCGCGCTCCACGAACATGCAATAGGCCAGCCTCCGGCCGTACGGGGGCCGTGGCCGCACCTCTGTGACCTGCTGCTTGCGACGGCCCTCGGAGCTCACATGGGTCAGGAGCGAGGGGCAGGCTCCGTGCTTGGGGCACCGGCCCTGGGGGTCCACAGGGCAGAGGCGGGGAGGGCAGTGCCGGAAGCAGTGGGAGCAGAGCAGCTGGAAGTGGCCACCAAACTCCGTGAGGATGGCACCTGCAGGGCCATGCAGCCCGCCCTGGGCCCTGCCACCCTGCACCGCAGCCTTCAGCCGCAGGCGGCGGACGTTGTGTTCGCGCTCAAAGGTCCAGACCAGCGCCTCCTCAGGGCTGCGGGCAAAGGTGCACCGGTTGTGGTGCCGGCGGCAGCCCTGGCCTGGGCGGTAGTAGCGGCAGACCTGGTAGCGGAGGGGCCGTGGGAAGCTGGGCCTTGGGTCCACCTTGCGCCAGACCCTGCTCTTGGCGGATTGCTTGAAGCGAGCCAGCAGGATCTCGTGGGTGCAGCTGTGCTCCACTGCACGCAGGACGTAGGTGCTCTCGTTGAGGCGCTGTGCACAGCGGGAGCAGCCCAGAGACAGATCCAGCCGGGCGCACAGTTTGGCCAGAATTGGCTCCTGGGTGGCTGTGGCGCCGCTGGGCGATGGGCCAGACCTGGGGGACGCCATCTCCGATGCTGGCCTGACTCTGCGGGGTGGCATTTGAGGCTCACAGGTTCAGCGGGTCCTCTGGAGCCGTGCACCCTGGAAGAGAAGTCTGGGACGGGAAGCAGAGAGAGCAAGGTCAGGCCCTGAGGCCAGGAGGGCTGCCACCTCCAGGTGGGGGCTCAGACACTGCCTCTCTCTCAGCAAGGGGCCGAGGAAGTGGAGCAGCAGGAGATTTCTCCTCACAGGACAGGAGAGGATGAGTGATTAGGTCCAAGGAGGCCCCACTGACCTTGACCCAGCCCAGACCCCTCCCCTTCTGAAGGGTCTCTGGGCCCCTCTCAAACGCAGCCAGCTGGCTGTGAGGTTGCCCTGGCAACAGGAGCCCTGGAGGCCCCGGGACTCTCAGGGCTCCCCCAGCACCCCCCAGTCTGTGAAGGGACAGTTGGCTCCTGGGGACGGTGCACCCCACCCACGCCTGTTTGGACAGGGACTATTTGCCTCCCATGGGAGCAGTGGGGATGCCCAGAGAACACAGCATCAGAACCTTGCACAGAGGGGCCCTGCCCAGGCGGTGCCTCTGGGGGTTCCCCAGCCAGCTGGGCCCAGAAGGGGGAACTGGCTTCTGCAAACACTGCCAGTTTCCTCTAAAGGAAACTTTCAAGAGAAACTTCGAGGGCGACACAAAGATGTGTAAAAAGGAAATGATCTGAGGTCAACCCTGAGTGGAAAGCCTGATTCCTCCTAAGTGAGAACTGGAGTCCCCTCCAGGCCGAGACCGGGAAGAGGTCCCCAAACCCCATGGGTGTTCAGAGACAGGAGCAGCTGCAGCCGCTGAGGACAACGCTAAAGGGTTGGGAACTTGGGGTCCAGAGGTTGCCCCCTCCCAGGGGCGGGCGGGGGTCAGGGTGGTGAGGCTGCAGGGCGACCCGAGGGGAAGCCCAGCGCTGAGTCAGCACCCCAGGCTGCTGGCCCAGCGGCTGCGCCTTGGTGGGGGTCCCTGGGCACCAGCCCCCTACTCGACTAGCACCGCCTGCAGCCGGGAGCCGCAGCCCCCTCCTCTCCCTGGAGCCCGCCCGGGTCCCACTGAGGCCCTGACTGTAGGGAGGGGGCGCTGGCAGCTGCCACCCACATCGAGACCCCGCATCCCCGTGCTTACCCCCCATTCGGCCGCGCCCGCCGCGCGATCACTTTCGATTCTGCCCCGGGGGTGACTCAAACCTCTGACGCCCGAGCACGGAAATTACCTCACTGCCCCCGCCCCGCCCCCCTCCCGGCGCCGCCCCGAACCACAGCGGTCCCCGCCCGTCCCGCACCACCAGCGCCCGCGGGATTCGAACCGGCGCCCAGGCTCCCAGATGCTGGAGCGCGCGACCCTGGGCAATTTGCCTGGAAACCAGAGCATGGCGAGAAGGTGTGACCAGCGTGGCGGGATGGGGTGGCCGCAGCACCCCTTTCCTCCGGGGAGTGTGGACCGACCCGCAGGGCTGCTCTGCCACCCGCGCAGTCCTCAGCGGACTCGGGGTCCGTGCAGGAGGGTGCTTGATGTGGAGGGAGAGCATGCTGGGAGGGGGGAGGGGCTGGAGCTGGGGGCGGCCCCCACCAAAACAGCCCCACCCCCTAAAATGCACCAGCCAGCCTGGGTCCCAGGGGACCTGCCCTCTCACCTGCGGAGGGCCATACCTGGGGTCTGTCTTCTTACCTGGGGAGGCTGTAATATATCCAGCCCTTAAAACGCAGGGAGGGTGTCTGGGCTGCCCCAGGGCTTAGAAAAGAGTGAGGGAAGGTCTCAATTCTTCACTGTAGGACGAGCAAGCGGGGAGTGTTTTGCAGCTTAATTGCATTGGGTCCCCCTGTGCAGACACCACCCTCAGCCCCACTTGAGAAAACAGATGCACCCTGGTCACTGGCAAAGGCTCAGCGGCTCCCTGATAACAAAGCACCCAACCCCCACGGTCACACACCTGATCCCAGTGGTCCCCACCTCCCCGATTCACGGATTCACGTCCTGGTATGGTCCCCTTGAGCCCTGAAAAGGACCGAGCTGTGTAACCAACAGACCTGGTGGAAATGACGGGGTGTGATGACTGAGGCCGTGTCATGCGTGCTGCCGCCTTGCTCTCCTGGGTCGCTGCTCTGTAGGGAGGCAGCCACCAGCTTGTGAGGACACTCAGCCCAGTGGAGAGGCCCAGGCCAGGAGGAACCAAAGCCGCTTGCCTATATCGCCAGGTGTGTGTGTCACCTGCAAGCGGACCCTCCTTCAGACAACTGCAGCCCCAGCTTGACTACTACATCACGAGACACCCCAAGCCTGAGCCGCCAGCCATGCCACCCCCCACTGTGAGATAATAAGTGGGTGAGATAATAAATGTGTATTATGCTTTTAAGCCACCAAGTTTTGGGGGGCATTCCTCACAGAGCACTAGGTAACTGGTGCATCAACACAGTCCCTGAAACAGTAAGTGCGTCTATCTCGGCACAGGCAGCATCCTGCTGGGAAGGACAATATGGAAGCTTCCTGTTTAAGTCAGGAAGCAGGTGGAGCAGGCCATTTATAATCGGGCCAGGAGCCCAGGAGCCTCGAGACAAACAGCAAGTTACTGAACAGAACAGAGGAGTAAACACTTGGTAAACACGAGCAGCAGCAACAAAGGACCCCAGACGAGCCCTAACAAGAAGCATGCAAGAGCAGCCGCTATGGAAGGCAGTGTGGAGGGTCCTCCAAAAATGACAAATAGAATTAATGTATGACCCAGCAATCCCTCTCCTGGGTATCTACCCCAAAAATCTGAAAACATCCATAAAGACACGTGTGCTCCAATGTTCATCGCAGCTTTGTTTACGGTGGCCAAGACATGGAAACAACCAAAATGCCCTTCGATAGATGAATGGATAAAGAAGTTGTGGTATATATACACCATGGAATACTATTCGGCGGTAAGAAAAGATGAAATAGGACCATTTGTGACAACATGGATGGATCTTGAGCTTGTAATGCTGAGCGAAATAAGTCAGACAGAAAAAGCAGAGAACCATATGATTTCACTGATATGTGGTATATAAACCAAAAACAACAAAAGAACAAGACAAACAAACGAGAAACAAAAACTCATAGACACAGACAATAGTTTAGTGGTTACCAGAGGGTGAGAGGGGATGGGAGTGGTAGATGAGCGTAAAGGGGATCAAATATATGGTGATGGAAGGAGAACTGACTCTGGGTGGTGAACACACAATGTGATTTATAGATGATGTATTACAGGATTGTACACCTGAAATCTATGTAAATTTACTAACCATTGTCACCCCAATAAACTTGAATTAAAAAAAAAAAAAGAAGAAGCATGCAAGAAAATGGACAGTCCCGGAGAGGCTCAATGGAACACCATGCAAAATGGAACGAACTGCTACGTTCTTGGAGGAGACATAAGATTACTTAAAGATGTCACCTCTTCCTCAATTTGTTTTAGGAAGGTGTTCTTCATACACATAGGAAAAACTATCCTAACATTTATTTTGAATCACAAAAGATGCCAAATAGCCAAAGCACTCCTGAGAAAGAAGAACAAAGCTGGAGGTATCACACTTCCTGATTCCAAACTATATTATAAGTCTACAGTAGTCAACACAGTGTGGCACTGGCATAAAAATAGGCACATAGGCCGGGGGACAGAATAGAGCGTGCAGACATAGCCCACACTTAAACAGTCAACTAATTTTTGATACAGGTGCCAGGGACACAATAAGGAAAGGACAGTCTCTTCAACACATGGTGCTGGGAAAACTGGATAACCACATGCAAGAGAATGAAACCGGGCCCTATCTCACACCACTCACAAAAATTAAATCAAAATGGACCAAAGACTGAATGTAAGGCCTGAAACCATAAAACTCCCAGAAAAAAAACAGGGAGAAGCTCCTTGACATTGGTCTTGGCAAGGAGTCCTTGCATGTGACACCAGCAGCACAGGTGACAAAAGTGAAAATAAGCCAGTGGGACTGCATTAAACTAAAGAGCTTCTGCACAGCAAAGGAAACAGTCAGTAAATTGAAAAGACAAACCTACAGAATGAAAAAAAATTTCGCAAATCATATGTCTAATGAGGGGTTAATATCCGAAATATACAAAGAACTCATACAACTGAATAGCAAAACCCAAAGAATCTAATTTTTAAAATTGGCAAAAATCTGAAGAGACATTTCTCCAAAGAGGGCATACAGATGGCCAACAGGCATTTGAAGAGATGCTCAACGCCACTCACCATCAGGAAAATGCAAATGAAATCCACAGTGAGATACCACCTCACACCCGCTAGAATGGCCATCATCAAAAGGACAAAAAAGTGTTGGCAAGGACGTGGAGAAAAGGGAACCCTTATACAGTGTTGGTGGGAATGTAAACTGGTGCAGCCACTGTGGAAAAGTGTGAAAGTGCCTCAAAAAATTAAGAATAGAACTACTATATAATCCAGCAATCCCCGTTTTGGGTGTTTATCCAAAGGACATGAAATCAGGGTCTCCAGGCGGTATGTGCCCCCGTGTTCATGGCAGCATTAGCCATAACAGCCAAGACATGGAAAGTATCTGTCTGTCCACACATGAAAGGATAAAGCAGATGTTACACACACACACACACACACACACACACACACACACACACTATCCAGCCATGAGAAAGAAGGAAATCCTGCCATTTGTGACAACATGGACCTCGAGGGCGTTATGCTCAGGGAGAAAAAGCCAAATACCATATGATACTGCTTGCATATGGAATCTGAAACAGCCAAACTCTTCAAAATAGAGAGGACAAAGTACCAGACACAGTGGGGTTGGGATGTTACGTAAGGTACAGACTAGCCACCGGCACATGAAGTCTGGATCCAGCCAACAACACTGTGTTATAAACGCTAGAGTCACTAAGACTAGATTGTAACTGTTCCCACCACAAAAAAGAAATGTTCAGTGTGCGAGACAGACGTGCTGGCTAACAGTGTGGTGTCAATCAATTAGAAACGTATCAAAGCCACACGTAGACACCTTCAACTTATACAATGGTACATGTAGTCACAGCTCAATTAATTTGAAAAGAAAAAGGAACGGAGGATACTAGTCGCACCACACATTAAAACACAGTAAAGCGACTGGCAGAGTGTGGTTCTGCAGAAGAAATGGGCAAGCATGTCAAGGTAGGAGGAGGGGAGTCCAAAAACAGGCTGAAACGCACACAAGAATTTCATACCTGCTGACAGATGTGCTTCAGATACTGGAGAAAGACGGTTTATTCAAAAAATTCTGTAGAACAATTGGTTAGCATCTTGAAACAAAAATGGGCAGGGGGATGTCTACCATCACCTGACAGCAAATCAAACAGCAGCTGGATCAGAGCTTTAACAAAAGAACCAATCAGCCCTCGAGGTACCCGCAGAAACCACGGTGGGATGCGGGGACGTGTGCGTTTGTTTTTGGCAATCTCAGGATGGAGGGGGCAGCCCTGGCAGCAGCATGGCTCAGGCCAGACTTGAGGCAGCAGCATGGCTCAGGCCAGACTTGACCTCTGTCCTGATGGAAATGCTTACACCATGAAGTCGACAAACGCCACGAATCCTTGCATTTCTTCTGGGACAGCCAGTTGTTAAGCATGTCTCAGCGGTACAGCACTAACAAGTTCACCCAACACAAATAAAAGTTATTTATGGAGGAAAAAGCCACAGTCCAAAGCCACACACACACACACACACACACACACACACACACCCCAATTACACTTCCTATCACAGCTAAGGCTCTCAATTAGTGAGAACGCATTCTGGGGTAAATGCAAACTACAGAGATGATATTTGTCACTTCTCGGACCAGGAAAGGCCAACTGGGGGGTTAGGGGGTAGCGCCCGTCAGAGGGACAGGGCACAGACCCTTCCACCTGTGAGTCTGCAGAGGCTGGCGTGCCAAGTGCAGCCTATGCTGCCCCCCACCCCAGGACAGCAGGCCTGAGCCCAGGGCCTAGGGCCGGGTGTCCATCTTCTTTGATTGGCACCCTTGCCCTGTGCCAGGGACTATTCCAGGCCATAACTTGGAAGGAATCATTGCAAATATTCTGCAATGTTTTTTCCAAGACAACTTGTTAAAGAGGATGCACCTTCAGTTAAAAAAAAAAAAAAAAGACAAGGGAAAAAAAAAAGCAAAAAACGAAGAATTGAAAAAGACGTAAGGTGCAAAAAGTCAGCTACAGAAATCAGAAGTAAATTGTGGCTGGGGCAGGAGGAGAGTTACTTTTTTCCTCTACCTGTTTGTACCTTCAATTCTGTATCAAGTGTATTCCTGGCTCCCTGTGTCCACATCCCTCTGGGTTAGGAGCACAGCTGTCCTTTCCAAACTGTTCAGGAATAGACTGAATGCAACCAGCACAGTTATAATGATGATGGAATGTGCACGGGGTCTCAGAGCATCTCCCGGGATACCTCCTGTGACAAGGGAAGACCGTGACCCTGCAGCGGAGAGCCGACCAGGCCCCCTGGGCCAGGGGGTCAGGGCTCACGAGCAGGACAGGCTGCCGTGCTGAGCCCAGGCGGGCTCACCGAGGGCACGGTCCCCACCTGTGGTTCCAGCCAAAACAGCAAAACCTCAACCCATCACCAGGAAACACCACAGACCCTGCACAGTGAGCCCCCGCTCCTCGAACGGTCTAGGTCATGAGGACGGAGAAGGACGGGGTGAGGAGGCAGCCAGCCTGGAGGACACTAGGGGCCATGAGCTGTGAAGCATCGCAGCTTCCCAGGGACTTGGGATCACACGAGTGTGAGACGAGGGACGGGCACAGCTCGAAGGTGGCCTGGGGGTCAGGAACATTACTGCATTCCTGGCAGATGACCATCTTCTATAACTGACAAGTCCCTGCTCCCGGGCAGCGTCCACTTACGTGTCGGGTGGAGGATACCCTACCCTCGGGTGGTTTCAAAGTAGTTTATGACAAACCAGAAGGGACCAAATGTAAGTGATTGGCAAATCTAGATGAAAAAGACGTAGAAGGTCTTTGCACTATTTTTGCAACTTCTGTGTGTTTGAAAGTATATCAAATTAAAAGTAAATAAAGCATGCAGCCACCACCTCCATCCCCACCAAGACCAGGCCTTCCTCACCCAGCATATTCCAGTGGATAAGGCTTGGCCCCTCCCCTCTGCGGCCCCCACCATCACCCAGAATGGGTGGAAAAGCCCCAAATACCTTCCTTCAGCAGGACTTCTGCAGGCTGTGAAGTTCCTGTCTGGGCGTAAATGGGTGACTTGGCCTGGTCCTCCCAGCTGGTCCTAGCAGCCTCTGCTTACTACTCACCTGAGCAGAACTTTACTACCAGGTCCTGTACTCAATGACCCACCCTCCCAGGGACCCACCCAGGGGCCCTCCCACCCAGTCACATGGTCACACCCTGGCCTGGAGGACTGACTGAGTCTAGGGTGGGAGGGTCCCAGCTTAGCAGGGGGAGGGGCACAGCCACAGGACCACTTGGGATGGTCCTTCCCCATGGGGAGGTCATGGGGAGGTCATGGGGAGGTCATGGGGGCCTGGAAGGGGCCCCTGTTCTGAAGGCCTCGGGAAGGCCCACGCAGCGGCCCTGCTCTCTCCCAGTCCTGACCCCACAGCCCAGTAGCGTCCGTGCCTGCACCTTGGGTTCCTGCCTCCACCTGTGCACCCCTCCCCATGCTCTGACCCCCTGGAGCCCCCAGACCAGGCCCTGGGGGGAGGCTGGCTGGGGGGTGTGGTGTTGTGGAAATGAGATGACCTGGTAACGATTTAGGAAAGTCCCCAAACCACCTGGGGAAGAGTCACAAGCCCACCCAGCCCCTCCCTGAATTTGATCAGACCCCTCCCCTCCTGAGGTGACCTGTCAGGGATTGGGGGCTTCCTCCCCTGTCCCCTGAGTGTCACTGTCTCTTGCTGGCCCTCTAGCCCTGTCATTCTGGGTGTCGTTCCCCCCTCCTCACCTCCCCCACCCCGTGGACTTGGGCACCTCTAGGGAATGACCCGTGGGAGGGGGCCACACTCAGGATGGAGGAAAGGCAGGGTATGGGCGCTCCCCACCACGTGGGGGCAGCTGTCCCCCACACCCATGGCGCACCTGCCGTGACCCCCACCCACCGCGGGGTCAGCTCAGCGCAGGTTCCAGGTGGAGCAGGACAGGAGGCGGGGCCTCGGCCAGAGCGGCAGTCTCCTCCCTGGAACACAGGGACGTGGCCAGCTCCTGACGTCAGAGGTTCAAGTCCACCCTCGTGGCCTCTGGGACTCACTCCTGTCACCTCCCTCCTGTCACCTCAGTCCTGTCACCTCCCAGCCAGTCTGGCTCACACCCTGTGCCTGCAGGATTGTCGGCTCAAGAGGAAATCCATGATGCTGGAAAGTTTACTGCACGGCAGGTGCCGGGCTGGCTGGGGGTGATCCCTCTAGCGCAACCCAGTGTCCAGCAGACCCACACACACTGCGCAGGAGCAGGGAAGGCCAGCTTCTCGCAGATGGCGCTGGACGGCAGCAAACAGCAAGGAAGATGTGAACTGAGGCCCTGGCTCCATTACACAACTTTAACTCGAGATGGGTCACGTAAATATGAAACAAGCATCTATTACACTCCTGAGCCTTGTGGGTCATTTCAATAGGGACCAGCGGGCAGAGCTGTGCGCAGCCTCGAGTGGAAGACTCAGAGTCAGGGGCTTGGCCACCTGAGGCTCCTCTCTCCACCGGGGCTGGGGGCTTCGAGCATCTGCTCTGTGTCTGCCTGGTCTCTCCAACACGGCAGCTCAGGCTGCAGCGCGGGCTTGTTGGGAGACAGACACAGAGACCGACAGGGACAGACACGGGAGAATGAGAAGTGTAGGTGGAAGCAGCCACCTGCTCCCAGTCCAGCCGGGAGCCACACAGCAGGACGCCTGCCACGTCCTAGTCATTAAAAGTGAGTCACCAAGCCAGCCCACATCAAGGGGGGAAACGAGACTCCAGCTTTTGTGGGAGGAGTGTCAGAATCTGTGGACATGTTGTAAAGACACCACAGCAGAGAGCCCAGAGTCAGCCACACTAGGAAAACAGGGAGGAGAGAAAACTCGCAAACACTCAGCCCATCTGACAACTTAGCAGGAGACATGGGTCACCATGAGTTACGACCGGGAGACTGAGTCACTGAGTGGACTGTGAAAAAAGAAAGATAATACAGCTGCTACTTGCTACTCACCAGAGATGCACCAAGACACAATATGGTTAGAAATATGGGAAAAAGATAAGCCGGGCTTCTACAGATCAACACTAAATCGATAAATGCTGACACAGCAACATTAATTTCAGACAACCCACCAAATAAAAAGGACCAGGAAAGAACACTATTTAATGAAAGAAGGAATCCACCAGAAAACAGTGTTTCTCAAACTTTTTTGACTGGGCTCTGAAACTAAAGTTTTCTAAAGTGCTACTTTTACTGCAAGAGATGCACTCTGTTCTGTTGTATTCTGCTCCTCTTTGTTTAAGAAAACAGTCTTCTTAATTGGATTCACAACCCACTAAAATGTGTTGCCACCTGTTTCACAAACACTAACCCAGAAGCTGACCATGAACATGTATATGCCTGATACCCTACCCCTAAAACACATAAAGCTCCCAACCCGATCTGAAGATTCAAGGCAATGCCGTCAGGCCCCAGCCCGTCACTGTGCGGACCTGGACACACGGACTCTGACCGTCACACGGAGAGCAGGCAGAAGACCCAGCACGGCTGACACTACTGAAAGGAGGAGCCAGTCGGAGGACTGACGCCCCGGGCTTCAGGCTCAGTCTGAAGCTGCAGTAACCGAGACACCGCGGTGCTGGTGAAAGAACAGGCAACAGATCAGCGACAGACTGGAGAGCCCAGAAACAGACGCACACGGTCCAGGCCACTCACCTCGGACAAAGGAGCAAAGACTGTCTCTTCAGCAAACGCTGCCGGAACCACTGGACACCCACGTGCAACAAGACGAATCCACACACAGACCTTACACCCTTCACGGAAATGTATTCACAATGGACCACGGACCTGAGAGTAAAATGCAAAACCACAAAACTCCTAGAGGAAAACAGGAAAAACCCAGACGACCTTGGGGTTGGCGATGCCTTTTTACACACACCACCAAAGGTGCGATCTGTGAGAGAGAAAACGGATGCGCTGAACTTAATTAAAATTAAAAACTTGTTCTACGAAACACAAATATCGAGAGAATGAGAAGACAAGCCACAGGTGGGAGAGATATTTGCAAAAGCCACATCTGATTCAGGACTGTTTTCCAAAACATACAAAGCACTCTTAATACTCGATAATAAGATGAAAAACCTGATTTAAAAACCGGGCCAAAGACCTGAGCACACCTCGCCCAAGAAGATACACAGATGGCAAATAAGCACAGAAGATGCTCCCCATCTCGGCATCAGGGAAACGCAAATTAAGGCAACGAGACAGCCCTGCACCCGTCAGGACGGCCACGACCCAGAGCACCGACACCACACGCCGGTGGGGACGTGGAGCCACGGGATTCCTCAGTCACTGTGGGGAGAGCAAACGGTGCAGCCGCTTTGGAGGACAGTTTGGCAGCTTCTTACAGAGCTAAACATACTCCTAGGATCCAGCAATCACGCTCCTTGGTATTTACCCAAAGGAGCTGGAAGCTTGTCCACACGAAACTTGCACACGGACGTTTACAGCAGCTTTATTCACAATCGCCAGAAGTTGGAAGCCACCAGGATGTCCTCCAGTGGGTGATGGATAAACAAACTGTCCATCCATCCAGACAGTGGAATATTACTCAGCACTAACAAGAAATGAGCCGCTGGGCCATGAAAAGACACGGAGGAACCTTAAATGCACATGACTAAGCGAGAGAAGCCAATCTGAAAAGGCTGCACCCGTGTGACTCCAGCTACACACGACCTTCTGGAAAAGACAAAACCAAGGAGACAGTGAAGACCAGTGGGTTCTGGGGGGGGGGGGATGGACGGGGGAGCACAGGGCACTTTCAGGGCAGTGAACTACTGTGTGTGACACTGTAATGGTGGGTACATGACATCACACGTGTCCAAACCCACAGAACGTCCAACAGCGAGAGGGACCCTAATGTCACCTGTGGACTCTGGGTGACAATGTGTCAACGTAGGTCCATCTATTGTAATAAATGCACCATCTGGTGCGGAGGCAGACAGTGGGGGGCTGTGCACAGGGGGTGAGGGATACAGGGGAGTCTCTGCACCTTCCGCTCACTTTTGCTGTGAATCTAAAACTGCTCCAGAAGGAGGAGACTGTCTCACCTCTCAGAAACCCACAAGTCAAGCCGACCAAAGAATAACTACAGAAACCCCCAGCGAGTCATTAAGCATGATCCGGAGGACGAATGTAGACACACACTTGGCCAAGAGAAAACACACTTGTTTTCAGGCACATGTGGCCACTAACCGGAACTGCTGAGGTTCCAGGGCACAGGAATGACAGCTTGCGTGACTTCTGGAGGGAGTCAAGTGTCCAGGCCCCGATCCTGGTGGAGGTGGCAAGGGCTGCGGGACGGCCTGGGGGTTCAGGTGTCGGATCAGACTGTAGCTGAGGGGTGTGCAAGCGGGAGACTGGTTAGTGAGTGGCCTTAGCCATCCTGATGACACTGTGCCACCTGGCAGAACGTCACAGAGTGGAGGCAGGGGAGCTCTCTGGAGGGCTGAGGGCAGGCTGGGTGGTGGTGCCCCTCCTGAGACAAGAAGTCGAGGGAGGCAGGCATAGCCACAGGGTGCGCCTGGGGACATTCGGGAGACCAGACCCCACAGCAGAGGGCAGAGGCTGGGGGACATGTGGAGGGAAGGCCAGGGAGCGGGCTCCCTGCTCCCTGGCGAGGACACTTGGCATCAGGGCACTCATTTGGTGAGCACCTGCTGCACACAAGCTGCTCTTCCTAAGCCCCAAGCCCCCGCCAGCTACACCTGACATGTAGTGCGAGGCCGGTGCCCAGAGCATGGGTCCTCTGTCCCCTGCTGGCTGTGCTAAGAGGTTGCACCGGCGCCCTTCCACCCTCCTCAACACACTTCCAATTGGCAAAGAACCGGGTTCTGATGGGTTTCTGCAAATCGCTGGAGGATAAAAATTGAGTCACGAGGGGCGGCCTTGACCAGGGCTGGGACAAGAGGTGTGTCTACACTGGGCAGCCCACAAACTCTGCCTTCAAGCTCCCACGGCCTCCCTTCCCTGGGCTGTTCTGGACCCTTCTGAGCAGCCGCTGTCCAGCCCAAGCTGATGTGCCTCCCACACACCGAACCCTAGAGGCCACCCTTCAGGCTGGAACTCTGCAGGAGGAAGCGTGAGCTTTGAGCCAGGGTCCCTGTCCCCCTTGGTCCAGGTGCTGGGGGCAAGGGGTCCCTCCTGGAAGCCCCCCGTCTGTGCTGTGGGCTGCTTCTCCAGCACGTCTTCCATTGCAGTCAGTAAGGAGCCCACCAGCATGCCCCACAGCCCTCCCGTGCAGTCCCACCTCCTCCAGGGTGTCCATGGGCACTCGGACCCCATGGGGGCACCACGCCCACCCCACTGCTCAGGCCAGCCTCCTGAGACCCTACCTCTAAGGCACGGTCCCCTCCATCACTGTCAGGCCATGGTGACCACCCTGCCCTGGCCACAGGCCTGTTCCCATCACTCTGGTCTCTCCCGGCCGCCGCAGAGCTGATACCGCCCAGGGCCCCCTATTGTGCCGCCTGTGCCCAGAGAGGGCAGTGGTGCTCAGCATGCCCATGACACTCTCCACTCCCAACACTTCTTGGCGGCTGGTTCATGGGCCCCAGGGCGGAAACCCTCTGGCAGGAGCCTGTGCCCTGCTCAGGAGGTAGCACTTGACCACGCCCCCGGAGTGGACGCCCGGGGCAGACGCCAGCACCAGCTGCCCACCAGGCTGCTGGGCCTCCCCACATGTGCCCGCTGCTAACACGGCGAGGGGTCCGCACATGGCTGGGGGGCTCTCCTCCTGAGCCAGAGTGGCCTTCAGAGTGTCTTTCACAGGTGGTGTGGAGGGTGAGAAGCCAGACACAGCTGCACCCGCAGCCTCTGCAGCCCCCGGCCTCAAAGGTCAAGGCACTACAGGCAACGGGGGCTCCCTGTCATGTCCCACGTCCGACTCAGGTCCAGCGAAAAAGAGCAGACTGCTTGCTCCCACACCCACGGGATGCCCCGCCTCCCTGGAACCCGCACTTGCCTGCCCTCTTCCCCACAGGCCCCCAGCTGCCTGCCTGAAGCCAGCATCTGCCCCAGCCATGGCGGACACCTCTGCCTGTAGTCCTGGACCCTGGAGGCAGCGAGACCCTGACTCTGGGTCCCAGTGGAGCCCCCAACTGGGGGTGGAGAGCACAGCAGAGAGGGTGGACACCAGGCCGACTTGCAGGGAGCGGGCTCGCGGGCGGCTCTGCCACCCTCCTGACAAGTGGCCCCATGTCCGCACTGTGGGAGGGGGTCATCGGGCCGGCCACACATGGGTCAGGAACCCCTCACACACAGGACCCAGGGACCCAGACACTTCGGCAGGGCCCGCTCAGTGCTGCCACATTACCAGTTACGTCTGCCCACCTTGGAAGTGTGTGAATACACAAGCACACACTGGGGCCACAGCAAGGCACCTGGTGTCACTGGGGACAGTGGAAGAGCCGTGGCCCCCAGACCACACTCCCTCCAGAGAAGGTGTGGTGGGAGCTCCTGAGCAGTCTTCACCATGAGACGGATGTGAATTATGAAAAACATTTTTATTTTAAACCCAAGCACCAAACAGGTACTTGCAAAACAACATAAAAAGTAGGACTCAGATGCCCGCCCCCACGCTGCCTCTGAGCACCAATGAGAAAAACCACCTGGGACCTGCCTTCCCAGAAACCCCCGCTGCAGGGGCTGCAGGCGAGGAGGGGCCGGATGGCAGACCCTCCCTCACCCGGGGTCTGGGGCCCTGGCAGCACAGATGTCCCAGAGCGGTGTCCCAGCCCCGCTTCCTAACGCACTAACGTGCTGTGCACGGCTGGGGGTCAGTTCTGGAGCTGCTCACGCTTGTCTGTATGGCTCTGAAACACACTCCTCCCAGTGGCCCGCGGCCTGAGGGCTGACTGAGCCGAGGGCTCTAAGGGCAAGCCAGAGTCTTCTGTGGTCGGGCCAGTGTGGCCTGGGGACAGGCTGGGTGGCCACACCTAACAGAACTCCGACTCAGTCAAGATACGCTTGGACAAGAAGCAAACAGCACACTGAGCCCAGGACGCCTGTGACAACATCCAACGTAAAGGTGACAGAAAGAAAACAAAGACAACACCTCAGGAGCTTGATGTGGGGGCAAGGCCCGCTGAGGGGGGCTCTGGGCACTTGATGGACAGAAGGACGGACAGAGCCCAGTTCCCTTCAAAGGGCGAGGGCCCTCCCCCAGGTGGGGACCCAGGGCTGCCGGGGTGACCACCTGCCTGGTCCTCATGAGTCCGACCATGGACGGCCCACGACAGCCCTGCCGCGAGCGTCCGGTCCCCACGCTGACCAGCACTGGGCCGGGAGCACTGGGTGCAGCTCCCCCTCCAGGGGGTCCCAGGGGCTGAGGCCGTCATGGCGGCCCCACCAGCAGGCTGGGCACGGGCCGATGATGAGCACACCGCCCCCCAGGACAGACGCCATCGCAGAGCCACACCGGCCATCAGACTCCCCAGGAGGCTGTCCCAACAGCCATTTTGTACAAAACACTCTGGAACCCAGAGCAGATTCCGGAAGCCTAGGCACTCAGCATTGTTTGGGTTGAAAATGCTAGAAGTCTGACTCTTCCTAGAAGCCTTCTAAACCACTGACTGGAAGCCCGGCGGTGCGTGTGCAATGGCCCCTGAGCGCCGAGCACTGCCAGGCAGGCAGGGCCCGTGGGGACTGCGTGCTGCTGGGGCCCTCGGCCCCTCTGCTCAGGTGGGTGACCCCAGGCCCCACATGCTAACCTGTTCTGGGGACGGAGAGCAGAGTGCCAGCCGCCCTAAACCTACAGAAAACTGCGGGAAGAAACCAAATCCATAGGATCCATGGCTTTCCACACTTGGGGACAGTCCCCAAGACATGTGCTAGTGACGTGCCCCAGCTGCACAGGCCGCCGCGGGCCACTCCCTGGCGAGGCGTCCGCGCCCTCCCCCGCCTGGCTCCTGACCGGGCCCAGCGTGTAAACAGTGTCAGTAAGCAACAGGTGGAAAAATATATTTCCCAAGAAAAAAGGGGAAGAGGCTCAGAACTCGAAGCCAACGTCACAGGTCGCTGTCACCTTCTATCCCTCTCCTCTCGGTCTGTTTGGCGTTTCCTCTCTTTGGTTCAGCAGCCCCATGTGACCGCCGGGCGCTGGCACTGTGCTCCCACGGGCCACGGCCTGAGAGGCGGCCAGTCCTGAGCCCACGAGGGGCCGCTCCGTCCACCAGCAGCTACTTGTGCCCATGGCCCTCTGCCATGGCGGCCACCTCGATGGTGGCCGAGTGCTCCTCAGGTCCCGGGGCGGCCACGGCGCTCTCCACGGCCCCCGTGGGCACTGTCAGGACGGTGCTGCCTCCCGGGGACACCTGGGCCACGCTCTGCAGGGTGGGGCCCAGGCCGGGCAGCGTGAGCAGCTGCAGTGGGCTCACCACCTTGACCACAGTGCTGCCGTCCTGCATGGCGGCCGTGCTCAGGACCGTGAGGCTGGACGCGTCCGGGTGGATCTCCACCGTGCTGGGGAAGCTGCTGCCCGACGAGGCCAGCACCGTGTAGCCCCCAAGCAGGGGCGAGGCAGGCGAGCTGGGAGCAGCAGCCTGCGGGGAGCCCTTGCCCAGCACGGGGGTGGGCAAGGTGGACACCACTTTGCCGAGCGGCACGCTGGTCAACTGCGGGACTGGCAGCCCCGGGCTGAGGGCGATGGCGGCCGGGCCGGATGTGGCCCTGGCGAGCCGCGGCCGTTTCATGGGGGGCGGCAGGGGCACGGGCGTGAGCGTCATGAGCACGTTGCTGAGGTGCTGTGACTTGTGCTTGAGCTCCTTGGCCCGGCGGCGGTGCTCATCACACTGCTGCTCCAGGGCTGCTTGGGGGCAAAGACGGCGTCAGGCCGCACGGCCAGCCACCGGGACCGCGTCCACAAGCCTCTGTCTCCCACACTCCCCTCCGCCTCCCTGTGCACGGACACTTGCTCTCGGGGCCCCTCAGAGGAAGTCGGTCACAGGGCGCAGTAAGCAGCCCGCACCACGCGCACACAGGCCGCCTCTCCTGGCTCCACTGCTTTCTCCTGGAGTCACGACGCAGGGCCTCAGGCGCTCTGCACAAGTGACTGTGCTCACACAGTGGCGGTCGGTGCATCACTGCCCGCCGACAGCGCCAGGTGCCCTCCCGCCCTCCACAAGCAGCCACCCTGCGCGGCTGCGACAGGACACACGGGCTGCACATGCACGCACCTGCCAGGTCGCGGGCGTACTGCTCCCGCGAGCGGTCCATCTGGCACTTGTGGCCAGCCAGCACCTTCTTCACCAGGTCCAGCATGCCGAAGTTCTGCACAATGTTGTTGAGCAGGACGGCATCTGCAGGCGACACGGGCGACTGGCACGGTGAGTGTGGCCCAGCTCACCAGCACGGCTCTGCCTTCTGCTCCCCCAGCTCAAGTGGCACAGAGGGCCTGAAAGGGCGGGGCTGGCCGCCCACCCACACCAGCTGCAGGGCGGCCCCAAGGGCAGTGCCCAGTGCCACAGGCAGATGCAGGCCCTCACCTCGGAGCTGTAGGGGAGGGTCCTGGACCCGCTGCTGCAGGCCCTTCATGGTCTCCACCAGCTCCTGGTGAAACTCCTGGATGACCTCGTCCAGCAAGCCAGCGTCCTTGAGCCCTCGCCAGAAAGCAAATGTGTCGTCTGGGAGGGAAGGAGAGGCTCAGAGAGCAGAAGTCCCACACTGGGCCCCACTGCAGGCTTCTAGCCACAGGAGGAGCAAGGACCTGCCGGGAGGACACACCCGCCCTCCCCCTCCCACCACTGAGCTGGCCAAGGCGGGGCCTCGGGTCAGCGGGCAGGAGACAGCCTCGCAGCACTGCCCCACCCTCCGCAAGGACCCCACCGTGGGCCGCCTGCCTCTCCCAAGGGCCCCCGCCCCAGACCCCCACCCAGGAGAAGCCCACAGGAAGGCCCCGCACCTCCAATGGCCGTGCTCCAGTCCCCGGGGTCCTCGCAGGTCTCTATGGTGATGGTCGCAGGAGACCCGTTCACTGCAACCGGGACGACGGTGGGTGAGCCTCGCGGCAGGACCCCACCCAGCGCCTCGCCCAACGCCAGCTCTGGGTCTGCCCCTGGCGCCGGTTTCATGAGCACACGCAGTGCAGCCACGATTCACTGCCTCGCACCCTAAAACTCTTTTAACTGTCTCCTTGCAGGCACCTCATCCCAGACACGCACGAAGGACAAAGAGCTGACGTGACCTTCCTTGAGCCTGCCACCCATTTCCAACAGCGTGGGACGTGGCAGCCTGCGTGGGTGGGACCTGCGTGCCCAGGGCCACCCTTCTGACTGGCGGGGTCACTGCTGCTCGGCTGGGTCTGCCCCTCATCGTGCATCTCAGTTTCTCTCTAGTTCTAGTTTTCTATTTGGAAGAGCTGAGACTCTAGGAGACGCACAAGCTGTCACTCGGTCTCTAGGGCCGACAGCGCACAATCATGGGAAGAGTGTCATCTGAGAGTGACCTGGCTTCACAACACGCTGGCGACTGGCTAACATCTGCGGAAGCGTTTTAACCATAGGCATATGTCACCTTGTCCACACCCGACAGAGGTCGTGCCGGGGGTGTTACATGCTTAGAATAACGGGGGGCACGATGTCCCGTGGTCTGGGCTGACACAAAATCTCTGACTAGCTGCACAAAGGGACTCTGGCTGAAGAAACCACCACCAACGTAACGTGAAGTAAAGCGACAGACAGACCAGTCCAAACCAAGAAGGGATGACAGAGTTCAAGGAGCTAAACCTGCTGCGGCCTTTGCTGGACATGCTGGGCACTGACTGGGGCACTCAGAGCCTGGTCCTTAGGGACCAGCCACCCCAGCTGACCCCACTGTGAGGCTGAGGGTCTGGACCCAGGAACCCGGGGTGGCCCCATCCTCATGAAAGCCGCCAGCCCAACAGGACTGGGCTGTGCGTGCGGATGTGTCTGGGGGGCGGTGCTTTGCGGGGACCCCGCCCCTCCCCGCACTGCCTGGGCCGTCCAAGGAGCCAGACCAGAGCGCAGCCTGGGACTCTGGTCCAGAAAGAAGCTGAAGGACCAGTACCCCACCCACTGGACAAGGACAGCTGACAAATCCAGCCCTGCCGACTGCCAGCTCTGCGTGTTCCTGGAGTTTCTGGGAAAGACTGCAGCACAGACCAGCTGTCAGCACGCAGCCTGCCCACCGCTCGGGCACACGACGGGACCTGACTGCTGCCCCCAGGCCCCCTCTCCTTCCTCCAAGTACAGGGCAAGGTCTCTCAACTGGCCATCACCTGGTCAGCAAGGACAGTCCCTAGCCACATGGCAGCACACCCACACTGACCTGTGCAGGGACAGTGTAGGGACAATGCAAGTGACATTACCAGAAACGTACCACCACCAAATCAATAGGTAATACAAGTGGGGAACTTAGGACCTAATTTCACTTGGACTTCAGTTTTAAGAATTTCTCTACTCAATAAGCTACAGTGACTCGGGGACATAGTCTGTCCTGCTACAAGTTAGCACCAGACCCCAGCACGGCAGACTCAAGGGGCAGCAACACGGCCGAGAGCCAAGTGCTGCGGGAGATGCAGGTGCCTCCGGGGGCACGGTGTGGGCAAAGCTGGTGGGCTTTGGTACCCCTCAAACGCCCCTCTACATCCGAATGACGAGATTTTATAATAGAAGTGACTTCAAAAGGAAACACGTGACTCTTCCCTGTCTCTGAAAACAGCAGTTCAGCCCGACTTCCCCAGAGTGGAAGGGGGCGGCCGCTGGCCCGAGCCGTGGGGCACGTCCACCTCCTGTGCCCTCGACAGCCAGCCGAAGAGTGGGCGGGTCCCCCGGGCTGGCGTGGCACATACCGTCAGCCGTGGCGGGCGTGAGCGGGAGGTACTCGGCGGCCGTGGGGCTGCTCAGGGACACGCGGGCCCCCGAGAGGTCGATCTTGGTGCTGCGGCAGGTGTTGGAGCACACCTTGTCGTGCTGGTAGAAGTCCAGCTCCCCGGAGTCCATGATCTTCCTGTGCAGAGGAGACCAGAGTGTCACGTGCACCCAAAGCCCAGCCGCGACTGCACCCCACAGTGCCCGCCCAGCCCCCACTAGCATGTCCTCAGGTCCCCAGAGGAGAGGAAGGCCGGATCTGGGGGGCAGGCCCCAGGAGGGGCGACCGAGGCCGTGCCCCAACAGCCCCCGCGCAGTCTTCTCCATGCCCAGGACTGAGCTCTGCTGGCCGTGCGGACACTCGTGACAGCAGCACGCAGCCCGGACTAGGGGAAGCAAGACCACAGTGGCCGGGGTCCTGAGGGAGCAAAAAGGCCCCAGGGGGCAAACTATGGTGACACGGCTGTTGAAGGTGGCACAGACCAGGAGCATGGCGGAGAGGCCCACCAGGAGAAGCCTTGTGCCTCTGCCTTTGTGCTGTGAAGTCGACCATGAAAGGGTCTAAAGTAGGGGTGTCCAAACTGCAGCCCGATCCATTTTTTATTGGCCCACAGCAAATTCCAAAAATATATTTAGTTTACTGAAATAAACCAGGTGAGGCAATATGTACTTCACCTCGAGTGAGTGGCCCGGCTGTTTGTGTATTTTACCGCATATGGCCCTTGGTGAAAAACGTTGAAAAAAGTTTGAACACCCCTGGTCTAACGGCTCCACGGTGCGTCACCGCTCCCTGGCCTGCTCTCCCAGCAAAATGGCCCATCGCCTCCCACGGCTGTGCCACCCAGCCGCTAGCTAGGAAATCAGGGCCAGCTCGATGTGCACTTGGGGACAAGCCGTGAGCGCTGCGGCAAGGCACCCCCGCTTGCTACGGAGGAAACGTGGGCGGCGCCACTGGGTCTCGGGCTCTGGCGGCTGCCCATCAGGCCCCAATGGTGGTTCACGGGGAGAGCAAACGGACAGGGCCGTGGTTGGGGCCCCCAGGGATGCCCACAGGTGCTCCTGTGGCAGCAGCATGTGCCAAGGACCGCATCTCCCGGGGCAAAGGGCATGGGAACGCAGTCCCTGCCCCAGCCAGCGACCAGATTTAGCTGCAGCACACAGACCCTGTCAACATGGCTCTGCATGGCCGTGCGCAGCCACGGGACGAGCACAGGCAGAAGGGCAGGAACGGACCAATGGGCTGCCCCTGCCAAACCAGGAAGGGCGAGTGGCTACCCGCAAAGCAGGAAACGCTGCAGCATGAAAACCACGTCGGCATTCCTGGTCTGCTCAGGCTCCTTGGAAGGGGCATCGTGCTTCCTGCTTCACAGGTACCACAGTTGCTGTGACAGGCCACACCCCCGGGCGCTCCCGGAACCTTCTCGGTCCTGGATCTGATGTGTATGTGAAGCAGCCAAGAGCCGTGCAGGCCCCACACGACCCCGCTAGTGTCAGGTGGCAGGTGGGCGACTCCTTCCCCAGAGCACAGCATGCGTCAGAGCCAGGCCGAGACCCACACATGCTCAGTGGCATGAGAGGGCGAGGGGACAGGACCCTTGCAGGGAGACCAGCTGTGCCAGAAAGGACAGTGTCCGAACAACTGGCCAGACTATTGCACCGCAGACTAACGAGAAGTGGGCTCTTCCCCCGCACTCCCGGGCCTGGGGACGTGATGAGGGACGCTGCCACCGGTGACCTGGGGGCTCTGCACGTGCATGTTAGTAAGAAGAGACACGAGTAAACAGCGGGGTGGGGGGGAGGCTGCGTGAGAGGTGCGGCCTGTGCAGACACTGATGCACTGCCACCTCTCACTGTGAAAGTCACAAGGGCCTCCAGGTAAGAGCCAGAGTCCAAATGAGACAGCACAGCTCCTGCAAGCCTGGCCGTGTCACACTGCACAGGGTGTGGGCGGAGCAGCCGAGCACGAGGCAGCTGGCCTCAGCTGCGAGCCCCAGAGGCAAAGGGACGAGCACGGAGCACCGCCGCCCGCCCGCCCGCCCGCCCGCCCAGCACCCACCTGAGCATGATGCCATTCATGCGGATGGCTCTCTTCCAGTCCTTCAGGGTGGACTTGCCGGCCAGGTGCACGAACTCCTTCGGGCTGATGACGTGCTGCTCATACTGCGGAGGGAAGCACAGGGGTCAGACGGGGCCTCCTGCCCAAGCTGCGTCCGAGCCTGGCCAGGCCGGGCGCCCGCAGTGCCGCAGACTGAGGCTGGGGGAAGAGCAGCTTAGGTCAAACGGTGTGGCCTCCTGCACAGGCAGGGGCTGGATGGAAAGCTGAGCACCTGGCCGCTGTCCCTCTAAGAATACACCGTAGGCCTGGGGCCGGGGAGATGAGGGGACCACACCCCTCGGAAAGGTGTGGCGTTCTCCCTCCAAACAGGACTCACATCTTATACGTAACTCGTTCAGGGCCCCGTGTACAGGGTGAGCTGCGCAGGTTCCTTCCGCCTGTCCTGTCCCACACCTAACGGCCCCGCACAGTGGAGGAAGCACACTCCTACTCTTCTTGCCCTGACGGGCACACACGTCCACTTCACAGTCGAGAACGGTCCTCCCTACTTAGAGGACTGGGCCTGCTGCTTTCACCCACTGCTGGGACTCAGATGGCCTGAGGATGTGAAATATCCTATTCTTGTGAAACAAGCAATTATTGGAACCAAAATCAAAACAAAACTGTGTTTACTTAGAAAACGAGCAGCGTGGGATGGATGAGTCAGCAGGTCTCACAGAAGCAGAAAGGCAGGCTCCCGCTGTGGCCTCCAGGGCTCCCCCCAAGGTGGCCTCCTGGGGGGCCCTGCTGACCCTGCCTGGCCTGGCCCAGACTCCCCAGCCGCCAAGCAGAGCACCTCAGCTCTGTATCGCCACCAGACATGTGTCAGCCTTGGCAGATACCACCAGCCAGAGAACTTCTGTGGATGGGAGCAACTTTCCTAATTTCCTGAACACGTGCCCCTTCTCTCACTGAGTCCAGGAAGCCAATGGATCCCCCACTCGGCTGGGCGGGAAGACTCACGGCCTGGCCACCACCTACCAACAGGAAGTCCATACAGGCCAGCCTCTGCCCCTCAGACGTGCGGCTGTCGCTGGCCATTGCATCTGACCCTCCCTGGCCATACCCGTCTGGTCCGTCTCCCCCTCGACCACCTTCCCAGGTGCTGTCGTCTTCATCGGCTAGCGGTCACTCTTTGCGTTCCCGATTTTCCTCTGCCAGTTAGGAAGCTGCACTGTGCTCAAGGTGGACGCTGTGGCCACCTAAGCGGTCAGCATCCAGAGCTGTGCAGTCCCACTCAACCCTTGCCGACCCCACTGCCACAGGTCTGACCCTTCGGAACGTCCCTAAGACGCGCTGTCCATGCTGCAGTCGGTCACGCTGCGCCTGGCCCACATTCCCACTTCCCTTACTCTTCACACATCCTTTCACCTGAACCTGCTGGATCACCTCCCCGACGCCCGCATGCTCCACACGCCTTCAGCGACGACCTGCTGGCCGTGGACACAGTGGTGTCCGAAAACGTCAGCCCCGTTTTGGGAGCTGGTGTCGCCATGCACAGTCACTCCAGCTCTCTGCAAAAACTCGCTGTCGGGGGTCCTCGCGCCCGAGCAACTGTCTGCTCCCATTTTTGGGGTCTTACCTCCTGCTCTGTTCCACGACGTGCTACCTATGGTACCCTCTTGTTTTGTTTCCTTCTTTTCATTTGGCGATTGTTTTAAACCCACAGGTCAAGAGCAAGAACAGCACCAGTGCTCAACTATCTGCACCCAGTCCCTCATACCAACGCTCCCCGTCCAGGTGCCTACACGCGATCGCTCCCAAGCTGTTCAGGGTCAAGTGTAGGCGTCGGCCCGTTGCCCTCAGCACAGCAGGCCCATGAATCATTTGACGAAAAAAAATCAATTCCCGCCCGGGCCACTGTGTATGTGGAGTGTCTGCGTGGGTTTCCTCCCCCATCCAGATGTGCAGTGAGGCGAATGATATGTCTGCCTCGTCCCCATCGGAGCAAATGTGAGTGTGGGTGGCCCTGACATGGAATGTCTTCTGGGGAGTGGGGGTCCCATCTGCGCTGTGAGCCACCTGCTGGGAAAGGCTCTGCTCTGGCCCCCACGACCCTGGACTGGAAAATCAGGTTGGAAAATAAGGATCTGATTTTTTTTAATTCATCTTCCTTGAATGTGTGTAGAGCTTACATGGATTTTCACGTTTAACATTAGAAGTGTTTGGGGTCTTCATTTAGAAGTTTGGTGATGTTTCATGACCAGAAATATGCCATAGGAAACTATCCTTGTGCCTCGGAAACATGGGCTCGTCACGCAGCGTTTTACACCCGCATCTCCACAAGCAAGCCCGTCGCTGACGCTGAGGACTCGGGTGCCTCTCGTCGGGGCTCGGACGAGGTTCTCTCGTGTAACTGCGCTCTGCTGTCAGCACACTGTCTGGCCCACGGGCAGCATTCAGACTTCAGCGTCCCAGGGATGGCCAGCGGCGACCTCCCTCTCTGACGCAGGACCCAGCCTGGACCCTGCTGCACCAGTTGTCCCCCTGTGTCCGTGAGCTCCTCAGCCACCTGTCATCCTCACCTCAGCGTTTTTGCAGCATGCAGGTCAATGGTGTCACAGACGGTGGCTCAGTTGGTCTCTGTCTGGTGTTTTCTCACGAGTACAGTCAGAATTCCTGCCCATGCAGTCAGGAGACCCACCATGGGGTCGGGTCTGTCCTGATGTTAATGCCTACACATCACAATTAGTCAATGTCGACACGCCAGCTTCCCGTGACAGCTCCTGTTTCCCTGTGGTTGCTGCCCGTCAATGGGGGCGCTGAGACGAGGCAGGTTCCTGTTCCTTGTCCGCCTTGCACCCACTCACGGTCTCTGGCTCCCTCTTGCCCATGTCCATCAGTCGCATTCTACTAGGAGAGCTTTACTGCTCACATTTGACATAAGTAAGTGATGTGAACTGCACTACAATAAAGACAGGCTTGCAGACGCTTATTTCCCTTGAGTTAGAATCCAAACTGTCACTAGTTGTTTTGATGTTCAGTTGTCCCAGGTGGAGCCAGTGAAGGCCCCAGAGCTTTCTGAAATGCAGTTGGTTTTTTACTTCATTCAGTCTGGATTTGTTGTCTCCTGAACGATGGCCTATCTTCCATTATGAAAGTTCTCAGACCCACTCTCTTCTCTCCTCCAGAACTCAGATGCATTAGGCTCTCTCATACCTCCGCATCCCCTTTTTACTTCTGTGGATTGTCTTCTGGATAACTTCTTTACCTCCATCTTCCAGTTCACCAATTCTCTCTCCAGCTTTACAGCCTATGTGCTGTAAAACTTATCCACTAACTGTTCAATTGTGACCAGGTATTTCATTTCTAGTTTGTTTTTCCTCATCTGCTTATGCTTTACTCATATTTAATCCTTTTTTCTACCTCTTAAAATAAACACAATTATTTTATATTTTGTGTCTCAAAATCCCAACGCCTGACGTGTCGTGGGTCTGATCTGCTGTCTGCTTTCTGTGTGCGCTCACTCAGCTGCTTCATTTCCTGGTGTGCCCAGTGTTTCTATTTTACTGTGAGGTGTTCCTTTTCTACCTGAGATAGAAATGAATTCCTCCAAAAAGCATCTTTCGTTTGCTTCTGTTAGATTCCCACGGGAACTGCCAGCCAGGAACCCCTTACAACTAAACTCTTAACCTTCAGGTTCAGGCCACGGAGCAACCCTTCAGAGGGCCCTTCTTCCCCTGTGCGCTAAGCTGCGAGCAGTTCTCCTCGCCCAGGGTGGAGTGGGGCTGGGGGGGGTGACTCGTGGCTACCCCTAACAGAGGCAGAGCCCTTTGGAAGGAGCAGCATTACAGGGGACAATCCTGCCCCCACCGACACACCCTGGGAGGCCATGGGCTTCATCTCCTCATCCCCAGGCCCGCAGGGCTGAGAGAACCAGTGTCAGGTTAAGGCTGTGTAGGCAGAAGACAGAGTTGGTGCCCGATCCCTCTAAATCCCACCTTTACTTGGGCCCTGGGCCTGAGCATTTCTTCCTATTTTGCCAGCTTCAGGAGGCAACTTACCTAGGATCTGGGGCTGCTTTCAGCACCACATGGGTCTGGGTACCTCAGCTACCATGCTGTTCACCCTACTTGACTAAATGGGTCCTTGCAAAGCGCAGGTTTCACCGCCCTGCCAGGGAAAGCCAGCTCCCCAGCTCAGCAGTCACGGCAGCCCCGGGTGTGAGCCGGCTGCTTTCCCTGCCTCTCCCGACTCCTCTGCTCTGGTAACAGTGACAATCCTGTAGACCTGAGGCCGCACTGCCCCCGCAACCCCCCAGCACACAGACTCTGCCCCTGGCTCCGCCCAGAGGCCCCACCCTTGGGGCAGGGAGCCCATTCTCGGGCCTCACAGTGGTTGTGCTGTGACGGCCGCCGGGCACAGAACCCACCTGAACACACTTCACATTGATGCCGGGGCACACAAACTTCCTCCAGATCAGGTTGGCTCTGCTGTCCCCGCAGGTAATGGGGTACACGATCTCAGCCTCTAGATTCTCCTCCTCTTCGGCCATCTTCACTTCTCACCAGGTGCCATGACAGGGAAGGGGTAAAACAGAATCAGTGACAACCTCCCCACAGCACTTCCCACCCAGAAACCAGAAATTACGGTGCAGGAAGAGCTGAGATGTGACCAAGATAGGCAGGGCATGTCCCACAAGTCCCAAGTTAGAGTTTCAGATAGATGCACAATCAATTTAACTACAATAATATTAATACAATTACCATGTTTCCCCGAAAATAAGACCTAGCCAGACAATCAGCTCTAATGCGTCTTTTGTAGCAAAAATTAATATAAGACCCAGTCTTATTTTGCTATAAGACCGGGTCTAGTACAATATAATGTAATATAACATAAGACTGGGTATAATGTAATATAATACCGGATCCCATATCACATAAGACCCGGTCTTATATAAGACTAGGTCTTATATAATATAATATAACATAATGTAATATGATATAATACCGGGTCTTATATTAATTTTTGCTCCAAAAGATGCATTAGAGCTGATTGTCCAGCTAAGTCTTATTTTCGGGGAAACACGGTACATTAAACCGCGGTTCAGCTGACAAACCACTTAAGGACACGAGATCAAACTTCCCTTGGAATAATTCTGGAGAAACTTATCAGCAATGTTCTGAAGTTTGGAAGCTTCTAATGCTACCTAGGTGTTCACAGAATTTTCCCTGCCAGCCACTGGGAGTTGTAACAAGCAGGGCTGCAGAACTGGGGCGTCTGCAGTCAAGAGCCCCCCGCTGGGACTGGAGGGTGGGCCCTGGGGAACTGCCCCCCGCCCCCGCTGCCTATGGGCTCCCTACCTAACACGGCCTCCTTGAGCTGTGAGGACGCTGTGAAAGCAGCTGCCGCGGCCGCGGCCGCATTCTCCGTGTCCATGTTATCTTCGGCCAGGTCACCCCTGCACGAGAAAGGGAGACAGACATCAACACGCCCAAGGACAGGCAGTGTTCGTGCTGCTGCATGCCGTTTCGGTCGCACTTCCTAACTTAGTCCAGAAGCCCAGGGGCTGTGCAGGTCAAGGGACCTGGCACAGACAGCCACTGCCCCCAGCAGGTGTTTTTCCAAATGGCCTGTTTTGTTCACGGAGGCATCTCAGGCACCCACAGCAGCGCCAGGGCACGTGACACCTGCAGGACACACTTGTGGAGGCGACCGGCACCTCCATGGGAATTCTTACCTCCATTTCCTTCCCTAATAAAGCATTTTATTTCTATTATAATGATTTCATAGGGTTACAGAAAATACCAAAAAATACAAAATTTTAGAAAGAAGGAAAAAAAAAATCACCCATGGCCTAACCTCATCTTACACCAAAATAAATTAGACAAATCAAATGTAAATATGAAAGGCGAGAACATAAAGGTGTTACAAGGTAAAAAAGCACAATTTTCAGAACCGTTTCAAAGTGGTGAAAGGTTTTCTTATACGATACAAAACCCAGAAACAAAATAGATGATACATTTGTCTCAAAAATATAAAAGCCTCTGTGTGTGGGGAAAAAACACCACCACCAATTCTTTTTAAAAAGAGAGAACTGGGAGGAATGTTCACAGAAGGCAATGGCTGGTTTCCTGCTGCGACATGAAGAGCCCCCACGATCCATGTGAGCACAGCCCAGAGACCCGTGGGACACGCAGGTAAGGTTGCTGCCGGGGCCACCTTCACCAGCAGTCTGTGGGAGACGTCACACGCAGGTGGGGACAGACACGCGATGCTGTGAGGAGACAGATGCATGTAGGTCCTGGGTACGGGTCCCCAGGTGAGCTCGTATCAGGAATGGCTCATGGCATCCAGCCCCCCAATCTCAGCAAACACCCGAGCCCCTAGGGGGCAGCTGCTCTCAGGGACCGGGCTGGGTGCGAAGACAGTCCAGTTCCAACTGGGAGGAGCAGGGACTCAGGCCACCTCCTGTCCTGGGGGACGCTGAGCCAAGAAATGCCGAGCCACGTGCCAGCACGGAGGGCAGGCGGGGACCCAGGAGCATGGGGATGTGAGCCGGGGCAGAGGTGCGGCGGGGGAGAAGGAAGGGAGGGCCCCCTGTTGGAGCAGGGGCAGGAGCGCAGTGGTAGGGCTGTGTGTCCGAAAGGCCACTGGGCGGTGGGGTGGAGGGGGGAGCGCAGGGGCCGGAGACGGCTGAGAAAGCAGTGAGAGGGTGCCAACTGGAACCCCCAGCAGCACAGAGGACACAGAGCCAAGGGGACAGGGACCCCTGGGCACTGTGGGCTCTGGGCTGGGGGCACGATGAACTTGGGGTGAGAATGGCATGCCCAGCTGCCGTCTGACCAGGAGACTTTGAAGTATAACCAGCCCACAGAAGGCTGACTCCAGGGGCAGCATGGAAACGCCCAGGGGCGTCCCCTGAGGTTCGTCCCTTCAGTCACTGTTCCCAGGAGCAGCCACCCTCCTGACTGCCCGCACCACTGAACTGGTTTACAGCCTCTGAACTTCCGTACACAGGCCAAAGGTCTGAGGGCCCTGCTGTGCAGACCGCACTTCATGTGGGTGGCCAGCCAGTCCGCTCCACAGAGATGAAATCACCGGGTACCACTCGGCAGGTGTTTGTCACAGTAGGCCTGCAGCTCAGTGAGCCCAGGGCTGAGCCCACACGTGGGGTCATGGCGAACCCTAGGATGTATGGGGACCCAGGGAAGAGGAGGGTGGTGAGGGCGGATGAGGGCTGGCATCTACACAGCACCAGGGAGTGTGAGACCCCAGGAGAGGCCACCCTGGAAGCGGAGCGCTGAGTGCCGGCTACGACACCCGGGGTCTGCCGGTGCCCCTGGAGCTTCTGGGGTGGGTCAGCGTGGCCAAAAGAGGAGCAGCAAACGCAGGGAGGCTCAGGAGGGAGGCTGTGGGGACCCCACAGGGAGGGGCCTCTGGGGCGCTGGGCCTGGAGCTCTTCCCACCGCCCCTCCTGTCCCCCAGGACCATACCTCCACCCCAGCCCATACCCTCCTTTTATCCCTCACAGGCGTCTGTCCCAAGCAGCTGCCTGTACACCGGACCCCACCTGCTCCCTACAGGCCTGGACTAGCACAGCTCAGAGCTGCTCCGAGATCAGCACACACCACGTAGGGGGTCAGGGAGAACCCACATCCTGGCACATCTCCCCATCCACATCCTCAGGGCTGTTCTCCCGTCCGACCAGGTCAGAAATGAGTGCTGACCAGAAACGCAAACTTGGGGCTTTTGGGACCGGCTACCAGTGCCTCCTACAGGAAGAACAGCCCTGGGAGAGTCACACTGACCAGGGTGCGGAATCAGAAAGGGAACTGCCCTGTGAAGCCAGGACCCTGGAAGGCAGAGATGGGGGCAGGACAGGAGCACGTGCTCCTTCCACACAAGAACTGGACAAGCCCTCGGAGGAAGTGAGTCAGGAGTGGAGACACGGAAGCAGGACCCAAGAGAGCCCAGCACTGAGCAAGCAGAGCCATGACTCCTGCCACAGGCCGTGGGCAAACAAGATGGGACACACGGGCCGCCGGGCTCCCACCAAGACGGAGGGCGGTCCAGGAGGGCTCCAGGAGGGGAGAGGTTGCCCGGCTGCCTCGCATAGCCAGGAGCGAGCGGACACTGTGGGAGCTGCTGGCTTCTGCAGAATGCTACTTTCTTGCCAGCCTCGGCTAGGCCAGCCGTGCCTGTTGCCATGGCACAGCCATGGGCAGGAGGCAGCCCTGCGGCTTTCATAAACGAGGCACTTCGCCACACTCACTGGTCGCAGGCCTCCTGGTGGGGTGTGGGAGGTCACTGCAGAGCATGTGGGTAGGAGCCACAGGCGCGCTGTCCGGAAACCTGGCCACATGCACACAGACGGGGCTAGGACGGGCATTTGGTGGGAAAAGACAATCAGAGGCCCTGCATCTTCACGGCTCGGTCACGGTGCCGGTGAGGTAGGTGACGGAACCAAAGAGCCAGTGTCCAGCACTCTGCCCGCTGGAGGGCAGGGCAGGGCGTGGCAGTGAGGACAAGCCCCCAGGCCAGGCCACCACACAGCAGCAGGGCAAAGAGGCCAAGCTCTGCCTGCGGCAGAGCCGTGCTGAGGTCAGTCTGAACAGAGCAAGGATGCCGACAGGACAGGGAGGCCTGCGGCAGCCCAACCCCTGGGCAGCCCACCCCGGGACGGCAGAGGCCATGGGTGGTGCCATTCTGCCACCACGAGGACGGGCCCACATATGGGGACGGCAAGGACAAAGCAGCAGCTAGTCTCTGCCCGCTTTCTGCCGACTAAGATACACGCCGTCCATTGTGAGAGGGAAGGAAGCAGGCAGCACGAGAGTGCCAGGGACTACACTCTTCAACTCCATTTAGAAAACGTTTCCCCGCTGCCATCTAGTCCCACTGACCCCGCTGCGAACTTCTCAGGAGAGAAATGACCAGGTACTTCCAGAAACGAGAACCATGTGGCAACAGTGACGCAGGGACAGGGGCAAAGCTGAAGCATCACCTGTCCCGGCGATGGGGTGCCCCCACTTATCCTGCACACTCTCCACTCTCATCGAACCCTGAGCTCAGCTGAGAAGGGACTGAGGGAAACTGCTGACACCTAGGCCAGGCCAGACGCTCGCTGAGCCCCGTCCTCACCCGTGAGCCGCCAGGTTGGTGGTCACCAGCACCGTCTTCACCTCCTCCACGCCGCTGCCGTCCCCCGCGGTGTCAGGTGTCGTCACCACCACCACCTCCTCCATGTGGACACTCACATCCGGGGTCGCCATGGCTCCGCTGTGGAGGACTCCCGGGACTAAGTGTCACTCCCCAGGGTCTGTGGTCCTAGAGGAAACAAGGCACAGGTCACAGATGGTCCCCACAAGAGCTCACAGCACGCGTGTCTCCAAGTATCCCTCCTTCAGTCCCAACATTTTTGACTGAAATGACAGCAAGAGAAGGGCTATTCCCGGGCTGCTGGTTCTGGTGAGGATGCAGCGAGCACGACTTGCCCGTCTTGCTGCTAAGAGAGCTAAGAGCCCCGAGCAGGGACACGAAGGAGGCAGAAGTGCAGCAGACCCTTTGGTGAGCCTCCCACTGTCACTTGTCCCTGTGTCCCCTGGCTGGAACTCAGAAGCTGCCTGTGTCCCACAACTGTGCACAGACAAGCCCTGTCTCTGGTTTGGGGAAACGGAGGGAAATCCATGCAACCACCCTGGAAAAATGTCTGGAAGTTTCCTATGAAGTTAAATATGCTCTTACCATGGGACCCAACAACCCCACCCACTCCTAAATATTTGCCCGAGAGAAATGAAAACACGTTTACTCAAAAACCTGCACATACATTTTTATGGCAGCTTTTTGCCTGTCAGCAACTGGGAACCATCCAAATGCCCACCAGGGGATGAACGGACAAACTGTGGTCCATCCATACAACAGGACAGACTCAGAGATGAAAAAGCAAACCTGGAGGAACCTCCAGAAAACTCTGCTGAGTGGGTGCTGCACTGCGGATCCATTTACACGTGATGAAGGAGAAAACCAGGGCTGCCAGGGGCTGGGGAGGAGGGCATGCGTGTGCATGAAGGGACAGCACGGGAGGCTGGGGCCGACCTGCCTGTCGTGGGTTCTGACGGTGCTGATGGCTACACAAAGGGGTACATGTGCTACACCCACAGGACTGCACACCAAAAGATAAGCTTTAGTTTACCTTTTTAGAATCTTTTTTAAAAACTAAATTGGCACACACACACAAAATGCTACTGCGCCCTCACATAGAGACCAACTGGTTTTCCGATAAGGGCACCAAGACCATTTGATGAGGAATGGGAACAGTCTTTTAAACAAACGGTGCTGGGAAACTGGACATCCACATGCGAAACAATAAAGCTGGGCCCCTACTTCACACCATATACAAAAATCAACACAAAATGAGTCAAAAACCTAAAAATCGGAGCTAATACTATAAAACGCTCAGAAGAAAACACGGGAAAATCTTCATGACACTCGATTTGCCAGTAGTTTCTTTGCTATCACACAAAAAACACAGGCAACAACAAAAGAATAAGATGAATTAGACTCCATGAGAATTAGACTGTTGTGCATTAAAGGACACTCTTAGGGGAGTGAAAAGGGAACCTAAGTAAGGGGAAAAGATATTTGCAAAGCATATCTGATAAGGGAGCAACATCCAGAATATAAAAAGAACTACAACAACAACAAAACCAATTTAAAACAGGGGTGCAGGACTTAGAATAGACGTTTCTCCAACGAAAATATACAAACAGCCAACGAGCCCACGAAAAGGAGCTGAGCATCACTGGTCATCAAGGAAACGCCCGTCAAACCACAGTGAGATGCCACCTCACACCCAGCAGGAGGGTTATTATAAAGAGATAGAAATCAGAAAATCAGTGCCGTCAAGGATGTGGGGAAACCGGAACCCTGTGTGTGGCTGGGAGACAAAACAGTGCGGCCATGTGGAACAGTCTGAGCTCCTCAGAAAGTTCAGCACTGAACCGCCACCACCCCCAGCAATTCCACTTCTAGATACATGCGGCCCAAAGTGAAAGCAGGGACTGACTAACACAGATACTCAGACACCAATTTTGTAGCAGCATATTCACAATAGACAAAAGGAAGGAACAACCCACAGGCCCATCAGCAGATGAATGGATAAAAATGAGGGGTGGGGGGAGGGAGTCAGTGTTTAATAGGGACAGCGTGGCAGTCTGGGAAGATGAAGTTCTGAGGACGATGATGGTGACGGCTGCACAGAAGTGTGAACGTGCTGAACGCACACTTCAAAATGGTTAAGAAGGTACATTCTGGGGCGGCTGGTTAGCTCCGTTGGTCAGAGCGCAGTGCTCTTAACTACAAGGTTGCCTGTTTGATCCCCGCATGGGCCACTCTGAGCTGCGCGCTCCACAACTAGATTGAAACATCCACAACTAGATTGAAACAACTGCTTGACTTGGAGCTGATGGGTCCTGGGAAAACACACTTAAATAAATAAAAGTTAAAAAAAAAAAGTAAATTCTGTGCTGTCTATTTTGCCACAATAAAAAACAACTTTTTAATGTTATTAGAACAGAATTGACTTAGTAGGACTACATAAAGGATACAAAGTAGAGAATATAAAAATTTGCTAAAACAGAAACATTTTCAGAACTTCACTTTACCACACTTTTTAATGTGCGAACGACATCACTTGCCTAGCACTGAGGCAAACAATGAGCTGTCCAGCCAGTGGACCACCTGGACTGGCACACGTGGGGACCCGCCCGCCCAGCGGTGGGAGCCGACTGCACTCAGCTGGTGGGAAGCTCTACAGGAGGGACCCCCACCTTCCTCTGAGCTCCTTCACAGTAATGAGCCTTCCCTTCCCGCCAGAATTAACTAGCCCACATTCAACACCACTCGCAAAGCTTGGCCTCCAGGGCTCAGGTTTTTGCTGCTCACACTCCACCTACCATGTTTCCCTAAAAATAAGCCCTAGCCGGACAATCAGCGCCAATGTGTCTTTTGGAGCAAAAATTAATATAAGACCCGGTCTTATACTATAGCAAAATAAGACCGGGTCTTATATTAATTTTTGCTCCAAAAGACCCATTGGCGCTGATTGTCCGGCTAGGGCTTATTTTCGAGGAAACACAGTATTTTATCTAACAATTTTGTGAACGTCTGCTGGAGGAGGACAAAAGGTCCTCGGGCCCACCTTACTTTTTTGGTCTTGAGACTCAGCAGGACCTGTGGGCTCCTCTTTAACTAGGAATGGGTCCCCCGACAACCCCAGGAAATGGCCACAGGCAAGACAAACCGGAGAACAGAAAGAGCCCTGAAGTCCCTGGCCACCCATCGAAAATGACGGCACTCTCATTTACCCTTGACCCAGAAATGCAAGGAATCTAGGAATGTAGGTGATCTGAAGGGGGGGCATGGTGGTTAACTACTGCCAAGAAAACACGCCTTCTCAACGAAAAGGCAAGGACAACTGAAGAAGAGACCGCGTGTTCCATGGTCTCCCTGTGGAGAGCGGTGTTTGTTAGTGCGCGGTCGGTTCCTCAGAATCAGATTGGGCTTTCTATGTCTTCTGCAAGATCATAGTCTTTTCCTGTGGACGAAAAAGCGGTTTTAGGAAAGTAACCTCACAGGGGAGCTGGTCACACATCCCTCGCTGCTGCTGGGTCATGGTGCGTGGTCACCAGCCTAGGACTTGCACAGTTAAAGCCTCACCTTTGCCGTAAGCAGCCCTGTCCACTGTCTCTGTGCATCTAGGTTCCCACGCCTTTGAAATGCCCGTCAGATCCTCCTTCTAAAGCATTAATCTGAACTCTGTAATCCCATCCCCGCCTTGCTTTCTCCCAGCCCCTTGTCATCTTCCTCACCTTCCCTCCTTAATTCCAAATGCATAAAAGCCGCAAAACTGTCATTTCCGGGAAACATTTTTCTCAGTTTGATGAGATCTTGCTTCCAGGTGTATCCTGTTTGGCTCAAATAATTCTAAAAATTCTCGACAGGTTTGGACATTCTTACTTTAACACTTTCATAAAAATATCACTAGAAACACAGCAGAGGTCACACACCAGTGTCCCAAAAGCGTGATTTCTTTGATCCTCACAGTGTTTCAACAGTTTTCTTTAGTTGCCAACTTTTTCAGTTTACAAGGTTCACATGAAAAAATTTCATTTTTCCAGTTTCTCTTGAAAAATGTCAGAAGAGGCGATCCCTGGAGGTGGTGCCTCTTGTCCTGCCTTCTGCGTCCCCACGTGGTGGGGGGAACAAATGCACCAGGCTCTCAGGTCTCAACTACACCCTCCGTGTCTAACGCAGCCAGGAATTTGTCTGGTGGCTCTGAAGACACTTGAGCAGCCTCCTTCCCAGTTCAGGCCTGAAATGGCTTGTTATCTTAAGGCCTAGATTTGAATGTAGTTTTATAAATGTCCTAAATTCACAGAACTTGTATACATATGCATATACACAAATATATGTATACAAATTCCTCCCCCATCCAGTGTGTCTTCCCACAATTTTCAAGATACTTCCTATGAAGAAATAATTTCTGAACCAGCAGTCTGCTTAATCTATCTTGTTGGGGTTTATTTAATGCATTTGATTTTACCATTAATAAGACTGGCACTGTTTCTGTACTGTTGGTGGCATTGTCAACTGGTGCTGCCACTGTGGAAAACAGTATGGTGTCCTCAAAAGACTAAGACAGAACCACCATGTGACCCAGCCCCACCTCTGGGTGTTCATCCAGAGCAAATGACAGCAGGGTGAGAGACATCTGCACCCACGCTCAATGTGACGCTCTTCACCATGCCAACATATGGAAGAATGCAAGTGTCCATCGATGGATAAAAATGTGGTGTATACAAAGCATGTTAGCTTTAAAAAGGGAAGTTTGGGCATACGTCACACCAAGGATGAACTTAGAGGACACCACGCTGAAGCCAGCCAGACACAGGACAAGTCCACGGTATCACATCTCTGAGGAATCTAATACTGAAACTCAGAACAGCAGACCTGCCCGGGGCTGGTGCTGCTGGTGGTGGGGGGGTGGTATCAGTCACACAACTTGCGGTTGTGAGATGAGTCAGTCCTCGAGACACCAGTACAGCAGTGTCCTGTTCTGAAAAGGCGGTGGGAGGGCAGATCCTGTCCAGTGTTTGTTTCACAAAATAATAAAGGAGTGGGAAGAAATTTGAAGGTGATGGACATCATTACTGCTCAGGCTGGTAATGGCTTCCAGGGTGTACGCTTATCTCCAAACTGAAGTTGTATATTTCAATTACGCACAGCTTTTTATGTGTTAAAAGAAAAAAAAGATGTAATGGAAACCTGAAGTGTTAGCAAAGAAAGAGAACTTGGTTCAATGGCAAAGTCAACCAGCTGAATGGATTGTAAGTTAACAAGCGTGTAACAGGTCACTAGCAAAGGGCCCACAGACACGCAGCCCCTACCAGGACCCCCACTACGGTCCCCACCAACGGGTCCGAAGGCGGACGGCTCCCACCCGGGCTGTGCCCACCACGGGGGCCCCGTGCTCACGGCTCCCTCCCGCCCCCCAGGCCCGCGGGGACAGGGCTCCCAACGGGCCGGGCCCGCGCCCACCCCCGGGGCCCGCGCGGGCCCGGCTCGGACCACCCCCAACCCCCGGGGCCCGCGCCCACACGCGGCGACACCCCCAGCCCCCGCCCGCCGCCTTCCGGCAAGATGGAGGCGGGCGCCGCCGCCGACGCCGCCTGACGCGGGCCCGTGACGCCCGTGACGCCCGCCGCGCGCCGCCGCCCCTCCCCCGCTCCCCTCCCCCCGCCGTAACGTCCTGACGCTCCGCAGGGACCCCTGACTGGACGGCGGCGCGCGGCGGAGCGAGAGGCCTCGCCGCGGGGGGCGGCGGGCGCTTACCTGGGCCGCGGCCGGGCCTGCGCGGGCGCCGGCGGGCGGGTGGGTGGCGGGGCGGGCGGCGGGGGCGTCGGCGGCGACCGCGGGCTCCGCTCCTTGTTGGGGATTCGGCGGCGGCGGCGGCGGCGGCGGCGGAGGCCCGGGCGCGCGCTTCCTAGTGACGCAGGCGGCGGGGCCGCGCACGCACGGGCCAGGGCGGGCCCGGAAACTTATTTGGCGCTCGGCGGAGAGGCGGACAGAGCCGAGAAATAAAGCCCGGCCTGGCGCGACGCGCGTGCGCGGGGGCGGGGGCGGGGCCGCGGAGCCCTCGCTGGGTAGCTCGTTCCGCGGCCCCGCCCGCGGGCAGACCTGCGGGGCGCCCACACACCTGCGGGGTCCCGGCCAACCCCTGCGTGGGTACGAGCGGGGGACAACTGCGTAGGAAGACTTGTTTAAAGACTGGGGAAATGTGCGTGAACAGTAGCGACAAAAACCAGATGCAGGGCCGCTCCTCCTCTCGAGCGTGTCGGAGGTCCCTACGCAGAGACGCCGGGAGGGCCTGCGCGAAAAAGCAGCGCGTCCCTACACCCTTCCGCTCGGCGAGCCCAATCCTGCAGTTACGTTTCATTTCTTACAGTAGCAAGCCTTAGGGCTGTGACATTTTTATCTGATCTACGCAGTACTATACAGTGTTTTTTTAAGTGTTGGCCCCCAGCCGCGCTGTCCGTGCTGTAGCCACTGGACACGTGTGCATTTAAAATGAAGAACATGCGGTTTCTCAGCACTGAGCCAGGAAAAGCCCAGGTGTAGGGTTAGGGACGCGCTGAGCACTTTGCGCATGCGCGCGCTCTGGGTAAAAGGCTGGCATATAAAAGGCCTTGGGTTTTCCAGAATGGAAGACGATAAGCATCGTTCAGCTTTTATGGAGTTCCTTTGACTTGGGAGCCAGGTACAACCGGGCCTTGCTGCTTGACTGGAAGGTGCAGTGGAGGCCCCAGGGTGGTGGTTGGTGGGATTCATTTGCCGCGCCGAGAGTGGGGTCAAGTTGTGAAGCAACCTGCTCTTGGCCTGAGGACTTCCGGAGGAAGCCAGCGTGGCGTTGGGCACATTCTTTCATCTTCCGGTGCTCCGGCACTCAGGGTAGTGCCCAGAGCTGGACCGAGGCTGTCAGTTCTCAGAACAGGGCAGGCACACCTGAGCTCTCCTGATCTGTGCAGTATCGTCGCTCTTGCTGCGAGCAGCTGCCCCAAAAACTTGGGTGTGGGATGAAAGGCTGCCGGATCCCTGAGTGCTCCCACTCGGGAACAGAGAAGGCAGGAAACAGATGTCTTGTTAGGGCCAAGGCATGTTTACACTTTAGTAGGAAGACACCTGAAGGCCATCCTGGCACGTTTTCAAGCAAACTTTATTTCAGTGATGTTATAATTAGGAGCGTTGCACTTCCATTCTCCTTTCAATAATGTAGAGTGTACTCAAGCCAGTGATGGGAAAAGTCTTTCTTTTTAAAGATTAAACTGTTGAGGCTGTGTCAGTGCTGGTATTTTATTATCCGGTAAATATGAGCAGGGATGTGCCTTCTCTGTTTGTCATTTATCTGAGTTAGCCTGTCCTCACGTTCTGGACATAGATGCCAATAAAGTCAACGGAGAAGGCCCAGAGGACACTGGTCCTCCCAGGGGACCAGGCCCGTGACATCGTGTCTGCACCAGGAAACTACTGCTCTCCCGTCTGGAGGAGCAACGGCCGCGAGCCCAGGGTCTGTCGGTACACCGGATTCCCTGTCCCCGTGTTTCCACTGCTGCACGACCTCAGTTCTGACACTTGTACCTGAACTCGCCTCTTCTGTCTCCAAAACTGCGAGGTTACAGCACTTGGCTCCACTTGGCTGACACTAGGGACTTGCTTTGGGTGGTGGGGTGCTGGTTCCTCCCCAGGAGCACCCATAGGAGATACCCTGCCCACCCCAGGTCCCAAGGGAAGGGACTTTTGCTCTAGGTTTGTTACAGAGGCGGGGAAACCACTGTCATGCAAGTCGCCGACTTCAGACCCTGCACCCCGAGAGGGGGTGTCATCACCAGGCCCCAAGATGCCCTGTCCTCAGGCTCCAGACCACACAGGAGAAAGGTAGGCCCAGTTGCCCAGCAACCCTGTCCCTTCCCTCCGCAACCCTGCAGGCTCTCACCACTGTGGCCCCGAGCCCCCCATGCCGGAGTAAAGGTTTGGCCAGCACAGGGCGGACCAGCAGCTGATGTAAGAGCCTGTGGCATTCATCAGTAGGGCTTCAGGGCACGTTGCGGCCAACTTTATAAGAAACTACCCCTCATGAAACTTCAGTTCAGTATTAAGGAACAAGCTATTAAGATATGCTTTCCTTTTCCAACCACCGAGCTCCCAGAAGCCAGAGGTTTTTTTCATGTACTGCAACCATTCTATTTTTTTTAAATTTCATTGTTTTTAAAATGTTATGTTACTATGTAATGGGTATATCATTTTAAAACGAATTACTATTTTTTTAAATTTCTGAGTTTTAATTCTTAATGTAACTGTCAATCCATATAATCCACATAAACAAAGCTCTTTAGGGGTCCTCCATAAACGTTTAAGATTGTAAGGGGTCCGTGAAACCAAAAAGTTGGAGTTTCTGCAAAAGTCCTAGTACGTAGCTCATAACAGATGATTATTCAGCCGTTGGAGTGGCACTTCCGAAGATGGGAAAGTGCTGACATCGCTGCACAGTCCTCAGGCCCAGACGCTGACACACATCGCTGCTGACAGGTGAGCCCTCTAGGGGGAAGCAGCTTTGGTGGGTCAAGATTTCTGTCTTTACCTTTGCAGTGATGCAGTGAACATGTGTTAACAGAAAAAAAAAATGTAATAAAATAATGCCTACCCTGTTTTCCTCATAGTGGATATTGTGAAAAGTTGAAAGCATTGTTGCACATAACATGTTACTGACCAGCCTGCAAGTTCTCCCAGGGCACGGGCTGGTCTCCCACCCATCTCCGGTCTCCTTAGTGATACCCACGTAAGTACTAAGCACTCACTAAATTCGTGTTGAGGACACAAATGCATGAATGTTTTAACATTATGAATTATATACCTACAAAACCTGCTGTTTTTGGTTGAATTGTGTCCCCCCAGAGATAGGTTAAAGTCCCAACCCCCAGGGCCTCAGAATGTGACTTTATTTGAAAATAGGGTCCTTGCAGATGTGATTACTGTAGTTAAAATGAAGTCATATTGGATTAGGGTGGCCCCTAATCCAATGGCTGGTGTCCCACGGAGACAGACATGCACCGGGGTAGACAGCCATGTGACCCCAGAGGCTGAGATTGGTGTGATGCATCTACTGGCCAATTGCCAGCATCCAGCTGCACACCGGCTCCAGTTTCTAGTGCCAGGGGAGAACCGCTGCTGTGTGGAGACCATCACAGTGCCAACCACCAGGGGCAGAGGTCCAAACTCTTCTACCCTCCGCATCCTGGCATCAGAGTCGCCAAGGAAAGCACAAGGCAGCCGAGCACCCAGCAGACGTGCTTTACTCACGCAGAGCAGACAGACAAGGTCCTTTCCAGCAGTGGGCCGTGCCCATGCCAGCGGGTGGTTGGCCTGCCTGCACCCCTTAAGCCCGTTCTTAAGTGGCGCTGCAGGGGTTGAAAGATGGTCTTCCCAACAGAGAAGCTAGGAGAGGCAAGGGGGATCCTCCCCTGCTGATTTTGGAGCACAGCCCTGTGACACCTTGACCTTGGACTTCTGCCCTCCAGAACTGTGGGAAAGTAAGTTTCAGTTGTCTTAAGCCCCCCCGTTTCACGTACTTGTTACAGCAGCCCTAGAAAACGAATATAACTGCTCGGTAGCAAAATTATTTTTCTTTAGCAAACAGAGAAACAGCCATGATTTGTATGACTTTTTTCCACCTGACACTGCCTGACAAGGAGATGTGCAGATGGCTGGAGGACGTACCTGTGTGGGGACAGGCATCTGTCCATGCTACCATTCCACCCACTTTGCTGGACCGCCTGTCATGGGGGGCAGGGACACAGAGCCGTGGGGCATGCACCTGGGAGTCTAGGATCCCCCCACATCCTAGCAAGACCCACAGCCCTGAGGTTGCAGTGAGAAGGGCAAGCTTCAGACCTCAGACCCTGACCTTGGGTCCGTAGCACCAACCTGGGCCAGCAGGTAGGCTGGGCCCTGGGGAGAGTAGGGACAGCCCCAGGCCAGCCCCGCCACAGGGCCCTGACTTCTCCCTCCCACGCCTGCTGTCTCCTGGAGCTCCGAAGGGGAAAGTGGGCTTGTGTGTCCTTTATACATTGATTCCTTCAAATCGCTGTTGTCACTAGAACTAGTCATAATCACGGTAAGAAGAGCTTGACAGCTGGGCTCAGTTCAGAGCTGCAGCCACACTCACCACTCACTCCCAGGCAGCGGCCTCCCAACCCATCCCCCAAGGATGCAGGACGTTCACTGGGATGGCGCAACTGTTGCTTAAACACACAGGGTTTTTTTTCTTTAATCGTTCATTTAATTTTAAGTTCACTTTCACTACGTGATGAGATGGGTGCATATTACACTAGGCTTTCACTATGAGAGAGCTGCCACGGCTAAAACAAATACAGCCCTCAGTCCCTTTCCGCTTCCCTTTCTGAGTCCCACAAAAGCCCCATGTGGGCACTGCTGGGTTCCACTCCTGGCTCATTGCTCCCTCTGGAGGGAGGCTATCTGGTGGGTCCCTACTTCCCCCTAAGCCCGCTACAGGGGACCACCCCTTGCTCCCTGGCTTGGCCCCCATAGGTTTCTGTAGGATGTAAGCTGGGGCTTTGAGGGCTGTAGCCACCTGGTTTCTGAGGTGCTGGTCCTGGGTCCTGCAAGAACCTGTAGTCTGTGCCTGCACACTTTCCACCAAGAGGATGGTTGCAGGGCACCTGCCCCCAGGACCCAGCTGTGGGGTAGGACTGCTATGGAGAAGGGGAGGATGCTGCAGTGGCACAAAAAAATGGACAGCCCTCATGGCCAGGCAGGTGGCAGTCCTCAAAGGCCGGCACTGGGGGATGTGGCGGTCCCCGGGGCTGAGGGAGGGGAAGGAGCCCAGTCCAGGAGGGGGTTGGCAGGGAAAGCCTAGAGTCAGGCCTCCAAACTACAGGCTGGCCAGAGGGGGCCATGAGCCAGGAACACCAAGGATGGAACACCAGCATGGGGAGGTGGCTTGGGAATCCTGCCCCTGCCCCCTGTTGTCTGCTAGGGGCTCCCTGAGGGCCACCTGTGACTGTCACTCATAGGTGGCCAGAGGTGAGCCTGAAAGCCCAGTGGCCAGAGCATCGTGGGAGGGCACAGGGCACGGGAAGGGGCCAAGACTCCAAAGGGCTCTAAGGACAGGTCTGCAAAGTGGAAGGAGAGGACAGATGGCAGGAGCTGGGCTTTCCCCACACAGGTGTTCAGCCAGAGGCTCTTGGAAGGAGGGCACTTCTGGAAGGAGGGGCCAGTAGGGAGTGCCATGTTCCCCACAACCGTCTAGGCACAGCAGCCTGCTCTTGGGTCCCCGGTGGAGAGTGCCCACTCCCCTGAAGATTCAAGCCAAGCCACATCCCACACCACCCCCATGCCAGCCACAGGTAATGACTGCAGGTGGTCCATACAGGTGGTCTCAGGACCCCTGGGCGATCACGCTAAACGGTGCTGCCGTCTCCACCCACCAGTTCCACTGCACACGGCTCCCAGGGCTGGTCACCGTGACAGGGAGGTCTGGCCCCACACTGCCCAGAGGTCCGTCTCCCTTTAACTTTTCCTCTCCCTGTGTTGAGCTCCTCTCCGACAGAAAGACATGCACGTGGTGTTGCCTTTGCTTCTTGGTTGGGGAGGGGGGGCTGGCTCAGTGGATGAACCTAAGTGATAAGGTGCTTACAGGACGACCCAGCATAAGGTCCTGTGTGTTCCTGCCACCACCTCTGGATTTACTGAGGTCACCATCACATCTAAGATGGCCACCAAGAGGGGACCCAGTCACTACCCTGCCTGGTACCTAAACTGAGGGACCGTGTGCTACATAGGCCCTGGCGGCTCCTCCAGGGAGAGCCTGTGGTCAGCGGCTGCCACAAGGGCTGGACAGCTCAGGGTGAGGAAAGAGAAGCATGAAGCTGGGACTGCAGGAGGAGAGGGAACAAAAGTCGCATCTAGACAGAGTTGAACAAAACAAAACCAAAACCCGCATGTGTTCTTGTCTCGGCTCGGGATCCAGGCGCCGCGGTGCCCAAAGCCCCTTAGCCCGACATCTCCTCTCGCTGCTCCTTGTTCCTGCGCACTTCGGCCGCATGCAGTTCCTGCGGGGACGAGGCGGGGCTGGGTTGGCGGGTGGGGTCCTGCGCTATCCCCACTCGCAGCGGCAGGGCCCTGCCTCACACCGGACTGGCCCCAAGCAGGAGTTACCGGAGAGCCCGGCTGCGGGAGCGCTGGTGGTGCAGTGGGCAGGCACCAGCCAAAGGAAGGGGTTCCTGGGCGACTTCCCTGGGCCCCAACCCAAAGCAGCTCCTCCCCGTCTCCTAGCGCACACCGGGAGGCGCTTCCTTCCGAGCACGGCCAAAGTAACGACTGTCCTGCGTTACTGCGGTATCGACTGTGTCCCAGCAGGCCCGAATAACAGGCGTTCGTTCGTGCACCGCTGGAGGTGACCAGTAAGAAGTCCGCTGAGTCCCTCCTGCTGCCCCCACCCAGCGCCGCGCCTGGAGCCCCGCCCCTCCCAGCCCCGCCCCGCCCCGCCCAGCCCCGCCCCGCCCCGCCCCGCCCCGCCCCCTCCCAGCCCCAGCGCGCACCTTCTCGCGCAGCCGCTCGCGCAGAGCCGCCAGGTGCGCCTCGCGGATCTCCTTGCTGAGCTCCATCTTGTAGTTGAGCTTCTCCTCCGCCAGGCGGCTGAAGTTGTTGTTCTCCTCCAGCGCCTTATGCAGCACCTCGCGCTCGTGCTCGCGCCGTTCCGCCAGCTGCTTCAGCACCTGCGCCTCCTGCGTCTGCGCGGGCGGCGGGTGGGCGCGCGTGAGCTGCAGCCCGGGGTACCCGGTCCCCAGCCCCGCGCCCCCAGCCCGGACCCCCATCTCGGGCTAAACCCCACCGCGCCGCGCCCCCAGCCCCACCCCACCCCCGCGTACCCAGTCTGTCTCCTCGCGTCCCAGCCGGGCCTCGGGCCCCCAGTCCGGAGCCCCCTGCGCTGCCATTCGGGCGGGCCCAGCGCCCATCGCCCTGCTCTGCGGCCCTCTGGACACATGTCCTCGAGAAACTCGAGACTACACTGTCCTGCGTTGGCGAAGGTGACCTCCTCTCTAGTCCCGGTTTGCCTGGCCTTCCCGAGTGTGAGCACCAGGTGCTGGGAGACTCCTCAGCCCCTACCCTGTCGGTCTGTCCATGGCCGCAGAGCTGCCCCCGCCCCGCTAGGCTGAGGGCGCCCAGGTCAAGAAAGCCCGTCCCCGCGGCTGCTAGGTGGGCCTGCGCGCGCGGCGCTCTAGGAGAATGTTGGAGCAGAGGAGTCTAAACTTGGGGGCTGTCACTGAGCCTTCCGTCTCTTCTTCAAACGTTTGCCCGCTGAACACCAAGGCGGTTCCTAGTGCGCGCCAGGTGCTGAGCTTTCTAAGTGCTGGGGGCGGTGGACGAGCCCCCAGGACTGCTGGGGAAGGCACCGAGCTGGAGTGAGCAGCCTGGGGCTGCTGCAGGAGGAGAGACTGCCTGGTAACCCCGGAAGGAGAGCCTGAGGCTCCCAGGGGTAATTAGTCTCCTTCAGAAGGCCGCTGGGCCCCCATGTGCCAGTCCCTACTAGTAACTTTGTGAAGCCTACGCCCCCAGGTTTCACTGGGACCTGCTGTAAGGTGGATGGAGCCACTGCCCCTGTCCTGTGAGTTTGGGCCCCAGGACCCCAAGACTGACAGCACTTCCTTTTCTGTGTGTTTCAGTCTCGGAGGGACTGGTGTGAGATGAGGGGGCAGAGAGGGCCCTGGAGCCCTCCCCACTTGTCCCGGGGGCTCTCTGAGCTCCCAGCAGGTCCGTGTTTGCAGCCGCAGCACACAGAGGCCCTTCCCTCTCATTCCCTTCCCAGGAGAAGGATGCTTGCCCAGCCTCGTGTCCCAGGGCCACCAACTGACGCCCTCCTGGCCATGGCCAAGGGCACCCCGCCCCTCCAGCTGGCTGCCAGTTGGGCATCCTTTCTCCTTCCTGCCTCTTTCTAATCTCTCAGGAGGAAGTGCCGGGAGCCATGCGACCCTCTCCATCCCAGGCCGACCACCAAGCAGAGGCTTGGAGCACCCTGCAGCTTAGGGTCCGTGTCCACGGCCAGCAAGCCCTCCTGGCCACCTTCATCAGGACAGATGGCAGGCCCTCCTTACCTTCCTCCGCTCCTCAGCTGCTTCCAGCCGCTTCTGCAACTCCTCCAGGGAGGTGTCCTTCCTCTTGGGTGGGGAGGAGAGCACGGGGCTCTCCGGTGACAGGTCGGAAGGGGACTTGAGGATGACCTCAAAGCTCTGGCCAGAGGCCCTTTTGTCCAGCTGCTTCACCTCCATGTCTGTGAGGCAAGAGCAGATGGGAGCTTCAGGAGGGCCAGCGAGGAGGGGGTGGGCTGGGGCATGTTCCCAGCACACATCCAAGCCAAGGGCTGAGTGAGGGGGTGTGGCTGCTCATGGAGCTCCCCCCAGGCCTGAGCCCCCAGACTGGCCCCTCCTCCCAAATGCCCCCTCTCCAGCAGTCAGCCAAGCCAGGGGGTTGAGAGACCACAGGAGAGGGAGCAAGGCACTGGCAAGACACACTCACCCCCATACTGGTAGATGGTGTTGGGGTGCGGCTGCGAGTAGAAGCAGGAGCAGATGAGTGACAGCACAGACAGCTCCTTCATCTTCTCCTTGTAGGCTGTGGGCAGAAGCCAGTGTGAGCAGCCAGCCGGCCGGCCCCTGCCCCACCTCCACCTCCCTCCCCATCACTCTCCCATGCGTCTCCTGCTCCCACATCTCTTCTCTCTTTCTCCTCCCTCCCAGACATTGATTCTTTCCCTGGGCACGCCTCCCTGTGGGCCACCCGCAGTGCCCTCTCTGCCCCTATCTGTCTGTCTGTCTGTCTGTCTCTCCCGCCCTCCTTTTCTCGCGGCATTTTCTGTCTCTTCCCCGTCTGTCTTTTGTTCTTTCTGTATGTCTCTTCCTCGCTCTGGGTCTGTGCTCATCCTTCTGTCTTTCTGGTTCTGCCTGTCACTCTCCTTGTATCTTTCTCTGTGTTTGGTCTTTGTCACTGTGCATCTTGCTGACTTTCAACACACCCTGCCCCTCTCCCCACATACTTCTGCCTACCCCTTCCTACCCTGGCCCTCTCACAGACACTTTTCCCCTTGGGCAGACGAGGCTGACCACATGACTGGGCCGGCACAGACGTGGAGCTTCCGCAGGCAGCACTGTCTTGGGCTGTACATTTGGGCAAAGCCCTCAGACCCTCTTATCTCCTCCCCTTCCGATTATCGTGATAGTAGTGCTGTCACCCCATGAAACCCTGGCCCTGGGCCCTTGGCAGACACACGCTTGTTGCCCATACCCAGGGCCGAAGGGAAGGGAGCTGTCCATTCAGCACCACAGCCCGCCATCTAGCCTTGCCGAGCAGCAAGTACCTACAGCCAGTATGCCTACTGCCCAACCAGAAAAGGAGTCGAGCCTGGAGGCCGAGACCCTGGGCCCTGCCTGGGGGAGGGGAAATGCCCACTCTCAGAATGGAAATAATTGAGCTATTCGCAGCAAGCCAGGCTCCAAAGTGGACACGTTAGACCAGTGTCTCATCAGTACTCAGAAATCCTGTATGCCCAATGCTGTCACCCTCACTCAGTTACTGGGCCCAGGTGTCTGTAGTGACTTGTCCAAAACTCCTCGAACACAATCCCAAGTGGCCTGTGTTCTTTCCACCACTCCAGCAGGTCCAAAGACGAGGAGGCTCAGAGAATCATGTGCGGCCTCCCTGGCTGGACAAGCAGGTATAAGTCTCCAGAGAGACACTCCAGGGAGAGGGCATCTGGCTTCCAAGAAGGGAAAAGCATGCAGTTACCTACAGCATTCTTCAAAAGGGCAGACAAGAATTTGGACAAGTGTATCGAGGGACAAGAAACCTTCTGATCAAATTTCACACAAGATAGTGTTTTTAAAATGAGTGAACATGCAATTGGGGAAAGCATTGTGTAGAAACAGGACACAGGAGAGAAACGATCAGGCCCTGGTCTGAGGGGACACTCCCAGGGAGCAGGGTCCTCCTGTGACCAGCACAGAGAATGAGGTCATTTGATGTAAACATCCTGATGGCCCAGACTCTTTGGGAGAGAGCCCGAGAGGCTGAAAAGAGAACACAAAGGTATCCTGGGCAAGCTCCCCAAAGGGAGAGCCTTTGGGGAGCTTGTGGGGGTGGGGCAGGAGCAGGGCAAAAACACATCCTAGTCATTTGTTTTAAGAGGGTGGAAGGGAGCGAAGGGAGGGCCAGGTGGGGGCATGCCTCAAAGGGAATTCTGGTCTGCCTTGTCAGTTTTATTTTTTTACAAGCAGAATCTATTTATGTATTACTTATGTTATTAGAAATTAACTTCAAAAAGGAGGCAAAGGTGTACATGACAGGGCATGTGATGGGAGTTAGAGGGTATAAGGCCAGGCAGAACCAGCTCACCAGGGGCAGAAGACCAGGAGACACTTGGATGTGTGGAGAGACTGCAGAGGTAGCCAGCCCTGTGCTCAGAAGGGAAGGTGGGGAGGGGAGCAAGAGGGGGTCTGGATCAGGGGGCATACCTGGGTCCTGGGAAATGCCAGGGAAGAGGGGACCCCATCTAACCCTGCCAGCATCTCCCACCCTGGGAACAGACACCAGCCCTCAATCCTGACCTTTCAGATTGTCCTTCCTTATCACATGTCAAACCTCTGAACGGCTTCACCTACAGGCCAGGACCCTGGGGCCTCACAGCTGCTCGAGCTCCTCTCTGAAATGTTCCCGGGGAAAAGGAGCTGTGATTCATTACAGACAAAGAACAAGTTTACGGACAGATGCCAGGAGGGCTCCCCTCCAGGGAACTGTCACTTTAGCACTGCACTGTCAGGAGAGAGGGTACACAAACGGGGCTGGAGACGGAGGTCACGCTGTGCCCAGGGGATGTGTCTACCTGGGAAGTGAGGGACTGTGTCCTGCAGCTGCAAACAGGGACACTGCTCAGTGTCTGAGGGCCACAGAGCTTCCCCAGGTTGGTTTCTCCCAGGTGATGGCCTGTGAGCAGCTTCCTTCCCAGAAAACCCGTCCTCATGAAGCCAGGTGGGAGGAGGCTTGAGAGTGAGGCCTGCTCTGTGGTCTGGCTGCAGGTCAGAGGGGACTGGCTGGCAGATGGGAATTGGCAAATGTGGAGAAAAGGAGCACGGGGAAACCCGCATGTGTGCTGGAGAACAGGGCCGGGCTCAGCTGCAGGCAAGGCAGGCTGTGCCCATCTTTTTAGAGCTGGAGGCGCTTAAAGGTCATATGTCATTGCAGAGAGAAGAGGTCGAGACCCAGGCCCATCCAGGCCACCTCTCCACAGACATAGCTCAAGCTGGAAGGCCCCCAGGGCCTCGAGGCATGGCCTGCCTTTTCTACCCCCTCAGGACCCTTCCTTCTGCATCACTGGCTTCAGGGGGTCATTAGAAACAGGTCTCTGCCATGACCCGGACGGTTTTCATCTCCCTCTTATATTAAATGTTAAATATGCAAAAATGCACATTGGCCTTTGGATCCTGGATCCTGGATGAACACGAGTTAGAAGAAGTCACCAGGCCAGCCTACAGCAGCATGGTAATAACACTAATACACTGGCACCCATCCTCCCAACAGACCCTCAGGACCAGCCTCAGCCTGCCCCAGCAGACACCCTTATCAGCCTCACTTCTACAGAGGAGAAAAGGAGGCTCGGAGAGGGCGAGTGGCCACCCAGAGTCACACAGCATGCCGTGTTGGGTCATGAGCCCAGACCTCTACTGCACTTTCCTGTGGGAGCCTCATAGGGGCAGGGCTCTGTCCAGAACTGGGAGGGCAAGGGACCCACGGGTGCCCACTCACCCCTAGGAGGGCTCTGGGGGCTGCCGCTAACTGCTCCCCAACAAAGGGAGCTCATTGCCACTCAAGCTGCCCCTCTCTCACAAGTGGGAGTCACCTCCAACAGTGCCAGGAGCCCAGCATGGGGGAAATGGCTGGCAGGAAACTGGTGAATACGGCTACAGAAGTCACGCTGCTTGGCACGGACTTGGCACTCACCTTTTGCCAGGCATCAGGCCAGGCACCTTTCCTGAAGTAGCTCACTCAGCCCTCAGCACAAGCCTAGGGGAGGTGCTGTCACTACCTTCCCCATCCCAATGGGGAAACTGAGGCACTGAGCATTTGGTAGCAGATGCAAGTCCTCGTGGCTGATGGAACCGCATAAGGTGCTGCATGAACGAGTCTACGAAAGGGTGTGAAGAGCTGAGCACCTGGCAAGGACACCAAGAGCTGGCCACGGCTTCCCAAGTAAGTCCAAGAGCTCAGCCCCTCAGGGACACTCATGGCAAAGGCGGTGGGGAAGGTTTTCAGTCTACACGGGAAGGGAAAGCTGCGGGCAGTCCTGCAGTGGCTATGGGACCATAACAGATGCTGACTCTCCGCCCTGGTCACCAAGACCACACACAGCCTACCAGTGAGCACGACAGGCACCCTCCACAGCACGAAGGCCGCGGCTGTTCCAAACAGAGAAGCCACAGCTGGAGTTCATTTAAACTGGTTTGGCCGCCCTTACGCACACTCTCAGGTGGCCACTTCTGGGCCAGGCCACTGTGTTATCAAACTTTGATGGGTGGAGAAGCTGGTGGTGAGCATTCTGTGGGGTGGCACTTGTGACGGAACCGGAAAGACCCAGCCCCTGTGGGGTAGGCCAGGGGGAGGCTGTCCAGCTGGCACTGCAGCCTGTCTTCCAGGCGGAGAGCATGCTGGACAAGATTAATCAACTGCATTTATGTTTTCCTTTTTGACACCAATGGCAATTCGGACACCCAGAAAAATCATGGGACCAAGCGTGAATCAGCAGTGCCCCAAAGTCAGGCAAAGAAGAGAGGGCTGGTGTCGGGGTTTTGAGGTCAGAGGGTGTCTGTGCCCAGCTCTGAATGCCATAGAAGGTGAGGCTTTGGCTGCATCCCTTCACCGCCTAATCTCAGCCTGCTTACTTGTCAGATGGGTGGCAGGAATGAGGCCTATTGACCAGGATTTTCACTAACAGGGTGAGTGAGAGAAAAGGCTGACTTCCCCTAGTGGCTGCCCCTTGTCCCGCAGCTCAGGCACAGGTGGTGAGCAAGGATCCCCTCAGGGGGGACATGGCAGCACTCTGACCACCCTCATTTGATGGAGGAGGGTATCATTCTGCCCAAAGCTAGTCCCAATATCTCTGTGAATGTCAGCGAGAGGGCAGGGGGCCAGATGAAGCCCAGAGGGACTAGACTCTCAGAAGGGGTGGGGAAGGGGTGTAGTCAGTGACGCACGGTTGTCCCTTCCCAGACGGATGCAGAAGTCACCGGGGTCCTGGAACCCGGAGGGCCTGAGGGGCGGGGTCAAGGAGAGGCACACGTGGGTAGGCGGAGCTCTGGAATCAGGTTAGCTAAGGAGAGCGGATCACGACCACCTGCCCCCAGGACCGAGGGAAGAGTGGGCAGGAGTGCAGTTCCTGGTCGGAGGGGGAGACGGCGTAGAAGTGGGGGGCCGCCTGCCCCTGCCGTCCCAGCGCCGAGCGCAAAGATGAAGCTGGTCCTGGGGCGGCTGGAAAGAGCAGACTGTTCTGGGGGAGAGCGAACCCCGCGTCCTCGCTCTGGGGGTCATCTGGCAGTTCCCCCACGTCCAGTATCTGCCCGGCGTCCACCACCTCACCCGGCCCCGTGCCCGCCCCTCCGCCGCAGCTCCGCGTCCGACTTGGGCCAGGAAGGTGGGGGATCGTTGCCCTCGAAGGCGGTGGATTCGCAACTTGGGTGTCGGGCGGCTGGGAAAGGAGGCGCAGACCACCCCATCCTGGGCGTGCTTGGAAACGGCGGCAGCCCCTCCCCCATCCAAACCCCGCTGCGCATAGGGCGGTGGCTCTTTTTAACTAGAACGGGTGGCACCATGTCGCAGAGGGTGGTCCCCGAGCTAGCAGCAGCGAGGGGAGGGGGCAGCGGCGAAGTGCGAGCGCCGCTCTCCCCGGTCCCAGCTCGGGTCCCTCTCCCCGTCCTATCGCAGCACCCCCTCCCGGGCGCTCCATTGGCGCAGGGAGAGCCCGGCGCCCCGCCGGTCCTGGGCTGGGGCTCCCACAAAGGTTCCCACCCTCTTCCCTGCCCCCCGCAAAGGCGCGGTCCAACCAGGGTCTGTGGTCGCCGGACGCGTCAGGGGACCCCGTCTGCACACGCGAGCGCTCCCACCCAGGGTAATCGGCCGCGCCCCTATCCTGGGAGCCACCCTGCCGCAGTCGTTCCAGGCCCTACACGATGTCGCCCCAAAGGGCAGTGCGACCCCGCGCCCAACGTCCCTACCCCGGGCGCTCCCCAGGTCGCGGGCCCTGCCCAGCGGCCCACGCCCGCCAGGCCGGAGCCTCAATCCCAAGCCTTAGGGCACCGGGTCGCCCCAACACGCGGCTCTGAACCCAGACGCCTGCGGGTTCGGCCCAGTCGCGCCCTGAGCCCTTGCAGTGCGCGGGATCGAAGATGGGAAAACAGAGCCTTCGGTCAGCCCCAGCCTCAGGCGAGGCCAGACAATGGCCTCTGCTCAGACCTGACGCGGGGCCGGGCGCCTACCGGACACGGTGCTGGCCATGGTGCTGGCGGCGGCGGGGGCTGCGGAGGCCGAAGAGGCGCGGGCGGCGGCGGGAGCAGCAGTCGGCTGAATGCTGCAGTGCTGGGGAGGGGAGGGAGGAAGGAAGGGAGGGAGGCGGCGCGGCGAGGGGTAGAGAGAGAGCGAGAGAGCGAGAGAGAGCGAGAGAGAGCGAGAGAGAGCGAGAGAGAGAGAGAGAGAGAGAGAGAGAGAGAGAGCCTGCCTATAGCAGGGGCTGCAGCCGTCAGAGGAAGACCGGTGACGGAGGGGGAGGGGAGAGCAGCCTGGGACGCAGGCGGAGTACTGCAACGAAATGCCCATCCTCCCACCGCTCACCGCAACGACCTGCCGCTCCCTTAACTTGGCTTTGTGCAGGCTGAGGGGTGATGATGGAGACAGCCCCTATTCCCCAGGATGGGCCCAGCAGGAGGGGATGGCTTCAACCTGAGGGTGGGGTCGGAGATCGCTTCACTGAGGCAGCTGGAGGCTGGGAGGCACCTTCTGTGTGGCCAGGTCTGTGCTGAGGGGAAAGTGTGTCATGGATGGTGGAGTGGGGGCTGGCCTGGAAGCCCTCTAAGAAGCATCCTGAAGGGTAAGCAGATTCTGAGGCAGAGAAGAAGCAAAGTAGGGGTGGTGCCCAAGGGCCTAGGACAAGGGCTTCGAAGGTAGAGGCGGGTTCCAAGCCCAACTCTGACAGCCACTTGCTGAACTCTCTGGGCCTCCATTTCTCAGGGTAAGATGACAATGACGTCCCCAGGTGACGGAGGACAGGTGTACACATTGGTCAGTGGGCGGGTGGGCGCTCTGCCTCCACTCCTCCTCTGGGCTCAGGGTTCTGGTGGGTTCCCACAAGAGAGAGCCTGGCAGAGACAGTGGGTCAGTGGAGCCTGCAGCGAGGCCTCTCCTCACTTTGAATAGGCAGTCAGACAGGTGAAGTGTCATTCCCATTTTGGGGACAGAGCCATCAAGGCCGAGAGAAGTGCTTGCTCCACAAGCAATTCAATCCCAGGGCCAGGAATAAAACTCTGGGAAACCTCGGGAACCTGCAGAGAGATGAGGTAGGCTCAGAAAGGTGAAAGACGGGCAAACCTAAGGGTCAGAGTTGCCTGGTAGAGGGCCAGCAGGTATGTACATGACCACACCTTGATGTGCACACATGGCGCGCGTGTGGCTGGCTGACATCTGTCCAGTGGTCCGCATGGTGTTGTGTCCACTGTGGGAGGCCCACAAACCTGCCAGAGCACATGCTCAATTCCAGTTATTGGCTTGGTCAAGATTCCTGTGCCTGTCGAGTGGGACTTGCTATGGCCAGCCTCGGTTTCCCTTCCCTCTCATCTCTCAGGGCTAGGTTCAGTACAATGACAGTTATGTATTATAATTTATGAGGCTGGGAAGTCCCTACTTGTGATGTATGACCAGGCAGCTCATGCCTCAGCTCAGGGTCTTGGGGCCCTCAGCTCCAGCTCTGGCCCAGAAGCCTGCCACGTGTCTGGATGCTGGCCTTCCCTTCCTTGGCCTCCTGGGGGGATGAACACTGCTGCTCTCAGAAGATGGGGGTTGCGGAGGTGAAGAGGGTGACTCCTGACTCTGAGACTTGCCAGCTGCTGGCTTTGCGTAGTCTACTAACCACCCACCCTGTGCTTTGCTCCCTCACCTGTAAAATGTGGACAATAAAAGAATTTATCTCAGAGGTTGTTGGAAGGACAATCATGTCAGTGCCTGCACAGATGGTACTGAAGCCGGTGGCTAGTGAGAATTCAGCGAGTGTGTGGCCAGATCTCCTCATCTTCTCTAAGCTTCCTGCTGAGAGTCTAAGACAGACACTCCACAGGCCCCTCACTAGAACAGGCGGGTGAGGGTGGATGCCAGCTTATGTCACACGCTTCCCCAAGCATGATCTCACACACTAGCATGGACACACATGTGGCATAAACGCTCCATCAGCGGGAAAACAGCTGGACATTAAATGAGCCCATGAGAAGCTCTGAAATCAGCATTGTCAGCTGGCTGTGGGCCGTGACTTCAGCATCAATTTCTTCCTGGTGTATTTAGAACATGCTGGGGTCACCTACACAAATATCTCTGACTCCACAGAGCTGTGCAGATTTCTGGGACCCCCTGTTGGCTGCCAGCTGCTGCTGGGTGCTGGGGCTTCAGAGCGGCCCACCCTGACCAGTGGGGGGACATTGACCAGAAAAAGCGGTTGGATCCAGGGGACAGTAAAGAGAGGAGCTGGTGAGGCTCTCAGGAGCCAGGTCATGGCAAGGGCATTTGCGGTTTTAAGGAGAGTGATCCGGCTCAGACTCCGGTCTTAAATAGAGTTGTGGGTTTTGCAAGAAAAGAAGGGAAACCAATTAAAAGGAAGTACAATTGTCCAGGCAACGGCGGTGGCTTGGCCCAGGGGAGGGTAGTAGAACGAAGAACCTGGTGGGGACGAATGACATCGACGGAGGAGACCGGCGAGACCCTAAGTTCCTGCTCACGAGGGATGGAGGTGCGGGTCCCCGGGCTCAGGGTCAAAGACAGGGGCAGGTGGGGCCTGGAGTCCAGCGCACGCGCGGCGCGGACCCCTCGGCTGGGAAACGGTTTCCGCTGGGAGCACCGCGCCGCGGACCGGAACTAGAGGCAGAAGCGCCTCACGTTTAGTGACGAATGCGCGCCTAAGCCCGCGAAATCTGAACCGGCTGACGGCGGAGGACGCGCTGGCGGTGCCTCGGCAGGACTGGGGTGAATTCCTGCTGATCCCCGTTCGGGGAAAGCTCCGGGTGGAGACAAGTGGGCAGTGAGTCGCGGAGACCCTGGAACTGGTACTTTTACCCGAGCGGCGGCTTCCTAGACTACAGCTCCCGGCAGGCCCCGCGCCGCCCTCGGGCCCGCGCGTCGGCGATTTGGCCGCGCTGCATTCTGGGGCCGGCAGTTTTCCTGCGCTCATGGGCTCTGGGTGCCGCCGCGCATTGCTGAACCGGTCTCTTGGCGGTGGTTTCTTTGTGACCCGGCCCTGCAGGAAGGGCGGTCAATCCGTGTTTAGGTGAATGGTCTGTTAGTCTCGGCGTCCAGGCGAAAGTGAGGCCTACAGACGTTGAGTTACTTGCTGGGGGCCACACGGAATCGCATCCCAGGTCAGAGCAGGCACACGTGATCTGTCGCTAAACCTGGTTGCTCACTTGGGAGACGCGTGTAGCTCCGGGGCTGGGGAGCAGAGGGTTGGGAGATGCAGGGGTAGGAGGTTCAGACAGGCCCAGGCTGGGGAGGGTGCTGCTGGAATCTGGTGTCTGAAGTTCTGGTGGAAGGAAGTGAATTAGTGTTGCTGGTGGAGCTGGGGGACTGTGCCGGCGGCAGCTCCTTTTGTCTCCGAGCCCGGCAGCCGCTCCCCGAGCCGGATGGGGTTGTGGAGCGCGGAAGAAGAACAAGGCAGGGCTGACGCTCAGTTCTGGACCTCCCAGAGCTCCTTGTGATAGGATGTCCGTGGCGGGGATGCCAGAGAGGGGCAAGTGGCCTGGCTCCCTAGACAGGCTGGCTACAGTCTTGTCCCCACCTCTGTGCCCTAGGGGTTCCTCTGGAGAACAGCATCATGTCCCAACGCCAAGGGCTGGTATCACTTACCTGGTGTGGCTGAGACCCACACAGCCTGCATTTCAGCCACCCTCTGTGCTCTCCCGAGGACAGGCCAATATGCCCAAGATAACCCTGAACGGTGTGATGGTGGATTTCCCTTTCCAGCCATACAGATGCCAGGAGGAGTACATGACTAAGGTTCTGGAGTGTCTGCAGAAGGTAAAGCTACAGACTGAGGGGTTTGTACCCAGGGGATGGGTCAGTGTGGGCAGAGCTGCAGCAAAGACGTGACATTCTTTCACCGCCCTAGTCACTCTGACCAGGTCCTGTTGGGTGAAAGGGATCCTTCTGGACATGGGATTCCATCATAAATAGGGCCGATGTTCTAGGTTGGTTAAGGGCGACAATAAGGAAACAAGAAAAGACCATTCTCAGTGGTAGTTAATGCTGTGAAGAAAAGACATTAAGTGAGACAGGCTTGGGAGCAGCTGTGCGGCCTCTCTGAGGAGGTGGCATTTTAGCTGAGGCCAAGTGACAAGGAGCAGCGGGGCCCTTTGTAGATCTGGAGACAGTATTTCACCTGGAGGGACAGTGGCACCCAGCCCTCATTCTGGAAGGTCTTTAAACCTCAAGGGTGCATAGGAGGGTGGGAGGGGTGCAGCTTGCTCTCTGCGGGGTTTCTCAGGGTGCCTTCTTACCCTGCTCAAGCCCCCAGCTTGAGGGCTGACTGCTGCAGGGGTCCTGCTGCAAGGAGCCTGCGCCCATTTCTGCGGGGGTTGGGAGGGCAGCCTTGCAGGTCTGTCCCCGTGTCTCCCCAGGTTTCCTGCTCAGGCTCGCATGGCAGACCTTTGTAGGCCATGGGTTCCATCCACTAGTGTGAAAGCCTGCAGCCAGCTCACAGAACAATCTCCTGTTTTGAGACTTGGCACCTAATTAGTCATCTTACTATTTATATTAGGCTGAAAAATGCTCTGCAGATGGTTTGCTAATGAGGGCTAAATTGCCCCACAGCTCCTGGTCTGAGAGTGAAAATGGGGCTGTGCCTGAGCGGGCTTATCTCAGGCGGGCTGTGGCCTGCTGCGTCTTACCCCACTGCCCTGTAACCCTGTGCCTACCCCATTCAGAAAGTGAACGGCATCCTGGAGAGCCCCACAGGTACAGGGAAGACCCTGTGCCTGCTGTGTGCCACGCTGGCCTGGCGGGAGCACCTCCGCGATGCCATCTCTGCCCACAAGATCGCTGAGAGGGTGCCAGGGGAGCTCTTTCTCCATCGCCCCTTATCATCCTGGGGGAATGCTGCTTCAGATGGAGACGCCACAGGTGACGCTCCTTTCAACCCCTCCTGGCCTTCCCTGGGAGGCACGGAAGGGATGGAGCCCGCGGGCTGGGCCCTGGGGCAGAGCTGAACGGGCAGTGTTGTAGCTGTAAAGCCAGGGTCTGAGCCCTAGGCCAAATTAGGACACTGCTGATACCCAGTTAACCCCCTCCTGGGAAAGAGTGTCAGGTAGGACGCTTTGCCATCTGAAGGGTGGCGTGAGCAGAGGGCCCCGGGTTAGCAACACGTGGGATGTTGTCTCAGGGGCCCTGACCTGTTCTGCTTCCTTGTACCTGGCCAGCCTGCTCCATGGACATCCCAAAGGTCATTTATGCCTCCAGGACCCACTCGCAGCTCACGCAGGCCATCAGCGAGCTTCGGAACACCTCCTACCGGTGGGTCAGGCAGTGCTCACCCCGCCTCAGGGTTGTGTGGGGGTGGCCTCGGTTGAGGGTCTTCTGCCTGGACCGCGCCCAAGGGCACGCTGTCATGGCAAGGGCCAACTGTCTTCGAGTCTCCGTGCTGACCTTGCTTCGCACCCCAAGCTCCTTGCAGGCTGTGAGTGTGCCCCACCTGGCCTCCCATGTGAGGGAGCTTGGAGACAGCAGGGTCACTATAGATGCCCACGAGTCTGCTCCCATCTGCCATGTCTCCTTGTTCACCCTGGGCCATGCCACAAAGAAAGCCCCTCCTAAGTCTGGGGCACATTCTGGCCACGGCCTCTCCCTCTGGCTGCCCGAGTGAGCCGCGGTTCCCGGTGCTCCCGTGTGTCCCCACACAGCTCATGCTGTTGGACGGCACTGTGTGGACTGCACGGCTCTCTCCCCAGGCCCAGGGTGTGCGTTCTGGGCTCCCGGGAACAGCTGTGCATCCACCCCGAGGTGAAGAAGCAAGAGAGTAACCATCTGCAGGTGGGCTGCTGGGCCACCCGCCCATCCTGTGGTTCTGCTGGGTGGTGCTGCCAGGCTCAGAGCTCCCGGCTGTGCCTCTGGGGGACAGTGGGCGAAGGGCTGGTTGGGGTGGAGCCACCAGGGCAGGCCGTAGATTCAGGCAGCACAGCCGGTGGCGGGCCCATGGCCATAAAGCTAGCTGAGACCGTGTCCTTTCTCTCCCAGATCCACCTGTGCCGCAAGAAGGTAGCGAGCCACTCCTGTCATTTCTACAACAATGTTGAAGGTAAGGGGCTCCTAGGAGCTGCTCCTGCCGCGAGTCATTATGCAGCAGGGTGGGGGGGAGAGGGCTGAGCCTGGTGGCCCCACGGCCTGCTGGCTCTCGCCCCTTGGGACTTGTGTGGCTGCAGCAGCCTCAGCTGGGGAGGCGGGTGCCCACACGTCTCCTGACTGGGGACCTGTGTGGGACGGCGTGTGGAGAGCTCACACGGTGGGCCTGAGGCTGCCGTCTCAGAAGGCCCGCTAGCGAAGCTGCCTCACCCATCTGGGAACATGGATTTTGGGGGTCCCCACCACCCCCTGGGAGGAGGGGCTCCCTGGGCCTAAGCTGCCTGCAAACAATGTGGTTTGTGCTGAGCACCTGCTTCCCTCTGGGAGTCTGGAACTGAGTGCCTGCCAGGGAGGGGCGCCCACGTGACTCGCCCCCAGGAGAAAAAGCCTGGGTGCCGGGTCTCAGGTGAGCTTCCTGGGGTGCAGCATTCTGGGGAGTTAGCCGGGGAGGGTTCTGGAAGCTTGTGCCTGGTCTCCTGGACTCCTTTGCATGCTTCTTCCTTCTCGGATTTTGGGGGGTGTCCTCTGTTCGTGGATTTTGGGGGTTGTGCTTTCGCTGCGATGCATCACCGTCAGTGCATGGGTGTGGCTCTGAGTTCCTGATGGCCTCCTCGCTGGTCCTCCAGCCTTTGGTGCTGTGGGGTGAACAGCCACATCTGTAGATGGTGACAGTACTGAGCACAGGTGACGACAGCTGCCCTGGTGCTGCCTGATGTGCGTGCCCGCAGGTGCCGTGGGAAGGGCCAACTGTCCTCCAGTCTCCGTGCTGACCTTGCTTCGCACGTGAAGGGGACCCTATTCTCTTCTTGCCAACTTTCCTGGGGCCCTCACGCCCTAATCTCGGCTTCTGCCCTGGGGGACTGCCCCTTGCGTCTGTCAAGATGTCTGGAGCCAAAGGCGATGCCAGAGGCCTGTAGGGTGTGGCCTCTACCTTTCCCGTCTGCAGTCAGGGCTCTGTGGCTCGGGTGGTCAGCTTCCCTCTGTTTCCTGACTCAGGGTGGGGTCTCAGACTCTGCCACAGAGGTGTCATGGGCCCTGAAGCATTCTCAGGCACTGGTGGTCTGCAGGCCACCGTCTGTATGGGGTTTGGCGTGTCCAGTGTGCCAGGCCTGTGGTAGCAGAGGGTTAGGACAGCACTGTCCTCCCAGAGGCCCAAGCTGGGGGTCCCCCACCTCCAGCACCAGGGTCCCTGTACTCTGCCCCTTGGAGAGCCAGGGTGGGCTCAGACCCTCCTCAGGTGTGACTGGCTGCGAGTGGGGCTGCACAGGGTCCCGTCTCCCGCGCATGGGGCTGCACAGGGTCCCGTCTCCCGCGCATGGGGCTGCACAGGGTCCCGTCTCCCACAGCTTGGCCACCTGCACAGGGTCCCGTCTCCCGCGCATGGGGCTGCACAGGGTCCCGTCTCCCGCGCATGGGGCTGCGCAGGGTCCCGTCTCCCGCGCATGGGGCTGCGCAGGGCCCCGTCTCCTGCAGCTCGGCCACTGGCAAGGATTCAGGCTCCCGGAACTCGCTCCTCGTCCCCGTCTTGTTTGCTCTGGTTTTTGGTCTGGTGGCACCGAGGACCCTTGGGACAGCAGTGAAGGGCACGTGGGAAGAGTAGTGCAGCCGCCTGGCCTGCAGTGACCCTGGACGAGGGCAGCCCTGGTTTCTGTGGCAGCGGGTCTAGATCCCAGGCAGAGCCCGCTGACTCTCGCTCTGCTTCCTCTGTGTGTTAGGCCTGTGGGTATCGGGGTCCTCTGAAGGCGTTCTTTCCCCTGGGCCTTGTCCCCCCTCTGCTCACAGCCCTCCCCCCTCAGCCCTGCCTTTGCCGGGCCCTAGCATTGCACCCGTATGTTCCGTGGAGTTGTCCCCTCTGCCCCACCATGGCCACCTTCCCATCCACATACCTGACAAAGGGGGTGGCGTGCCGGAGCCCCGCTCACCGTGTACCAGTGCCTTTGAGCAGCTCTGGGAACTGCTACAGTCTCTTGTCCACAGCTGCTGTGGGTCAGCTCACTCACTCTGCTGGTCCAGCCCTCACCTGCAGCGTCTCTCACCTGCACTGTCCCACACTTCACTTGGAGGGTCCCTGAGCAGGGAGGGGCCAGGGGAGGTGGGGGTGGGGCTGAGGTGGAGCTTTCAGCCCACAGCAGGGGCGCATGTTGGCCCCTGGGCTGCAGAGCCCATCCCCGCTGCCCAGGGCAGAGCAGGAGAGGCTGTCCCACATAGCCTGCTGGCTGCAGCCTCCAGCTGTCTCCTCCCCAGGCCCCAACCCACCTGCTCTTCTCTGGCGCTCGCTGCCAGGGCTCTTGAGGGTGGGCTCTGCTCACTGTAAACCTGAGCGTGCTTGCTGTGTCTCAGCTTCCCCTCCCCCCCTCCTGTGGGATGGGAGTGGGTGTCTCTGGCAGCTGCCCAGCCCTTGGAGGGGAGAGAGGTGGGCAGAGAGGGTCTGAGAAGAGAGGGAGGCTTGTGTGGGAGGAAGGAGAGACAGAGCTAGAACCGGCCTGGCATTCGTCCTGGAGGGCAAGCCCACGTGCAGCGTCTCTACCCCAGGCAGCTGTGGGGGAACCTCCTTGTTCCCCCCACCCCCCTTACAGCCTTGCAGCATGTGGATTGGCTGGTCGGTTGCTATGGCACTGCGGAGTGGATGCTTTCCCTCCTCCCCCTCGCCTGCTGCCTCTGGGGAGCCTCTGGGGCGCCTCTGGGGCTGGGGCTGGTACCTGCCACAGTGATGCCGGGAGCCCTGGGCCAGTTTGCTTGTGTGGCTGCCCTGAAGCCATCCGGGTACTTCTCAGCAGACACCCCCTGGTCCGGCCCACTGGGGGCCTGTTCCCCTTCCCGAGGCCCTTTCTGCCAGGGCCACCCTGAAGAAGGGGCCCTGGGGCTGGCAGGCCTTGGGTGGGCTGTGCCCTCAGCTCCGCCGTCCCTGCACGTTCCTGGCAGGCAGTGCCACCCGCATTGCTGCCCTGCTCTGTGGAAGCTGGCTCTCCTTTAGAGGGAGATGTGGGAAAGTGGGGTGCATGGAAGCCACCTGCTATCGGACTGCATCCTGGGTAGATGGCTCAGGGCTTGTGGGAGACCCTGTGTCCTTGAGCCTGTCAGGGGCAGCAGTGACAGGCTGAGGGCTCACCCTCTACCCCATTCCCGTGGTCCCTTGGGGACCGCATCAGCATCCATCTCCGATTCGTGCTCGGCTTTGGGCTACTGGTCACCTTCTGGGGTACAGAGCAGGGCTTCCTCAGGAGCACGTCCCCAGGGGACCCTAAGACCCAGAGGATGGGTTCTGGTGAGTCCCCAGGTGGCTTGGGTGCCCCAGTCCTGCCCCGAGGGAGGGTCTCCGGTTGGTGCACCCAGTGCGCCCTGTGTAGGAACCATTCTGTCCTGGACGTCCCCGGGGTCTGGGAGACTCTGGGCAGGAGAGCGTGTGTTTACTGCTGCGTGTGTCCCCAGAGAAGAGCCTGGAGCAGGAGCTGGCCACCCCCATCATGGACATCGAGGACCTGGTCAGGAGTGGGAACAGGCACAAGTAAGACACTCCCAGCGAGGCTGCGTCCGCCACGTCCTTCCAGCCGGTTCTCCCACGAGTGGAGGCACACGTTTCTTTCCTCCTTTCTTTTCCTTTTTGAATCGTGAGACCAACACTTGTTCAGTAGTTCTAAGCGGTCCTGAGGACTCGAACGTAGGAAGGGGACCTCGCCCTCCCACCCTCAGCCCCCCAGGTGGCCGCTGTGCGTGCGCACTAGCCCGCTGGCCACCTCCTCTCTGGCTTCACGCTGTGAGGAGCCAGACGTTTGGTTTCTGATGACCTCACTGGCCTCCCCAGGAACAGGGCTGGGGTTTTGGTGGTGTGTGTTTTTCACTAGGTGAGGCACTGACAGGACTGACACAGTCTGAACGCAGTGCCGTGGGCTGTTCTGCTGGCCCCAGGCTCTGGCCGTCAAGCCTCCGTGCAGTGCCCATCGGGACCCAGCGTCCCGCCCGCCCGGCCGCAGCCCAGGGTCACGGCACATCCTGACTGCCGGCCTCGCCTCGGCCCGTGGGAGCACTGCGGTCCTGCACGTGCGGCTCACGTGTTCCCCGTGCCCCCCAGGCTGTGCCCGTATTACCTGTCCCGGAACCTGAGGCAGCAGGCGGACATCATCTTCATGCCGTACAACTACCTGCTGGACGCCAAGGTGAGGCCTCAGCCCGTGCTGCTGGCCACTGATGGCGGGGCGCCCCGGGCTTGTGAGGGGCCGTCAGAGCCTTTGCTGGTTTAGGGCCTGGGATCAGACCCTTGCTCGGGACAGCAGCCCGCCTCCCTCACTGGTTAGGGCTCGGTGTCCAGCCTGGGCCGAAGGCTGGTCATTTGGGCAGCTCGGCTTCTGTCTTTCTAGTCGGACCCTGGGGCAGCCCAGGGAGCGTCCTCAGGCTTGGCCTTTAGGAAGACGTGTACACGGCTTCCTATTTTCACATAGAGCATCACGCTGCATGTGTTCAGCGGCTGATAGTTCTGTAATGATAACCCGTGGGTGTGTCCCTGCCCGGGGCTCATGTTGACAGTTGCGGTGCTGAGCACAGGCCTGGGTGGAGAGGCAACAGTGAGCAAAACCAGGGTAGTGGGTGGAGCGCTGCTTCCAGTGGGGGGTGGACAGCAAGGGTCAGCACAGCAGCCGGTAGGGCCTAAGGGCCGTGGGGAAGTGAGCGAGGGGGGGAGGTGGCGCTAGCACGGGTACAGCTGGGGCGAGGGGGGAGCACAGGGGCTCCTGAGGTGCCCGACTCGGGCACAGCAGAGTGGGCTGCTGAGTGGCTGCATGACCCTGCTGTGATGCTTTCAACTTGGTGGCCTGGGGCAGTCCTGTCACAACTGACAAGCTTATTCCAGAAACTCGCGGAAACGCAGATCTCAGAGCAGGACAGGGACAGCCTTGAGGAAGCAGTGAGGGTGGGCGGCCCCCACTCCTGACCCAGGACTCACTGCAGAGGCCAGACACACAGACAGCGAGGCCAGGCCAGGCACGGGCACCTGGGCTTCGGCGCCTCGTCCAGGTAGTTCAGTGGGAAAGCAGAGGTGGGGTCGCTCCCCCACGTGATGCTGGAATAGCCTCGTGTGTGTTTGGAAAAGAGACTCTCAGCCAGCACTTCAAGCTCCCCCCTTGGTGTAAACGGAGGTGTGGAAGCTACGAAGCTCCAACTCGGGGAGGCCCTGAGCGGCCTGGGGCTGAGGTTTCTTTGAAAGAGTTGGGGAAATGAAGAAACCTGGAAGGTAGTCAGAGGAAGGGAGACGTGCTCCTGGTACATTAGTCCTTCAAAGGGCTGTGCTCGGTTTGTCCAGTGCTCTTGTAATGCAACAAAGAACCCAGCTGGTCATTGGAGGAGTTCAGACATGTCACAGGAAAGAGAGGATGGCCCAGTCAGCTGTGCGTGAGCGTTCAGGAAACGCAGGGGAAAAGCCAGGTCGATGGCACAACATTGCCCCCCAAACGACAGAAGTTAACAAGACCTCAGCTACGTGGTGTCAGCAAGGATGTGGGGTGCGGAGGGCAGACGTGGTGGCCTGCTCTGAGTCACGGCCAGGAAGGAAGCTGCGTCCAAGGTGGAGCTGTAACAGTCGCCAAAGCCAGGGGAACCCTCACCATCGACAGGCAATGTCCCTGGAACGGCCACAGGCCCAGGTCTCAGGAACACGCTCGCATAGGAGTCTGTGGCCAGGACGGTGGGCACAGGCAGCCCCGGCCCCGCCGGCTCGGAAAGCAGCTCCGAGGTCGTACGGCGGGGATGTCGTCTCCCACTCAGGTGGTGGCTTCGCGGGGCCCACGTCTGCGAACTCAACCGCACACTTAAAATGTGCACTTTATTTAATGAAAATTAAACTTCAGATTAAGTTGACGAAAAGAGATGGATGCCAGCTCCCACCCCAGATCACTTCCCTCACACTCGGGGATTTGGAAACCTCCCCAAGTGGGCGTCAGGTGGAGGGTGCTGGTCTGGCCTCACTCTGTGGCTGTGTAGCGTCCTCGGCGAGGGGTCATGGGCCACTCCCTCATGCTGCGTGAGTGCGTCCAGCTCAGTGCTGGGTGGCAGTCGACAGGAAGGAGCCTTTTCCTGTGTCCCCAGCCATGTGGGCCTCCCTGCCTGCGGCGTGCCTTGGTCTCCCCTCCCTGCCTGGCTTCCGAAGGCCTGTGAGGGGCGGTGACTTCCCCAGCTGGTGCCAACCTTGCTTCCATCCTCCTTGTTATAGAGTCGCCGGGCACACAACATCGACCTGAAGGGGACGGTGGTGATCTTTGATGAAGCTCACAACGTGGTGAGTGTCTGGGTGGCCTCTCGATGCTGCCCTCCCTGCCCCCTGCTTTCCTGCAGAGACAGTGCAGACCTCTGTCCCAGCCCCTGTGGCCCCAGCTATCAGGACCAAGCCAGTCTGGGAAAGGCGCTGCCCTGCCTGTCACCTGCATGCCGTGCCCCACCTCTTTGTGTGGCCTCTGTCAGGGCCCTGGTTCCGGCATCGCCAGCCTTGACCAGGGTGCTAGAGGAAGGCTGCTCGAGTGGCCCTGCTCATCTCTGCAAGAACTGGCTGTCCTGAGTTGGTGGCGGCCGCCCTCAGCCCCCACTGGTCGCCATGAGGGACGGTGGGCCCAGTGGGCTGATGTGACCATGACCACAGCCAGGAGTCTAGATTTTAATGGGCAGTTTTCCAATTAGGAAGTGTTGGTGGTGCAAGTAAAATGGTTTTCAAGCACTGGCCTCGGTGGCAGCCATCTTGGGACCAAGTTGTGCCCTGGCCTCAGAGGCTGTGGGGTGGGACTGGGGCTCCACTCCCTTTACCTTCTCCGCCCCGGCCCCCTGCAGCCCCTGAGCCCCTGTTCCCCCATGACACGGTGTGTGTGGGCTCTCAGGAGAAGATGTGCGAGGAGTCAGCATCCTTTGACCTGACCCCCCACGACGTGGCCTCTGGACTGAGCGCTGTGGACCAGGTTCTGGAGGAGCAGGCCAAGGCGGCCCAGCAGGGCGAGCCCGGCCCGGCGTTCGGCGCCGACTCCAGCTCAGGTGAGTTTCCAGCAGGAAACAAGATGGCGCCACGGGGTCTCGGGGCCTGGAGGCTGAGTAGGCCCAGGGGCCTTTCAGGCTGGCACTAGGGGACAATGCCAGCTTCTTCAAGAGGCTTCTCGGCCTCACAGCCTGGGGATGGGGTGAGTACCACCCAACCATTCCGGCATTTCCTGAAGACCTTTCCATCCTTTCCCCGCTGGTATATACTTTCCCTTTTCCCTCTTCTGTGTGAAAGTGAAAACAGATGTGTGACCCATGGAGACATTTTCTCATGACCTACGAGTATTGTCCACGTGTATCCCCCCACTATGCTCACAGGCAGCGGCAGTCACGGTGTGTGTGGGAAGGTTGGGTGGACACGGTTGGTCCGTCCACATGGTCTCCATGGCCTTTGTCGGGCCGACGAGGAATGCAGATGTGCTCAGCCAGGCCATGCTGCAGGCCGTTTTTCCAGCACTTAGTTGCTCCCGGTGTTTTTGGTGTTCGTGCGTTGCGCGATGTATGTCTTCAGATGTTCTGCTGCGTCCTTCCCTTGGGCATGGGGCACAGGCGTGAACAATCTCAGGGTCCTCGTTCCTGTTTTGATCACAAACTTGAACAGCCTTTGGAAGGAGCAGGGCCCCCGGGAGGCTCCCTCTTTGCCCCTCTCACCCAGGGCGAGTCATGAGCACATCTGCAGGTCTCCTCTGAGTCGCTCACGCATCTGCATTGGAAGAGGGAGCATTTGTAAGTGGCATTTGTTGGTTTAGCACCGAAGTTCTCAAACATTTTCGTTTCAGTACCTTTTACATTCTTAAAACTTACTGAACTTGGTTTCTGTGAGTTGCATCTGTCGATAATTACTGTTTACAATGGAAACTGAAACAGTGTAAAGATGTATTTACTTACTCATTTAAGTACTGAGCCATTTTGGTTACATTAGTTTCCGGCTGCTGTAACATAGTATCAAGTGCCGAGAGGTTTCAAACAACAGAAACTAGTCCTCTGAGTGGGGGGCTGGCGTGTGTCTGCTCCAGGCCCCTCCAGGCTCCTGGCCGCTGCTGGCAGTCCTGGGCTTGTGGCTGCATCACTCCAGACTCTACTCCTTCACACCCTGTGTGTCTCTTCTTAGAAGGACCCCACTCTTTGCTTTGGGGCCCACCCTAGTCACTATGACCCCATCTTTATTTGGTCACATGTACAGAGATCCTGTTTCCTGATAAGGTCCCATTCACAGCTGTCGGATTAGGATGTGAACGAATCTTTTTGGAGGATACAATCCAGCCTATAACATGCTAACATAAATGATGTTTTTCTTGAAAAATAATTATTTTAAACAATTAGCAGAGTGGCATTGTTTTACAGTTGTGCACATCTCTTTACTACCTGGCTGACTAACAAGCAGCCAGTGGGATCTCATGCTTTCTGCTTTGGATCTGATGTATCACCGCGTGCTGGGTCCAGCGCTTGCTGTGACAGGTCACCACAGACTCAGGCTGGAAGCAGCACAGCCTTATTATCTTACAGTTCCCAGGAGCAGGGCCACCGCCTTCTGGCCGGTTTCGGGAGAAGCCGTTTTGGCCTTGCTCAGCCTCTAGGGGCCCCACATCACTGTGACCTCTTCTCATTGTCCCATCTCCTCTGACGTCCCTCCCTCCCTCCTCAAAGGACCCTGTGCTTGCATCTAGGGCCCAGCCTGATGAGCCCCTCCCATCTCAAGGTCCTTAGCGCCTTACAGCTGCAGAGTCCCATCTGCTGAGTGAGGTGACCTGCTCACAGGCTCTGGGACTGAGGGTGTGGACATGTTGGGGTCATAACCAGCCTTCCCCATGCAGCCTCTGGAAATCGCACTGTATATTCACGAAAGAACGAGAGAAAAGGACAAATAGCATGTCATTTAGTAGAAGAGCGGTTTGGCCTTGCAGCGTCCTGACTGGGTGTGAGGGCCCAGGTCCCTCGGCCACGCTGCTGAGCTGCCGTTACTTAACCATTTCCCCGTGGTCAGAATGTCCAATCCAAGTCAGCTGCATTCAGCACCAAACACAGGTGTCTCAGTTAAGAGGTGAGTGTTTCCAGGACATCTAGAGGCGGGCCGTCTGGGCGGATGGTCATGTCATTTCTTAAACCTTGTTGTAAAAGTGAATTTTACTTAAAAGTCATGTTCTTGTTGGGTGGTTTTTCTCATTAAGGCCCAGCTGTTTTGTTATCGATTGTCAGTGTTGCCTATTCTGTGTTGATACTGTCTGGTTCGTGACGTCCTCTCAGCGTCTGTGCCGGATCTCTGTCTGGAGTTTTCTGGCACTGTGTTCTGTGCTTTGGATTTCTTCACGGACGCGTGCTGTGCATTTTCTCCACCAGAGTTCAAAACTTCAGTCTCCAATCCTTTTATCTCTGTTTTTCTTTGTCTTAAAAGTTCCCCCCTTCGCTGTTTTTTTCTTTTTTTGATTGAGGAATACCGTGCTTCCCCCAAAATAAGACTGGGTGTTATGTTAAGGTTTGCTCCAAAAGATGCATTAGGGCTGATGTTCAGGGGATGTCATCCTGAAAAATCATGCGAGAGCTTATTTTCCGGTTAGGTCTTATTTTTTGGGAAACACGGTTAATTGGCATATGGATTCAGATATGCCACATGATTCGACTTCGTGCCCTCCTGTTTCTCTGTGCACCATTGGTGGCATGTATTGGATTCTGTGCCCCCTCTAGTTTAATCATCTCTTCTAGAATAGTTCTTTGTTTTCCTTCTAGTTCCATTTGAGTTCTGTCACTTTATTTCTGAGTTTTTGAAAATCCGATCTGTGTTGTTTCATGTCTTGTATCTTGTACTGAAATGTTCATTTCTTTGTGTTATATGACTTTTATTTTGAACTAATGTCAAACTTACAGATCAGTTGCTAGAAAAGAACTCTGGCAGCCCTGCCCCCAGACTCCCCGGCTAACGTCGCCCTGTGCAGACAGGCCGTCTTTCTTGCCTTGGGGAGGGCCAGTGCAGACAGCCCCTTTCCTCTCTATCTCTGTGCCTCCTGTGAGCAAGGACCTTCTCCTGTGAGTGCAGCGCAGCGGCCAGTGGGCAGATCAGCCTCGATTCTGCGCTCTCGTCTAATTGACAGACCACATTGGGGTCTTTCCAACTGTCCTCGTTAGAACCTGAAACAGCCAGGCGGAATGTGCTGGTCCAGGAGCTGAGCTCTCTGGGCTGCAATCTGGACGGGGTCTCAGGTGGCGTCTTTCACAGCCCGCACGTTGTTGAAGACTTATGTCAAATGGCCTGTGACTCAGGCCTGTCTGCTGTGTCCTCATGATGCAGTGCAGGTTATGACGTACTTTGGGCAGGAATACCCCACAAGTGCTGTGTCCCCCGCCCATCATGTCACAAGGCTCAGCATTTGTCGCATTGTTTGTGATACTCACTTTAGCACTTGGGTAAGTGGTGACTGTGGGTTTTTCTATTGTTCCATTTGTAATTCTTTAGTCGTTTATGGCACTCATTGGTTCTTCCCTGAATGGATGATTACCGTGTTGCCAAATGGTGAGTCTTTGCACCCTCCACACCTCCACCTCTCAGCTGGGACTCTGCTGTATGGCAGACTTTCTACGTATTTGTATCAGTGAGAGGTGACGCTGCCACGCATGCCTGCACCGCCAGTGTGCAGGATGGGATGCGGGGGCTGTCACCTGCAGCTCTGGTCTCATGGGCTGTGCTGCTCTCCCTGGTTGTCCCTCACCCGTGTAACTAATGCCCTTGGGGACAGTGAGAAAACCAGCTTCCATTTCCCTCAGTATTTTACTTACTGTTTGATCCTCGAATACCCAGCCGTTATTTTAAAATTCCTGACCCGTCCTTATGAGTGAGTCCACTCCCTGGGGTTACGTACTGGTTCACGTCCCTTTTGTCATGGGTCTGAGAGCACGTGGTCCAAACACAACACTCAGAAGTTTCTTTGGTTATTTCCTCCCATTTCACTGTGGTTATAGTATTCGTTTTAGGCTAATTTATTTCTGTGTCATTTTTCTCCATGTTGATTTTAGTGTTTTTGTTTTGTTTTGGTTTGTTGTTGTTTTGTTTGAGTACTTGAAGCATTAACATGGTTCCAGAAGTCAGGGTCACAGTGTACTCAAGAGAAGTGTCTTGTTAGCTTCTGGTTTATTCCTTCAGTGCCTATACTGTATATTTTATTTACTCTCTCTTCTTCTTTCTGTTTCTCTTGCCTTTTCACGCTCTCCTTCCCTGTACTTTGTACACACTTGTTTGCATTTGGCTGTGTTTACTCCCTAATGTGTCCTGTGAATGTCTCCCTGTACAGACTGTTCCCTCTCCAGCTGCCAGCCTCCCGCTTTTGGCTCTCCCGCGTCTGTCCGACTATTTTCATGGCTCTTAGGTTGTTTTCCGCATTTTGCAATTACAAACAGTACTGTAATGAGTAACTGAGTGTATGTACTTTTGTCTAGTTCGAGGTACTCCTTCAGGGCGAATTCCCAGAATTGAGGCAGCTGGGCTTATGCGTGCCTGCCGCTGTCAATAGTCAGACCCCTTGTCACGGCAGCTGGGGAGCCGGTCTGCGTTCCCACCAGCAGTGGGCACAAGTGTCCTCATAGCTTCACCAACAGAACGTGTCGTCAGGCTTTCTAATTCTTGCTACTTTGATGAATGAAAAATGGGCCTCTGTGTAATTCTGATTTATTTTACTCTTATGAGTGAATTGAACATATTTTCAGTTGTTTAAGGGGAACAAATTTTTTTTTTTTAAATAATAACCATCCTAATGAGTGTGAAGTGGATGATTTCCTTAGTTTCCACCTAACATCCTGTTCTGTCCCAGGAGACCACATGCCACTCGTTGTCACCGCGTAGCCGGCTCTTGTCTAGGATAGTTCCTCAGACTTTCCTTGGTTCTGATGACCTTGATGGTTTGGAGGAGGACTGGTCAGGTGTTTTGTGGCTTGTCCCTAACTTGGGATTTGTCTGGTGTTTTTCTGATAGATTTACTGGGGTTACAGGACTTGGGGAGGAGGGGCACAGATGTAAAATCCCCTTTTTGTCACATCCTATCTGTCCACACTGTCAACTCAGCATGATTTACGCAGTTGGTTTTGACCTTGGTCGCCTGGCTGAGGTCTTTTCAGGTTCTCCACCACTCCCTTTTCCCGTCCTCTGTCTACTGTCCTCTTTGGGAAGGGTCCCTCAGCACAGCCCCCGCTAAGCGTGGGGTTACATGCCTAGCACCCACCGCCGTGCCCGTGCCTCAGGCAGGGGTTCCTTAGAAACGTCGCCAACAGCACAGGCACCAAAAGAAAACAGGTAAATTGGACAGCATCAAAATTAAACACTCGTGCTCCAGAGGACACCATCCGGGAAAAAAAAGCCCGCAGAACGGGGAGATTTTTGCAAATGACTCGTTAGATAAGGGATTTGTACCTAAAATATGTAAGAAACTCTTATAAGTCTGTAAAAAGGTCCCCAGTTAAAAGCGGGCAGGAGACGTGAGTAGACACTCGGTCAGAGATGTCCTTGGACAGCATGTGTGTGACAGTCCGTCGTTGGGGCAGTGCAGGTCCCACCCCAGGGAGACACTGCTTTACACCTAGTAAGATGGCTGTGATCACAAAGGGGACAATGACAAGTGTCAATGAGGACGTGGGACAGTCGGACCTTTTGCATGTCACTGGTGGAGACACACATTGTGGCCCCTGGACTACAGGCAGTGCCCCGCCCAGTTACACGGGTCACTGCATGCCTTTGTCTGCTCTGCAGCCATGATGGTACCGCAGACTTAACGGTCACCAGCCTGCAGGCTGGGTTTGGGTGGCCTCTCACTCTGGCTGTGGACGGTCAGGCTGCGGGCGCAGTGCTGTGTCACCGGGAGGCGTGCAGGCACCAGTTCTTGCCGTTGGATGGTGCCATCGTTCTGCTTGGTGCCTAGACCCACTCATTCCAGGCGTTGCAGGGCGGGTGTGCCAACTCGGTGTTTGACTTACTGGTGCGAATGAGTTTATAAGACGTGCTTTGCTACTTGTGATGCCGTCCTTATAGGAAAGGCAGGATAAGTGCTTGATTTTTTTCCCCCTTTATTTTCCCAATTTTCAAATTTGGAAGTTTGAATTTGTCCCTAACTTCTTGTTGGTCCCTTGTCACCCTCAGGAGGGGAATAGTTTTTACTGTCATCCGGGGCACGTGTATCTAAACACAGATGATGGTTTCAGTCCATTGTAAGTCTCATCATTGTTGAACTCAGGTGTCCCGTCTTCCACTGTTGTCACACATGCTGCTTCTGTCCTCGGGGCCCTGGTCGTCCTCAGTGTGTGTCACGATATCCAGCCTCACCTGTGCTTTTCCTGCCCCAGGCCCGGAGTCAGCCATGCCTCCAGGAAGCCCTGGCTTTTAATGGGAGATGGCGTGTCAGCACAGCGGGGTGCTGGGACCGTCTTTGTTGCTGTCATCCCAGCGAGAGCCCTGTGAGCTCATGCTGCTGCTTCCAGGTCCCAGTTGGGCTGCGAGGACCCCGTGTCCCCAGTGTCCCTCCCTCCACACCGGCCCACTTCTGTAGGACAGGGCTGGTCCAGTGGGGACAGCGCAGACTTGTATGTTTGCTGCCTTTCTCTCACCCAGTGCTGAACATGGAGCTGGAAGACCTCGCGAAGCTGAAGAGTGAGTGCTGCCACCCCCCCAGGCCCATCCCCGCTGTGACAGGGCCACGTCCCTGATGACCCCTTGCCCACAGTGATCCTGCTTCGCCTGGAGGAGGCCATTGATGCTGTTGAGCTGCCCGGAGATGACAGAGGTGTCACCAAGCCAGGGAGGTGAGGGGCTGGGAGGTGGATCCTTGGCCCCAGGCCCCGCTTGGAGCTGGGGACGGGTGCTGGTTTCGGGGGACTGTCCGGCAGTGTTTGTCCCTCCTGGGCTGCCCAGTGAATGTCACTGGCTGCACACACCAGTGAGGTCTTTTTGTTTCGGACATCTGCTGACCGCGCTGAGAGCACGCATGCGAGGCCTGTGGCGGCTCTCGCCGTGTCCCCTCCTCTGGTGCTCAGCCGCCCTGCAGGTGACTTTTAGAATGAGAGAAACAGCTGTTTCGAAGCACATCTTCTGTTAGGACGGAGGTGCCGTCACGCCAGCCACCTCTTCAGGCCTCCAGTGGGCCCAGAATGTCCTGGACGGGCCACAGGCCTTGATTCTGCTCAGCAGTCTGGGGCGGCGGGTTTATGTCCTTTAGACAGATGCCAGCCTGTGGCCGGGGGCTGGTTGTAGCTCTGCTCGTGCACAGCTGATGGCTGTGCTGGAATCCAGGCCCGGTTGTCGAGGGTTACAATGTTCTGGAACGTTCTGGAGTGCTGGGCTGCCTGTCTGCTCCTCTGTGCTCAGACCCTTGCAGGGCCCCTGATTGCCTCCCAGGTGAACCAAGCTCCTCGGCCTGCCCTGCCCCCACTCCCCCCACAGCACCCAGACCTGGTGCCCACCTTCCCATCTCTGCCCAAAGCTGTCCTTTGGGGGCCCTGTCCAGAGCCACTGCCCAGGGAGGCCCTGATGACCACCTGTTGACCCCTGCTCCGGGGCCCGAGTTGTAGGGCTCCTGAGGGCAGGGGCCTGTCACTGCCAGGTGCCTCCCTTGGAGGCACAGAGCTTGTTTCTGAGTGAAGAAAACCTGGAAAGCCACTGGTCGCTGGGCTCAAGCCTAGTCTCCCATGGGGCCTGAGTCTCCTCTCTCCCTGCAGCTTTATCTTTGAGCTGTTTGCTGAGGCCCAGATCACATCTCAGACCAAGAGCTGCATCCTGGACTCTCTGGACCAGGTCATCCAACACCTGGCAGGACGTGAGTCCCCGCGCCCTGCACCCTTAATCTTCCTGCTGGCGGCCCTGACCCAGCTTGCGGCCTGCTGCCTGCACTGAGCTGGAGCTTGGCCTCGAGCTCCCTTCTGACTGGGATGTGGATGCACTGGGGCCATGTGACTGCTGTGCTGTGTAAAGCACAGTCGCAGGTCAGCCCTCTTAGGGAGGAGCAGGAGGGGTCTGGGTGGGTCACTGAGCTGCGGGCCCCGCCGGCCTCTGCTTGCTCCTGGGCAGCCCCAGCCTTACTTGACCTCACCCGCTGCTCCCCTGGGGACGTGCAGGAAAGAGCAGGCCAGCTACCCCCAAAATGTGTGCCCAGGGCCACGTGGGTGAGGCACAGCTTGGCACGTACCAGCTGGCTTGTGTCACAGATGCCGAGGTCTGGTGCCTATGATTCCAGCGCTGTGGCTGGTCAGCGCTGTGTGACGGTCAACACTGGGGGATGGTCAGCACTGGGGGACGGTCAGCGCTGGGGGACGGTCAGCGCTGTGGGACGGTCAACACTGGGGGATGGTCAGCACTGGGGGACGGTCAGCGCCGGGGGACGGTCAGCGCCGGGGGACGGTCAGCGCCGGGGGACGGTCAGCGCCGGGGGACGGTCAGCGCTGGGGGACGGTCAGCGCTGGGGGATGGTCAGCGCCCACTGCTCCCACAGGTGCAGGGCTGCTCACCAGCACGGTGGGGCTGCAGAAGCTCTCGGACATCATCCAGGTAGGATGGGCTACACCAAGGACACAGACGGCTCGTTCCTGCTGGAAGTGGGGGGTCACCTCTTCCTCCAGCAGTTGTCCTTGAGTCTAGACTTGGGGCAGGGCCAAGGTGCACATACAACGTGCTTCAGATCAGCCGCCCTCAGGCTCGTTTCCCTGCACTGAACGCACACTGCAGGCCTCGGGCCAGGGCTGCACTGGGGTGGGGGGCCGGGAGGGGCGATGGCCTGGCAGAGGCCCCAGCCTTTTCTCAAGTTTTTTTCCTGAAACAGCTTCAGAGGAAACTCAGAGCATGAGCCCATAATGTAGGGTGGAGGAGGGCTCTGTCCGCCCAGCCCCATGTCTGACTGCAGGCCCATCAGTGGGGTGATGGTGTCAGACAAGACCAGTGAGCCCAGGTAGGGCCCATGGGATGGTGGTCAGAGTCAGCGGGCATGGTCCCCACGGCCCCTGCCCCAGGGCAAGCCAGTCTCACTCTTTGGGGTGGGGACAGCTGCCAGGGGTCACTGAGCGCCTCTGCCACATGCAGACCCCACCTTTCCCTGGCCAGGTGACCAGCGAGTATGTCATGCCTCAGAGGCGCTGGACACGGCCACTTCCTGCCCCCCAGCGTGCTGTCCCGTATGCCCAGCTGGGCCACTTCCTTGGCTCAAGTGGACGGGCCAGACCCGCTTTTCCTCAGTGGACAGCTGCCTGGCCAGCTGCGGAGGGCCAGCCACTGTGTTCAGGGGCTTTCTAAAGAGGATACTCAGTGGCCATAGGTCCTTGCTGAAACCAGGGCACAGGAGCCAAGCCCCTCCCCTCCCGGATACCCATTTCTGGAGCAGGTTTCTCGCCCTCCAGGCTCTCTGGAACCCAAACAGCTCAGCCATTGGCTTGGATTTTCCGTGGCAGCTGCTCTGAGTCAGCCCTGGCGGATGACTGTTCCCTGCCTGCCCGGGGTTGCCTGCAGCTGACGTGCATGCTGGTGCATCTCCTCCAGCTGCAGGATGTGTGACTGGCAGTTGCTCCTCCCACACCTGGTTCTTGAGCACCAGTGGTGCTGGCACAGGCCCCCCAAACGCGGGTGTGCTGGGCAGGCATGGACAGGGTTACAGGGCGTGCCGCTGAGCTCAGTGGGGCCACAGTGGGCTGGTCAGACAGGCAGCCTGTGATGAACGTGCGAGGAGCTCAGGGTTGCACCGTGAGGTCCCCAGGTGGGCTGGACAGCCCTGCACCTCTTCAGACCCACATGATTTGTGCAAGACAGAGGGTCTAAAACTGAGCTGGAGACTGGACAAGGCCAGCCTCAGAGGACAGAGCAGGCATTGACGGGGGACCGCTGAGATGGTGTGACCCCCACTCACCTGCTGAACCAGATCAGACAGAATGCTGCTGGTCACTGGTGCTGCGGAGGGCACAGCATGACTGCAGGCCCTGGGGACACCAGGCAGGATGGGCCATTCCCAAGTCACATACACAGTGCTACTCGCAGCTGTCCCTAGGTAAAAGGGGTTGTGCAGCCTGGAAGCTTGGTGGCGGGTGGGGAAGGGAGACAAGGGGGAGACAGCCGCGACAGGTGCCACAGGAAGCTGGCTGTGGCCTAAAACTGCCTGTTGTCCCTTGAGGCATGAGGGCCACTCCTGGGCCACCGATTGCCCCAGAGCAGCGTCCAGCTGGGTGTTTTTTGTCCCTGCCGGCAGTGCTTTGGTAAAAGGCAGGGCAGGCGTGTGGCCGGTTGGACAGTGAAACGGGCTATGCCTTGGGCAGCGCTACGTGCCCACCTGTGCCTGGTTCTCCCGTTTTCCCCCTGACGGTGCAGGGTCTTCCCAGTGCTCCCCCGAGCCCCGTGTGCATTTAGTCCTCAGTTCTCATCCACAGCGCTGTTTCCCTGCACCTGTTGCCAGGCTGTGGCCTCGCGGTTTACCTGCTGTTCTTTGCTGATGTCTCGCCCACATTTCTGTCCACATCCTTTTCCTGAGTCGCTTTCTCCTTGGCAGTTCTTCGCCTGCCTGGATGTTGACCAGCATGGGCTTCCTCCACTGCCTCTGTTTCTAGAAGGATCCAGCGGACCAGGCCTCTGTGTGGTCAGCTCATGCTCCTTCCCCCGGCTCCTAGCCCCAGGAGAGAGGGCAGAGAGCTGGCTGCTCACCTGGGCTTGCTGAGGAGGGGGCCCTACAGGGCGGCTGCCTCTCCTGTGTGGGTGGGGTCCCTGGGGAAGGGGACACGAGATGTGAGCTCCTGCCAGTCGGCCTGGGGTCCCCCAGCCAGAAGTGCTGTTGGCTCGAAGGCAGGGGCTGGTGATGACGATGCCCTGAGCGTCCTGGCCTCCGTGGGTGGCGCTCGCCTCTGATGTCCTGCTGACCTCGTCCCTCATCTGTCTTTCAGATCGTGTTCAACGCAGATCCTGCTGATGGTGGCTCTGCTCCCGTGGTGGGGCCTGGGGGCTCTCAGTCCTACAAGGTGGGTCAACTCCAGGAGTGGGGCTCCCGGACGGGGGTCTCAGTCCTCCAAGGGGGGACCATCTCCAGGAGGGCCCTCCAGGCGGGGCGTCAGGACACCTGTCCATTCCACCCTCTAGGTGCACATTCACCCCGACGCCAGTCACCGGAAGACAGCTCGGCTGTCAGACGCCTGGGGCAGCACAGCAGCCAGAAGGCAAGGTATGTCACCCGGCGGGGTCGAGCCCTGCTCAGCCACTGAGGCGTCACATCCAGCTGTGGGTCTCCTGGCCACTGTCGGTCGTGGTGGACCTGAGTACACCCTCCTTGGGTGGCCTCCCTTGTCATGCTCTCAGCTGTCAGACAGACGGCCTTGCAGGAGGTCCAATGGCACAGGGCCTGCCCGGAGTCACCGAGCTAAGCACAGCCAGGCCCCTGCACCACTGAGGACGTTTCCTAAAAGGGTTGTCACAGACTGACGATGCACATGGAGGCGCCAGTTGCTACTTTCACATCGTCCAACCAGAAGGACAGATGTGGGGCAGGCTCGGGCTGAGCCCCCTCCCAAGGCCTCAGGATGGTGTCTCAGGTCCCTCTGGAGTTCGCTGGGTTTTGCTGGCACATGCTCTGAGCTCAGGCCATGCCCCACAGCCCGCCCTCCTCATATCACCTGCTGCCCTGCGCCAGGTGCTGTGGCTCTTGCTGTGGGGCTGGCCTGTCCCGGCCCAGGCACGTGTTCCTGTGGAGTCCAGTCCTGGCAAGTGTCCTGGCCGCCCCTTAGGCCTGGCCTTTTGAGTGGGGTTTGCAGCCCAACAGGTCCGGGGTGATGGTCCGCGGTCAGGCCACTCCCCGGCCGTGCGCCCTTTTGCCCTGCAACCAGCCCTCAGCATGTAGCACAGCCCCCTCCAGACTCCTGCTGGCAGTCACGCCCTCCCACCAGCTGCCTGCCTGCCCTCCCTCTGGCGCTGGGCAGGGAAAGGGCTGGGAGTGTGGGTAGGGCCGCTGCCAGCGAGAGGCCCATGTGTAGCCTCAGCTGGTCACTCAGCCTCTTCGAGCAGGAAGAGGCTTGTGTGGGCATCAGGGAGACTGGTCACCCCTCACGGGGCATTCTTGATCATGGGAGGCTGTCTGTGCCGCAGCTCTCCCCGTGGGGCCGCGTGTTAGTGCTAACAGGTCACGCTGACATCAGGCTTAGTGGGGTTCCGTCAGCCCTGAGTTCCGTGTTCCTCTGAGAGCCTGTGAATTCTCAGAAATGGTCACTCCCTGGGTTGGGTGTTCACAGGAAATGAGTCCCTTACTGAAAAGCTGGAAGCGGGGGCAGCGCTTTGAGCAGGGAAGTGAGTGCCCTGAGCCAGGGGCTCCAGGTGACATGACTTCACCCTGTGTTTGCCGTTCCAGGGCTGGCCCAGAACAATGGGCCGCCCCCGCCTCCCCACCCCAGTCACGGCAGCTGTGGGAAATGTTACTCCCGCGGCGGCTTTTCTGGAAATGCCCCTGCTGAGCTTTGACCCAGTCCTGACTTCAGAGTCACTTTTTTTTTTTTTAATTTTATTGGGGTGACATTTGTTGGTCAAGTTACACAGGTTCAGGGTCACATATAAAGTCATTTTACTACTTGAGCCGTTTCCATTTCCGAGCTCTGGAGCCAGCAGGGAGCAAAGGGGAGGCAGTGTGTCGGCTTCTACCTGCTGTGGGGGCGGTGGCGCGCTCAGTCTGCTCCCCAGCCGCCAGCCTTTTAGGGAGCGCCAGTCCCTGTGACGGGGCCTCCATGCTGGGGCCTCGCTGCTGGCTTCCTGCCTCCTGGAACCTGGGCTCGTGCACCCTCGCAACCCCAGCACCGCCTGCTCGTGGCTGGGGTGGCCTCTGTGTGCTCAGCGAGCCTTGAGTACACATCCATCTCTGGATGTCTGGGGTTGGGGTCGGCTGGCCTCTCTGGAGGGGACCCCAGTGTCTGCTCCCTGCTGCCCGGATCCCCGAGGGAGGGCCCCAGCTCACATTGGGCTCTGGGCTCAGGCTGGCCCCCTTGGTCTGATTTGTGCACCAGCATTGGGCCCTGTGGAGGAGCCGTGAGGATGGCAGGCGGGGCCCCCATGTTCACTGACCTCGTCCCCACTCGCTCCCAGGGAAGGTGCTCAGTTACTGGTGCTTCAGCCCTGGGCACAGCATGCGTGAGCTGGCCCACCAGGGCGTCCGTTCCCTCATCCTCACCAGCGGGACGCTGGCCCCCGTGTCCTCGCTCGCCCTGGAGATGCAGATGTAAGGCTGCCCTGCCCGCCCTGGGGTGGGGGGTCCCAGGCCAGGCCCCAGGGGTTCAGGACCTCACAGGCACCCCTGCCTCCCACCCTCTGGATCCAGCCCTTTCCCAGTCTGCCTGGAAAACCCACATGTCATCGACAAGCACCAGATCTGGGTGGGAATCGTCCCCAAAGGCCCTGACCAAGTCCAGCTGAGCTCCGCCTATGACAAACGGTGGGGCCTCAGGCGAGGGGGTGGGGGCGGGCTGGGTGCCGGGACACGGCCCTGACAGCAGCCCCCTGGCTCCATGCAGGTTCTCTGATGGCTGCTTATCCTCCTTGGGGAAGGCGCTAGGTGAGTGCCCAGGGAGGCCCTTGGTCAGGGCTGCCCATCCTGGGCCCACGCCCAGGAGCGTGACCCTGCCCTGCCCCTGCCTGCGGCCCTGCTCACTCATCCCAGGGGTGTCTCCTGCTGACCACGGCCACCGCCCTTGCAGGCAACATCGCCCGCGTCGTCCCCCATGGGCTCCTGGTCTTCTTCCCCTCATACCCGGTCATGGAGAAAAGCCTGGAATTCTGGCGGGTGCGTTACCCCCATGTGTCCTGGGGGTGAGGGGGCCTCAAACGGCCACGGGTCCAGGAGGGTGAGACCTGATGGGTGTGACAGGTCCCCATCCCTGCCTCCTCCCACAGGCCCATGACTTTGCCCGGAAGCTGGAGGCCCTGAAACCTGTGTTTGTGGAGCCCAGGAGCAAGGCTGACTTCTCAGAGGTCCAAACTCGCTGGGCTCTGCTCCTTTCATGGCCGCCCCGAGCTGGCCGCTGTCCCTACCAGGGGCTCTGGCCAGCTGCAGGTTATGCATGGCTGAGGTCCTGCCTGGCCTTGGCATGTTGCCTTTTAGAAAGTTCGGACGTGGGGATGATGGCAGCAGACCCTAGAATCTGAGGAGCTGGCAGTGAAGCAGGGCTCCCCACCCACCAGCCTCGGGGCCCCTGTGTTTTCTGGGGAATGCTGAGCAGGCTTTGGGTGCTGGGTACAAGTCACTGGGAAACCCCGATGGCTGGGACAGTCCTCCATCTTAGACAACGAGGCCCCGCTCACAAGGAGGGGCCAGGGGCCTGGGCTCCCGGTGACCTGCCTCTCCTTCCAGGTGATGGGTGCTTACTATGCGAGCATTGCCTCCCCTGCATCCCGTGGGGCTGCCTTCCTGGCTGTGTGCCGGGGAAAGGTGAGGCCCTGAGGGTCTGGGTCCCGCACTCAGGCCCGTCTGCCCCACCCAAGGGTGCTCATGGCTCTGACCAGGCGCTGCATCCTGTGAGGAGCGCTGCTCTGCGTCGGTCCCACGTCCTGCCAACACGCGTTAGGACAGCAGCCCTACTGACTTGGGGTGGGGCCAGCCCCAGCCGGGCCCTGAGCCCCACGCACGGGCTGAGGAGATGCCCAGAACATAAGATATCATGGGGGTCCTGGGAGCGTGACACCCCCCCCAGCCCCGGTCGGGCCCAGCATGGAGGGATCCCCCGCTGCCCATCCCCGCACATGTGTGGTTGTGGGCGGGCCCTGGGGAAGGCCTGTGAGCTCGTGCAGGGCAGCCAGGTGAAGTGTGCGTCCCATCCCCAGGCCAGTGAGGGGCTGGACTTCGCAGACATGAATGGCCGAGGGGTGGTCGTCACAGGCCTCCCGTACCCCCCACGCAAGGACCCCCGGGTGGTCCTGAAGATGCAGTTCCTGGATGAGATGAAGGGCCAGAGCAGGGCTGGTGGCCAGGTGAGGTACAACAGGTGTGGGGAGGGGGGGCGGCCAGAAGGGCCGGAGCCCCCGTGACTGAGCCCCCCACAGGTCCTGTCCGGGCAAGACTGGTACCGGCAGCAGGCGTCCAGGGCTGTGAATCAGGCCATCGGGCGGGTCATCCGGCATCGCCATGACTATGGCGCCATCTTCCTCTGTGACCACAGGTGCAGCCCCTCCACCCTGGGGGGCCCCTGCCTGGGAGGTGGGCTGGGGCCGGCGGACTCCTGGGCTGACGCCCCCTCCCTGCTAGGTTCATGTCTGCAGACGCCAGAGCCCAGCTGCCCTCCTGGGTACGCCCCCACGTCAAGGTGTACGATCACTTCGGCCACATCATCCGAGACGTGGCCCAGTTCTTCCGTGTTGCCCAGAAAACAGTGAGTCCCCAAAGCCCAGCTGACTTGCCTTGAGACCTCCCTGGGGAGGGGCCAGGTGGCCCCCAACCACCATATGACTCTCCAGATGCCGGTGCCGGCCCCCCTGGCTGCTGCCGCGAGCCTGGGCCAGGGAGAAGCTGCTGTCACGGCCATGTCGCCCGGGCCCCTCTCCACCAGGAAAGCCAAGAGTCTGGATGTGCACGTCCCCAGCCTGAGGCGGACACCCACAGGTGCGTGTGGCTGGCTGACACGGCTGGGCAGGGGGCTGCTTACAAAAGACTGGTGGCCCACTGGGCCTGATGACTGACTGTTGCTGGGGGCACCTGGATTGCCCTGCCCTTCCCCCAGGTGGGCCCCACACCCATGCTCCCACAGGGCTGCCAGCCGCCCGGGACACCGAGGACGCCGAGGGCAGCCTGTGTGTGGGGTATGAGCAGGAGCCCACCCACGCCCAGCGGAGGCCCGTGGGGCTGCTGGCCGCCCTGGAACACAGCGAGCAGCTGGCCGGGGGGCCTGGGGACGAGGCCCCGCCCAGGGAGGAAGAGGTGCGGGTATGGGGGGCCCTGGACATGGACACTCCCAGGCACTGCCCGCCTGGTCTCAGGCACCTCACACTCACCCCTGGAGGTCCCCTCTGTGGGCGGGCGGTTGGGGGTTTCAGCATATGCCTGGCAGCACTGTGCCCCCCCCAGCTGCCGCTCCCTGACACACCCCTGTGGCTTCTCTTTGGGGAGACAGCTTGGCACGGGCCACTCAGGGTCTAGCTCCTGCTGTGCCCTCCAGTAACCTGTGCTGTGGGCGGGACCCAGCTCCTGCCCTAGGGCTTTTGCCCAGAAGCACGTCATTTCTGGTCTGACTCGGAGCTCCTTGTTTCCTGCTGGTGGCACCTCCTTTCCCCTCCCTGTCCTGCTCTCTGGGTCCTGGAGTGAGCCCAGCTGCCCACAGAGGCATCTCTTGTTACCTTGTCACTGGCTCCTTCAGTCACCATGCAACTGCGTGCCCTGACCTACTCTAGCGCTTTGCCCCAAGCAAGCCATCGGGGAGGTGATGGCGGGACTCGGGAGGGCCCTTCTCCCTCACCGTGAGCTCATCACACCAGGCTCGGGGCGTGGGTTGGGACCATGCTTGTGTCACCCTCAGGCACAGTGCTGCTCCACCTCATCCCTCCCAAGAGAGAAGAGGTCTGGGGACGAGCAGAGAGGAGGGAGGAGGAAGATCAGACTGGTCAGCAATCAGGTAGGTGAGCTGCCCACAGCCGCATCTGGGCTGTGGTAGGAGCCATGGGCCTGGTGTGGCTCTCGGTGCCCTCGCCCACAGCCAGTGGCCCCGAGCAAGCAGAGTGAGATGTGAGCAGGCCATACCTACCTGTCATTCTAACTGCCAGGGGGCTTGGCCGGGCAGTGGTGAGCACTGTGCCTCCATGCCACCTTCCCGCGGGGCCCTCACGCAGTGTGGCCTCGGTGCCACAGCCACTTCCAGATGTCTGTATTTGTCCTGGGGTTCCTGGACCGACCCGCACAGCCCCACGTCTCTCCACTTGAGCCTTTCCCTATGAGAACATGCAGAACCCCCCAAACCCGAGTGGACAGGGCCATGCCCACGGCATCCTGCTCTGGGCACTTCGTCCTGCAAACCTGTGGCCGGACCCGGGCCTTTCATTCTGTTTTGCTTTTCTGGGCAAGCCCTTCATAGGTGGCACAGTGGGGTCCACAGAGCTGTGGGCTCCTTCCACGGAAGGCTCTGCCTGCCCAGCAGGGTGGGAGGCAGGCCCCGCCCTTGAGACTGGGTTAGGGAGGGGCCTGCAGCCAGGCTGTCTCCCCTGGGAGGTGCTGGCTTGGCTCTTGGCATGAGGTGGACACTGACATGCCCGAATGTGGAGAGGGTCTGCGTTCCCAGCCTCAGATGATGGCAGTTAAAGCAACTGAGTGACAGCCTGAGCCAGAAGCCTCCAGAAAGCCACGCACCACCTCTGTCTGTCTCCCTCGCTTCTGGGAAGAACCAGAAGCCCGGGGACTGACATTGCCAGGAAGTGGGCTGGGCGCCCAGGGCCTGGGCCTTTGAGGGTCGAGCTGGACGGGGCCTGGGAAGCTGGTCTGATTTCCATGCTTCCTCATCGAAGTATCAAATGGGGCCCGGGGTGTCTCCAGTCCCCAGTGCCTTGAGACACCTCACTTGCTGTGAGCTGACCATGCCCTGAGCCATGGGTGTGGGGAGCTTAGAGGAGCAGAGCCCCCAGGCCAGAGAAGCTAGAAGCTGCTCCCCGGCCGTCTTCCCTGTAGGCCCCTCCTGGCTGCTTTCACTGGGACCCCAGCCTGGTGGCCAGCCCCGCCCTGGGACAGGGCAGGGTCGGTGTGTCTGATGGGGCACTGGCCGGCCGGCCGTGTGTCCAGCAGGAGGGGCCGGCGGCTGGAGCCCAGGCGGGCAGGGCCAGGCTGTTCATGGTGGCCGTGAAGCAGGCGCTGAGCCAGGCCAGCTTCGCCGTCTTCACCCAGACCCTGCAAGACTACAAGGGCTCCGATGACTTCCAGGCCCTGGCAGACCGCCTTGGCCCGCTCTTTGCTGAGGACCCCAGGAAGCACAAGCTGCTCCAAGGTGCCCTGGGGGGTGCGGTGGGCACGGGGCGGGCGCCAGGCTCCATGTCGTCCCTGTTCCCTAGAAGAGGTGTCGGCGGTGGCCCACAATCGCAGGGCCCCAGCCCGGCACTGGCTGCAGCGTCCCTTCCAGCAGGCTTCTACCAGTTCGTGCGGCCCCACCACAAGGAGCGTTTTGAACAGCTCTGCCTGCAGCTGACGGGCCAGGGCTGCGGTAACCTGCCCAATCACAGCCTTCCCCCTGGGCAGTGGGCACGACTGGCCTTGGAGCCCAGTGGTGAGCAGCGCTTGATCAGCAGGACCCGCAGACTCACCCTCGGGTGGGGCCTAGTGGGTGGGGCCCTGGGCCGGGTCCTCACTTGGGCCAGCCTCCCTGTTCCTGCCTGAGAACTGGCAGATCACTGTGGGCTGGTACCATGTGGGGAGTTTGGCCGTCCTGCTGGGGCGTTGTGCACCAGCGGGGTCCTGGGGCCCTGGCCCCCCATCTACCTGGAGTGGGCCCTGCACCTGCAGAGCCAGGGAGCCTGGCTTTGGAAGATCCCATTGCTCGTGGGAGGGGACTTTCCAGCCCGAGAGTCCCGCGCCCGCCCGCCCCCCCCCGCTGGGCTTTGTGCCCATTGGGATGTTCTTGCACCTGCCCCTCCCAGCTGTTCATGGGAATGTGAGTCAGAGGTCCTCCTGCTGTGGTCCCAGGAGCATTGTGAGACCGTCTCCCCTTGGACAGACGTGCTTCCTCCCTAGGGAGCATTTTGGACCCTCAGGGACCAGTTGGGTGACTCCTGCGTCTCCATGTTTTTCAGGAAGGAGGCAGCGTGACTCCAAACTGACACTGTCCCAGGGCGCGGCCAGGCAGCTGGACCCTGGGGAACATCTGAACCAGGGTGGGCCCCACCTGGCCTCCAGGCCACCACCCCAAGGTACCTGGTCCCTGAAGAAGCTTCGGGTCAGAACCAGGAGCTGAAAAACCCTGGAGGAGTCTCCTGGGGGCCGCCCTAGTTCCGTACCCCAGAGCGAGGGAGGCTGACACAGGCACCCCAGACCCCAGGCTCCTGGACCCCAACACCGTCTGAGCTGTTACCTCCCCTCCAGGAGACCCTGGCGGTTGGCAAAAGGGGTCTGGAGCCGCTGGAGCAGAGGCGCGGGGCCAGCCTGCCGTGAGTGCCTACCTGGCAGATGCCCGCCGGGCCTTGGGCTCTGCAGGCTGTAGCCAGCTCCTGGCAGCACTGACCACCTACAAACGGGACGATGACTTTGAGAAGGTGGTGGCTGTGGTGGCGGCACTTACCACATCGAGGCCAGAGGATTTGGCCCTGTTGCAGAGCAAGTGGCAAGGGGTTTGGGGGTGGGGGGCGGGCCGGTGGGCGGACCACGGGCGGGGCCTGAACGCCCACCTCTGCCGTCCGCAGGGTTCAGCATGTTTGTGCGTCCGCACCACAAGGAACGCTTCCGGCAGACGTGCGCAGACCTGACCGGCCAACCTGCCCCAGGCACGAGCACCGAGCTGCCAGGACCCCGGGAAGGGAGCCCCACCGTGCCTCCTGACCTCGCCCCCGGGGCTGCTGGGCCAGGTAGGGTGACCCGTCCTGCCATCCCTGGAACCCCGCTCAGCTGGGCAGGGGTGGCAGTAGATGTGTGCCCAGGTGCCCCTCGGACCCATGGTTGTCTCCAGGCCCCTCAGAGCAGGAGAGGCCAGGGACGACTCAGAGCAAGATCTCCTCCTTCCTGACACGGGGGCCCCCCGGGGCCCCCCTGGGACACACGCAGCCCCAGAGTGGTAGGTCTCCTGTGGGGCCGTGGGAGGCCGGCCCAAGCAGCAGGCCGGCGGTGCTCACAGCGGTCCCTGCGGCAGGCCTGGTGTGCCCCGGCTGCAGGGTGGAGGAAGCGGTCCCCTTCCAGTGCCCCTCCTGTGACTTTCACTGCTGCCGGGCCTGCTGGCAACAGCACCTCCAGGTCGGTGTCCGGACCTCAGGGACACGGCTGCCTGGTGCCACTGCATGTGGTGGGCTGAGGGGTGGGGTGGTCAGCGGTGCCCATCAGGCATGTCCAGCGCCCTCTGTGTCTTCACAGGCCAATAGGAGGATGTGCCCTGCCTGCTATGCCACCACCAGGAAGCAGAGCCTCTCGCAGATCTTCTGGCTGGAGCCCCAGTGACTGTGGGGACCCTCTGAGCATTGCAGGGTCTGTGGAGGCCCAGGCTGCCCCCTCCCAGGTCCAGACTGGACATCTGCCTGTTGGCTGAGGGCAGGCCAGGCCCAGCCCCAGCTGCCTCTTTGCCAGAGCCCACCCGTCAGGGAGGCCAGAGTCTGGGCACGCCTGGGAGAAGGGTCTGTCTGCTGGCCTGTGGGTCAGCCTCAGGGGCTTTGACGCTGAGCCCACGACCTGGAAGGATGGACATTCTTGGGACCTGTGCCAGGGAAGTGGACCTGTTTTGTCAGGTGGCAATGCTCTAATAAAGCTGCTGGCACTACTGGGCTCTGTCTACGTGGCCTGAGCTTGATGGTGGGGTTTGAGGGTGCCAGGGAGGATGGATGGGGGCGTCTGTGCAGGGTCCCCCTCCCACTGTCCCAAGAGCACTTTGTTCAAACTTGGCTCAGCCTCAGTCCACAGCTGGACAGGGCGACACGGTGACACCAGAGCATAAAGGAGCCTGAAACACCCCCCACTTCCAGCCTGCTGACTGATCCGGTCACTGGGTCATGGGAAGGTGCTGGGAAGGGCTCACAGGACTGCCCCCACCCGCACCCCCGCACTGGGTCGTGGGGAGGGCTGGCGCCAGGCCGGCAGAGGGGGCTGTGACGTGGCCCACAACTGAATCAGAGCGTGGACCCTGGAGGTCGCCGGCCCCTCCCCCGGGGCGTGGCGGGGCTGGCCCATATAAGGAGGCCGAGGGCGGGAGCCGGAGCGCGAGGGCGGCTGCAGGTAGGGCGGGCGGGACCGTAGCACGTCTGGCGTCCCCGCTGAGTCCCGTTGCCCCTGCTTCAGGGAGGACCATGAGGGCGCTGCCCGCCTTTCTGCTGGCACTAGCTGTGCGCGGGGCGGCGGCGGGCGCGCCCACCTACCGGTGGCGGGACGCCGACACGGGGGAGTGGCTGGTGTGTGGCCAGTGCCCCCCGGGCACCTTCGTACAGCGGCCGTGCCGCCGGGACGGCCCCACGACGTGCGGCGCTTGTCCGCAGCGCCACTACACGCAATTCTGGAACTACCTGGAGCGCTGCCGCTACTGCAACGTCATCTGCGGGGAGCACGAGGAGGAGACGCGGCCGTGCGCCGCCACTCACAACCGCGCCTGCCGCTGCGTCCCGGGCTTCTTCGCGCATGCTGGCTTCTGCCTGGAGCACGCGCCCTGCCCGCCCGGCGCGGGTGTGGTGGCCCCCGGTGGGTGCGGGGCGCTTGATGAGCGGAGCCGGGCCGAGACCCCAGCCCCCAGCGAGGACACCCCAGCTCCCCTTGACCCTGTCTTCTCCATCTGTTCCACAGGCACCCCCAGCCAGAACACGCAGTGCCAGCCGTGTCCCCCGGGCACCTTCTCAGCCAACAGCTCCCGCTCGGAGCCGTGCCTGCCTCACCGCAACTGCACAGCCCTGGGCCTGGCCCTCAACGTGCCAGGCTCCCCCTTTCGCGACGCCCTGTGTACCAGCTGCTCGGGCTTCCCGCTCAGCACGCCAGAGCCGGGGGGACCAGGTGAGGCAGGTGGGGCCGGCGGGATCAGCTTGTGCCTGGGTCCAGGCCTGGAGCGATGAGGCATTTAGCAGCACCTGGGAAAGGCTTCCGGAAGCTTCGTGGGGCCCCGGAGCCGCACGGGGAGCTTGGACCACCGGGGAGGCACCAGCGAGTACACTGCGCTGGGGGCTTCCGCGCTGGCAGGGGATGCTATCTCCCCCACACCCCGACGGACGTTGGGAAGCTGAGACCCAGAGAGTTTAAATAGCTTGCAGTGAAGTGGCAGATCCTGTGTCGCATCTCGCCCCTGGGGAACAGCGCAATCCCTGTATGTCACTCCCCAGCTGTGGGCACAGGGAGTTCCACGGCCTGGGGGGGGGGGTGGACTATGTCTGCGCAGGACCGGCGGAACCCCCACCTCGCTCTGACCCCCTGCAGGACCCGAGGAGTGTGAGCGTGCCCTCGTGGACTTCGTGGCTTTCCAGGACATTGCCTTAAGGAGGCTCCAGCGGCTGCAGCAGGCCCTGGCGGGCCCAGGGGCTCGGAGTCCCACGTCGCTGAGGGAAGGCCGTGCGGCTTTGCAACAGAAGCTGTGGCAGCAGCTCACGGAGCTCCGCAAGGCGCGGCCTGGGGCGTTGGCAGTGGAGCTGCTGCACGCGCTGCACGCGGCCAAGTTGCCTGGGCTGGAGCGCACTGTCCGGGCGCACTTCCTCCAGGACCCCTGACCGCCTCCCCTATTTATTCAGTGAGCCGTCCCCCAGCCGCACCAAAAGAGGCTACTGATCCGGCTCCCATCACACTGTTTATTTTTTATAAAGCTATTTTGTAAAACTCGTGTACAGTTGAATGAGGTGTCTGCTCAGAAGCCGGTGGAGAAACCTGGTGAGTCAACACCTGGGTGGCACCGGTGCTTCCCTAGTCCTCAGGTTACCTCGCACCCTGGGACAGACACTCGATGGGGGGAGGGTCGTGCGAGGGGCCAGTGGGTGGCAGGTCTGCCCCTTCCAGCTGTGGGGCACAGCAGGGGACCCGGAAGCTCACTGTGAGCCCCCAGTTGAGCTCTCGGTGATCAGGACAGTGTAGAGGGTGGCTCAGGGCTGGCCTGGGAGCAGCACAGGGGGCAGTGCCAGGGCTTCGGGTGGGATCACCCCAAGGCCAGGGCTCCGCTGTGGAACAGGACCCGAGACTGGCCCCTCCCCCCTCGAGTTCCACCCACGCCCCACTGGCAGGGGACTTCCCAGGAGGGACCAGCCAAACACCTCCCTGGGGCCAGTGTACATTCTGGGAAACAGGGCTCTTTCCTCTGGGGCAGACTGTTCCAGCGCAAGAGGGGCGTGGAATGGGACGTCCAGCCCTGGCTGCCCTCCCCTCCACTCCCCTCCCCACAGGCCCAGGAGCCCCTGCCTCAACCTGAGGGGCCCAGAGGGAGGGATGGGACCTCACAGCCCAGGACTCATGAGTCACTCCACCTGCAGCTGGGTTCCCCACCCCCCACCCCACCCACCCCCCACCCCCCACCGGACTCATCCCTTTTCCCAGCAGCTCCTCTCAGGCCCCCACTGAAGCGAGCGGGCCAGTCTGGAGGAACCTGACTCTAGGACATGAAGCCACCAGGTCTGTGGCTGTGGCCAGGCCATTCCCACAGAAGCAGGAAGGCAGTGCGAGGGAGCCCCTTGTGCTGTGGTCACTGTACTGTCGGGTGGCCACAACCCAGCCTCAGGTGCCTGGAGGAACAACAGACAGGAGCCACACTGCCCATCCACTTTGCACACACTTAGCCCTGCTGGCCTTGGGGGATGTGGGCCAGATCTCCCTCAAGGTGACGCCAGCTCCCAGCCCACTCCAGGATCACCGGGCCCCAACGCCGAGGGAAAAGCCCACTTTCTTGCAGGTCCCCTCAAGCCTCTCCCCGGGCGCATCGGGCATGTCAATGCCGAGCCGCCCCCAGGCCCGCTGCCCCCAACATTCTGCAGAAGCTTCTGGGTGCAGAGAAAAGTTTGTGTTCAGAAAAAGGCGAAGCCAACCCCACCCCAGGATGGTGGCTGGAACCGGCAGGAACCCTGCTGCTGGGCACTGGCTGCGCCTACGTGATGTCCCTGTGCCGTGGCGGCCGGCGCACATTCCGCACGACGCACTTCACCATCCACTCAATGCCCTCGCGCACGCCGTTGCTGTGGAGACAAGCGGCATGAGGGGGGGCCGCCCAGGAGCCCGGCCGCAGGGGAGGCCCTCACTCACCCCGTGAGGGCCGAGCAGGCCTGGGTCAGGCAGTCCCGCCGACCGATCTTGGAGATGCAGTCGCTGAACGCCGTCTTGATGTCGGGGATAGAGAGGCACGGCTGCGGGAGGCGAGACGAGAGGGGCTGGAGGCTGCCGGGCCGGGGGCCAGGGGGTGGCAAGCAGTACTGGCCCTGCGGCCTCTCTGCCCAGGACTCCTGCCAGCGACTGGCCTCAGAGGGTGGACGACCAGAGCGATCTAAGATGCACCTGGGCCCTCAGGTTGCCTGGCAGCCAGGACACGGGTTCCAAACGGGCCACCGCCCTGCACAGAGTCCCCTCCACGGGGACAGTCACTGAGCAGTGGCTGGTCAGCTGAGACTGGCCCTGGGGGTGTGGCGGACAGTCCCAGGAGCATGTGCCCTCCCCCAGACTGCCCCCCCCCCGGTTCTGGGGGCCAGGGATGGCAGCTGACAGGGCAGGGGTGCCTTGGTCTTTTCTCCAGAGCTTTCCTCTGGGTGTCGGCACTCTAGGCTCTGCCACACGCAGCTGAGTGTAACAGGGAAGGACAGGGCGCTGCCCCCCCCCAGTGGAGGGAAGGGGAGGCCTCAGGAGAGCTGTGTACCCCCACTCATGTGGCTTAGGGTATCCGAGGGGGTGGGCCCTCCCCTGGAACGGGCCCCCGGACCCCGGGCAATGGGCAGGCTCACCTCGACGTCCTGCTTGTTGGCCAACACCAGGATGGGGACGCCGTCCAGAGCCTCACTTGCGACCATCTTCTCTGGTATGGGGGAGAAGCGGCAGTGAGCACCCTTCATCCACCCAACTGCCCGGCCCATCGCAACCCAGGGGCCCCACATTCCTGCAACCTCTCCACAGGAGTGCACACTATCCCTTGTGGCCAGGGCCCTCCTGACCTAGCATGGGCCCAACTCCAGACACATGGCCTGAGTATCCCCCAGCCCCACCGGGCTGTGCTCACCGAAAGCTTGCTTGGACTCTGACAGTCTCTCCTCATCCGTGGAGTCGATGACATAGATGACACCATGGCACTCCGCATAGTACTGGGGAGGGGCAAGAAGGGGGCTGCACCCTGGGCATTCAGCCACCCTTCTGGAGGGCTTTCTGGGGGTGGAGAACTAGGGCGGAATGGAGCTGCATCCCCAGACCTATCAGGGCTTGCTGGCCTTGGATGGGCAGCCACCTCCCCTGCCCACTTCCTGGGCGCTGCACCCAACCTACTTCAGCATTTGCTCCTGCAAACCTCCCACAGACTGCCGGCCTGGTGGAGGCTCAAGGGGAAAGGTGAGGCTTGGGGACTGAAGAGTCCAGACCACACCAGTCCCCATGCAGACCGGGAAATGGGGACTGCATGCCAGGGGAGCCTCAAGCCACTGCTGAGCCTCATGCCCACAACGGCCACCAAGGCGCTTAGGCCAGTGCCACATTCCAAGCAGCTGTCCCGACAAGGACAGAAGCAGATCGCCGGGCTCAGAGATCTGTGGTCTTACTTGGGGCCAGCAGCAGCATCACAGGAGCCCCCACAGGCCTGGCCTGCAGGAGCCTGGCGTCTGCAGGAAGGGCCAGAGGCACTGCAGGGGCTCTCGAGGGGCAGCCATGCAGCTGGCGAGCCCACTGTCTGCCCCACCAGAGCACTGCCAACGTCCGCACTCACGTGGGGCAGACAGCAGAATCTCTGCCACTTTGCCCTGGCTCTCCTGCCCATCACAGCCAGAGGTCCTGCTAGCTGGGCAGGGTGAGCCAGCGGTCACCAAGCTGGAGGACGCTCTGGCACATTCTTGGGTGTGACCCCACCAGTCTAAGGCAAGCCTCTGTGTCTGCACTTGCTACAGAGAAGGCGGCCCTGGGTTTCACAGGCCACAAGTCCCACACACAGGGATCCTCTGGAGGGCTGCAGCTCCTCCATGGGGACTCCAGGCGGCAGGCTGGCTGTCTGGCTACACCTGACAGCTGCTAGGCCCTGCAATGTAGGAGGTCTGTGCAGAAAGGGCCAGTGTGGGGTCTGCAGCCTGGTGGAAATCACCACAGCCCCTCGGGTGGCAGACTTCACTCCCCGTGTGACTGGGCCCTTGTGACGGCCCCCGTCACAGGTGCAGCACATCTGGGATGAGCATGTGTAGGACCGGGGACAAAGCAGGCTACCCTGGCCCCATGGTACCAACCACGCCCCAGACCCCAACGGCCCATCAGCCATGGCCACATGGGGGATCCTACAAAACCAGTGGGAAGAGGGAAGAGCCTAAGCTTGGCTTCTGGATGGGCACATGCCGGATGTCTCTTGGGTGTGGCCTAAAGGGACAGGGTCCGAAGTCCTCGTGTGGCAGACGGCCAGGTGCTCACCCTCGTGGGAAGACATGGCCCGAGTGTGAGAACTGGGGAGGGACCAGGAGTCCCATTTCTCATCCTTCCTGGTGACACACAAGGGACTCTGCCACCATCCCCACAGCTCTGGGCTGTAGTCATCACCGGGGCACAGCAGGAGACCCGCCGAGTTATAATCGTGCCTGCCTCCTGGGTACGTTGGCAGAGACCCCACCCTGGTGGAGAGAACTGACCTCATCGGTAGCAGGGCTGGGGGGCACCTCAGGAAGCCAGGGGTCCACCAGACAATGAGGGCTCAGGCCACCACACAGTGGTCGCTAAAGGGGAACCACAGTTCGCCTCTTTCCTCCCCCTCTTCCAGTTTCCCCTCAGGAGGCTCTGGGTCTTGGAGGAGCCATTCCCCATAGCAGAGGCACGAAGCCAGCGGGACATGTTGGGCTGTGGCCCACACAGGAACTGGTCATCCACTGGGCCTTGCTGCCTGGTGGTGGGCAGTGTGCCAAGTAGACAGCCCTTCGTTGGCTCCTATAGGACCCACAAAGAGCCACATTACCAGGTCAAAGCTGCCCAGGGCTGTCCACCATGGTGACCCGCCAGGTGGTATGGAGTCCTGGCCAGCTCGGCCCGACGGGGAGCAATTCTCTTCCAGGGGTCCCCAATGGGCCAGCCACCCGAGCTGACCTCTCCCCCTGCCCACTCCCTTCCAGAAGCTGACAAGCACCCTGCACCCCTCCCTCCGTCTCAGCGTCAGCTCTTGAGACCCTGCCCTGTGACAGAATGTCAGGTTGTGTCTCACTCCCCATGTGGGTCTGGGGTTCAGACAAGAAGACCCTGGCATGGTCTGGTGTCAGTACAACTGAAATGGCTGAACCTTGTGGCCACTGGACGGAAGCTGCCCTTGTGGCTGGAAGTCAGAGCAGGAGGGGACACTTTGGAGGGGACCCGGGAGGGTGACTGGGTACCTGCTGCTTGGGATCAGTCTAGAGTTCAGGACCTTGACACTCAGTTCTAAGTACACAGGCAGTAAGTGTTGGGGAGGGCACGTCTGCGCCCCCAGCGTTGGGCTGCACCGAAGCCAACAGCCAGTCCATGGGGAAGAGCCCCTAAGCGCAGGAGCTGGGTCTGTCCTGCTCACTGCTGGACCCCAGTGCCTGGCACAGGCTGAGCTGGGGACCGACTACTGCTTTAGTGTGGGGAGAATCTCAGAAATGGCCAAACTCTATGTGAAAAGAGAAGGCAGCTGCGGTGGGCCTCTGAGGACATCCTCCCCTGGTGCGGAAGGGGACACCATGGAGGACCAGTCCCAGGCCAGAGCGGAGAGGAGATAGTGGGGAGCCTCAGGCCTGGTAGTGAAGCTGGCACCAGGCTGTGCCTTCCCCACGTCTGTTCTCGGCCATCTGTCTCGTCCTGTGTTCACTGGCAACAAAATCTCTAAGCCCAAAGGAACTGAGTGTGTCGTCACTCTCAGGGGAGTGACTCAGGCAGCAGGACAGGATTGAGGGGGAAGCCTCAGGGAAACAAGGCCTGACGGAAGCTGCTGACCAGAAGGGAAGGTGGTCTGAGGACTTCTCAGAAAAGGCACAAAGACCACAGGTGCCGTTGGAGATGCTATGTGGCATCTGTCTCACCTTGTCCCACAGAGATTGCAGCTCTTCCTGCCCTCCTAAGTCCCAGAACATGAGGCGAGCCTTCCCCACGTCCACAGTGCCAACTGGGGAGAGAGGAACAGGGGTGAGGCTGTGGCCCAGCTCTCCCGGGTGCTTCTTGACCACCGGCCAGAGGGAGCACAGGCTGTACCCAGGGCTCGGGCCGCCTGCAGGCCTGTGGGCATCACAGCGTCCTCGGGGGTCTGCCCCCAAACCACAGCCCTCAGGGGCCCTCTTACTGTTTAGACCCACGGTGGTGGTGATTTTGGAGAGACTCATGCCCCGGTAGTCCTTGTTAAACCGGGTTTTTGACTGCTCCAAGAAGGTCTGAGGAGAGAGCGAGACAGGCAGCAGATAAGGGCTGGTGTGGCTTTACAAGTCAGCTTCCCAAATGCCCCTTCCGGGGCCTATTTTTTAAAAACAGAACAGAACGTTTTGCTTTTAAAGCTCTTGGTGGTGACTGTCCCGTGGCCCACGGGTTTGGATTCTGTCCGGGCAATGAACAGGCAGCTAAAGGGATAAAACCAAAGGACCAAAGCCCCCGGGCTGGGGTCGCAGGAGCAAGCGCCTACCGTCTTCCCAGCATTGTCCAGACCCAGGATCAGGATGCAGTACTCATCCTTCTGGAACACGTACTTGTACAGCCCCGACAGCAGCGTGTACATCCTGCCCTGGGCGCCGCGAGAGGGCAGTCAGGGCGCCGTCTCACCGCCCGCCCGCCCGCCCCGCGCCGCGGCCAATGGCACGCCCCGTCCCTCCGCCCCGGCCCCGCGTACGTCCCGCCCACTCGCCCCATAACTCCTCCCACCCGGCCAGCGGCGGCCTCCTCGCGCCCCCTCCCGGCCCCTCCGAGGCGTCCTGCACCCCGGGTGCCGACCAGGCCTCGGCTCGCTCCGGCTTCAGGCCCGCAGCCGGGGCTTGCCGCGCTCAGCACCGATTCCCAGGCCGCCCCTCGAGGCTTCGCGCCCGCTCGGCCCTCCGCCCGGACACAACAGGGACACGCTGGCTCCCGCGCAGCCTGGGCCCCCGAGTCTTCGCCCCACTGCGGTCACGCCCCTCGGGGCGGCGCGCCGCCCGGCACAGCAGGCGCCCGGTAAACACGCAGCAGGACCCCCTGCCAGCGTTAACGGGGACGCTCCGTGTCTGCAGGCGGGTGTGCGCGCCGTGGCCGGTCGCTGCGGCCTCGGAGCAGCCCGGCAGGAGGCCGGTGGCGTGGACAGACGGCGGCGGGAGGCCTCGGAGCCCGACACCCCGCCCTGACAGCGGGTTTCGGGGCTCGCAACCCGGCCGCCGGAAGCTGCTCCTGACCGGCCGCCCGCCCTCGGGCCCGGGGCCCTGCTCCGCCCGCCCGGGAGGCCCCGACCCAGCGCCGGCCTACCTGTGCCCGCCGGGGCCGCGGAGCTACCGCGCGCCTGACCCCGCTGACCCCGCGCGGCGCCCGATGGGACCCGGCCGGCCGCCAGAAGAGGGGCGGAGCCGTCCCGGCGGCCCCCGCGGCAGGCACTTCCGGCGGCGGCGCTCGGAAGGAAGTGCTCGGGGGCTGCGACGGCGGAAGCCCGGCGCTGGGCCGCTCTAGCCGAGGAGGCCGGGGCGCACTCTATGGCGCGGCCGGACTGCGCGGAAGAGGTGCCGGCCTGGGAAGAGGGGCGCGGTCTGGGCGACCGGGCCCGGGCCCGAGGTGACGGGGCCAGCGGAGGCCGGCGGCCCGGGAGGCTGGGGGCGGGGAGGCGGCGTCCTGAGAGGATCCCGGGGTTGGGGGGGGCGCGGGGAGACCCCCAGCGCGGGGCCGAGACGCGGAGACTCCGATGAAACCTAACGCGACAGCCCAAAGCGGCTGGAAAGGGAGCTGAGGCCGTGGGGCCGGCGGCCAAGGCCCGGTTCTGATTTCTCCACTCGGAGCTGGTAACTTCTTCCAGCTTGTTTTCTCGCCCCAAGACGGCGAGAGAAGGCACACGGTGCCGCAGGCTGTCGTGAGGCCCCCTGAGTGCAGCTGTCGGCACAGGGCCGCCCGGCGCCCTCAGCGATGGCCTGGGAATTCGGGCGGCCGGTCCCGGGCTCAGCGGGTTTCCCTCTTCCTTGCAGCGCTGCTGTCGCACCGCCCCTCTGAGCCCCGGGGAAGTCAGCGCTCTCCCGACAGGATGGACGAGGAGAGCCTGCAGACCGCCCTGCAGACCTACGACGCGCAGCTGCAGCAGGTGGAGCTGGCCCTGGGCGCCGGCCTGGATCCCTCCGCGCTGGCGGACCTGCGCCAGCTCCAGGGCGACCTGAAGGAGCTGATCGAGCTCACGGAGGCCAGCCTGGTGTCCGTCAGGAAGAGCAAGCTGCTGGCCGCACTGGACGGAGAGCACCCAGCCCAGGACGGTGCTGAGCACCTGGCTTTCCAGAAGGCCATTGCTGAGGGGGCAGGAGCCCCCAGGGCAGAAGTGGACGCTGTTCCTGAAACGGAGGCGGGGCCAGAGCCCAGCGAGCCTGGGCAGGAGGAGGAGGGAGGGGAGGAGGAGGAGGAGGAGGAAGAGCTGAGTGGCAGGAAGGTGAATGCCCCCTACTACAGCCCGTGGGGCACCCTGGAGTATCACAATGCCATGATTGTGGGCACAGAAGAGGCCAGCGACGGCTCCGCGGGCGTCCGCGTCCTCTACCTGTACCCCACCCACAAGGCCTTGAAGACCTGCCCGTTCTACCTGGAGGGGAAGTGCCGCTTCAAGGAGCACTGCAGGTAAAGCCCTTCGCTCCTGGGGCCCATGGCCGGCCCTTGGTGCTCCTCTGGCCAGCACAGCGCTGACGGGGACAGAGCTCAGGCCCGTGGGTCCTTACAGCAGTGTCCTCCTGGATGGGTTTGTGAAACAGACGATGGAATGCGCTAGTATGTGCGCAGAACTCAGAGTAGTTTCTAAATGTAGTAAGGACGCAGACTGCTAGTTTTTATCTTGTCGTTATAAAATAAAACCGGGTACAGGAAGTAAACGTACAGTATGGGGAATTATTGTAACACCCTCGTAATCACCACTCAGATCAAAACTACGAGTTTGCTGAGCGCCCTTGGAGTCCCTCCTTACATCACAGCCCAACACAGCCTTCTTCCTCCTCCAGAAATGACCGTTGTCCTGCCCTTTAGGGTGGTCACCTCCTCGAGTTTTTGCGGCTTACCACTGTGGTGTGGCCACGCTGGTTCATGCCTGCTGTGTCTCAGTGTGGCTGCACACACCCTCTCCCTGCCTTTCCTGGCCTCACAGTTGCACTGTTGATGGACCTTTGGGCCATCAGTGAACAACCCAGTGCCGTGGAGCACGCTCTTGTGTACCCCCAGGCTGGGGGCGGGGTCCAGGGTCTCGATCACACTCACGGCAAGCCTGGAGGTGCTGCTCGTTCACCAGGAGGCACCTGATGACCACTGGGCCACTTTGCCTTTTGTCATCGTGGCAGCCATTGACACTCCATGCCACATCCATTGACTCCGGGGGGATTGTAAAATAGAGACCTTTCCATTCTATGAGTTCGTTTTGTTTATTACTGGCATGTTATAAAGAGGTGCTTCCCCTCGCCTATGATTTGTCTACCCAGTGATACAGTTCATGCAGAAAAGGCAGGGTTTTTCTGTTTCGTTTACTTAGTTTCCAAGGTAATGAATTGGTTCTCTTTCATCCTGAGAAGATGAGGAGTCAGCTTTCTAAAAATATTTAATATCCTTATGGACCCATGGATTTAAGTATGTTTGATAAATTTCAATCCATTGTGATTCTGATCCTTACTGAGGCTCACATTTTCCCACCCTTGGCAAGTGGGAACCTCTTCGGGGGCGTTCCTCCATCCTCTTTGTCTCACTGAGGCCCCTGGTCAGTGAAGAGTCACTAACTTCTCTTTTGCTGCTTTCCAGATTTTCTCTTTGTCTTTGGGTTCCATTAGTTTGATCATAGTGTGTTCTGGTGTGGATCTTCATGAGTTTATACTACTCGGATGCATGTCTTTCATCACATTTGGGACCTTTTCAGCCATTATTCTTTAATTCTGCAAACATTTTTCTGTGCCTTTCTCTCCTCCTTTTGGCATTCCATTATTCATGTTTTGGTATACTGTGTTTTTTGCCTTTTAGTATGCTTTGTAATTTTTTTCTTGATAGTCAGACATGATGTACTGGCTAGAAGGAACCACTGTAAACAGGCCTGCAGTGATGTGGTGAGTAATGAGGGGAAGCGTCCTGTAGGCCTGTGGTTGTAGGTCGGACAGTGAAGTTCGGGACTCCTCCTAGAAAAAGTGCTACACACCTCATTGCTGAATATCACTATGGTCACCTTCAAAGGACTCCCCTTGGGAAGCTGTGCACTGACACCAGCACCTAGTCCACCCTTCAAAGCAATTTGGGACTCTTTTTCTGGAATGGCCATCAGAGCCGTCGTCATATTACCCTTGATGTCCTGAATGTCATCAAAATGTCTTCCTTTCAATATTTCCTTTATCTTTGGGTAAAGAAAGAAGTCATTGGGGGCCAGATCAGGTGAGTAGGGAGGGTGTTCCAATACAGTTATTTGTTTACTGGCTAAAACCTCCCCCACAGACAGTGCCGTGTGAGCTGGTGCATTGTCGTGATGTAAGAGCCGTGAATTGTTGGCGAAAAGTTCAGGTTGTCTAACTTTTTCATGCAGCCTTTTCAGCACTTGCAAGTAGTAAACTTGGTTAACTGTTTGTCCAGTTGGTACAAATTCATAATGAATAATCCCTCTGGTATCAACAAAGGTTAGCAACATCGTTGCAGCAAGTTCGCGAACTTAATTGTCATACTTTGTGGATCTCTGTTTTAGTAAAACTAAGCCTCAGGACTATGGACTGCATGTGTGCGTCTCAGACACACGCGTGTGCACATGTGCATGCACGACGCAGGATGGCGAGAAGAGGCTGGAGCTGGCGTTTCCCTAACCCCCAGTTCTGTCCGGCTCTGCTAGGGCCCCAGCAGGCCAGGCTGTGGGGAGCTGGCTTCCCGAGGGCCAGCCTTGCCGAGAACAGTGCCCTGGTGTGTTTCACAACGGCTCCTTTTTCTCTCTCTCTGCCCAAGCGCAGGGAATTTTTCTCCAGTATTTACTGTGAGAACCTGGTGGAGGTCCCAGAGTAAAACACAAAAGTGTGGAGCCGGCTGAGGACAGGCCCCAGAGGCTTTGGCTCTCAGGCTCGTCCAGCAGTCGGCAGTCAGCGCCCTGTCCCGGGCTGTGTCCTGGGGCGGCTGCTGCTGACGGGTGGTGATTCTCTGCGTCTGCTTGTCGGACTCTCCACACTTGGGGTAGCACTTGGCTTTGGGACCTCACTTCTCTAATGGCTCTAAGAAGAGTTGTCGCCTTCACCGTGTGTTCTATTTTCTCCTTTTTGTTTTTGTGAGGACAGAGAGGTGACTTCCAGGCTTCTTCCATGCCAGACCAGAAACCAGAAGTGTCCCATGTAGTGAATTCATTTCAGTTATTGACTTTTCAGCTCTGGAATTTCCATTTGATTCCTTTTATATAAATTCCATTTTTATGATTCCCTATTTCTTTTTTTTTTTAAAGATTTTATTGGGTAAGGGGAACAGGACTTTTTGGGGAATAGTGTGTACTTCTAGGACTTTTTCCAAGTCAAGTTGTCCTTTCAGTCTTAGTTGTGGAGGGTGCAGCTCAGCTCCAGGTCAAATTGGCAACCTTGTGGTTGAGAGGACGCGCTCCAACCAACTGAGCCATCCGGGAGCTCAGTGGCAGCTCAGCTCAAGGTGCCGTGTTCAATCTTAGTTGCAGGGGGTGCAGCCCACCATCCCTTGCGGGACTCAAGGAATTGAACTGGCAACCTTGTGGTTGAGAGCCCACTGGCCCATGTGGGAATCGAACCGGCAGCCTTCGGAGTTAGGAGCACGGAGCTCCAACCGCCTGAGCCACCGGGCCGGCCCATCTGCTCAGATTTTTAATTTTCTTTTTTAGCTTGGCTTCTTAGGAGTTCCTCTGTGTCTGTGTAACTTAGTGGTCAGCCAGTGATTTAGGCAGAGACTGTGCTCTAATACTTCTTTCCCAAAAGGTGTCCGCCCTCAGCCAGTTGATCTGTGTGAATTAGGGGCTCATTCCCACCTCACCAGCCCCAGTCTGTCTTTGCTTTCACTTTGTCCTGGCGTGTCCTGGAGTTCTTGATACATGTACCAAGTTTCCCAGGGAGCCAGGGGCTTGTGGACAGTGGGTCCCTTCGGTGCCCTTTCATTTTCATGGTCTGCCTGTTAACATGCCTAGTAGGCCCAGTGCCTGCTCCAGAGCTATCCATCTTCTCTGTGGTGTCGACCAGTTTCACCACTTTTAGCTGCCAGGCTTTGGTTTCCAGCCTCTGCAGCTGCTTTTGCCAGTGAGGCTCATGTTGGGTGACTTGGGCGAGTGGGGAGCAGTCCCCCCACTTCTGTCCCAAAGCTGGGCAGTTTTTCAGGCATCATCTCTTCTCAGTATGTGTTTGCTTCAGTTTCCAGAGCTCTGAAGCTGTGAGCTTGACAGTTTTGCCTTGTATTTCTCTGGAGAGCATTCAATGACCTCTGTATACTTGACCATGGCTGGAACTCAGGATCTTCTCTGTAGTTCTGGGTGCCTGTTTTCAGGTTCAAGTTTTTACTTACTCTGGTATGTGTTTCTGTGAATGTTGTGAGGTGGGTGATTGAGTTGGGTTTTTTTTTTAATATGAAAAAACCAATTTTACGTTTTCCCTTCTGAAATGCGTAGTGCACCTTTTCCTGACTCATTTGTCACACTTCCTGTCCTGTGTGAAGTTTTGTATGCGTGGGGCTCTTCATGCCATGGGCCAGCGTGCCCATTCTCTGAGTTTTGAATTCATTTTATGGGTTTGCCATTAACTGCTTCTCGTGATTGGAAATTTTGGTCATTTCCCAGTCTTTAGTATTGGGCTAACAGCCTCGTGGCTGAACCTTTGCACACTTTCATTATTATTATTTTAGAGTTGTTGTTTTGAAGTGCTGGGTTTAAGGAGTATACCAAATTTTAAGGTTTCTAATATCACTACAGATTTCTGCAGAAAGGTTTAATTGGTGGTTTCTGTGGGTGCGCATACGTGCATGCGTGTGCGTGTGTGCATACGTGTGTGCAAGTGAGTGTGGGTGTGCGTGTGCATACATGCATGCGTGTGTGCGGGTGTGTGTGCATACATGTGTGCATGAGGGCAGGCGTGTGTATGCGGGTGTGTGTGTGTGCATATGTGTGTGCATGTGTGCATGCGGGTGTGCGTGTGTGCACGTGTGTGTCCCTGTCTCCCTCCCGGCAGGGCAATGCCCAGGCAGGTAGGCTTGGCTCTCCTGGGTTCTCTTGCCCCTGCTGGGCCGTGTCTGATCCCCTCTCCTGGGGCCCTCTCTGCAGGTTCTCCCACGGGCAGGTGGTCTCCATGGACGAGCTGCGTCCCTTCCAGGACCCGGACCTAAGCTCTCTGCAGGCTGGCTCGGCGTGTCTGGCCAAGCAGCAGGATGGTCTCTGGTACCCAGCACGAATCACTGGTGAGGCTGCCCTGGGCCTCGCTGGCAGGGCCCTCCCTGGGGAGCCCTCTGCTTCTTCACACATTATTCCCCGATGACCACTCCTTGACTGTCCCCGGTCTCGGCCCCACCTTGCTCCCAACTCCCAGTGTGGCTCCTACCAGCTGTTCAGGCCACTGACTTGGCCTGTCTTTGTCCCCTGTCTCCAGATGTGGACAGTGGCTACTACACAGTGAAGTTTGAGTCACTGCTGCTGAAGGAGGCTGTGCTAGAAGGGGACAGTGTCCTGCCCCCACTGCGTGCAGAGCCCGCAGGGTCCTCTGACTCAGACAGCGGCGACGAGGGCGACGAGGGCGACGCCAGCTATGCCAAAGGTGTGGCGATACCTTGGGGTCCCAGAAGCTAGAGAGGGGGCGAGGGGCTGTCTTGGCAGTGGGCCCACTGGGAGGCTCCCGGCAGGCAGGGACCTTGACCAACTAAGCAGACAGTCGGAGAGGCTGATGGCAGAGAAGCAAGCTGTACCTGGTACATGACGCTTGGTGGGGCCCCACGGGAGGTGGGGAGACCTACAGATGCAAGGGTGCATGGGCAGCCATTACATTTCCATGTGGTGCACATTTGAGGGGAGGCCATGGGGGGAGGGACGCAGATGCAGGAGATGCCGAGGGAGTTGGGCTCACGTGGGGTGGGGCCCTGCAGTGCAGGAAGGAGCTGCCCCTTCAGTGCCTAGCTGGCAGAAGAGGTGCTGTGTTGGGTCAGCCAGGGACAGAGCGTTCCAGGAAAGGGGACTGGCTGGCACTGTACAGCCCTCCGGCGGGGTTAGTTAGGATGGTGCGGGGAGGCGGCAGTCCTGTGGGATGGTCCATGTCCGAGGTGATGGAGGGAGGCACTGAGCTGAGCATGTGACACTGGCCGTGGGAAGGGGGTTGGTGGGGGGGCCCTGTGGGGAAAGGCCGGTACTCCTGTGGCCTGGGCCGACTGTGTCAGACTCTGCCATCAGCTCTGCCTACTGTCACACGACACCACGGGCAGAGGCCGAGGAGCAGGGGATCATGGCCCTGTCCCAGAGCTGTGAGCTTTGGGCTAATGTTGTTGGCCAGAGCCCAGGGTACTCTGAGTCCAGCTGGGCCCAGCCACTGCTCTCTATTTCTTGCAGTGGTGGAAGCCAGCGCCACCGACCACGGGCCCTGCAGCTCCACCTTCGCTGGCTGGGAGGTGCACACCCGGGGTATAGGCTCCAGGCTCCTGGCCAAGATGGGCTACGAGTTTGGCAAGGGTGAGTCTGTGCCGCAGCAGGGAGAGGGTGGGGCTGCCACAGCACCGCCAGGGCAAAGCAGCAGTGGTGCCAGCCCCATGTGTCCCCAGGTCTGGGCCGGCACGGAGAGGGCCGGGTGGAACCCATCCACGCTGTTGTGCTCCCTCGAGGGAAGTCGCTGGACCAGTGCATGGAGACCCTGCAGAAGGGGGCCAAGGGCGGCAAGGCTCGCCCCAACAGGCCCCCGAAGTGCCGGGGGCGAGGTGGCAGGCTCGAGGGCCGCCCGCCCCCTCGGGGCGTGTTCGACTTTCTGAACGAGAAGCTGCGAGGCCAGGCCCCTGGGGCGCTGGAGGCAGGGTCAGCCCTCCCAGGGAGGGGGAGCGGCAAGGAGATGTACCACGCCAGCAAGAACGCCAAGCGTGCCCTGAGCCTGCGGCTCTTCCAGACGGAGGAGAAGATCGAGCAGGCCCAGCGGGACATCCGCAGCATCCAGGAGGCCCTCGCCCGCAACACCGGCCGGTACGGGGATGGCACTCTGCAGAGGGCAGGGCCCAGGGTGACCGTGCCTCCAGCCCTGTTCTGGGTGCCCAGCCCACAGTTCATCTGCAAGAGCTTGCCCCAACCGAGGGCGCTGGGCTGCCTCTGAGGAGGCTCTGGGTGTTGGCGGGAGGACGGGCCGTGGCCACAGCAGCCTGGGGCTTTGTGTGACTGAAGGCCTCTCTCTAGGTACAGCGTGACAGTGGCCCAGCTGCAGGAGAAGCTGGCAGGAGCCCAGCGGCAGCTGGGGCAGCTCCGGGCCCAGGAGGCGGGCCTGCAGCGGGCACAGGGCAAGGCAGACACCCACAGGAAGATGACAGAGTTCTAAGCCCTGCACACGTGGATGGCTCGGCTGGCTCCCAGCTGCCCTCAGGAAGACCAGCCGTTGCCCAGCAACAAGATGCCGCCAGGAGACGGCCAGCCACTCCCAGGCTAGACTGCAGGCAGCCTTCTGGCCATCCTGGGGCTGTGAACACTGCCAAATGGAGACGGGCTGCAGGGTCACGTTCTCACGTCACCTGCCCACTGAGCCTACCCGCCAGTGTCTTAGGGAGTCTTGCTGGGAAGGACATTAAAGTGACCGTGCTGTGGTGTCAGTGGAGGCCCGGCTGACTGTCTTTGGGGAGAAGGGGCTGTGGGGCGGGGCAGGGAGGGGCGGGTGAGGCCGCGGCCAGGGGCCCAGAGCCCAGGAGCACTCATTTTCCCTGCTGTCCCAGATGGGGCTCTGAGATGGAGCCTAGGATCAGAACCTAGGGTCCCCCCATGATGCCTGACAGCCACAAACGGGGTGCTTGGTGGGAGGTGACTGGCCCATATCAGGCCCTCACAGAGCTGTGAATGGGCAGGAAGACCTGGGGGGTGGGTCTGGGAGCCCAGGTTCACCCCCAGCCACACCCATGAGCCTCAGCGGCATGAGACCACCCCTTCCTGTGCCATGTCTGTCTCCTCGCCTGCGCATGCCCACTTGGTTGGGTGATGACGGGAGGTCGGCTCTCAGCACACACCCACTGACTAATGTCTAGACCCCAGGCGGGGGCAGCAGCAGGTGGGTGAGGTTGCCGGGCTGCGGCAGGAGCAGCTGCACCCGCGTTGAGATGCAGTCAGACCCACAGGCAGGAAGTGAGGTGGGGAGCTCTGCCGAGAGCTGCAGAAAGGCACCACTCCTTGGGGTGCCGAGCTAACCGGCTTGCCCCAGATAGGGCTGACGAGGTACCACTGTGCCCATGGCCTTGGTAAGTGCCTGCTCTGGCCTCCAGCCTGGCCAGGTCTCCAGGCCCCTTGGTGCCCTCCTGGGGGCAGGTAAGTGCTGGGTTCTGGGAGACTAGGGCCTACCAGGTCAGGGCATTGGGACCTGGGCTGTGATCAGGTGAGCAGCCTGGGCCCTCTGGTGTGGGAAGCCCACTCCCTGGGTCTGGGCAGACTGGACTAAAGGGCTGTGCCAATTGTGGGTGGACCCCCGTCCCCTACAGCCCTGCTAAGAGGCCTGACTCCAGCCCTTCGGGACTCCCGGCTCTAGTAAATGGCCAGGGGGCATCACCTGACACACGTCTGGGAAAGGAATGGCTACAGGTGAGGCTGGCCTGACGCTCCAAGGCTCATGGATGTGGCCAAAGAGGCCTCCCCAGCTCTCAGGTTTGGGCCGCAGTGACCACAGGGAGGCTTTGGCCACGTCACAGCTGCCCCCCCTCCTCACTGGCCACACTCTGTGGCCATCTGGGTCATCCTCGATGACTTGGGTGCTTCCTCCTGGGAACCAGGAAGAGCACACCTCAAACCTGCCCAGGAGCCCCCAGCCAGAGGCGGGAAGGTGGGCGCTGAGGCTGTCCTCTCGGCCTCAGCAGGAGGGAGGGGCTGCTGCGCTTGGGGTTTCCTGTGCTGAGTCACAGCGCCCAACAGTGTGAGGCTGCCCGGGGGGGGGGGGCCCAGCCTCTCAGTCAGCCCCTAGCACCCTGTCTTCTGCCCCCAGGCTGGTGCAGGACTTCACAGGATGGGGCCACAGATGTCCTCGGCCCCACCCACCCTCTGGGTCCTAGGGTGCCTGGCCCTGGTCCTTTGGCTCTGGGTGCTATGCACAGCCTGCCACAGGTATGTCCATCCTTTGGGTTCCACGTGGAGCCTGGCTCAGCTCTGTGGCCAGAGGGGGCAGGGCTCCAGGCAGGCCCTCCTTGGACCAGAGGCTGAAGCCCCCGCCCCCATCTCTGCCTTCCTGGCCTCACCACCCTCTTGCCCCCAGGAAGCAGGCACGGAGGCAGCAGTCAGAGCTGCAGGGCAGCGTGATGCAGGTGAGTGTCAGGCTGTCCCCTGGGCCAGGGCGCGGTCAGCAGGGGACCAACCAGCCTTCCTTGCCCCCAGTCACTGCCACTGCTGAGGCAACCGCACCTCTGCTCCCTCAGCAAGTCGGACACCAGATTGCATGAGCTATGCCGGAGCCCTCCAGGCTGCAGGGGTGAGCTGAGCTGGGAGTGGTCAGGCTGTGGGTGGGGTTTGCCACACCGTGCCCCCTTAACCCACCCAACTGACCTCTGCCGTGACTCTACCCCCAGCCCCGCGGCCTGTCAGCATGGATCTCTTGCACCTGCAATGTCTGGAGGGGTCCAGAGGCACCACCAGGCCCCAGGTAGCCTTCTCAAAGCGGGAACTGCCCCGGCCCGGGCCTGCTACCTCTGCCATCCAGCCCTCCATCAGCCATGAGGCCACCTATTCCAACGTGGGGCTGGCTGCGATCCCCAGGGCCAGCCTGGCAGCCAGCCCTGTTGTGTGGGCAGGAGCACGGCTGACCAGAAGCTGTGCCAGACCTGGGCCTGAGGCCAGGTCCGTGGTGGCTGAGTATGCTTGCATCCAGAAGTTCAAGGGAGCAGGTCTGGGGCCCCAAGACCTGGAGCAGGGGAGCGCCGAGGGGACCCCAGCCATTCAGGTAAAGCAGAGGGTGTGAGGTGGGGTGGAAGGAGCTGGGCATGTCCTCATCAGAGTGGACGGTGCTGACCTCTCCCTGGGTTGGCTCTCTCTGCAGGTGGACATCCTGTACTCCAGGGTCAACAAGCCGAAAAGGAGAGACCCAGAACCTGCCACAGACCAGCAGGACCCCAGGGACGGGGGAGTGAGTCTGACTCCGGGGAGCAACTTGGCCTGTGAGGCCCCCCCACTCAGGGGCCTGAGTGTGGACAAGGGCCTCCTGGAAAACGTGTATGAGAGCATCCAGGAAATGCGGGCCCCTGAGCGCCAGGAACCCCCCAGATGTAGCTATTAGCATGAGTAGACATGAAGGCCTCCTGCTTCCTCCCCACCCCGCAGCCTAGGGAGGCGACTCCATTCCCTCCCTGCCCTGAACATCAAGTACAGATGTTCCTGCAGTGTGGGGCCCGGCCCCCCACCACACACACTCAGCTGGCAGCACAAATTCCCAGATCCCAGGGCTGCCCGTCCTGAGGGCCCTAGCTGCCTGGCCTCTCCCAGCCGCTTCTTAAATAAATCCCCAGCTCAGGGAAGATGGACACATCGCGCCTCACAGCCATCTCTTCTTGCAAGCCTGAGGGGTGGGGTTGTCTGGAAGGAGTAAAGACACCCTCTTACCTCGGGCGCAAGCGCTCTCCCTCCTTGGGTGCCTGGGCCCTGTCACCTGAGGCCACAGGCCCTCGGTCAGACTCAAAGACCGCAGGGAGTGGGGCAGGCCTAGGCGTGGTGGTCCCCAGGCACAATCAGTTCTATAGGCAGTGCCGCCGGCGGCAGGGTGGCCGCCTTAGGGTGGGACTTGGACCCTGAACGCCAAAGGAGGGCTCCACCATCCAGCCCCTGGGTTACATAAGGGGGGGTAGTCGTGCGTTAAAGAATAACCTGCTCCCAGGAAGCCCGCCAAGGAGACGCGGCCCCTTCCCCGGATCTGGCAGCTCCGCACGAGAGCAACACCGCGAGGAAGCCGGCCCTCCCCGGCGGCGGTGGCGGCGCGTGCCGGCCAGGACTTCGAAAAGGCCAGGGGCGTCCCGGAGGGCGGGTGCCACGATCTGGGCCCCCACCCGCGGCCCGCACGGGAGCAGCCGGCCAGGGGCGGGGCCTCGGAGCGCAGACCAATGGGAGCGCGGCTGGCCCGGGCCACGGTCCACCTCAGAATATTGATACAGCGCGCAGACCAATGGGCCCGCGCCGGGGGCGGGGCCGCGCGGAAGGGGCGGGGCAGGTCACAGCTTTGGGGCAGCGCGGCGCGGCCGGCTGTCGATCCAGGGCGGGGGTCGGCGGCCCCGCCAGCCCGGCCCGGCCCGGGGCTGCGTCCCGAGTGTCCGCCCTCGCCGCTGCAGCCTCGGCTCCCGACCCGCGGGCCATGCAGGCCGAGCGCCCCCCGGCGCCCGGGCCGGGCTGCGGGCGCCCCCCGCCCCGGGCTGCCGGCCGGGACCCCGCGGCCGCGCTCGTGTCGGTGCCCGCGCCGCCGCAGGTACCGGGCGCCGGGGGCGGGCCCCCAGAGTGCGCTCGCTGCAAAGATGGCGTCGGGACTGCACAAACTTTGGGCCCCCGGGGGTGGGACGGCGGCCGGTGTGTGTCCGTGGGTCCGCGGGGCTGAGCCGGACCGCTGGGGGCACTTGCTGCCGGGGGCGCTTCCCGCCGCGCCCGCTCGGCCGGGGAGCCAGGGAGGGGCGCGCCGGCCGCAGTTTGTGGGGGTTCCCAGCGGATCTGGGGTGGGGACTGGGGGCCCTGGTCCGCTGCTTCCGCTGAGCACACCCGGTTTGCAGGGCTCTGCCGTTAGCGGCGGCTTTGCGGGCTTGGAGTTCGCGACCCCGCAGGAACCAGAGCCGCGGGACCCGGGGACGTGGGCGGGGGCGGCGGCGAGAGCCCAGACACCATCGACGCACAGCCAGGTGCCAGCGCACAGGTGAGCCGGCACGCCTGGCCGAGGTGGGCGTGCGCACACGTGCTCTCTTGTGTGCAGGGGTGGTGGATGGGACGCAGGCACGTCTTCTTGACACCCCCCACGGTGATGGGGGTGGGGGGGGCTTGTCTCAGCGCAGGTCAGGGTCCCGAACTGGTTCTGGCCACACCCCCAGCTCTCCAGCCCTGGAAGAGTTGAGTAGAAACGATAAGTGTATTAGTATCTCTGTTCCCCTCAATCCCTGGGGCCATAGGCCAGAGCTGGGAGGGGGCCGCTGTCAGTCTGTGTGTGCATTTGAGGCTGTGGGCCGGCGTGGGGTCCACTGCCCAGGAGTCCCCAGGCTTTTGACGCCATCTCTCCAGCCCTGCAGTGAAACCCTCTTGGGTGCCCAACAGCCTGGATTGGCTGCACAGGCAGGAGTGTGCTCTGGCCGGCCGGCTGGGGCCTGGAGACCCACTTCTGCTTGGAGGCGTTTCCCCTGGCTGCTGTTCACTGCTAGCTGCTCCTGCCCCCCCCCCCCTCCGCGCCTGGCCCTAGGCCCACAGCTGCTGTCTCACAGCCCTGGTTAATGTGTGATTAGGAGAGGGTTGGGCTTCTCGTGCCCTGGCCCCACCAGTGGGGCCTCAGACCCCCGTCCAGCACCAGGGTCTGGAGACACCAGGAACAAAGCCATGGATGCAGATAACTCAGGCTTCAGGGAGACCCCGGCCCAGGCCAAGCTCCTGGGGGTTCCTGGAGGTCTGGGGCCCTGCAACCCGAGCTGGGGGTGGAGCTGGGCCTCCTGCCCAGCGCCTGCAGCAGGGAACCTGCTGTGCACACACGTGCCCAGGCCTGCACGTGTATGCCTAGCCAGGGGAGGGGTCTGGAGTACTTACTGGGCCCCACCCGCCACCCCCACCCCCTTTCTCCTCCAGAGCCCCCCTAGGAAAAGCCTGGCTGGATGAGGTCATGGCAGCCGCGGCCCTCACAAGCCTGTCCACCAGCCCCCTCCTGCTTGGGGCTCCAGCTGCAGCTTTCAGCACAGGTGAGACTTAGAGACAGGGTATGGCGCAGGGGTGGAGGCAGGGCCCAGGGCTGCTGTTCCTCCAGAACCTGGGGCCGGGGAACAGCATCACATTGTAAACACGACATCAGGACCCCCCTCCCTGAGGCCAAAGCCCCAGTGCCCCAGGCCACAAGCCTCCATGACCTGTCCATATACACCTGGCTGGCCAGTTATTGCCCCACACAGGCCTTCCCCATTTATCCTTCCTTTGTTAGGGAGGTTAGTACCCAAGCTGCTGTGGCCAGCTCCTCCTGGCTACTGCCTCCTCCAAGAGGGTTTTGCCAACCAAACTCACCTGTGAACAGGTAAGCAGATGAGGCTGAGTTCAAGGGACTGATGGCTGCAGCTTCTGCACAGCAGCCTGACCCAGGGATGTCCTGACACTGGCCTGGCATGTCCCCGCAGAGCCTGGCTTACAGCCCTGGCAGGAGAGCCTGGTGAGGCCACGAGGCAGTTACGGCAGCAGCCCCAGTGGGGACTGGGGCTGGGACCTGGCCAGTGAGCAGAGCTCCCCAGCCACCCCGTCGCCCCCACTGCCCCCTGAGGCAGCCCACTTCCTGTTTGGGGAGCCTGCCCCTAGGAAAAGGAAGGTGAGCCCTGGGGGCAGCACTGGGTTTGGGCACACGCGGGTGGGCAGCTGAACCTGACCCTGGCCCTTGTCACCCAGAGTTCGGTGCAGGTCCTGTTCCAGTGTCTGTGGAAGCGCTGTGGGAAGGTGCTGAGCTCGGCGTCCACGATGCAGAGACACATCCGCCTGGTGCACCTGGGGTGCGGTGGCCGGCAGGTGGGGGTGGGGCAGGCCAGTGGGCCACCGCTTCAGCTCCCACCTGCTGTGTTCCCGTCAGGCGGCAGGCGGAGCCAGAGCAGAGCGATGGTGATGGTGAAGAGGACTTCTACTACACGGAGCTGGACATTGGGCTGGATGCGCTGACCAGCAGGCTTTCCAGCCTGACACCTACGTCCACCAGTGGGCTTTCCAGCCTGACACCGATGTCCACCGCAGCCTCCATGCTGCCCGCATGCCCCCACGTAGAGCTGCCGGAGCCCCGGGCCCTGCCTGGCTTGCTGCACCCACTGGCCCTATCCCCACCCCCTGGGCTGAGCTCTGTGGCAACCGCCCAGGTGTGCCACAGTGACCACGCCTACCAGGTGGGTGAGGTCACGGGCAGCCACTGGGGCCGGGTCTCGGGGCGCTCTGGAGGGGAGCAAGACCACTGCGTTATCGCCTCTCAGGGCTGCCTGGCACCCACCCAGCTGGAGCCACAGCCCACCACAGGCGGGGCCTGCGTGCCCGCCCTGCCCTCCAAGCTTGGTGCCAGCCTGAGGTGCGTGTGTGTGTTTTGAGGGGTCCGGGCAGGCGCCAGGCAGGGGAGGTCCCGGCCCAACAGCAATCCCTGCCCCTGTGTGCTCCCCCAGGAAGCCCCGAGGTGACGCCAAGAAGTGCCGGAAGGTGTATGGCACGGAGCGCCGGGACCTGTGGTGCGCGGCCTGCCGCTGGAAAAAGGCCTGCAGGCGCTTTCTGGACTGAGCCACCTCGCCCTGCATTCTCCCTCGGGAGTTAGAGGACACCAAGCTCCACCCCCAGCCCCCGCCTGGGGTCTCTCCTAGCTGCAGGGTCTACTTTTTAATGGGGTCCCCCAGAGGTGGAGGACAGGCCCGCCACTCAAAGTGCCTCTGAAGAAACCAGCCTTTTGCACTAAAGCCCCAGGGTCCCCCCGGGTAACTGCCCTCCCTGCCTGTCAATGGACTTGTTAAGGGTGCAGCGGATAGACCCGGGATCGAGGTCACATGGGAGCCAGTCCTGGGTGCACTTTCAGGGGTTTCGGGGAGGAGCCTCCCAGCCCGCAGGTGACCTGATGGTTCAAGGGCCCAGGGCTGACATTGGTACCATGTTTGCAAAGCTCAGGTATCTTGCCAGGCGAGGAGAAAAATTAAAGGTTTGCGATTTTTCCAGAAGTTGTCTCTGCCTCCTGGGGGGAAGGACGTGGAACTGCGACTCTGCCACATGCAGGGGTGGTGGGCTGGGCAGGCCTGGAAGGCCAGCAACAGGCTGCAGAGTGCTGGGGGTCACTCTGGCCACATCCGCCCAGTATGAGGCTGGAGGATAGGACACTGAAACACACGAGGCGTCTGCTTGAGCAGCAATTTCCCAATTTATTGAAAGTGATCGCTTTGCAAGAATGTCTAAGCTAATCCCGTCACAGAAAGGAAACCCGCAGGCAGGCCCGGAGCCCAGGCAGACAAGACATTGCAAGACCACTAGAGAAGGTTGTTTACCTGTCCTGTGGCGACAGAGAAGCAGGCGACAGCCCTGACGTCCCACCGACCCATTACGAAACCTCCCCCCAATAAGAAACACATCTCCAATACAAACACAGGTTTATAATAATTAATATAAAGTCAGTATAATATAGATTATCCCCAGAAAAAAAATCAACACTCTTCAAGCACTGCCCTTTGTCTTTTTGACAGGTTGAAAGCATGTTGAAAAAATAAATATTTAAGAAAAGCACACACACAGCACCCTCACTACAAGTATTTCTAAAAGGGCTGCATACGAAACACAACATAGGGTCAAAAAATAAAAAAACAACCATTAAGTATGGCTTTTTAAGAGTTGCACATGTCACAGAATGAGCGAAAATAAGATTATCTTTCATAATATTGCAAAAAATTCCAGTTTTTGCATTTTCTCAGAGTTTTATATAAAGAAAGATGTGCAAAGTTGGAAGCAGTAGCTGTGTCTTTTGAATCAAGGTCCCAAGGTCCCTATTGAGTCCTGGCAGTGTTGTGACTCCCAAAACCCAGGGTCCAAATGTACAACCTGGTTGGGATCCGAGTTTGGTGCAGAAGTTGTCTGGGTCCCGGCCCCACCCCCACCCCAAGAATTCACCACCCGCAGGACTGTTTCCCACTTAGGTGTTGCAAACACCAAGATACAGACGGACACAAATGAAAAAGTACAAAATGTGAAATGTAAGCTACACACTTCCTCTTCGTAAAAAAATATTTATTAGTTTAAACATTGATTTGAAAAAAAAAGGATCAGTCACATAAAAAAACCCTTCATGACACACCTTTCCCTCCATGCCTCTGGAGAGGGGACACCACACGGAATGTGAACCTGCCACTCAGCGAACACCAGGGCCGCTCGGGGGGCCCTCAGTCTTCCAGTACAGTATTGGTTTTAAGGAAGAAAACACCCCTGTGGCACTGACAGTGGACCCCCAGAAAGGTGAGCAAGGGCCGTCCAGAGCGAGGAGTGAGCAGGTCAGAAAGAGCAAGACGTCCTGAGTGCAGAGGCAGAGGCGGCCCAGGCGTGGGCAGGACGGCCTGAGAGGTGGGATGGGTGCAAAGCCCAGACACCTGTTGATAACAAAGGTCTGGTTCCATTTTACAAGAAAGTAGGTCTGTTTAGAAAAGGGGTTAGAAAGTGGGGGAGGTACAGAGTTCTGAGAGCCCGGGAGCGGGGGTGGGGTGGGGCGGGCGCGGTCAGCCAGGCCTCCCTGGTGAAAGGCGGCCAGGGGAGCACATCAGCTCCTGCGTGGGCCTGGCCCACAGGGCGGGAGGAGCTGGCAGTGTGGAGGGCTCAGCGCCCACCCGGCTCCTGCCCCCAGCACGTTCGGGAGAACCTTGGCCCTTTCTCTTAAGGACACCAGTGTCAGGAACTCAGAGTCCCCAGCGGAGGGAGGGGGGGCAGGCAAGCCAGGTGACAGCTCCAATGGGACACCCTCTTGGAACTCATAGAAACAGCGGCTGATTTTACTGATAAATAAATAAGACAAGAGCTGAGACCTGTCCCCCGGGCAGGACTTCCAGGGCAGCACCACGTGTGTGCAGCGGCACGGGCCAGCCTGGGCCCCCCGCCACCCAGCAGCAGCCCAGATGGCTAGTGCCCCATGCCACCACTAGAACCTGCGTCGAGGTTTTGTGGAGTTTTCCACCTAGAAGGAATAGGTGTGACACAATAGCAAACGTGTGAAAGCCATTTGGTTTAGGGTCTGTGGGAGAAAATAAAAACCCTGTCTCCTGCCAGGCACCGTGAGTCCTCCCGTGGGGCGAGCTGCAGGTTTGTGGGAGCCAGGTGGCTGGGAGGGTGGACGGTCTCAGCAACGAGGGGGTGTCGAACGCAGCCTGAAAAGGGAAGACAGACAGGCGCCTGTCCTGTGGCCGGCAGTGCACGAGGTGGGCCTTTGCTCTCCACAGGGGAAAAGAGAAGACAGGTCGTGAGCGTGTGTGACCGACAGCAAGGGGACTTGACAACAAGCCAAAGGAAAGACAACTCTGTGTTTTGTCAAGTGAGGAAAATAATGCCAAACCCAACAATTCCACGTAACTGCCTCTGCATGACTACTTAGAAAGTTCGCTAACCCACTCGGAGGCTGAGCAGCACCGGCAGTCAGGAGCACGGCCTCCGGTGCCAGCAGCAACGAAGGAAGCGCGCAGGGGTGGGGAGGGGCAGCAGGCGTGGCCTGGGCAACAGGCTGGGCAGAGCCCAGGGACAGGGCCGGCCCCAGGCTCTCCAAGGAAGTGCACACAGAAGTAAGAGTGGGGTCCCCTGAAGGGACCCCGAGTGGGCCTGCAGTGGGGAGCAAGGTCCCCAGCTGCTGCCTCCACCAGAAGATAGCACCTGGGAGCCCTCAGCCCGGCGGGGCTTCTGCAGCGGTTTCGTGTGGAGCACCAAAGCCCAGGGCCTCTCTGGATACAGGACCTGGGTTCTGCGGGCGGGCGGCAGAGCCATGAGGACAGAGGACTCCGGGCAGTGACCAGGCTGCTGCGAGGGGCGTGCGGGGACGGGGTGGGCTGGAGCACGGCACACAGCGCGGGAGTACAAAGAACTCCCCCCCCATCTCTCGGACCCGAGCAGCGCCGACCCTGATCTGGCTACTGGGCCATCAGGCGTCCCGAGGCCAGGTCGGGCCCATGGGCCTCCTTGCTGCTCAGCTCACACACGCTGCTGTTCCCACAGACGGTGGGAACACCCTCTCCCTTCACTCAAGCCCACCCTGCACCCCACCAACCTCATGTTCCGTCCCAGAGCCCCCCACGTGCTGGGCCACACCTGCTTCTGAGACCACAGGGCTGGTTTCTCTGTGTGTGTCTTGGGGGCAGGAGCAGAATAGAGGAGACCTGGAGGAGGGGACGCGAGGGGTCAGCACGGCCCTGCCAGGCGAGTGAAGCCCCGAAGCACGCACACAGGTGGAGGGGTGGCACTGCCCCCACGCCAGCCCCCAGCCAGGAGCCTAGGAGACCCAGGCAAAGTCCTTGTCCGGCCCCCCCGAGGGGCTGCGGGGCCCCTGGGGCGAGTCCTCGTCGTCCTTGTCGTCCCCCAGCAGAGCGTCCTCGTGGGCCAGGCCCACGTCATCCTCGTCCTCGCCCAGCTCCTCCTCACCCTCCCCTCGCGGGTCGTCAGGGTCCTCTAGGTAGGGCCCGTCGCCAGCGAAGAGCTCGGGGGAGCCGTCGGCCCCAGCGCTGTCCAGCGGCCCAGCCATGCCATGGCCGGCACAGTCGGCACACACGCCATGGCGCCGGGAGCCGTGCTTGATGCCCACGCTGGCGGCTGACATGAACACACGGCTGCACAGTTTGCACACGTACTTCTTGTCCTTGCTGTGCACCTGTGGGGACGGGGCAGCCCGTGAGGGGGATGGGTCGTGACCAAGGTTCAGGTGGGCACGGGGCCGCTGAGCTGCCCTGGCTGTGTGGTGAACACGCCGGACGGCTGGGTCACGGCCCTGGACTTCCTGACTCGGTGGTGCCCCCCACGTCATCCCGTCACACCTGGCCCAAGACCCTGTAACGACCTCCTAGGCTACCGAGTGGGGCCACCCAGCGCAGCAGACATGGGGTCTGGGGACGGCCTGGGGGGGAGCCCCCAGGGAAAGGTGGGCGGGACCCTCAGAGCCTGCCGATTCTAGAAATGGAGTGTCAAACCACATGGCCCCCAGGACTCTCTTGGGTGTTCTCTGTTTCTTTCATATATTTTAAATCCAGGGCTTCTGCAACCCTCCCCCAACAAAATAACTAAAGCGAAAGGCTCAGCCACAGGGATACTGTTTGGTGGGCAGGGTGGGGCCGGGGGCAGTGCCAGCCACAGGGACACCACAAGTGACAAGGGCCAGATGGCTGGGTACTTGTCTGAATGAGCTATTGGAAGGAAGGGAGAGGTAGGGATGCAGACGCCATGGCAACCATGGCTCCACTGCTCCAGTGGAAGCCGCCCCTGCGTCTGCTGGAAGTGGGGGCTCAGGTACCGCCTCGGGGTCCGGGGCCCTGGAGAAGTTAAAGGGAATGCTGGAGACCCCTCCACAGAGAAAAACGAGCCATCGCATTTCAAGTACACTTCCAGGGATGCTGACCCTCCGGAAGCCCATCCACAAACCCAGGACAAAAGTCTGGCCCCATCCAAGCTGAGCGGAAGGCGGATGGTGAGCCTGGAGTAGGATGGTGTTTACTGAAGTATGAATGTGCTTTTGCTAAAGAAAAGATGTAGCAATCCATGTAACTACGACTTCGCAGCACTTGTTAGTGTGACTCACAGAGGCAGTTCTCTTTGGACATGACCCCTCTCTCTAAAGCACTCGCTAGTGGGGCCTCTGCAGTTCTTTGTGAATTAAGCAGAAGCAGCAGAGCCGGACAAAAGGGACTTGGGAAGTCACCATGTCCAGCGGCCCGGCAGCCGTGCCCTCCAGGTCCAGGGCTGTCGCTCTCCTCCTCTGCTGGACCCCACCTGGGGGAACTGGGGCCCCCACTCCCAGGGCTGTCTCCCCCCGCCAGCTTTTTGAACTGACCTCAAGGGATCTCCCCCAGGTGTCCTCACCCACAAGTAAGTGCCCTGCTGAGCTGGGCTAGATGAGGCTGCCCGGTGGCGAGAAGCCAACGAGAACCAAGTCTGACGGGACCCCGATGCAGCCAGAGCCTCTCCAGGTGGTGGGCTCTGCTCACACAATGACGGACACACATGGCAAGGACCCTGTTCACTCAAGTGGTCACCCTGCCAGGGGCCAGGCCTGAGGCGCTTGTCGTGGCCCAGCCTCCAAGTCCACCACTCTTGTGCCACGGCAACCTGGGTCATGCTGGCCAGTATGACATGGCCCCTCCAGACTGGCCTGGCTGGCCTCGCTCCCACACCGCTGGTGGGTCTGCTGCTGATGGTCAGCAGGTCAGCCTGCTACAGGTGTCCAGCCACGCCTGTGCACCCACAGATGACTCTGGACACCCCTAAGACTGCAAACTGACACCACCACCCCAATGGCCTCTCCCTCCCCAGCCCCACGTGAGCCCAGGGCTGCCACCACCACCCCCCCTCAAACAGCTCCAAGCCCAAGCTGGCCCACCTGCAGTCCTGCACCCACCTCCAGTGCACATGTAAGGGGGCTCAGTCACCGCGGGCAGCCTCCTGGTCTGGCCCCAGCGCAAGCCCCCAGACTCCTTGGTTTATCTCACCCACACAGAGGTCCCGCACCCTGGCGTTCCTTTGGAATCTGCCTCCATTTCAAGGATGACCTTTTCTATCATTTCCTGGCCAAGCACATCCAGCACTTAGCACCTGCTACCTGACAACTTCCAGCCAGCGCCCCCGAGAAACAGGTAATCAACACCTTTCAAGGGCACGGAGGTGTGGGACTGGGCTCCTACAGTGACTTCAGGGCAGGGGCACAGAGGAAGTGACCGTGTGGGGAGCCTTGGCGGGCCAAGGACAGAGGTCCTGAGAAGAGGAAGCATTGCTGAGGTCAGGCGGGAGCAGAGGGGCCCCAAAGGCAACCGGGGGGTGGTGCCTCTGCACCCAGGCCTGGGGTCACAGCCCGCGGGGTACATGGGGTTGGGGTGGACCTCACTTCAGGGCTTTCTGTGGCGCTCCGCACCACTGGCTGCACGCCCGGCGGGCTGTCCCCTGCTGTGCCCCGCCATACTCACCAGTGTGTGCCGCTTCATGTGCTCGCGTCGTGTGAACTTCTTCCCACAGATGTCGCAGGGGTAGGGCCGCTCGCCGGTGTGGGACCGCATGTGCCGCTTCAGGATGCATTGGTGCATGGCCGAGAAGCTGCAGTACGGGCACTTGAACTTCTTCCTGATGACCGTGAACTCGTTCACTGAAAGGCAGCAGGCGAGTCACCGCACAGCCGCTGGCCGAGGCCCTGCTCACACCGTCCCCACCAGCCCGAGGGCCCTGCTCGCACCGTCCCCACCGGCCGAGGCCCTGCTTGCACCGTCCCCACCGGCCGAGGCCCTGCTGGCACCATCCCCACCGGCCGAGGGCCCTGCTCGCACCGTCCCCACCGGCCGAGGCCCTGCTGGCACCATCCCCACCGGCCGAGGGCCCTGCTCGCACCGTCCCCACCAGCCCGAGGGCCCTGCTTGCACCGTCCCCACCAGCCCGAGGGCCCTGCTTGCACCGTCCCCACCAGCCCGAGGGCCCTGCTTGCACCGTCCCCACCGGCCGAGGCCCTGCTAGCACCGTCCCCACCGGCCGAGGCCCTGCTCGCACCGTCCCCACCGGCCGAGGCCCTGCTCGCACCGTTCCCTACCGGCCGAGGCCCTGCTGGCACCGTCCCCACCAGCCGAGGCCCTGCTGGCACCGTCCCCACCGGCCGAGGCCCTGCTGGCACCGTCCCCACCGGCCGAGGCCCTGCTGGCACCGTCCCCACCGGCCGAGGCCCTGCTCGCACCGTCCCCACCGGACGAGGGCCCCTGCTGGCACTGTCTCCACCGGCCTGAGGGCACAGGACTTTCCTCCTGAGGTGTCAGAGGTACCGGGTGGCCTGGGACAAAGAAAGGTCACAGGCGACTGCATCCACTTCTCAGACACAGCCAATTTCTTACATGTCAGCATCAGAAACACAGTGACATCACCCATGGGATCATAACAGAAAGAGTGTCAGCACTGGTGAGGCCGAAGGCAGCCACGGCCGGGCCCCCAGATCCGCAGGCCACCGGCACTGCTCCGTGAATGCAGAGGGAGGTGCCGCTGGTGGACACGGCCAAGTGAGCGACAGGCCAAGGCCGCCCGAAACGCGCGGTGGAAGCAGAGAGCGGCCTCTGCCTCGACAGAGGCTGGCGCCCCTTCTACCTCTCGGCCTTTTCAAGAAACCAGGCCATGGGCTTGGAGGGTCACCCTGCGGCCAGCTCGGCCTTGTGGCTGAGGCCACATTCCACAGCAGGACAACGCTATGGCCTCGGAGGCATCTCATTCCAACGTCAGGTGGTCTCTTGGGGGCGGTTGAGGGGCTAGGGGCCCAGGTGGTAGCCGCAGTGGGGCAGCTCACCCCGAGTGGCAGTGCAGATACCATGGTCAACCGCTCTTTTTTTTTCATTTATTAAATGGATTTTATGAAAATCTAGCTAACATACGATATTATATGAGTTTCAGGTGAACCTCAGTTACTCGACCTTTGTAGACCTACAGAAGTGATCCCGATAAGTCCAGCAACCACCTCACACTGTGCCAGCTGTCACAATACCACTGACTATGTCTCTCATGCTTACACTGCATCCCCATGACGTGTTTTATACCTGGAATTTGAACCTCTTATTTCCGTTGAACTTCCCACCCCCTTATTAAATTTTTCAATCACAGTTGACGTCAATCCCTCTTGAGCTTGAAGGGCGTCCTCCTGGCACCCCTGAAAGCCAAAGACCTCCTGGGTTTCACTGAGACAGCCGAGAGCAAGTCCTGCAGCTGCATTTCCTCCTGTGCAAGGAGTCTGGTGGCAGACATTTGGCCCCCGGTCTGGATGCGGCTACCCAGGCCGTCATGCCACCCACAACCCGCAGGAGCACAGAGCACTCAGCCAGATCTGTCCCCAGAGGACAGACCAGGGTCAAGAGCAGCAGACTCGGCCGAAGGTGGCTTGTGGAACGAACACCAGCAGGAGTGGGAGCAGCTGGTCAGGTCAGGGTGGCCTCCCAGCACACGCTCAGACCCCTACCAAACGTCTACACGTGGCAGGCCCTGGCCACAGTCACGACCACCCCTGGAGGCACCAAGAGGGAGGCAGACATGAGGACAAACACTGCAAATCATAGCCCAGGAGAGCGGGGAGGGGCAGAGGGCTGCGGTGACCCAAAGCCCTGGGCCCTTAGCCAGCTGCAAGTGACGTGATGGTTCCCTCAGGCCCCCACATCACACAGAGGCAGGGACCCCTCACCACCATCTCTGTGAAGCATGCCTCCATGGCCCCCAACCATCTGCTGCTCAGACCCCAGCCGCAGCCACATCGCTGTGACATGGCACCAACGGGATGGTGCCGGGCAGTGACCCCAAGCGCACGGGCCCATGCACATGCCCGGGGTCTGCGCATGTGTCACTCTGCAGCCTGCTCCTGAAACACGCCTGCTTAAACATGGGGAAAACCTGAGCGGGACACTCTGTTTTGCTTCTTAAACAAGCCCTAAATTTTCTCCCAAGAACCCTTACACGGTATCTAAATAATCACACAACGCAAATGTCCACATTTTCCAGAGCATGTGTCAGTGAGACCATCTGCAAGCCCTGCCAGGGGATCCAACCACTCACGTCCCCGAGAGCACTCTGCTCTGGAGTCTCCTGCCCCCACGACAGGCAGCGCACGCCAGGGACACAGCTGCTAGGATGACCGTGTCCACGACCAGGCCAGACATGAGGCCATCACGGCCCAAGACTGAGCTGTGTGGCCAGCACCACAGCTCGCACCCGCCAGCACTCATCTGGTTTCTGATCCCAGAAAAGGGCCTCTGAGTGCCCACCAGGCCTGAGAAGCAGGCTCTCCAGGTCTCTGCCAGATTTCTAAGTCCCGTCCTAGGAAGGAAAGCATTTTCTTACCTTCAGGGGCTTTCAGTGTTCATGTGTGCGTGTGGTGAAGGCCGTGGAAGGGACATGAAAGCACACAGGAGGCTGAGGAATCATGTGTGTTCCACCACAGTGACTGCGGTTAGAAATACCTGTCTTACAAGCTCTCTACGCATAAACATGTAACTTTTAAGTTATAAAGTGGGACAATGACACACACAGTTACATAGAACGCGTGCCACTTAACACGCTGTGACGACCTTTCCACGTTACGACGTTACCCTGCAGTGTCGGAACTGCTGAGGCTGAGCTCAGTAAGCAGAGGCCCCTCCCTTTCATCTCACCCTGGTGAGTAACACTGCAAGGAGGTCCCTACAATGGATCTGATCGCCTCCTGATGACCAGCTGTGAGAAGTGCCCTCCCTGCCATCTGTCCCCGCCGGACATGGCGCGCAGCCGTCACCGCTGGCCCTGCCACAGAGTGGGGTGGGGCGCCCACTAAGGCCACACTCCAGTAGATGGGACACAGACGACGGTACTGCTGTCACCATAACTGCTCTCTGTAAACTCGGCCTACTGGCCAGGAAGGAAAGCCCAAGCAGTTCAGCAGCTTTTTCACTGGGGAGGAGCCAACCCTTCCCAAAGGAAGGGGCCCCAGCACCCGGGCCAGGCTGGGCTGGGCCCTCCTGACCGGTGGGTCCCACCAGGAGGCTCGTTTGTAAAAGTGGCCAAGACAGGAGAGGGGGAAGGACATGTGTGGTGCGGGACGCACACAAGGAGCTGAGCTGCAGGGAACGACTGTCACTCGGGCCACAGCTCCAGAGGAGGCCAGCCGTCTGCCCTGACTGCCCTGTCCGTCAAGCAGCAGTGTGACTCCCCTGTCCCGCCACCCTCCGCGGCCGGTTCTGTTATCACCCAATAGAGCAAGTGTGCTGCCCACTCTGAGATGGAAACGAGGACGAGGACACACACTCACCCTCACACACACACACACACACACACACACACACGTGATGGGCACCCAAGTTTGTGAGGCCACCCGTTCCCATTCTGTGAGGACAATAAATACCCTGAGAAGCCCAAAACAGATGTAGACACAGAACAAATTCTGTGGAAGTGAGTTGACCTAAATGAAGAACCAAGCCTTCATTATTGAAAGTCTGTATATTCAGGAAAGATTAATGTTACACAATGATACGTTTAAGAACTCTTTGAAATCAACCCGAGCCACAGTCTCTCAGTGAGAAATTCAACAGTATACGAGACGGAGTACCTGAATGAACCGCTGAACGTTCTATACGTTGGATGACCGTGCAGTTTTACGGGAAATAATATTAGCGATAAGAACAAAATCAAACCGTTATTTATTCTAAAAATGTTTCCTACATCCCTCATTATTTTACCAGCTACTGCAAACCTATGTCTTTTAGGTACTAGGGAACCAGTCTGAACATTTTAAATTGTTTTAAAATTTAACCAAGGCCTTTCAGCCCAACTGCCCAGAGAGACCCTGCACAATGCAGGTCTCCGTGTTGGCCCTGGTCCACACTCCATGTGCCTTGGAAAGAGTCACCCAAACGAACAAGAAAAGCAGGTGCAGGCCATTAACACAGAGGCCACAGTCGGAGTAACCGCAGGGTTAGACGTCCTCCCCCAGCAACCTAATAGCTCAGAGAACCATCATGACCAACTGAAAAGAAAAGGCAGTCTCGGGCACCTGGATGGCTCAGTGGTAAGAGCACGGGCTCTGAACAATGAGGTTGCCGGTTCGATTCCCACATGGGATGGTGGGCTGCGCCCCCTGCAACTAAGATTGAGAACGGCGACTGGACTTGGGGCTGAGCTGCGCCCTCCACAACTAGATTGAAGGACAACGACTTGGAGCTGATGGGCCCTGGAAAAAAACACTGTTCCCCAATATTCCCTAATAAAAATTAAAAAGAAAAGGACATCTCTAGAAATGATATTCAAACGCAAATGACCACTTACATAAACCTGACCTCTGGAAAGTGAGGTGTACACCAACTGAGCCACCTTTTAACTCCTGGAGAGTCCACTGGAGTCAGGTTGCCTTAGCAGCAACACCCTAAGCCTCTCTGAAAACCGAGCCCCCATGTAGATGGCGTCCAGTTGAGGATGGGCGTGCACAGGGCACCTGTCAGACTGATGGGAAGCACAGCTTTCCCCGAAGTCCCTGCACCCTGCCGGACGGCACGACTCTCCTTCCTCCATAGCGTGGCAGGTGCCACGTGCCTCCTCCTAACCCACCTGCTCCTTGAAGGACGGCGAGCCTCTGCCCCAGCCCAGTGCCCTCATGTCCACAGCCACCTGCTCTGTGCAAGTGAGCAGGCGTGGGGCCCAACATGCAACGAGGGGACAACAGCAAGCAAAGCACTGTTTCAAAAGCAGCAGCGCTGGTCGTCTCCTTCACAGCTGGAGAGAGGCCGTGCGGCGAGCACACCAGGCCGTGGTGCTGGGCTTGTCCTTGGGACTTCCGAGAAAGTAATGGGTCAGGACACCTGTTTCTGTCCCAGGAAACTGTGGTGCGTCTCCCTGTTGCTCCCCCCCACCCCCGCCCCACATGTCCACAATGCGATGTGATGCCCAGCCACCTGGAGGCACACCTGCCCACGTGGGCACCAAGAGGGCTTCACCTGGCTGCCAGTGGGGATTGAAGGATGACCACTTTAAAGGCACAAACAGATGCCTAGGCCCAGCTCCTAATGTGGCTTTGCCATCAGCCGGTGGCCACCTGGACCTGAACGCCAGGCCTGGCCGCCGAGGGAGCACATGCGACGTCTGCTCCAGCACAAAGGCGCCTGGTCAAGGCTTTCTCGCCCCAAAACCATTGTCGCAGTGGAGGCGTCGGTGTCTGTGGGTGTTTTCCTCATGGGGCCTTCATGACTTCAGGGCCAAGCTGCAAGCACCCAAGAAGACTGGGCATGTCCCCTGGGTTTGTGGGAAGAGCACCGGCCGCACGGCGTGGGGGAAAGAGGCCCAGTGTCCTGCACAGGCCACAGCCCCTCGAAACCCCGGGAGCCTCGCCGCTCAGCCCAGGTCTCCAGGTCTCAAGAGGCACTGATCTAGAATGAGAGACAGACGAGTTACAAGCCATCAGAAAGTAGTGAAATCGAGAAGACTGTGAGAATAGAAGCGTGTTGTCACCTCTTACTCACCAGGTCCCTGTCCAGTCACCAAAAAGACGACCTGTCATGTGTCTGGAAAGGAACCCTGCAATTAATTCTCCACATCAGACGCTGGAAGAAAAACGCACATTAACGGAACACAAGGCTTCCCACAAAACCGTCCCTTAGAAAGGACGGCACAGGGACGGCATTCAATTAACTCCAAGCGACGTGGTTAAGCTCTTCGTGAAGGTTTCCTTTTTCTCAGGAGACAAATGAATCTAACAGACCCCCTTACATAAGCCACTGTGTGTTCAGGGACAGGAAGGGCCTGTCTGAGGTCCCTGAGTCAGCAGGGTCATCGGCGGGGGTAGCGACACACGTGGACGCAGCATGGCTGGCCGCTCAGCTTCAGGAGCTGGCTTGTCCTGCCTGCTGCCACATGGCCCAGACTTCTTTTCATTGGGGGAGGATTCATCAGAGGAGCATTTTCATTTAACTATAAACTTCAGTAACACGCCGCTGTGAGCATGAAACGAATTTACTGCAAAATCTAAGCCCTTGGTCAGCCTGGAAGGGCTCTGCTCTCTGCCCGCTGGGCCGAGTGTGGGGCAGGAGCTCCGTGCAGCTGCTTCCGCAGAGCTCGGGACACGCTGGACACGCTGAGCACGTGGTCAGGGCACTGTGCCCGGTGATTGGGCCGAGCGGCCGTGTGCTCGTCTCACCTGGGCTGGGGGCTGGCTGTCCTCAGCCTCGGTCTGGCCAGCCCCAGTGCAGTGTCCCAGCTGAGGGGAGGGTGGAGGGGCGCTCGGCCATCACATCCCCACATATGACTTGGGCTGGTGCCAGGTCCTGGGAACACAGGAAACGCGTCTCAACCACGGGAACGAGCAGCAGCTGGTGGGTTTAGAACGTTCTGGAAGCGCCATCCTTAACCTTCCTGCAGTGAGCAGAGCGCCTTCATGTGTGACAAAGCCCAGGTCTCGCAGGGGGAGGCACTTGGGTTCTTTCACCAGCTCGCACCCTGAAAGCAAGGTGTGCCGGGTCTCCGTGCCTGACTTGTCTGGGGCGGGGGTCTCTCTCCGAGGCAAAATGGTACAACAGAGGTTGTCGCCCAGGAAGTCAGGAGCATTGTGAGAACACGGAGCATGGGCTGAGAAGCATGCACAGGGTTGTCAAGCTGGCTGTTTATCAAAAGTGTAGTCACATTGCCAAATGCCCTTTAACGAGAAACTGTAACATCCCAGAGTCCGTCCAGGACCCACTAGAGGTCTCCGACTCCTTTATTAAATATTCCTGGAACCAGGGCCAAAACAAGGGTGGGCTGCGGCTGCTACCGCACGTGCCTCCTGGACAGCTGGGCGCCCTGTGGACAGAGAGCACGGCGGCAGGCCCCGCCCGCCTGCTGCCCCTGGGCCCTCTGAGGTTTCTCTCCCGGAAGAGCTCGCGGGAACTTGGTCCATTTGTCCACAACTGTTGGGGTCTCCACACTGTCCACACTGTTTCTGCAGGTGGTGTCAGGGGGCCGCACGCCCACCACAGTTAAGGTGATGCTTTTAGCGCCTGGGTTGTCTCGGGATGACGTCAGTCCCACCCAGCACTCGGCCTCCTGTATCCACGTGGGCTGGTTTACCAGCAGTTTGTTCCCCAGAAATCGAGCAGTGACCATGTCCTTATGGTATTTTTAAGGCCCCAAGAAGATGGCGCACGGGTCAAAGTCCCCCTCGCTCACTGCACACCAGTCACGACTCCTAAACGAGGCGTTTCAACCCACGAATGACGCTTTTCATGGCTCCTATTCAGTGAACAACAACTATTAACAAGTAGGACGTCAGTTTGATGCTAAACATGTGATACAATCAAAGAGTCAAAGAAAAGAACAGAAGTCCTCTTACGGAGAAATCAGTTCAGGCGCCATAATCTATTAAGAACCCATCTGTGAACTCAGACCTCTGGAAACAAGGAAACTTTCTAAAAGGAAGGTTCCAGAACCATCCAGAAAGGGCCTCTGAGCACCGCCACCATATTCACTGGTTCTCTCAAACACCTGCAACCTCCCTCCCTTTCTTCTGCACCACTGCCATGACCAGACCACATTCATGCACCAGTGTCCCCTCGAGCAGACCAGGCAGCACGGGGACGGCTTGGGACCGCCACAGCATCCTGCCAGGAAGCGGCATTGTCCCCTCGCCCACCACAGCGAGAAGCAGGGCGGCAAAGCCTCTGCTTTGTGATCAGCGTAGCCCAGTTTAGGCCGTTTCTCTTTTCTTCAAACGTGTACTCGGGTCCTTAGGAATATACACCATCCCTGTGCTCAGCAGGGTAGCGGTTGGGAGGACAGGATGGCCGCCATGGGGGTGCCTGGGGGTGCAGGGGCGTCTCCAGACTGAGTCTACAGTGCAGCTCCCAGGAGGGTCCCCCAGCTGGACCCAGACCCTGCCATGTCACAGCCCCCACCCTGAGCAAGTCACCAGCCTGTCCCTTCACAACACCTTCAATGGGAAACGTACTCCTGCCAACGATGGCAGGTCTGGAAACAGAAAGCGGTGAGCAGAGGGGACGGGGCAGTGTATTTGTGGGAACTGACGCCCAGGAGCTAAAAGCTGGACGGACGTGCGACGCCGCTGCCTCAGCCCTTCTCTCGTGTGGCAGACCGTGTACCAGCGCCCCGCCCACAACCACAGCCTCCGTGCACAGGCTTCCTCCAGCCACCCACCTGCCACAGGAGGATGACCACAGGATTACAGAAAATAAACTTTTATTCTGGGTATTTCCATTCCTCATTGTAGCATATGCCCAGAAACAGGCAGGTTTTACTTAGGACATTAGAAAATGATGTTTTAAAATAACCCATCAGTTTCTACGGCCTCTCTGGCGGGCGGACGTCGAGAGCCACACAGCCCACATGGTCAGCTGACCCGCAAAGGATTCTGCCCGCTTCTCACCGTGTATGGGAAACAAAGGGGCAGGATCTTATGAGAAAAGGAGTAAATTTAGGATATGAAGGGCAAGGAATTTAAACATACAGAAATAACAAAGCACCAAACCCACTCGCCAACTTCACAGCAATGTGAGAAATGGAAGGGTAGGGTTACCGCCACAGCTCTCAGCCACTCCAGCTGTGCTGACACTTGTGTGAAGCAGTTACACACGTGTGTGAGGTGGTTATACACGTGTTTCAGAGCAGGTGTTGCCACCCTCAGCCCCACATCAAGACTGACAAAATACACAGTGCAGTGACCACATGGGACAAGGTCAAGATCTAAGAGAAAAACCCGCCCTGGAAGGCCCCACCATACAGGGTCACGACTCAGGGTGAGACATGGGGCCTCTGCTGGGGCGACAGAGGAACCGAGGCAGGAGGTGTGACAGCAACCAAGGCAGCCGCGGCTGGAGCTGAGCCCATCTGTCCAGAGCCCGAGCCATGTCCACGGCACACGATTGCTGCTGGACCGAAGGTGGTGAGATTGGGGTCTGGCCGGACCCCTCGGCTGTGTCCACAGCACGGTTCCCGCACAGATGCAGCATAGGCCTTTGCACAAGCCCACCTGGATACACACAGTGGAAAAAGCACCAAGAAACCATCCCTTCGCTTGTCACTCTTGGTGACAGACAGATCAGCCACGTGGGGGCAGCAGAGAGCTGGTGCCACCCTCTTGGAGTCTGTGACGCATGGTGTTTGATTCGGAGCGGCAAGAAACAGACAGGACAGATGAGTGTCCGGGCCCCCAGGAGATGGTGAGGGCCCGTCACAGCAGAGATGCAGCTGGAGGCCCCCAACCTGCCCCTTCCTCGTCACCCACAAAACCTGCCCAGTCGTCCCCTCGGCTGGAAGTCCAGCAGCTGGACGTGCCTACTGTAAACGCCAAATGCCCCCAATGCCCTGGAACCACCCCTTTCAGTTTTCCCAGGACCGGCACAAGTCCAATGGTCTCTGCCAAGTGCAGCCCTGATTCGCGAGGGGGAGGGGCTGACATTTTGGCACATTCATGCACACACTTCACTCACGTATCCGATGCTTTACAAACGCTGTTGTGTTTAAATTCACAACAGCTGTGTAAGTGACGCCACTGCCAATCAGATGCAGAAAACGGGGCCTAACTGTGGTTTGAAAAGCACATGCCACACAGCCCGGCTGACTCCCAGCCACGCCCTGTCTCGTGGCCTCGCTTCCAGCCTGCCCTGGACACTGGCAGGACACAGAAATAAAGGGAACAGGAAAATTATTCTCCAATCATAGTCTTTATTAGCTATACGCAATTTTCATCACTCCAACACAAAACCTGAAACGTTCGAGTGTTCATGAAAAACAAGCTATAAAACTACTGTTTTTCAAAGCAGAGATGAAAATAAAGACACTGTCCAAATCCCAGCATCTGACCGCTGCCGGGTCTTCCTTTACTTCAACCACAGTCAGCAAAGCATCGCTCCCACCAGGGGTCACTCAGGCCCCTCCGCCCGACATGCAGACCCCACAGCCACCCCGGGCAGGGCACCCGCCCCCCTCCGCACTCGGCACCTCCCATGTTGGGGTGCGTCCGGCCCCCATGGAGAGAAACAGGGCCACACTTCACTCTTGCACACCCACACTGAGTATCAACTAAACAGTGTTTCTCCCCGGTGACACGCTCAGTGCCTCCTTTAGCAGCACATGGGCAGCTGCCATGCGTGTCCCCAGAATGGCTCTTCAGAGCACCTGTGACACGGGAAAGAGGCTCGCTCTCGGGCTGGCACCCCCAGGCTGGCGGGCAGGGTGGTGGGTGTGAAAACGCCTTCGCGTTTTGTTGGGAGGACATCTGGGGTGAGCCCCTGCCCAACAGCACGGCTGTACCCCAGCCGCTTCTGGGTTCGGCATTTGATCCCGGGCAACCGGAATTTGGTTGGAGACATTTAAGTTGCAAACACAATGTCCACTGCTTCTTACAGATCCACGTGCGACCAGCACTGTCTAGTGGGAACAAACGCAAGATGCACCCTGATCTCAGGCCCCTGGCACCTCTCCCCACGGCGCAAAGGCAGGGCAGATGCCAGCAGAGGGAGCCTGACCCGTCCCTCCTATAGGAAGGCTCCTGCGTCCCCTGCCTCACAGGCTCATCCTTACTCACAGGGCTCCTGTCCCAGGCCTGCTCAGTGCACGCGCACTCTAAGCTCCGTCAGGTTTTAGGTTTAGATGCCTCAGTGTCAAGTACAGATGCTCTAACAGGCACATGCCGGCCACACTGACGGCCCCACGTCCACTGCCTTCTGGCCCTGGGCACCCAGCACCACAGCACACGGGTCCCGTGTGACCTCTTGACGAACCTCAGCGGGGTCTGAGGGCACTGCAACCCCCCACTGATGGCCAGAACCAACACGCTACACCCTCAGCCACTGTCTGGCTGAGGCCTGATCCCTGCTGCACCTTTCCACACTCAGAACCGAGCCGAGCAGCCCAGCTGGGCCGGCACTTACGGGACAGGGCGTGTGCGCCTTTGGGCAGGTACTCCAGCAGCAGGGAGCTGTCATCCCCCAGCACATCTGCCTTGAGCGACAGCAGGCTGTTCTTACTCATGAGCGCCGCCCGCAGGCTGGCCACCGCAGTGGCCTGCTGCAGCACGTCGTCCTTCTCAGGGGTGAGGGGCGGGCCCAGGAGACCTTCGTCCACGTGGGCACACAGGTCAGCCCTCTCCCCTCGGTTGTCAGAGCCACCAGCCTCAGTGATGGTCAAGTCCACGTCTGCGGGAGGAAACAGAACAGAAGGTCACGTCAAGACTCTTCAAGCGGAAAAGAGGCACATTCAGGAGGAGCCATGGCAACAAGCTTCCCAACCTCCCAGCTGCTTGTAAGGTCCCACCCCACCCTGCCAGCCAGGTCGCTGATGTACCCCAGGACATGGCAAAGTCACAGCTAGGGCCGCGGACTGGGGCTCAACTGCGAACAATGGGGGCCGCTGAGGATCAGAGAAGGGGAGGCCTGTGTTGCTGTCAGACCGCCTTCAGCAAACCGCAAACTTTAATACAGAAACGGGCTGGCACTTCCGCGGCGTCCGCGGGAGGCAGTGCAGAGACCTGCAGCCAGAAGTGGCGTTTTGTACTAGAACACGTGAAGCATCCCCACTGTCTGCAATCCAGCTACAAGCAAAGACATGCCACCAAGGGCTGCATCTCCAACGTCCCAGAGTCTTTCTGCTGGCACCCAAGACACAAGTCACGCCCCAGATTTCTGGAAAGAATATTTAGGACACCTCCTAACATAAGGATAATACTGTCTGAATAACACTTCAAAGTAACTGGTCCATTCTGAAGACTGGGACTGTAAAGGAGGACAAATGAAGAAGTCTGACATGTCTGAACACTCGTAGCATCCAAATCAGTGACAGGCATGGCCACCACTGTTCCGGGCGCCGCCGTCTGGCTCTGGTTGGCCTCTGTGTCTACTCTGGCGGTTCCTTTTGGAAGTGGGGGAAGGGGTGGGCCTTTCCAGAGTTTACTATTCCTCTAATGAGAAAGCAAAGGGAAAGTGCCCAGCAGGTGGAGTCTGAGGCCAGCCCCGGGTCCCCCCAGGTTCTCACTGTCCCAGGCAGAGGGGACACAGGGGCCAGCGGGCTCCGGGCACACAGCTGCGGGACTCCGCCGAAGCCAGGTGCCCAGGAAGGAAACGCAGAGGCTCCTCGGCTTCCCGGGTCTTCCTCGGTCCCAGCTTGAATTCAGAAAAAGGAATTTAAGACGACAATGTCAAAAAGAAGTCCTACCAACAGAACAGGAAGCTGAAGCAACGTTTCCATGGCACCTGATCTGTGCGTAGAGTCCGATGCTGCATGAAGCCACGACCTACGCTCTTGTTACGGTTACGAAAAAGCTAACACCGTTGACAACACTCCAGGGGACGCTGACCAATGCAGCAGTCCTGTCACTGGCACCAGCACTGGCTCCTGTCACTGGCTGTTCTGTACAAACCTAACCTCCAGGCTTAAAGTCGACTCAAAGTGCAATTTTGGTCTGTGTGCCCACCTTCAGGTTTCCGCCAGGCAGAAGGCAGATGCCAATGACAGAGCTGGGAAAGCTGTGCGGCTCAGACACGCAGCTTCCAGAAGCACCTCTGGCCCCCATCATTTGGCCATAAATGTGTGACAAGATGGTGGCTGCGCCCCCTGCAACTGGCGACGGCAACTGGCCCTGGAGCTGAGCTGCGCCCTCCACAAGTAAGACTGAAAGGACAACAGCTTGACTTGGAAAAGTCCTGGAAGTGCACACTGCTCCCCAATAAAGTCCTGTTCCCCTCCCCCAATAAAACCTTTAAACAAAATTCATAAAATAGCCTCCTCAAAACACAATGTTGAGTATAAATGAGCCATAGACAGAGAAGTGTTTGCAAAACACATACCTGACGAAGGACTTGTAATCAACATACAAAGAACTTTCAACTCAGCAGTGAAAACCGGACAGCGCCGTGAAGGGACGCGTCCCAAAGACAAGACGCTGACGGCGGTCGGCGTGGGGAGAGCAGCTCGCACCACAACCAGCAAGCACCGCATCACGTGCAGGCACGCCACACGCACGGCACGCCAACGCACGGCACGCACACGCACGGCACGCACACGCACGGCACGCACACGCACGGGCACGCTACACGCACGGCACGCCACACGCACGGGCACGCACACGCACGGCACACCACACGCACGGCACGCACACGCACGGCACGCACACGCACGGCACGCACACGCACGGCACACCACACGCACGCGCACGCCACACGCACGGCACGCACACGCACGGCACGCACACGCACGGCACGCACACGCACGGCACGCACACGCACGGCACGCACACGCACGGGCACGCCACACGCACGCGCACGCTACACGCACGGCACACCACACGCACGGGCACACCACACGCACGCGCACGCCACACGCACAGCACGCACACGCACGGCACGCCAACGCACGGCACGCACACGCACGGGCACGCCACACGCACGGGCACGCCACACGCACGGCACGCCACACGCACGGGCACACCACACGCACGCGCACGCCACACGCACGGCACGCACACGCACGGCACGCCACACGCACGGGCACACCACACGCACGCGCACGCCACACGCACGGCGCACCACACGCACACGCCACGCCACACGCGCACGCTCCAGCACGCCGTCTCCCGCGGTGACCGGTCACCACGTCCAGGGGGCAGCGCCAGGAGCTTCGCGGATCCTCGAATGACAGGTTTGCTGCGCTCACTGCCCCTCCCTATGCGGGGCTCAACGCCCCCACCGGGCCTGCCAAGTGGCCTGCCTTGTCCTCCGTCAGCACAGAACGCACTGAGGTGCTTCCGCAGCGCTTACTCTGGGGGGGGCATGACAGTGGCCACCCCCAACTCTGTAGGGCGTCCCCGGAGCGGCAAAAGTAGCTATGCTGGCCATGCAACAAAACCAATATAAGTGCAGGCGGTGACTCAAACGTGTGGCCTTGGCCATGGATGAGCCAGAGCTGCAAAGACTGCCGGTCACGGCGCGGTTGTCTGCAGAGGTCAGCGCCCGCCCTCTCAGCCACCCACGGCCCCCAGGCTCCGCAGTCTCACGGTCTCGGCCAAACGTCCCACTGGAGGGCACTGCTGACACACCAGGAGGGATTCCAGGTCATAGCTCACACCTGGAGGAAAAGCATGTGGGGGTCAGTGAATACCTAGACCTGAGTGGGGGTCAGTGGGTGCTCAGATGAGTGGGGTCAGCGGGTACTCAGATGAGTGGGGGTCAGGAGGTGCTCAGATGAGTGGGGGTCAGCAGGTGCTCAGATGAGTGGGGCAGGAGGTGCTCAGATGAGTGGGGGTCAGCGGGTACTCAGATGAGTGGGGCAGGAGGTGCTCAGATGAGTGGGGGTCAGCGGGTGCTCAGATGAGTGGGGGTCAGCGGGTGCTCAGATGAGTGGGGTCAGCGGGTACTCAGATGAGTGGGGTCAGCGGGTACTCAGATGAGTGGGGGTCAGGAGGTGCTCAGATGAGTGGGGGTCAGCAGGTGCTCAGATGAGTGGGGCAGGAGGTGCTCAGATGAGTGGGGGTCAGCGGGTACTCAGATGAGTGGGGCAGGAGGTGCTCAGATGAGTGGGGGTCAGCGGGTACTCAGATGAGTGGGGGTCAGCGGGTGCTCAGATGAGTGGGGTCAGCGGGTACTCAGATGAGTGGGGTCAGCGGGTACTCAGATGAGTGGAGGTCAGCGGGTGCTCAGATGAGTGGAGGTCAGCGGGTGCTCAGATGAGTGGGGGTCAGCGGGTGCTCAGATGAGTGGGGGTCAGCGGGTGCTCAGATGAGTGGGGTCAGCGGGTGCTCAGATGAGTGGGGTCAGCGGGTACTCAGATGAGTGGGGGTCAGGAGGTGCTCAGATGAGTGGGGGTCAGGAGGTGCTCAGATGAGTGGGGTCAGGAGGTGCTCAGATGAGTGGGGGTCAGCGGGTACTCAGATGAGTGGGGGTCAGGAGGTGCTCAGATGAGTGGGGGTCAGCGGGTGCTCAGATGAGTGGGGGTCAGGAGGTGCTCAGATGAGTGGGGTCAGGAGGTGCTCAGATGAGTGGGGGTCAGGAGGTGCTCAGATGAGTGGGGTCAGGAGGTGCTCAGATGAGTGGGGGTCAGCAGGTGCTCAGATGAGTGGGGGTCAGGAGGTGCTCAGATGAGTGGGGTCAGGAGGTGCTCAGATGAGTGGGGGTCAGCGGGTACTCAGATGAGTGGGGTCAGGAGGTGCTCAGATGAGTGGGGGTCAGCAGGTACTCAGATGAGTGGGGGTCAGCGGGTACTCAGATGAGTGGGGGTCAGCGGGTACTCAGATGAGTGGGGTCAGCGGGTCCTCAGATGAGTGGGGTCAGGAGGTGCTCAGATGAGTGGGGTCAGGAGGTGCTCAGATGAGTGGGGGTCAGCGGGTGCTCAGATGAGTGGGGTCAGGAGGTGCTCAGATGAGTGGGGGTCAGCGGGTGCTCAGATGAGTGGGGTCAGGAGGTGCTCAGATGAGTGGGGGTCAGCAGGTGCTCAGATGAGTGGGGGTCAGCGGGTGCTCAGATGAGTGGGGTCAGGAGGTGCTCAGATGAGTGGGGGTCAGCGGGTGCTCAGATGAGTGGGGTCAGGAGGTGCTCAGATGAGTGGGGGTCAGCGGGTGCTCAGATGAGTGGGGGTCAGGAGGTGCTCAGATGAGTGGGGGTCAGCAGGTGCTCAGATGAGTGGGGGTCAGCGGGTACTCAGATGAGTGGGGGTCAGCGGGTACTCAGATGAGTGGGGGTCAGCGGGTACTCAGATGAGTGGGGGTCAGCGGGTACTCAGATGAGTGGGGGTCAGCGGGTACTCAGATGAGTGGGGGTCAGCGGGTACTCAGATGAGTGGGGTCAGGAGGTGCTCAGATGAGTGGGGGTCAGCGGGTGCTCAGATGAGTGGGGTCAGGAGGTGCTCAGATGAGTGGGGGCAGGAGGTGCTCAGATGAGTGGGGTCAGGAGGTGCTCAGATGAGTGGGGGTCAGCGGGTACTCAGATGAGTGGGGGTCAGCGGGTGCTCAGATGAGTGGGGCAGGAGGTGCTCAGATGAGTGGGGGTCAGCGGGTACTCAGATGAGTGGGGGTCAGCGGGTGCTCAGATGAGTGGGGTCAGGAGGTACTCAGATGAGTGGGGTCAGCGGGTACTCAGATGAGTGGGGTCAGCGGGTGCTCAGATGAGTGGGGGTCAGCAGGTGCTCAAACCTGAGGACTGAGCAGCACAGCAGCTGAAGTCCCCCACCCCCATCTCGGGAACAGCCCCATCAGTCTGAGTCCTGCAAGCAGGTCTAGTACCAGCCCCGCTAGACTGGCAAAGCATGTGGCATCACTTCGATTTTCTTCAACAGACATGATCAAGAGACGACCTCTTCCACAAATGGACAGAGCACCTTTGCACTCTCCCCAAAACCAGGAGGATGGGAACCCTGGGTACACGCACCCCATTCATTCTTCACGGGTCCAATCAGGTAGGTATGTCAGTTAACCTCACAAGGTCTTGCTTCTCCAAACAAGTCCTTTCATGCTGCGTCCTAAAGGACAGCAGTCCGTTCTGACAATCAATCAGGCCAGATGACTCCTCCCTCCCACCTTCGAGGAGGGAGGACAGGCCACCAGCCTCGGACCAGCTCCTCCCTCAGCACCAGTGACTATCCAGGGACAGTGAGAGGAGTCCCCACCCCGGGCACTAAGCCAGCTGCTCCCCTCCCCAGCAGGAGGGAAGCTGCCAGGGGCACTGCTGGCCAGGAGCCAGGAGGCTGCTCACCCACCACAGCTGCTCTGTGGTTCCAAGCGTCTTACACTCCCACTGTCCTGGCCCAACCATCTCGGTTCAGGTACACGCACTTTACCAACCCACACCTTTCAATCCAGCTCCAGAGCCTCATGTTTGCAGAGCCGCTTAGGGACGTGAGATGTGTGCGGGATATCAGGCCGTCAGCACAAGGCACCTGGGCTCTTCCTGTGCCGGTTTCTGAACTAGGAGTGGAAGGCCCTGAGCCACCCCTGGGGTCCCAGACCGCTGCTGTGATCAGGTGTGAATTCCAATGCTCTCTTCCTCGCAAGCTGCTGGGTTAAAACACACTGGCCTTTTGCTCAGAAAAAAGTCACTCTAAACGCTGACAGGTCCAAGTCACCACAAATCCAGGTGAGGACACGGAGGAGTCAGGATGTGCGTCCAGCGCCCTAAGTGACGTGCGGTAACCACCTGACACGTCTCTCTGCAGACGGCCCTTGTCTCCTACCAGCAGGACGAGAATAAAAATACTCTTCTCTAAGATGTAATAATCTTTAATGAAAACAAACTGGGCTCCACTGGGGAGCACAATTTACACTTCTAAACCCCACCGGGGGCCAGGAGGCAGGAGTGAACGGCCACCATGAGGCAGGCAGAAGCCGTCCCACGCGAGCCCACAAGCTCACGTCCTCCTCTTAGCAACTCGGAATAATCTAGCAGGAGCGGCTCACAGTTGCCTTGACAACCCAAGGGACTTAAGACGTTAACAAAAGTACCAGCCGAAATCACTTGTTGGATTCTAAAAACACCTTCTGTTCGACAACTGCATTTAAAACATCAAGCCCATGGGCTGAAGGAGCCGACATTTCTTCTGACGTCGGTGACGCTAATCTGAAGGCCTCCAGCACCACAGCCCACGGGTGACAGGGGTGAAGGGGTGCCCTGTCCTCGTCACTCGGCAGACACTGCTGCTTTTCAGGTGTCAGTGTGCTGGTGGAAGAGCACGGAGGAGCTGGCGGGGACACTGCTGTCCCTCTCGTCACAGCTAGCAGGGGGACGGGTGGCTTTCATATCAGCTCAGACACCTAGACTTCTTAGTTCAGTTAAAGTCCAACGGTTCTGGGGGGCCGTCCATTGGGATCATTTGCAATGTCTGATGACATTTTTGGTTGTCACAACTAGGGGGTGGGTTGCTACTGGCATCCCGTGGGCAGAAGCCAGGGTCGCTGGAACATCTACAGTGCCCAGAATGGCCCCACAGCAGCAGCAGCCAGCCAGGCTGAGAGACCCTGGTCAAAGCAACTGGTGAGGCACGTGCAGGGGTGCATGACACAGGCTGCGGTGTATCTTGCCGTGTATCCGGGGCAGTGCTGTTTACTGAATACAGAGTTTCAGTTTGGGGAAGCCGCAGAAAGTTTTGGAAATGGATACCAGTGATGGCTGCCTAACAGTGAGTGTATTTAATGCCACTGAAGTATATACTTAAAAATGGTTGAAAGGATGAAGTTTATGGTATGCGTGTATTATGACAAAAACTAATGCTACAGTGTGGGGTGGTGGGGGCAGGCCTGGGCAGCACTCCTCCTGCTAAGGAGAGCAGGACTGGGGCTCACCCAGGAGCCCCAAGAAGCCTTCCGGGCGGGGGACCGAGTGTCCCTAGCACACAGCATGCTTAACATTTGTGACATTTTTCAGGGCAGTTTGCTGCCTTCGTCCACCTGCATCCATTCACTCTGTTGATTTCTAAGCTTACTGGAGGGGCCTCTCTCCACAGGCACTTGCTAAGAAGCCTCCGTCCCACTCTGGACCAAGCTCTGCTGGTCCCTAAGCCCCCGCCCCCGCCGCAGCCCTCACGTCCCCACTGTGCCTGATGCCCCTCCTGCCACTCGGAAAGCTCTGCATAATGTAATTATATGCTCGGCACGGGGAGGGGCACCTGGCATTTAGTAAACATTTCCTTTGCTGTTTACTAGTCCGGGAGACAAGAAGAAAGCCCCATGTCAGTTAGTTTGAACTACTGAAGCCACACCTGCTGGCAAGTAGGAAGGGCCCCTTGTTGTGAGGGGAGCTCGATGGCCCTATGATGATGGCCCTACGTCCTCAGGACGCCCGGTCAAAGCAAACTTTTTACTGAGGACCAAACACATGCAGGTGACGTTTTGTTCAATATTCATGACAGTGACCAAGGCACAAGTCTGCTGACGGGAAATCCAGACCTGAAGGCGGGTGACGGCAGAGAGAGCCCGTGGAGCGAGCTTGGGTGCCCCCCGCCTTCAGTCACGCCACTTAATACATGTTCTCACCTTTAAAATGTTACCATTTAAATCTTTTAAAGTTAAGTTACCCAACCAGTGCTTCTGAAAGGCTTCCAATACAAGGGAAAGCCCACCTCACAGCCCTCATGCTGGGGGCTCCTTCCAAGTGTCACCCACTTTTCCAGAGATCGGTCCCACAGCTCAAGCCGCCCTGGGCTCCAGAAAAGCCCCACCAGGCAGCCCGTGTGTGTCGGTGACACCAACACTGTACTGGCCTTTGGGACACGTTGGTCACATTCCCTGTGCTCACACCAATTTACTGTGCAAGGAGGTGACCCACGGGAAGCTGCAGATGTGAGCCTGGAAATGTGCTGCTTCGTCTACAAAATGAGCAGCCACAGGGCCACTGACACAGAGCATTTGGGCCACTGGCGCCCGACAGGGTCTGAGCCCCACCTATGACAAATCGAAGGCTTACTTGAGTCGCGGCTGCTGAACGGCCACCCGGATGTTGGAAGGAAGGATGGCACCGGGGAACCGGCACGGCTGTCATCCTCCACCTGCTGTGTGATGTGCCGGACGGTCTCTTTGTTTTTCCGATTCTTCCTCCGGCCTGTGGGCTGCCAGCCATCCCCTCCAGCCTGTTCAGAGAAGGAGCTCTGGGTTGCAGAATCCCTGGCAGAAGGCAGCTCGCTGCCCCCGTAGTGTGGGGGTGACACCTGCTCTTCCTTGATGCGCAGACACCCGTAGCCCACGTCGCCCGGCCACAGCGACTGTGAGGAAATGTCGTCGGCACCATCGGCCTTGGGCTCCTGGTCCTCTTTCCCGCTTCCTCCTTCGTGGCAGCTGGCGATGGCCGAGTCCCCTGAGGAGTTGGTGGGACTCGTGTGCCGGGCCAGCCATGGGGAGATGCTCCTCCCGGCCATGACGGCGGAGATGAGCGCGTCCGCGCCGCTGCCAGATTGGGCGCCCACCTCGAACTCCGACAGCTCGTCCGGGGCGTCCGGCTTGATGCTGATGTCCAGCGCGGCCTTGATGAAGTCGTGGCACGCCTGCACGATGTCCGTCATCTGCAGGAAGCTGGCCGCCGACATCACCTCGATGACGTTCCTGCTGGTGAGGGCCAGGTGGGCGGAATACATGAAGTCGATGATGGCTTTGAAGCCCTGGGCCGTGACGATGTCCAGGTGTGTGACCGTGGCCTGGTCGGACGCCTTCTGCACCTGGCAGTACAGCGTCTTGAAGTAGCGGCTGCTGCCCAGCAGCACGTTCCTGTGAGCCTTGAAGACCTTGCCCTCGACCACGACGCATGCGTCGCACAGGACGCCGTGCTGCCTCTGCTCGTCCAGCTCGCGCAGCAGGCGCCGGTAGTGGGACGCGATTTCCATGTCTTCCTTCCGGTCGTTCATGGGGAAGCCTCGCCGCTGCCTCTCCTACAGACTCTGCAGACGAGAAGAAGGCAAGAGTTACCACAGTGGACACGACCGCCAGGCAGGGCGGGGACGGCGCAGGGCAGGCCTCCCGAGGCGCGTGACCACAGGCAACCGAGCGCCCTGCCAGGGGTGCCGGGCCTCCACCGGCTGCGAGCGGGAGGGCAGGCCCTGGGTTGAAGGCTTTGCCGCCGTCATAATGGACACGGAGCCCTGGACAGGATCCCACACGCAGCAAACGCAGAACAAAAAGCAGATATTCCAGAAACAAGGAAAGCGCCCGTCAGTAGGTAAAGCGGCTTCCTCACCCCAACGGCACATCCAGGTTAGACAATCTGTGTCCTCATCCCTCACCCTAAAAGGAACAACCTTAATCACAACAGACACAGACTCCCCACCAAAAGCAGCTGTAACTGCCGTCACCCAACAAACTGCCCGAATGCAGCCCAAGCAGCTCCAGAGGCGGGCAGCCTGCATCGGGCTGCGGGCACCAGCTCGGCCTCCAGGGCAGGTTTTCAGTAAGTGGAATGGACGCGAGGGGACTAGCGCCTCACCATCCTCAGGAAACAGCCGGTCAGACTCTTGGGGCACAGAACCCCTCCCCGTTGGGCACCCCTCTCGCCCTGTGCTCCTCGCCTGCGTCTCCCAGCCTTCCTGCCTCAGCCTTTCTCTGCCGCCCACCTTGGTTTCCCAGGGACCAAGTGCCACGGCCCAGGTGGCTTAAGCAAGAGAACTGTGTTCTTGCACAGCCTGGCGACCAGGTCCCGGACCACGGGGTCGGCAGCCTGCTCCCTCTGAAGGTGCCGCAGGAGGATACCCATCACGCCTGCTGCCACCGCTGCTGAGAGCCCCTGGGCTTGTAGAAGCATCGCCCGTCTGGCCTCCATCTTCACATGGCACTGTCCCGGTGTGCCCGTCTGTCCCAGTGTCCCCTTCTTATAAGGATACTGGTCATGTTGGATTAGGGCCCACTCTACCCCAGTGTGACCTCATCTTAGCTAATTACATCCAGATTCCGTCAAACTCTGAGGCACTTCAACACATGAATTCTGAGGGGACACATTTGGCCCCAATACTCCTGGAGAAAGAGTTGGTAGCGTTTGATGCTCCCTGTTAAATGCTCCATTCTCCAGCTCGTCCAGCAGCAGCGCTCACCCAAAATGTGCTTAATGGGAGAAGCCTACGCGCTCCAGTGCAGGGAGAGTCTGTGTCTGGGGCCCAGGCTGGGGGGTGAGAGGGGCACTCTGCCCGTTGTAGCTTAAAAAGTCCTTTGTTGGCTCAAATTTGTTACAACACACAGGCCTTCCTCTAGTCATTACAAAGTGTTTTTAAACACCCAAAATCATTTTTAAAGGGCTTTGTGAAAAAAAATAGTTACTGTTTCACATTTCACAGGCAGGGAAAGTGAGGCAGGAAAGCGCAAAAGGCTTTCACTCACTCTGTCTCCCACAGGCAGCCGTTCCCACTATCCCCTTTGCACCTGCTGGCGGCACCTGCTGTGAGAGTGGAGCCAATACACCCAGCCCAGGCCCTGGTGACCTCCCACTGCACCTGCCCCCTCAGTTTGGTGCTGTCCAGGCACTGGGGTCACAGTGAGAACCGGACCTCCGCCCCGACTGGCCCCCAGACTCGAAGACAGGAAGTAAACATGCCGCCTCTATCCTGTGTCAGCCTTTCAGTAACAGCAGCTGAGCCTGTCCCCCATGAGGACAGGCCACCGAAGAGGAGAATATGAAGAATGTTCAGATGGGCTGCAGGGAGGCGTCGTGTGCCCGCAGACGACACCAGGGGATCTGGACTTCGAGTGCACAGAGCCCCAGAAGCGGGGTTATAACCCAGCATCTGTCCCCCACCCTGTGTCGGAGTCGGTACAAGGACAGACATTCCATCCAGGAGTGGCCTCATCCCTCACACCTGGGGAGGGACCAAACATGCTTCAAGTTGAGGAAATCAAGCATTTACACTCAAGGCCTCAGTTGAATGTTCCACGTGGAGTGGCAGCTGCTCCTTCCTTGTGAAGGGAGGACCTCAGCTTCAGGCACAGACGCAAATGAGCCAACGCAGGTCACACAATCTGAGATCCGACTTGAACGAGTCTCTTCACTTGCCAGTAAAACAGATCCTTCAAGAGTTAGGAAGAGCACAGAGAAGGAGAAGAAAGCCCAGTGCCGTTTGTAGAAGCAACAACAACCTCACAGGGCTAAAATGAATTCAACTCCTATGGAAAGTTACGAAACAAATTATCATTCAACCAGGGCAGCTTAAAAATCAGCTATGTACTGCATAGAGATTTGGTAGTAAGAAAACAGTACAACTTTCATTGGGGAAAAAGTTGCCTGTCTGTGAAAAAGAAAAGGAATCTAAAATAGTGATCCTCTAACACAGATCAGCCTGCTGTGGAAACCCAGCAGATGCACGGAATGGACCCTGCGGAAGCTTCAGGAGAGCGGGCACATGTGCATTTCACAGTCAGGAAGCCGATCGCGGGGGTCCCACCCACCTGACCGCAGAGGAAGAGCGGCTGCCCTGTGGCCAGCTGCCATTGCCTTTCAGCAGCTGCGACCCTAAAAATGGAGGTGCCCTGGGCAGAACAGCAGTCGTGTCATGTAACCACTGACAAGTGAGATACACACTTGAAACTAAAGTAAACTCACAGCACGAGGGCAAGGACAGCAGAGCACCTGCCCTGCCCTGGTGGTGTACACTGTCTGATGGAGGCACACCTGGCCGCAGGACACACACCTGTCCCGGGGACACACACCTGTCCCAGGGACACACCTGTCCATAGGACACACATGTGAACTCACACCTGTGGATGGGTAAGCTGATCATCATCTCTGTGCTGACGCACAGGGTACAGGGCACTTTCATGCACTGAAAGGTCCACGTGTGGCACCCTTATGAGTAAGGGACTCTTTCAGAGGGGAGCCTGTGGTCCATGAAGGGACACAGATGCCCGGTCACTGTAAGGTTAAGCTAAGGGCTGGGTGAGATCAAGGGGCGAAGGGGATACCTGTCACAGCGCTGCTTCCTGAGACGGCACGAAAGTGATGCCAGCATCACCTGCCAGTGGCACCATCTTAATGCTGAGTTCCCAAACTCCCCGCTTGTATTTCTCCTGTAGTTTCTCTACTACTTACTTTATTTACAACTCACTAATCTCAGGATAATTCAGTTTCAGCCAGAATCACTTGTGAAACAACTACTTTGGCACCAAACCAACTTGAATCCACATTGCAGACCAAACCCCAAGAGTCACGTTGGCCTGAACAGTGCCAGGGGCTCGTGAGCTGGCCCATGCCCACCACAGACAACCAGGACCACGGTGACAGTGCACGTCACCAAGCAGCCACATAGGAAGGGATGCCAGCTGAAGGCCCGGCCTGTCTGGGAGGGCAACGTGCCTGAGGCTTTCGGTGCCATTTCCAGCTACGAGTGCCTCATGGGCAAAGGCCAAATAAATCACCGTATTGGAAAATGCACACGAACCATGAAATGAGAAGACCGCTATGAATATATTTCATTTGCTGCACTGTGTATTCAAAGTCTTAATTCCGGGAGCAGGATGGGGTGATTTTTTCTTTTGCCCCTAATGAGTTCTACCAGGAAGGCAATTTGTTAGAATAAAAGTGTAAACTGCAATTTAGACCTTGTGTCCCCATTCAAGCCACACAAGCGTCAGGTCTGTGCAGGGATCTGGGACCTGCAGGCCAGCAGGCTCCTCCCTCAGGTCCAGTCATTCCCTCCCAAAGCTGCTTCACACTAGGCTTCATCTCACCTTCTCATCTCTGACTTCTAACTTCTGCATGTCGGCTAGGCTTAGCTTATTCAAAGTTTTCCTTAAAATGAAAGGTAACAAATGTTTTAAATTGGAAGCAAGATGCCCTTGGTGCAGGACCAAACCCCATCTGAGCCTGGTCACGGTGGCCAAGCAGCTCCCTCGGCCTCACGAGGAGGGAGGTGAGCGGCAGACGTCTGAGCCGGTCACTCTACTGCGCTAAAAACTGCTCTTCGTAATGATGTTGGTGAGGTTTTTTTAAATGGGCCACATTTCAAACAGACACATCACAAAGGAGATACACGGATGGCCAGACACGGGCAGACACTCCACTTCATCAGCCCTTAAGGAAACGCAAGTGAAGCCACAGTGAGATGTCTCCACACACCCATCACAAGCAGAAGGGTGACCACATGCGGTCAGGGGGCTGAGGGGCAGCTGGGACCCTCACTCTGCTGGTGGGAATGCAGGAAACCAACGTGGCAGTGTCTTCAATAGTTGAACAAACACCATAGGATCCAACAATTCCAACACTGGGAACCCACCCCAAGAAGTGGAGGCCGGCCACACAAGGATCACACACAGACATTCGAGCACGTTACTCATAAGGCAAAGTCTGGAAACAACCAAATGTGCATCAACAGGTGAACGGATAAACAGGCAGGTTTATTCCAACAGCGGGACATGCTCGGCGGGAAGGGGGACACACCCGGCGGGAAGGGGGACACTGCCACCTTCCCACCCCTGTGCCCAGCTAAACGTCACACACATACACACAATGAATCTCAAAATAATTGTGCTGCAGGAAAGCCAAAGGGAGAGTGTATGAGCCCCTTTCCATGAAAGCCTAGAAAGTGCAGACAGTCTTCAGAGGGAAGCACAGGCAGGTCAGCGGAGGCCCTGGCTGGGAGGGGTGAGTTCCCAGGGTTGGGGGACTTCCGGGGAGGGACACCTTTACCTGGTGGTTTCAGGACTGTGAGCAAACTCATCCATCACACTCTCTAAATGAGAGAAGTTTTATGTGTAAATTACACCTCAGTAGAGCTATCAGAAACCTGATTTTGTGGAAAGTTTCTTGTTCAACTACACAACTGTGCTAATTTGTTGACATTTGTTACAGGCTGAATCGTGTCCTCCAGTTTGACGTGCTGAAGTCCCAACCCCAGGACCTCAGAACATGACCTTCTTTGGAAATTGGATCCTTGCTGATGGGACTGAGCTGAGGTCACTGAGGTAGGTCCTGACCCCGTCCAGGGGGAGGTTTGGACACAGATGCACAGGGAGAGCGTCTGCGAGGGTGGGACGGACGGTGCCACTGCCCTGAATCCAGGGGCCACCAGACGCTGGAGAGAGGCCGGGGAGACCCTTCTCAGGTTCCGGGATGGTCAGAGAAGAAATGTCAGCACACCCACACCATTCTTACATACCAGGCACACTGCCGAAGCCAGCAGCGTGATTCTGTAATTCGGTGTGTAGGAAAACACCGGTCGTTGTCACCACCGGAAATCAGCCCCTCGGTCCCTGTCCCACTGGAACAGGCTCCGTCCGGCTGTGTGGAGGGGATGCCACCCCCACTCCGACATGTGTCCTCTGTGCTGGAAAGCCCAGCTTACGGCACAGCAGTGGGCGATGAGCGATCACTTTATGGCATTTATATGCACCCTGTTGTTACACTCATGGTTCCGGTTTAAGGTTTAAAGTGAGCTCCTGACTGGAAAGACACTCTAAGAAGTCTTCAGATGGGGGACGGGAAGCGCTATTGTGCGAATTTTCTCTGTGAGCACAGGCTGACACCGTTGGTTGCTGGACCTGACATCTCCCAACTCCAGCCAGCATGACCTAAAAATGCCAACCTGTGACTGGCGAACTGCCTGCTGCCCGGCCCCTCCCGTCCCTTGCTGCTGAGGCCTCTTTCGGTTCCCTCACCTCCATCGAGGCCTGGAGTGCCTGCCCACCTGCTTACATGTCACTTCCTCTCTGAGGCACCCCACCCTGACCACAGAGAGCCCTCCTTTCCAAAAACTGCGGGGTGTTGCCTCCTGGCCCTGCCTCCCGTCACACGGCCCTGTGCCTTGGAAATTCTAACTGTAGGAGAATTCCGGGATCTCATCCGCTTCACACATTACCCCAATCTGTTTACGTATCAGCCCCAGTTGTGCACAGAAGCACGGGCCTGCTCTGAGGTCACTGCCCACCTGCCCAGACAGGGCTCCCCAAGAGGGCAAAGCCAGAGCAGAGTGCCTGCAGGTCAGCACAGAGGTGCTGCAGGGGAGGGGCTGGGCTGGGGGCCGCTTCCCAGTAGGGGATACACACCAGTCAGGCCTGGGGAGGCCTGGGCCGGGGTTCAGGGCCTTGGGCGACCCCCACACTGACCCGGGCCTAGGACTGACCGAGTTCCGGCCTGAGCCTTAAGGAGTGGCACCCACTCTGCACTTGGATGGGTCTGTGCCCAGCTACTCGCTGTAGGAGCAGAGACCTGAGACGGTGTGGACAGAGAAGTACAGCCACTCCAACGGCCAGGCCGAGCCCTGACCCCTTGAGATGCCAGACCGCTGAGCCACCCGCCCCAGCCCGGGACTGCAGCCCACCAGCATCACCGGGACAGAAGCAGCACCTCCCGGGCCCCGCTGGCCACAGAGCTGTGAGAGACAATGTGCCTGAGCCTCAGGACAGGCGGAGTGGAGCCAAACCCAGAGGCGCCGAGAGCACTGTGCGCGGGGAATCTGGCCAGAGACAGCAGGGTGAGGACAGTGACCATGACCAGGAGAGGGGCAGGCCAGCGAGAGACTCTGCAACCAGCGCAGAGCTGGGGCCTGCCGAGGATTGTGCCAGGCCTCAGGGTGCTTGGGGCACCAGCCACCAAGACGGGAAACCCAGAGGCCAGCGCCAAGCGCAGCCATCAGCAGGGTTCCCAGGCGTCCTAATTCAGCTTCCAGCACATGGGACAGTGGCCTGGGGCCCTGAGCACAGAAAAGGACCTGGCAGGGCCTCTGATAAAGGGCTGTGTGCCCACCTGAGGGCAGCTCTCTGAACTTCCCCTTTCTCGGCTTCCTTCCACGGGTGGGAAGTTGGTCTGGGGAATTTCTTGTTTTGTGGGGAGGGGAAGGGAAAAGGGAAGAGGTCACCACTTTTTGCTCGTGCTCCCTCGCACCTCCTGTGAGGTCCACTCTGGACCTTCCATCTGTAAACCACGCTCATCCTTGAAACGCCTCTCGGCTCACCCAGGCTAAGCAGGAGGCATCCAGCTGTACAGATGTGCTCGTTTCACAGGTCAGACCTGGAAAGGCAAGTTCTGGGTGGAATCAAGAGGGCTGGGGAGCCCCTTCTGGCCGGACTGCCGCCTCCTCCAGGAAGCCTCTGGGGCCCCTCACGACAGCACGCACTGACCTGAGTGTGGCTGCCACTCCCCACAGGGACCACTTCCGATGCTGAACAGGCTCAGTGCATGCTCTCGGGGTCAACACAACTATAACATCTTTTGTGCATTAAACATGCAATATCGCAATCTTACTTTGTAAACGTCCCACAGTAAGTGCTGGTAGAAACAGGACGAGACGAGATGGCAAATTCTTGATCCTGGGAAAGGGCTGGATGGTGGGCAGGGAGGCCACGTGCCCACCAGCCGCCCACCCAAGACATCCCAGCTCCGGCCACCAGGGCTCCCCCGATGTCCTCCGGATGTAACAGCACACACGCTCTGGGCATCAGAGTGTGACATCACACGTGCAGCCGAAAGGTGGGCTCTGATGCTCAGGGCTAGCCACAGCTCACAGCAAAGTCGGGGGAGGGGACAGACAGCTATTTGCTGCCACAGGCTGAATCGCGTCCTCAAAAAAGTCATGGTGCAGTCCCAACCCCCCAGTACCTGTGACTGTGACCTTAATTGGAAATAGGGTCTTTGTAGATTTAACCACGATGAAGTCATAACCCAACGGGACTGGGTCCTTATAAAAAGGGGAAATCTGGGCAGACACACACAGAGGCAAGGCCATGTGAGGATGGAGGTGGACAGACGGGGGGACGTGGCCACAGTGCAGGGACTGGGACACCTGGACAGCTGAAGAGGCAGGAGGACCCCCGGGGACGCGGGAGGAGCAAGGCCTTCCCACCTGGATTCCAAACTTGTGGCCTCCAGAACTTGAGAAGATACATTTCCATTGTTTTATCACTTTGTGGGCCTTTGTTACAAAAGCCCTAGTTGAAAAGCCACACGTCACCTTTAGAAATTACGTTTTCTTTAATAGAAAGCTGACAGGCTCCACAAGGCAGAAAAACGACTTCTGGGTATTTTCAATCTGAGTGACGCTGTGACTTGAAATGTTCACTCCAAACACAGTGCTGCCTGCTGCCACGAGTGTCTACGCGGGAAACAAAGCCACGTGGGAGCAACACGGTGGAGTCTTTGCTTGTCTTTTTCAACTTTTTTTTGAAACACTTTCCAAGCTGAGGAAAAGCTGCAAGAATAATTCAGAGAACCGCCACCTGCCCCTTAGCCAGATGCACCATTTGTTAGCGTTTTGCAACATTTGCTTATATCAAAGGACACGCTACCATCTTCATCAGTCACTTTTCCTTAAAAGTTGCATCACTGCACATTGCCCACCTGCGGGGGGGGCGGGAGAAGGCAGCCGCGGAAACCGCCGGCAGGAATGGCAGTCACGGGCCTGCACCACCCTGAACGAAGGGGCAAGCCTTTGTTCACACCGAGTCTCCGCTGACCGGCTCACGCATGTGCTCTGGTTCCCAGCAGTGAGCCCGTTCAGCTGACAGGTTTCCAGGTGCCACTGTCACTTCTGCAGGAGCAACGGCCTCCACATGGTCAGCACGCATTAGAACCTGAGGGAGCAAGGGGTGGGGACTCCATGGGGGCGGTGAGCCCCAAGCAGACTGGGCGCAGGCTGCAGCTGGGACCTCACACAGGCCTGCCTCATGGCGTGGCTTCCTGTCCACGGCACCAGCGGCCAGGCCAACTGCAGGAAGCAGGTCACAGTGGCCCCTGGGACCCTCACAGCAGCCACTGGAGCCTCTGACCAAGGGGGCTGAGGATAGCACCAGCTGGGGCACAGGCCAGGCTGCAGGGGCCTGAGGCAGGGACCTGTGACAGACACAGGAGGCCAAGGCAGGGGGGCAGAAGTGGGCCCCAGGGTGGGGTCATCTGGACCCAAGGTCATCCGGGCACCACATCAGAGGGCCCTGAAGGGAGGGACCGGTTCTTACTCCCTGGGCTGGGTCCAGGCGTGCAGTGCAGGGGAGGGCAGGGAGGTTCAGGGCCCTATCTCACCCCCAACCCCCAGCATGTGAGGGAGGCAGAGTGCTCCCGGGGAAAGCCCCTCTTAAGTCCTGGGCTGGGACCAGCTCCAAGGACCTTTAAGAAATGAAACTCCATGATTCACGAGGAAAGAACTGGGATCTGCCAGTGACTTGGGGACTTGTGAGGGGGTGCACCGTAGGGGCCACCAGCTCTGGGGCTGCAGGGTACATGAGGGGTTCTCCCAGTCTGCCCTACTGACAAGTGACACTGAAGGAAATCGGCACTGAAAGCGCTTGCTCAGCAGGGCAGACGGTGGGGAGGATGCCCACCACCCCGGTCCTTCGTGGTGGCTTCACCGTCCTCGGGGCTGCACCAGGTTGGGGGGCCGGGGGTCCAGTCAGCGCTTGCTGGCCTGGTGCAGGCTGCGTGCCACAGAGACCACACTTCACCCCTGTCATCAAACCCAGCCCATGTGCCTGCCCCGGCCTGACTGATGGGGAAGGTCATGGTGGGCTGCGGGACAAACGCCTCAGCCACTCTCTTCCTTTAAAATCCAAGTTAATCCTGTGACTTAATGGGAAGATTTGAAAGGTATCTGGGCCTAAAAGGTACCAAAAGAAATGTACTAGATTCGGAGAAAAGAGTTCAAAGGAAAATCGGAATTACGGAGCTGGTAAAATTTAATGTGAAATCATAAAGGCCCATAGACGGTGGTGATGTACAAGCAGAGAACCTCCAAACGCCCATCCTTCCGGAAGGCAGCCGCAGTACTCGGTGGGCAGACGGGTGGTGTCTCCACCCAAGGAAACAACCGATAATACCAGTTTGTTCAAAAATGCTCCCAGCACTGCTCTTTGTAAAAAAGAAACAAAGTCCTGACAATTAGAAAATGAAAAGTTCTGACAATTAGAAAATGACCGAGAAAACCATGACACAGTAAAACTAAACGGGGCCCAACTTAGAGAGGCAATGACACGTCGTTTCCGTCAATGCTGAGAAGTTTATAAGACAGAAAAACGGGAAGAAACCAGAGCAGAGAAGATGTGACCTGAGGCTATCTGCTCAAATCCCCTTTCCCTCCAAAGCAAGTTCCTTACTGATGAAACTCGATGATGAAAGGTGTGGGCGACAGGCTTGCTGGGGGGGCAGCACCAAGGGAGACGGACGTCCTGGACACAGAATTCAGCGTCCATGTGAGAGCCGTCCAAACACACACCCGACCTGTCACGTGACGGCACCACAGGGCACTCTGCTTGGCTCCCACTTTCCTCACAGGTCCCAGAGCCCGCAGGACGGGGCCAACCACTGTCTCATCCGGAAGCTGAGAACTGCGTGGGGCAGGGCCCCCATGAGGGGGGAACACAGGCGGCTCCTTCCTGCCCCCACCCCCGGCCTGCCCGGCACAGAGGGGCTGCCAAAGCCCCAGGCCTCCAGACTGACTTCTAAAGAGCAAAAGGTGTTCTCAGGAGGCACCCAGGAGCCTCTGGCAGAGGCCCCATCCCCCACAGTTGGAGCAGGTACCCAGGACACTTCTACCACTGCACTCACCGCAACTGCAGATTATGAGTTTCAGACCTGTCCCTTACGATATTATGTGATGTGTTAAGTGCCACGTGGTACTACAGTACAAAAGAAACTTCTCTGAAATTTGAAGACTATATTTCAATAGCTGCTATCCTTAGTTCTCCTGCGTATCTTACAGGAAGCACTAAAAACGCCATCCTGAAAAGGGGCCACCAGCTGCCTGGGGGACAGAAGCTCTGGCCTGACCTGTGGGTGGGCACACATGCAGTTAGCAGTGAAAAGACAGGTGCCAGCGGAGACCATCCTGCTTTGGAGCCACGCAGCACGCGGCCCCCCCAGCGCCCCGCAGACAGCCTGCGCTCAGCCTCTGCTCACCGTCCCTCCCTCCCTCCTGGCCCACTACGTCTCTGCACCTCTGTGTCTGCACAGCAAGTGTGGCCATCTGTCTTGGCTTTGTCACTCCCCTGCCGGGACACAGGACCCAACAGAGCAAGGACCTTGTTGGAAGTGTGTCCCAGACCAGGAGCCCTGCTTGCTGTGGGCGCAGTCACTGACACGCTGGCCTGCTGTAGCATGAAGGGAACAAACGCCGTGACAGGTGACACTGGTGATGGACAGAGAAGTCCCAGGAAACACTGGGATTGAGAAATGCATGTGGAGATGTGTCAGGCAGATACAGGCTGCGACGATGAGTCACGTCCCACAGAAAGTGTGTCTGGAACGGGACCTCATCTGGAAAACAGGCTTTTTCTACATAAAACCAAGTCAGATGAAGTCATTACAGTGAACCCTAATTCAGTATGACTGGTGTCCTTGTTAGAAGAGGGGAGGGGGCCATGAGAACATGACAGGAGATGGGGTGATTCGTCCACAGACAGGACACCCAGGCCGGGGCAGCTGCCACATGCTGGCAGATGCAGGAAGGACCCTCCTGGGGGCCCTGCCCACACCGAGATTTGACTTCCGGCCTCCAGGCTGTGAGAGAATAAATCTCTACAGCTTCAAGCCACCAGGTCTGTGGTACTTGTTAGCACAGCCCCGGGAAATTCACACAAACAGCAAGCTGACTTACATCAACTGCTCCCATTCAAGACAACAGGAAAGGGCTGTGACACGGGCTGGGAGTGGCTCTTAAAAGGAGACCCCCCAGCCCCGTTGGCAGCAGTGCGCTGGGCCTGAGCCAGTCCAGCCCTTCACCCCGGAAAGCCGCTCAATCAGAATCCAGAACCGGCACCAGGGCCGCCCCTCCCCCACACTGTGGCCAAAGTGCTGTTCCCGCCAGCGGCTGCGAGGGAGAGGTGGGGTGTGCACATTGCATGCCTGTGTGAGCGTGAGAAGACCAGCGTGCTCCACGGGCCGCCCGAGGCAGCCGTGCAATGAAGGGAGGACCCAGGCGTATCCCGGACCACTATGGGGTGGTCCACACACCATGCTGCCCCCAAAACGGCTTCAGACCAACTCATGGATGCATCTCTATCTAACCTAATAGTTACGTGCTCCTTTTAGTGCGTATCCCTAAAATACAACCAAGACACCCACCTCCTGGTGTCATGGATGCTCTTGCTTCCTAAGACAAGGCAACAATGGTTTAAGTAGAAGATGAGGTTGTTACGAGTAATGTTACGCAAACACGGCGGCACTCGGCCTGCTGGGTTCCTCCAAGGGACAGCACGGCCACGGTCTCCGAGGAATCCAAGAGGACGGGATGCATGGGCCTGTGGCTGACCCGGACCTGCGGGAGTGCACTGGCTGGGCCTGGGGACGGTTCCTTGGCACGGAGCCTCCCCGACCCGCTTGGTACACACGCACATGCTCACGCGCACCTGGACGGACTCCGCCTCTGCTCCGTCTCCAAGAACCACGGTTGTCCTGCAAGCAGGACCCAGGGCAGGGAGCTGTTCTGTTCCAGGCCCTCTGGCGTCCGGGTTTCCAGCACACAGAAGAAAGCAAAACCAGCAGCAGGGATCAGCAAGCCAGACCAGGAGAGAGGCAGACACAGTGACACACCGGCTGCCGACACCCAAGTGTTTGCTGCCCTGTCCGACCAAAGTCAGGGAGGGCTATCAGCCTGACTTGGGGCCTTTCACTACAGGGGACGTCCAAAGACTGTCACATTTTCACTGCCCTTGTCTTGTTCTGCCAGCAACGTAAAGAAAACAACTGGGAAAGTCGAAACGCACCCAACTGTAAAACCACTTTCTTCAGTGCCCAGCGGGCCATCACGAATGCACGGTGGGTGCCCCGGTGGGTAGTGTGGCTGCTGCTGGTTTCAGAGAAGTTCTTCGAAACACTGAGGCTGAAGAAAACAGTCTTCGCACAAAATAACATACAAGCAACGAAATGACAGACACGTGTTTCTGCATCACCGTAGGCACTGGGAAACGGCCTCCTGGAAAATCTCCACTTCCTGTTTATGGAGTTACCCATGCAGAACCGAAAACGAAAGCAAAGGTGGTAAGATATGATAAACGGGTTCTGGTGCGAGACGTGACGCTGGACAGAATTCCTCGCAGAGCCTCACTGGCTCCAGACAAGAACCACGGCTGTGGTTTAGCAAGTGTCCTGAGTCCCTTAGCTTCCCTTCAGAAATCAAAAATTACAAACGCACACACAGTCAGTCACAGTCATATCCAATCACAGGACAGAGCGACTTCATGAGGTTCCGAAATTGCTCAGGACAGAAGACGAGTCTGCAGGGGCCCCAGCGCTCGCTGGCGGGGCCTCTGGCCTCTCGCTCGGGACTCGGCAAGACTCATATCCACAACTTTCTCCTACCTCAGAAGGTCTGTACAGGAAAGTCACCACCTGCAAACCTTATTCAACAGTGAGTTCTCACCATCAACACTTCAGAAATGAGGAAGAAAGGTGATGGAGGGGAACTGAGAGGTCCGACCCGCAGGAACGAAGCATGACCGGCAAGCAAGCCACACTATGTGCGTGTGGGGAGGGGGTGCAGCCGGATGGGGGCCACGGAGCTCACAGAATGCCTGTCCCTGGAAAGATCCCTGCCAGGGTCGTCGCCTTGTTTGTGTGACAGGCCCCAAACGAGAATTCAAGAATTCATGGAAAGCTCTGGAAGTCTCCCAGAGCCAAGCTGTGCACACACAGGCCCAGCAGACGGTGTCTGAGGGGCTCCTGGGTCGCCTCCTCCCATGCCTGGATCCAGAGACACACCAGAAAGTCAGAAGGTGCTGTTTAGGGAAAGCGGGTTGGCGCCCAGCACACTGCACATACTGGGCGAGGGAGCAGCCGCGAGGGAGGGGACCCCAGGCAAGGCGAGCCCTGACGACACGCTCCTCTCCTCTTCAGGCACACCTGCCATCACTCCCCAGACCAGAGCTTCGTGTCCCCATCCCCCCCTCTCTGTCCCAGTTCCTGTGGTGGCCTCGCTCCTCCTGGGCCCTCAGCACAGGACTCCTCACTCCCTTTGTAAGAGAATGTGGCCCCAGGGTGCCCTCCCTGGGGCTGGTCTGTATGACCCAGTCCCGTCTGAACAGCCAGTTCTCACTACAGGCGGCAGGTTTCAGGGGCCACGAGGCTTCTTTAGAGAACGCAAGCTCAGGGCGGGTCAGGGCCAACGTGCCCAGTGCCCCTGGGCATGCAGCGACCACATCGGAGCAAGACTCCCAGCTCCAGAGACCCTCCGACGTTGAGCTCCTGACCAGCCATGTGGGTACTGCCATTTCACTCTGCACAGCCCTCGCGTCCTCAAGTCACACATGCCCCGAGACAGCCCTCGCTTCCTCCCGGACCCTGCTGGGCCACCCTCACGATGGGTTTTCCACTGACTGAGTCCACCCTCTCGCTGTGGTCAGCTCCTATCTGCTAGGTCCCCTTGGGCTGGTCTCCCTCGGCAAGGCCCGCCTTGGGTGCTGTGCAGATGTGTCACTCACATCACCGGCTGCACCTCTGCCACTGGGCCATGCGTGGATTCGAGAAAGCCTGCCCGTCGGCACCCGCCCGCCACACTCCAGAACCCGAGCACCAGCTCTGCGTTTCTCACAGCCCAGCACAGTGCCTGAGCTCTGGCTCTGCTTGTGGGACAAGCTCACAAAGTGTGTCTGGAGAGCAGCAGTCAGCACTGCAGCTACGAGCTGGGCTTGGCAGACTCCTCTTCTGCTCAGTCAGGAGTCGTTTCTCTCCTGCTCCCAGGGCATCGTGTCACTGAGGAGGGAAGGGCGCAGGCTGACCCTGCACTGGCCGGTGACCCACACTGACAAAGTGACTTGCCCAAAGCCACGTGGGTTGCGCTGTCCCCGTGTCCACCTTTCACAGGGGCAGCTCTTGATATGTGAGACCCGTAAGCCCTCCGAATGTAGCCCAAGACACAGAAGTGCCTTCTTTCTGCTCCACACAGAAGGGACAGTGTGACACGGGGCCTCGGGTGCAGCACACGCCAGCTGAGGCAGGACCACTTTCTGCACAGCAGCTGCAGATTATATGGAAGGAGAGACATGAAGCAAAGAGAGAAACAACAATGTCTCACAAACAAAAAATACCTGTATCTCATGCAAGTGGTGATTCTGTCCAAATTTTACCTAAATAAGGGACATGTTAAAAACCAATAGTTCCCACAGTCATGGCTCTTTTCCGTTTTGCGTGCAATTGGAAATGATGGAGGTGCCACCCTGCTGAAAGGGAACGCAAGAGGGAGAGGGGACTGCACACCGAGCTCACTTGACGAGCATGATGGAGGCGCCACTCGGAACGCCAGGAAAAGAACTCTTCCAAAAGGACGGAGCACAGTCTACACACATGGACCTACAGGAAGTGACAATGTGTGCTGGGACACAAGCGTGGGAAGGCAGAATCTGAAACTGCAATCATTTCTCACGCCCACCCCACAGTCAGGCAGCCCCCAAAGGGTCCTGTCCCCTCACTGGTTATAGGACAGAATTTGCTGTGAGGGCTGGACAGTGGGGTCCAGCGCTGGGCGGGGGTGAGGAGGGGTGTCTGCGTGACATCCTTTCCCTCTGATCGTTCTGTCCACCCAGTGCTGTGCTCTGCGTCCTCCTCCGAGCTCTCAGGCCCATTTCTCACTAGCACTTGTCACCCATACCAGGCCACCTCAATGGTCCCTGTGTGCCCCCCCATCCCAACAGGTCACCAGCCCCTCTGCAGGACTCTCTCCCCAACCTGGCTGAAGGCTGCTCCTAGCAAGTCCTCAACGATGCCGGAGTTGTCATTAATAAGAAACCCTGGGACTGTCGCTGATACGACTCAAAAAACACATCAAAACACAAAAGCTCTGTAAATGCTGCTGTGCTGAAAACCCAATAACATTGCCTCTTAACTTTCTGTTCTAAAATACCTAGGTTAGCGATTTTTAAAAATCCAAACAATGATGTTTTAAAATACTCTGTAATGTTTAAATCTAAGCAACAGTGAAATGGCACTGTTGACAGATATGAACAGAAAACTTGACGTAAACCGCACTGAGGTCAAACCTGACTGGTCTAGCTTATTTTCATTCTTCAATGGAACAACTTTCAGTTCGTCAGAAAAGGTTAGTTCTCTTTTCCATCTATAGAGAAAACCACGGGCCTATGCTGTCATCACTAGCAGACCAGGACACAAAGCCCGAGTGCACGTGTGAGGGACAGTAAGTATTTAGGCCAGAATGGCAGCGATGGGGGCAGAAACTCAATGACCCATGGCCTGACACCCCAGCCACACTGGCCGTAGCAAAGCCACAGCTAATCAAAGGACATGCGAGCAGGATGAAACCAGGACAACCGTATGTATCTAAAGACTTAAGTACGTCTGGGCCTCCACAGAGATTTCGCCTCACGCTTACTCTTAGTAGACAGGCCTCTGAAGCAAACCTGTGGCACCAGAAGCATCTCCTCACGGGGGTGGGGGAGTGGAGAGTCACAGAAGTCCTGACAATCTGCCATCACTTGGTCAACATTAGGGTAAAGGATGTCAAGTCAGAGACAAGAAAAAGCCGACATTTTCCTGAGCACATGAGCTGGGCAGGAACATAAGCCCCAGCACAGGGGACCACTGCGGCAGGTGCTGTGACACTAGGTGTGGGCACAAGAGGAGCAATGGTTTCTAGAACTCTCCTGTCACTTTAACACAGCAGCCAAGAGGGCATCTGAGAACAAAGTACCACCAAAGTGAGGAGTCAGCGCCAGCTCACACTTTCTCAACACCCCACACAAAGTGGGTCTCCTTCGCTCTTGGAGGCCGGTCTAAGACCTCTGGTTGAGAAGAAAGCAGGAGAGCCATACAGCTGTCCCAGAAACACAGACCACAGGGACACAGTGGCCCAATTTCCCTTAATTTGAAAAACCCCACATAAGGACAACGTTGGAAAGTTCACCCTTGTTAAAATTTAATTTAGTTTAACATGTTTGTAAACAACATAGCACCTAGCAATAAAAGGGTGTCACACTTCAGGGTATGTCCCCAGGTCCTTGGAGCAGCTCCACTGTGTCACCTCAGCCTTTTGGGACTAACATGTGACCGAGGGGCACGGGGGCACGCTGACCCTGGATAACTGAGTGGGGGGGCACAGCATCCCAGAGGGCAGGTGCCCCTGCAGGAACACTGGGCCGACCCCAAGCAGCGGGTAGTGGACATGAACAGTAGCTGAGCACAGAAACCGGCTTTCCAACATGAAACAGCTAAACCTGAACAGAAATTACCTCATCTGCTGAAAACAAAGTTCTTCCATCCGTGGCCTCGATGGGAGACTTACCTGAATGTGTTCCTGAGACTGAATTTGGGGTTTCTGGACAGCCTGGAAAGAGCACATTCCACCAGCTCTCACAGTAACCCTCACCCCTTCCCTTCACTGAAGGACGTGAAAGTAATTACTAGCTTTTCCTGGGACGCAGTGTTTAAGTTCCTACTTAAATCTTCAGTAACTTCTGCCTAAGCACATTACCACCCACTATGTCCTTTCTGAAATGACAAGGCGCCCCAAAGTTTCACTTCAAAACAATCTACCATAAACTATACCAAACTGAAGGGCTCTGCTTTGGTAAAGTACTATTCTCTACCTCATTATTCATGTGAAAAAATCCCTTATATTCATTTCCTTTCCATGAACAAACTGTTTTCCACCCTCGTGGCGGGGAAATGTCGCCTTGCACAGACAGCATGCGCGCCAGCAACAGAGTGAATCTTAAGTCTGTTACCAAACCTTGGAAAATAAATCCAATGTGAACGAGTCTACAAACTGATACAATTAAAATGCACGTGAGTACTCGGTGCACAGGTGTCTGTGCACAGCCGGTTGCTAAACGCGTTGCCTAATTAGCATTTCTTTAAACAATGCCGGTAACAATCTTGCCACTGTAATCCACCACAAATGCGTCGCTGAGATTGTAGCGGGGAAAGCATGAGGAAATTTCGCTGAGAATCTCAGTCAAACTTTCTTTTGTTTATATTTCCTCTGTGTCAGAACATATCTGCTCTTCACTGCATTTGGTTCCCACCCAGGCTCCTCGGTGCAGCCCTATTGTGCGTGGTCCGCTAACCCTACGATAATGAATTTGTTGGCGGGGATGGGGGAACCCCAACTAGCCAGAGCCCCCTCCTGGCGCAGGAATTCCCCATTTGCCATCAGGATTGAGTTGTCAGATACTGACTCGTGCTACCCTGTGAAACTGACATGTCTATTTACAGAGAAACAAAGACGCGGATCGCAGCGGACCCCGCTCCCTCTGCGCGTCCGGTCCGCTCCGCGCGCCTCGTCCCCTCCACGCGCCTCTAGCCGCCCGGCCCCGAGGCCCCTGCGCCCCGATTCAGTCGGTAATTAAAATGGAGACGAGGCCGGTGCCCAGCTTCAGGGGGAGACAATAACCCCCAGGGCCGGACAGGGCGCGGGGACCCGCCCGCACCCACCTCCCGCAGTTCCGACTCTTGGCAAACTCGGCGCGGGCGGGTCCGGGTGCGGCTTGGAGGCGCGGGCGGGGGGTGCGCAGGGCGGCACGGGCGGGGGGCGCCACGACGCCCCCGGGCTGCCTCCTGGGGCCGGGCGTTGACGCAGCAGAAATTACCAGCTGGAAAATTCCCCTTTCGGAGGTGACGGGGGAGGGACCGCGGCGGCCGCGGCAGGAGGCGCCGAGGGCGAGGGGCGCGGGGCAGCGCAGCCGCCTCCGCCTCCGCGAGCAGCCCCGCGGGGACCCCGAGCCGCCCCCGCCCGCCCACCCCGCCCCGCGCCACCCGAGCTTGGGGACCAGCGGGGCCCGGCCCGGGTCGCTACCGCCGACACCAGCGCCGCGAACGGGGCGCGCCGATCGCCGCCAGGAGGGCGCCCCCGCGGGGCGGGGCGGGCGGGCGCCGGGCAGCAGGCGGCGGGGGCGCGCCCCGGCTCGGAGCGGCCCCGGCCCGGCCCCCGCCCGGCCCGGCCGCGATGCGCCGGCCGGTCGCGCGGACAATGAGCCGGCGCCGCTTACCTGTGACCCCATGGGGCGCAGGCGAGGGCGGGCGCCGCGGCCGCCGGACCGGAGCCGGTGGTTGCCGCCACCGCCGGGCGAGCGCTGCGTCCAGGCGTGTCCGAGATGCGCGCTCGCCTCGGCTGCTCCGTCCGTCTGTCCGTCCGTCCGTCCGTCAGGCCGGCGCGCGCCCCCGCGCCCGCTCCAACCCCGCGGCCCCCGCCGCCCGCGCGCGCGCCCCGCCTGCGGACCCCGACCCCGCCCCCGGCGCGCGCCCGCTGCTGCTGATTGGCCCGCGCCGCGCCCTGGCCGCGGCCACCGCCCCGGGCCCCGCCCCCGCCGGCCCGGCCGGTGCGCCCCGCCCCTCGCTCAGCCCCGGGCTCCGCGCCGCGGGGCGGGAGGGGGCGCGGCAGGGGTCGGTCCTCCTCCGGCCCCCTGTGGGCGGCCGGACAGCGGAAGTGCGGCCTGGAGCTCGCTGGGCATTGTGGGAAGCCCCCTCCCCTGGGCTGGCGGGGCGCGGAGGCGGCGCGGCGTGGGGTCTCTGGGTACCCGCGCCCCTTCCCGAGGGGCAGAGCAGCCGGAAGACCACCCGGATGGGAGACGCGGGTCGGGAAGAGGGAACCCTAGCCCCTGCCCGACTGCGCACCCCGGCGCCTTTCCTAAGGGGCGCGCGGGACCCGGGCCACAGGCTGTCCCCGAGCCCCGACGCGCAGTCGCGCCGCGCGTGTCTCGCAAACTTCGCGACTTACCCCCCTGCCCAGGCTGCTCTGCGGGCCGCGCGCTGTACAGCGAATGTGCATCGAGAAAGCGTTCCCAGAGCCCCGCAAGGGCGCGGTGCGGAAGACCTGGGCACCGCAAGCCGTCGCCGTCGGGGGACCTCGGCGCGCCCAGGGAGAGGCACACCTGGGGCGCAGGCCGCGTGACAGTGCCTGCCACTGGGTCATGGGTTTGGATAACTTAGCATCCGCGACCGTGCGCGGTGATCCTTCCCGCCTCGCCTGTCGAGTAGGGGTGCGGGGCCCCGCACCCCCCGCAGGCTATCTGGAATCGTGCTGCCCTGGATGGGCCCTGCGCGTCCCTGCTTCCCCCATTCTCAAGCCCTCGGGCGGGTGTAATGGGAAGCGTGGCCCCGCATTCCTGGCTGGCCTATGCGGGGGCAAAGGCCACCTCGCTTCCTCTCCCGGGCGCGGCGGTGGGAAGGGAGGTGAGCCTGTGGCTGACCAGCCGCGCAGGGGAGTCGAGCACGGCCCTGCCATCCAATGGGGAGGCGCCGTGGGCCGTCTGCGCCCTGCCTCCCTGTGGGCCCAGCGCCGCGGAATTCCTCGGGAGGTGGGAGGCGGCGGGCCATTATGGATGCTTTCTCAGGATGTGTAAGGAGGCATTCATTGGGCTGCAGTGGGAGGGCAGGTCTGGGGGGTGGAATTCTCCTTGAGTGAACAAGGGCGAACGTCGGTCTGGCAGCCAGGGATGAAAGGCTCGGACACTCCCTCCCTGCTAGCCAGCGGCGCCTGTAAATGACTCTGCAGGCTCCCTTCCTGCTGCCTGGCCTGGCCTGGCCCTGCCGGCCCAGGAGCCCCCTTCCCAAGCCCTTCTTCTGGAAGACCCTCTGCAGCACACCCCTATTTTCTGGAACAACAGGCCCACATTTCCTAGGCCCTGGAGAGGTGGGTGCTGGGCACAGCCACCCTGAGAAGTGGATGCCTCTAGGCCTCCAGGAGGGTCACCTGCCTCCTCCCTTTGAAAGGACAGGGCGTTCTCTGCAGGAGTCCCCCACCTGCCTACCTAGAGCACAGTTGTAGCCTCAGAGGAAAGGTGGCCAGGGAGACTAAGGCAGTTTTTGGAGTGCCCCCCAAACTCGGGAGAACCAGACCCCTATGCCTACCCGCTTCCCTCAGAGAGAGACCCAGCCTCTCCTAAGAAGGCTATGCGCATGTACACACACACACACACGCACACACACACACACACACACACACGCACACAAAACAGTCTTCAAGGAGAAGAACCTTGCTGGATGGCACGTTGTCCAGCTGCCTCCTTCAGAGCATACCGTGGTGTTCAGTCATTCCTCAGGAGGCTTGCCCATGAGAACCAAGACTGTGCCTCCGCAGGGCCCATGCCCCTGCCAGCCTGGGGCTTCCAGTCTTGGGAGAAAGCCTTGCTGAGTCCCTGGAGCCCTGGGACTCCCTCCCCACTCCCCTGTCCTGCATCATGAGGAATCGAGGTTACCCCATACTCTCCAACAGTCTTGCCAGTGACTGGGACTGAGACTCCCATTATTCCTGCTCCAACAACCAACAGAAGGGCAAGGAGCCTGAAGACGAGGCTGATACAGCAAAAGGCAGAAGCAAGGACAGCCCCAGCGAGCCCTGATCAAGCTGTGTCTGAAGGCCACCCTATCTCCAGACTGTCACTGTTCTGTGAGCTGATGACACCCTTTATGATTTAAAAAAAAAACAAAAAAGCAAAAGTACTAATAGCAGTAGCTGGACCTCCTGCAGCCAGCTCAGTGCATCTAGTCTGATGGGGGGTTGGGGGGTGCTGGCAACATGGCCCCAGGAACTCCACACTCAACAGTAACCAGTAGCAGCTAAGTTGCTACTGGGATTGGACTCACAATGGGCAGACGTCAGGCTGGGTTGCAAAGCCCCCTCTCTTGCTGGGGTCCCCTGGACCCGGTGAAGGTGACATATGCTGCACCTCTCCCTGAGGCCTGGCACAGACCCCAGGAAGCATCTGCTGCCTGACAACCAGCGGCCCTTCACTGCCCACAGATGGGCAGCTGTCCCCTGGAAGCAGCTCTGGGAGCAGGCAAGGACCAAGGGGTGGTCCTCAGTGGTGCTTTGACCAGGGCACCCAGTGTCCAGGGCCGGGAGAGCCAGCAGAGCCAGCAGATGGGTGTGTGGTAGGGCCCAGAGGATAAGGTACCTGTGAGTGCCGTGGTGAGGGCCAGGTGTGGCCCTGGCCTGGCTCGTGGACAAAACATCAACAAACGCATGGTCAGACTGTGCACTGATGAGGGCTGCGTGTGGTCACTCTGGAAATTCAGCCCCGCCACGTGGGTGAGCTGGCCCGAGGGATACCGTGATGCCTGTGAGGGTCTGGGGGCCTGGAGAGAAGGAGCAGAAGCACATGAGGGATGGGGACCTGGGGGCCCAGGGGCAGAAGCGGGCACCCGCCGCCCCAAGCCCAGCATCTGCCCCACCCCCACTCACAGACCTCAGACCTTTGAAGGACGGGCTCAATTCTGTGAGCTGTGTGGCTGGCAGGGCCCAGCCCTCTGCACCCACAGCCCTCTGCCTGCCCTCCGACCCCACTGTGGCTTCGGGGGATGGGGAGACCCAGCCTCATGCCCTGTGCCAGGTGCTCTAATGTCACCAAGGGAGCAGGGATCTGCCTCCCAGGTCCTAGCCTGTGAGGGGTCGCCTGGGAGGAGCTTTGGGAAAGAAGACGAGATGGACAACAGATACCCCATCACAACTTCCTTCCCAGTGTCCCCCTGGGCAGCCCCACCCGCCAGGGCCTTCACCACCACTCTCCACCTTCCCCCAAGGCAGCTTCCCCATCCACCCCTACCGGTTTGCTACCGCAGCCACTGGTCAGGGAACCTGCCAGTTTATTCTCCAGCCGTCCCCATGGCAACAGCCCTGGGAGTCCTGCCCCCTCCCCAGAACTGCCATAAGCTGTCCCTGTGCTCTCCAAGCCCCTGCTGGAAGTCCCACGGAGGGAGAGGCGCTGAGGGCAGGGTGGGGAGGGGACACAGCGCTGTGCTGCTGGGGGCCTGAGGATGTCTGGGCTGCTGCCAGGAAGCGCCCTCTGCATGCCATCCTGGTCCTGCCGGTGGACTGGGCCCTCCTGGGCTGCAGCAGAGCCCCACCCACAAGCCGAGCAAGGCTGCCGCTCAGTCTGGTGCCAGCTGGGCCTGCCCTCCTGCTGGGCCTCCCTAGACCACCCTCCGGAGCTGCTCTGGGCCAGGGGCTACCTGCCAACCCCACGGCTGCCCCACCCCAACTGTCCTCCGGGCTTGCGCCCCTGCCAAGCCCCAACTGCCGCTCCAGCTGCCACCGCCAACTGTCACCCCGTCTTCATTCCAAGTGCTCACCCCCAACCGTCCTTCCAAAACGCCACTGCCAACTGCCAGCCCCTTCCTTCCTGAGCCCCAGCTCCCACCACCACCCCCAGGCCTGGCACCACAGCTCTGCATTCCAAGCTGTCCCTCCAGGACAGAGGCTGGGCCACACCCGCCATGTGCCGGGGAGGGGCAGGGGGCAGAGGCAGAAAGCAGGAGAAGGGGCTGGGGGCTGAGGGCCGGCAGACAGAGAGGGGAAGGGTTGGGGAGAGAACAGGGCAGGAGCAGGGGAGGAGGTAAAGGGCACTGCCAGCTGTACAGCCAGGCCAGCACCGCTGTGGGACGGCAGCCAGGGCGTGGCCTGGGCAGGCCGAGGGGGCTGTGGCTGGAGCAGGGGCCTGTCCTCTGAGGGTCTGCGAACAGCCAGCCTGACCACCAACCTTGGCCTGGTCTGGCAATGGTCAGGAGAGCACTTGTTCTCCCCTCACCACCAGGCCTCTTTCTGGGGGCCAGCAGCCTTCCACAGTCCCAGGGGGCCCCAGCTCCTGGGTTTCAGCTGTCTGTGGTCACCCCAGCACCCTGGGCCAGCCTGGTCCCTTTATCCTCTGACCCCTGGCCACCTCTGTGGGTCCTAGCCTTCACCTGGCTGCCCCCCTTCCTCCTATACCTCCCTTTCCCTGTCCACCCTGTGGTCCCTTGCCCCCCCCAGATGGGACCTCTGGGCCCGGCTGCCCCTGGGCACAGAGCAGTCTACATATCCGAGTTGGTCCTCGCCTGGCAGAGCCAGGAGGCACTGCTGCCTGTCACAGGTGCGGGCCGGGGGCTGTAATTCCATCTCTGGCGGGTCCTGGAAAGTGGGAGGCGGCAGGGGACCAGCCAGTCAGCGCTGGGGCAGGGCGAGGAGCCCAGGGGCCCGGTCTCCGCTGGAGGAGCCCAGCTGCTCCCCAGGGCCCAGGCTCGCGTTGCACAGGCCGCTGATGCTGCAGATAGCCCTGGCAGGTGAAAGGGACACCGGCTCTCCCCAGTGTCCTGTCCAGGAGCTGCCAGGCCCAGACACAGTGGGGGAGGTATTGCAGGGCTCTGTCCGCAGAGCCTGACCAGGTTTGATCCCTGGAAGAAAGGGGAGACAGGGCAGGTCTGCTGAGCACATGCTCTGCGCCTCAAGGCTCTCCACATGGGGAGCAGTGGGGAAGCGCTTGCCCCTGTCACCGGGCTCGCCTCCTGTGCTAGGGGCTGGGACGACAGGAAAAGGAAGTGACTGTGCCCCCCCCCCTAGGCCTGCAGGATAAAGGACTCTGTCCTGCCCGGACGGTACAGCCTCTCCCCTCCCACTGGGGTCTTCTGGGGTCCCCTTGGTGGGCATGGAGTGACCCCAACTCTGTACAATGCCAGACTGCAGTCTCGACCTCATTCATTCATTCACTCACTCACTCACTCGGCAACATTCACAGAGCATATGGAACCCACCATGTGCCAGGGATGCTCTAAGTAGGAGCCAGATAAAATCCTTGAATCCCAGGAGGGAGCTGGTTGATAAACAGTCAGCCAAGGGGTTAGCCGGAGCATTTCAGATGGCAGGGTGGACCTGGGATGAGGGCTCAGTGGAGGAACAGCTGTACCAGAGCAGGGGCAGGGAAATGCAGGATGGAAGGGGTCAGGACACACCGTGCGGCCAGGACAGAGGACATGGGAGCTGATGGGAAAGATGTCAGAGCTGGGACCGCAAGAGCCCCAGAACAGCACATGCTGGGTTACCCAGCACTCATGAGGCACACATGCACGAGGCACGCTGACGTGACACAGGGCCACGAGAAAGTGAGTGTGAGCCGGGCCCCCCAGGACACAGGTGGTGTGTGGAATCTCCCTCTAGGAGGCGAGTGAGCTGTGAATGGAAAGTGAGAGGCCCGCCCATCACCAGGCTGTACCCCGACACACTGTGACAGGAAGGGCACCTCACCAAAACTCATGACCCCAGTGTTACCATGAGAAACGACATCACACAAGTCAAAGTGGGGGACATTCCACACACCCCCTGGATGGGTCCTCCTCACAGCTGTCCAGGGCGTGAGAAACAAGAGTGAGTGCCGTGGGGTACCCTGGACAGAAACGGAAAAACTGATGACATCCAAGTAGAGTCTGGGCGGCATTTAGGAAAATGTGCCAGTGTGGGCTTCTTCGTGCTCCTGCAACAGGAGACCATATAACATGGTGGGTGGGGTGGGGGGCACTGAAACTGGAGGGACACACAGGAACGCTGTACTTTGCAATGTTACAGCTTGTCTCTAACATTCCAAAATAAAAGGTTTATTTTTAAAAAGCAAAAACTTCAAAACCCAACCAGACAATCAAACAAAATGCCCTTCAGGCCGTGGTGTCGGGAGCCAAACAGCCCCCGAGTCCATCTGGCCAGCAGCTCACCAAAGGCTCAGGGTGTTCTGAGCTGCCCACTGCACGTGCTGCCAACTCGCCGGACACTGTGCTGAGGGCCGTGACGTGACCTCAGCCTGCTCTCCAGCGGCCCCGCCGGGTCCCTAAAGATCCCGAGCTGAGTCTGTGCTGCCAAACCGCACACAGCTTTGTCCCAGCTGGGCTGTCGGTCCTGTCCCCTCACTGCTCCCTGGGCGTCTGACCGCCTGCCCCGTTTTTCTCTGTCCTCCCTTCAAACCCCTGCTCCTTTTCACCTCCGTTGGAGCTGACGTTTGTGCTGGACGGTCCCCTGCAGCGGTCTGCCCTTCCACAGACGTGCGGTGCTCCTGCTGGGTGTGTGTCTGCACACGTGTCTGTGTTCCTGTTGGCGTGTGTGTGGCTGGGTCTGTGTGTGCAGGAGAGTCCGCCAGTGTGTGCCGTGCACACTTGTGCACGCTCCTCTCTCCTGACTGAACAAGCCCACACCTGTGCTGGACACTGGGCAGGAGATGGTCCTGCCCAAGCCTCGGGAATGACAGCAAGACACACCTGTGGATGGGGAGGGTGGGGGACGCAGCCGTGGACATGGACGAGGGCCAAGCATTTGGGTGGAGCCAGCATGACATGGTCTTGGTGGGCTGGGCCCAGAGGGTGCTGCTGGGGCCAGGTATTCAAAGGCCTGGGGCCACATGGGATGAGCCAGGCTCCAACAGCTACCAGGCTGGGGCTTCCAGGGGCTGCCGCAGGCTATAGGGGGCCACTGAGGACTTTTGAGCAGGAGGCAGACGATGTAACAATGGTTCCAGGAGTCTGTGAGGGTGGAGAGTTGAGTGTCCTGGAAGGAGCTAACAGAGGACATGAGCGCCGGCCACAGGAGGTGGTGGCTGCCTGTTCAGGGTGCAGGAAGCTGGGGAGGCACACGTGAGAGTCACCCTGGTCCACTGGCCCAAGTCTGAGGACAGAGGCCAGGTCTGCAGGGCAGCATGGCGGAGCGGAGGCCTCGAAGGCAGCGAGCGGGCTTGGGTCACTGTGACAAATGGGAAATCCCTTCCCTGGGATCACTGGGACATGCGGCCCCCACCCCAGCATGGCTGGGGTCAAGAGAGGCCATATGGCAGTGGGGTGACCTCAAGGCACCCCTTCCTTCTGCTCACCAGGTTTTCAGATGTCACTTGGACAGGGGCCCGGGCACAGCTGGGCCCTCAGGATGCCTGGACCCCTGTGGCTCCCACAGGCTGTGCCTGGAGATGAAGACTCCGCCCCCTGGTTACTCTTCAGTTTGGCCCAGGACTCCCTTAGCCCCTCCCAGGACACCCTCCTCGATGTGGGGGATCTGTTCTCTGGGCCTTGGGGTCCTCATTAAATGGGGCAAGGTGACCTCCAGTCCTTCCCAGGTGGGACCAGCCCTTGATGGACACTCCCTTCCCCCCACTGCTCCAAGACAGTGATGCTCCCTCACATGGAGCCTGGAGGGTCCCCCTGGGTCATCATGGCCTCAGGGGAGAAAGGGACCTCGGAAACAAAATAGAAAACTGCCTGCTCTGTCCGTCGTAGGTGCTTGGGCCTCCCTTACCTGCCACCAGCCTGCTCAGCCAGCCTCGGCCCACTGCCCTCACCGCCCACCACCAGGCTGTACCTGTGCCGGTCTCCTGATACCTGAACCCCAAGCCCACACACCCTGGTTTGGACAAGACAGTTTGCTAGCTGAGCTGGCGTCCACCCCGGCCCTCGGCTGCTGCCCGGCCTGCCAACACCCAAACCCCACCTGTCCTCGTCCCCCAGGGCATCTGTACCTTCTGTGCCCTCCACTGGGGTGCCTTTCCTGTGCCCACCCAGATGGTTCTCACCTATCCCTGGTCCCCTGCCTACCAAGTCACAGCCCCCCTCCTGCTGGGGAGAGGACCCCGCCCAGACAGGGCCCTGCCTCTGGCCTCAGGCCTGCTCTCTGGCCTTCGCCCTCCCCGTGCCCCAGGAGGACAGGGCCCTGTCCGGGCCCCTTTGTGTCCTGGGTCCTGCAGGCTCTGGGCCAGCCTGTGTAGACTGGGGTCAGCGCCACTGTGATTGGGCCAGTCGCTTCCTCCTCTGGGTCAGTCTGCACCTAGAGAGCCTGCCAGACAGGACACAAAAGCAGCGCAGAAGATGGTCCTTTCGGCGTTACTATCTAAAGGGGAGTTTGGCAAACACCGTGCAAGGTGGACGTGATGAAGGGTCCAGGGCTGGGTGGGCTCGGCTGCCTGCTGCGTTTTAAGTCTTGGGTGTCCTGTGGGCACCTCCTTCCTGCCGGAATGGGGCTGGAGTCATCCGGGAGGTCACTGGGAGCCCCAGGGCTGATAGACCCCAAGAAGAGTCCATGCTGGAAGGAAGGGCTTGCCTGGTGCTGGGAGCTGGCAGCTTGCCACGATCTGGCAGATGCCGGGCACTCTGAGAATTGCATGGGGAGGTACACCCCTCTGGGCCCTCTGCCCCCATAGGCTCAGGTAGGAAGAGCCCAGAGGGAGGGCCTGGGACCTTGGCCAAGGCCTTGGGGGAAGGGGATGCCCTGTTCAGGGGGCACGGTGGCTGGAAGGGGCTGGAAGGAGTAGCCGCCCCACCTGGTTTGACCACCTCTGTTTCACAGCCCGCAGGCCCCCCAGGGTCCAGGGCTGCTCAGAGCCCCTTCTCAGAGCCTCTCTGGGCTCTGCTATGCAGTGGTGGCAGTGGAGCACCAGGGACTAGGCTCCCCAGCTGCCACAGGCTGCGAGGGACTCCGGCTGTTCCTCCCCTGGGGGGTCCTGGTGCCGGGGTGGTTTTGAAGACCGGAGACTGAAGGTCCTTATCAGACCACAGGTTTTCCTGAGGAAGGAAGGGTGGATGTGGGCCTACGGGATGGGCGCCTCCTCTGGGCGTGCCCGGCCTGGTGGAGGGCGCTCACGCTGCCATCCCTCCTAAGGGGGCAGCCCGTCCCTGGGAGACCCCAGCCCAAGAGGCAGCTCAGTGAAGGACAAACAGGCTCCAAAGGCTGGGCCTCGAGTGTCAGGGCCGGGGGATGGGAGGGGCACTTCATGAAATCATGGGTAAATCCGAGATTGCTAGGCGTGTCCCCGTGCCCCCATCGGAGCCTCAGGGGATCTATGACCAGTTCAAACCATGGCCCCTCCACAGGGGTGCCCATGGGAAGTGGTGCTTAGCGTCACATACTGTTTAAAACCAGCCTATTTGTAATAGCCAAACTGGCAAAGCCGACATGCCCATCAGTCCTAGTGCCAGCCAACAAGTGTGGCCTCTCACACAGGGGGATGCGACTCCATGGGCCACCGTGGACTCCAGGCATGTGGCACCGACATGGGGGCAGAGCTGCATCATGACAGGCAGGTGGGACCAGAGGGGCCAATAGGACCTAACATTGGTGGCTTTGGGGTGTGGGCCCGAGAGAGCCTCCAGGGGCAGGCAATTTCCTGATTTCTTGAGCTGGGTGCTGGGGACAAGAAGCGCTCAGCTTATGACCATTTGGTGACCACATACTTACCGTGTGTGTACTTTTCTGTATGTATGTGGTACTTCAACCAAAAGTTACGAAAGAAAAGCCCAAACCCTCCACGGACCCCTCCCTGAAGGAGCAGTGTCCTTGGGGTCCTCTGCTTCCCTCCCTGCCCCATCCTGGACCTCCAGGGACCCTCCCTGGAGAGAGCAGGTGATGGGAGCCCAGAGGGGCTCCCACCAGGCCGACTGCCCAGGTCTGGCTCTGCCTTTCTCAAGGGCAGGGCCAAGAGGACCCAGCAGGGTCAGGGTGGGGGTCCTGAGCCTCGCAGGTGGGGCCTGGAGCCTGGCCCGCTGGCCTTGGCCAGCTGGTGTGGACCCCACCGCCCTGATCTGCTGGGCCAGGGGCGCCTGCCCCCCTTCTCCCACCCCTCCACCCCTTCCTCTCCCAGAGGCCCCGGGGCTATTTTTAGGCTCTTTTTAACTCAGCTGAGCTGCCTGTGCAGAAGGTGGACAGAAGGGGGGTGGGGCAACAGCTGCCTTCCTGTCCCACCTCTCTAGGGGTCTCTAGGCTTTCAGAGGGACTGTCATTCTGGACACTAGAGGGGAAATAGCACTGCACCCCACAAATATAGACAAACACAGAGGCCACACAGGTACCCCAAGATTCAGACACACACTTGGGATACAGATTTAAAGGCATGCGCACGCGCACACATGGGCAGACACACAGGCACGGAGACCACCAGCTGGGGCTGCAGGGAGGACCCTGAGGTCACACAAGCAGATTAATATGGGGAGGGGCCACAGGTGGGGGTGCTCAGCCTGCTCTGCTCCCTGCCGCCGCCCCGTTCAGGGGCCTCTCAGCACCCATCCCGTCAGGCCCCCACCCTCGGCCTGGCTTCTCCTCCATAGTGAGGGACAGTCCCCCATACTCTCACCCACACGGGGCTCAGGACAGGAAACCCAGGAGAGGGACAGGGAGGCAGTTCATGGAGAGGTGGCTTCAGAGCATGCTCAGCCCCTTCCTTTCTCTGCTCCCCACTTCCCCTCTCCTCCCCCAGCCTTTGTTCCGTGGAGCAGCTACCCCCACCCTGCTGGGGGACTGGAGTCTGTCCTGGAAAAACCCCAGGTGCTGGGCTGGGGGCCTCCTTCCCCTGCATCTGGGTCCAGGGGCGGAGGGAGCTGGGAGAGCAGGGGCTCAGGACCCAATGGTGAGTGCGGCCACCACTTTCGACTCCCCAGCACCCCCACATCCCCACCCCCAGCCTAGAGGCCCCAGGGATGGAGGAGGGAGGGCTGCAGGCCTGGAGGACAGGACATCCTCTTGGCAGGACAGAGGACGTAGGCCGGAGGTTCCCAGCCCCAGTCACGGCCACAGGGGAAAAGGTCACTGGGACCTGGGGCTCACCAATTCCAGGACCGACCAGGCCCCAAGGGCCAGTTACTCCCAGCAGTGACTCAGAGAACAGCAGCTCCAGCACCTATGAAATGCCTCAGGCCCTCACCCCGGGGCCCTACCATGGCCAGCCGGAGGCACCAGCCCCAGGACTTGCCCAGGGAGCCCCAGGGAGTGTGGGAGGTCACTGTCACACCATGTGGGGACCCTCCACCTCTTCTGGGGAGCCTACTGCTCTAGAGAAGAACCCTCGCTTGCCCAGGGCTGTCCAGAAGGGGTGAAGGCTGTGGGGACCCCGAGCTCCTGCACCTCCTGGCCTCCCTGAGCTGGCACCGCTGGTGGACACTGGCTGACAGTTTGCTTGCTGCCCGGAGATGAGGGTCCTAGGAGGTGCCTGAAGGCAGCAGATCAAAGGACTTGCTGTGCTTACCTGTCCAGGCTGCTAGGGTCGGGCCAGGGGCTCCCTGGGCATGGCCTCTGGGCCCCTGGAATCCAGACCAGAGCACCCTGCGTGTTGGGGGCCTAAGGGTCCCATCCCTCCTCCCACACCAGTGTCCTGGCCTCCGCCTCACGCCCATCACAGTGCCCTGGTCATTCACGGGAGCTTCTGCTGGGCTGTTACAGTTACCTGAGCAGGAAATGACGTCTCATCTGGAAACAGCCTAGAAAAATGAATTACCTCAACACACAGCTTGAGTCTGGATTTGCCTCTGTTTACCTAAGGCTAAAACTGCCAAAGGGGGTTTTCAGCATGGTTACCACATGACCCAGCCAGTCCACCCCCAGGTGGCCACCCAGAGAAAGGACACCTCTGCCAAGAAGCCAGCTGCCGAAACCCAGCCCTCGTCTCCTTCGCCACCACCTCCCCTCCTCATGTTTTTCATGCTTCCACTCACAATCTTTCCATCTTTTCACAAATCAAGCTTTATTGAAGTATATTTTACATACAGTGAATTCACCCATTTCAAGCGTAGTTTGATGAGATGGAGTCACGTGATCCCCACTGTCACGATAAAGAACACGTGTGTCACCCCAAAGCTCCCAAGTCTGCCAAACACAGACGTGCTCTCTGTCACTGGTGGTCTTTCCCAGGATTTCACACACACAAAATCACACAGTGTGCGGGACCCCACGCTTGTGCAGTCCATTCTGCACCCGCCGTCCGCTCCTTTTCTGCCCACCCTACAGATGGGCCACATTCGTTCATCTACTTCTGGTGGATTTGGGGTTTTCCACCTGGGGCCATTATGACTCACACTCACTGCACTGGAGCACAATTCTGTGTGAGCGTGTGTCGTGTTTTTTGGGTAAAGACCTAGGAGTGGTTTGCTCGGTCATCATTCTGCTTCTCGGTTTCTAAATCTTTTCACATGGTTGTTTGCAGTCTGTTCCCTTCCGCCCCCAGACGGTAGGTCCCCAAGGGTAGAGACCTCACTGGTGCTGCTGATCGCCATGCCCAGAACCTAACACAATTCCTAGCCGAGAGTCTGTTCTCAGCCAGTGGGTCCAGTGAGTGAACAATGTCGCTGCCTTCACATGAGGCTGGATTCCGGTGATGCTGCTGGGCAGGTGACGACACAGGTGATGATGATGGAGGTGACCGGTTAGGTGACAGTGGCAGCGGCTGTTGGTGGTGATGGAGGTGGTCCTGCGTAATGGTGAAGGCTGGAAAGGCCTCCTTTGTCCCTCCTTGGAAGTGTCAGGTACCAATGTTCTAAACACGCCCGCGGAGATGTCATATGGGTCCTTTTTCAGATGCCTCCTCCCCCGCCTCACCTCCACTGTCAGAGTCACACCTGTCTACCTTCTCCATCTGTGGCCTGCATCCAGCTTGCCACACAGCTGCGACACCCACTAAGCCCCCACTTTAGTGAAACAACCCTTTATCTCCCAAACTTGGCTTTCCCCTCTCTGGCTTCCTTCTTGTCCAGTTGAGATTTCATATTTTCTCTCAAATACACAGGCAGTATTAGCATTTCTGTCCTCTCATGGCACCATCTGGAAGAGCCCCAGCCACCCACTTTCTCCTTGCCAATACGTAAGCCACTGCTCACTGATAGGAAGATCAACCAGGGAAGACTGGGGCCACCAGGCAGCCTGGCCTGGGTGGACCCCTCAGCTCCTGGTCCCACCCAGGGCTTCCGTGCTGACCCTCCTCTGCCTTCCCTCCAGCGTAAGCTCTCCCACCCCCAGCTCTTCCTCCACAAGGGAGTGACTTCTCTGAAATGCAAATGTGAGTCTGGACCGGTCTTGCTGAGAATATTTCAGTGTTTTCTGAGAAGTGGCTTTCTTTCAAACTCCTCACCCATCTACAAAGCCTTACCAGCTCTGCCCCCCCATCCCTAGCCTCATTCCTGTACACCCCTTGCCCCCAGGTTCAAGCCACACAGGCCTTGTTCTTTTTCCTCCAAAATGCTAAGCTCCCTTCGGCCCCAGGGCCGCTCCCAGGGTCAAGCCGCCACTCCGCAGGCTAATTCACGGCGTGATTCCTACCCAGCAATCTGGTCTGACCCCTATCCTGACCCTCACCCCCCAGGTTGGCAACCACTGGACGTTTGCTTCCTGAAAAGCCCTCCTTGGGTTAAACTCTTACTTGTGCTCAGCAAGCAACCTGGGGGCAGAGACACATGCCCCTGCTCAGCCCTTCCCGGCCACCAGTGGCTGTCTGCTGAGCAGTTCTTGCTGGATTGCTAACGAGGGAGAATCTGAGGGTAGCACAGTTCAGGTCATCGCCAGGTGCAGACAATGACTGAGCAAGAAAGAACTACCCTCGTCCTGCCCTCCTGGTGTCCATGGCAGGAGACCATCCCAGGACCAAGAGGAGGTCATGGGCTGGGGGACGGCCCACCCTGAGGGATCCAGGAGACTCCTGCCCTATGCAGCTCTAAGGCACTGCCGGGGGCTTTCCAGGGGGCTGTGCCCGCTGACCAGAGCCTTTGCTGGGGGGCCCCCTGGGCACCGGGGCATTTCCTGCCTGGGCTGCCTCCTCCCTGCCACAGGACAGCAGCCCTGCTCCTTCCTCCCCCGCCCCAGGGGCTTTCCACAAAGCCAAGGCCGCTATTTTTAGCTGAGGGAGAAGCACCAAACCCTGGCCCCACTGCCTCACCCACAGGAGCCTGAGCAAAATTGGGACTGGGGTTGGGACCCAGAGGCTGGGGAGACAGCGGCCTGGCAGCCTCTGCCTTACTTGACCCCCCTCCCCCTCGCCCCAGCACACCTGGGCATCCAAGGTGGCTCAGGGGCCTGGGCGACATGCCCAGTGGGCAGGGGCTCAAGGCCTCGGTAGGGAGGGCCCAGGGCCTGGGTGGGCTGCCGCCCACTTCCTGCAGCCGCGCCCCAGCACTTCAAAGGCCGCTGGCTGCCCTGTGGTCACTCCCCGGCTCCCACGCAGCCGGAGGGGCGGGGCGCGCACGGATCCCTGGCAGTCGAGTTGGGCTCCAGCAGCTTCAAAGCAGCCGGGTGGGCAGCCCTGCGGTCAGTGACACCCCCAGGGCAGGATGGGGGACTCGCAGGAGGGCCAATGGGGCTCTCTCCTCTGCTTCTTCATCCTCCCCACCCCACTGCCTTCCTGGGTGGGCTCAGGGCAAAAGCTCAGACACTGTCCCGGCCCCCAGATCCTGTCCTGCAGCACGGGGCCACCTGGGGGTGGTGATGCCTTCCTGTCTGTAGGATGTATGTGGGGTCCAGGTGGGGTCACTCTGGAGTGCAGACCCCATTAGAGAAACCACAGAAACCAAGATGGGGGCACCCCTCCTGGACCCCTCGGGTTCCTGGCAGGGGTAGGGCAAGGCCCGACAGGCTTCCCTCTCGCACCCCTTCACCTCCACTCTCTCTACTTTTTTGCCTGAAGCCTGCACCCACGTGTGGGGGCACCAGGAGGGGAGGAGACAGAGGGAAGAAGGGCCTGCCTGTCCGCCCTGAAGCGGCCCTGCCCCCACCCACCGCAGAGGTGGGCTGGACGGGCTGCGGTGGGGTTGACCTTGTGCCAGCTCCCCAGAGACCCGCAGTGTAAGAAAGGTGGGGGAGCAAGAGCCTCCCGGTCGCCGCCCAGAGTTCAGCAGACTCGGAGAACACAGAGTGCCTGTGAGCAAGGGGGTGGGGGAGGAAGCTTTCAGGGTCCCCTGGGGTCAGCTCTGGGACAGTTGCCGTTTTTAATCTGTGCAAGAGACTTAGAAGGAGCCGCGAGGGCTGTAACCTAGATCCGCTCAGAGAAAGTCTGGGAGGTGCCAGCGGTGGGGCCCAAGCACAGCCCTCCCCCAGCTGTGAGCCCCGCAGGGCAGAGGGGACCCTGGCCGTCCTAGCACTGTCCTGCGGCCCGAGACCTGAGCTCACCATGGCCCTCCCTATCCGAGGTCCGCGGTAGGCTTGCAGGGTTCTGCCTCGCTGGGGGCTGTCCCCCCCCCCCCCCCCCAGCTTCCAGGGCCATCTCACGCTCCTCCAGTCTGGGTGCCGAGGTCTCCGGGGACCGGAGTGTGGCTACAGGACCTGGAGCTCCCCCGATTTAGGGTCATGAAGGAGCCCCACTCATGAGCCTGACGCCTGGGCCTAAGTGGAAGCCAGCTTTCAGCCCACTCACCCCCGCAGGCGGGAAACCTGCGCCCAGGGAAGACAGGCCTGGGGGTCTGTACTGGAGGCCACCGGGACTCCTGGCAACGCCCTCCGGGTCCCCACCGGGGACCCAGGCGGGCTCTTGGCAGCCAGCGACCACCCGGTCCTCGCCGACATTCCTGGCTCCTCCGGGCTCGAGGAGGGCTCGGCTCCGTAGACCCCCCCCACACACGTCACCGCCACCAATTTCTCGTCTTAGGGGTGACGGCGTGGAGGGGATGCTGGGAGGGGCTACGCAGAAACGCCCTCCCTGCGGCAAAACACGCGCCACAGCCGTCCGGCGGAGACTCGAGCCACAAGGCGGCGCGAGTAGGGCGACCAGGCGCTTGGGCGGGGACTGCAGGTCACCCCTCCATCTTCCTAGGGCCGCGGTGTGAACTGCCCCTTCGGCGAAACCTTCCACCTTCCCCGCGCGGCCTCCCACCTTGTGAAAAATGTCGACGGTTCCACGACTTGGAAGAACCAGGAAAGGCCGCGTCGGTGTGCTCTGGGGACCCCGGCCCCCTGGTGGAGTCGAGTCGCCAGGAGAGGCTCTGACCGGGAAACGCGGGCTCTGATTCAGCGGCTGGCGGCAAGCGGGCTCGGTGCCATCTCCGACGCTGGGCTGGGCCCTTTGCCCGCCCCCATTACTGGTTTTTGGGGTCCCATGCTGGCGAGGCAAAACGCGAGGTTCTGGAACGCCAAGTCCCGCCTTTGCGGCCAAGGCCAAAGGTCCCCATCCTTTCCATTCACTCCTCCCGGCGAAGCCAGGGTGGCTGGCTGGGCTCCAGGCCATAGTTTCTATCTGGCCACCACCAAGCCGCTGGCGCTGGGTCCCACAGGTAAGGGGTCTCTAGGAGGCAGAGAGAGAAAAGCGGGATGGATCCTCCAAGTGGTTGAAGGGCTTCTGGTACCGGCCTGGTCAGCGGGTCAGGCTCAGTGAACATTCATTAAACAGACGGCAAAACTGAAAACACCAGCTCCCTCACAGGACTCATAGGCCGGCACCAGCTTGTGGAAAAGCAGTGGCCCCATCTGGCCGTGAAAACACCGCACTTTGATTGCGGCAGGCCCCCGGAATCTGGTGTGTGGGCAAGAGCGCCAGGGGGCTCGTGGCATCCACCGTGCCAGTGACGAAACCACCCTTCTAGTCAGGACTGTAGCGGTGCGTGTAGGAAGGCAGAGCGGTGTGAGCTGACACCCAGCCAGGTCAGGATCTTTGTAGTCCAGGTAGGGTACTAGAAAGCACAGGCAACTTTTTTGTCCTGTCCCACTGGTTGCATTTGAATGACAGACAATCATTAGCCAGCTCACCTTACATCAAATCCTGCACTGGGTGTTACAGTGGTGGTGGGACAAGACCTTGTGCTGAGAGGCTCCTAAGCCAGGAGTGACACTGGGCCCCAGGGTACAGTGACCCTCCCAAGTTCATGTATGGGCCACAGAGGCCACCCCAGGAGGAGGGCTGAGGCTTGCACAGCTCCAGGGGGCGCTGGACTCTGCAGAAATATGCAGATTGTGCACCGTCCAGGGGACTGAGCCCAGGGGAACTCAGCCCCCAGCAGACGGCTGCGAGGCTCAACCCAACCCAACCCAGACCTGTCCCTGACATTGGGGGCAGCGTGAGGAGACTGAGCCCGGCCCTGCAGGGACGCAGGAAACAGAGGGCCTGAACATGCACCGCTCCCCCACCAACCCCACCATTCTCAAGGGCGCCGTGTGACTCTATGATTCCAGATGTCCAGCAGCTGTCCTGGCCATTTCCGCCCCTCTTTGACCCCGCATCCGCCAGGAAGCATCTCCTCCTGTCCTCAGGCTCTGAGCCAGCCCCCACCTTCCCAGCACCCCACTTCCTGAGCAGAGGCGTTTGTGCAGATTCAGCTCCCCCTCCCACGGGGTGGCTTCAGCCTTCCCAAGGCCCGGGCGCGGTTCCCAGAGCTCAGGGCTACTATGGTCGGCTCCCGCCGCCTGGCTGGACACCCTCTGCCAGGGGCTCTGATCCTGGCCCCAGCCCTTCCAGCCTCTGGGACTGGTTTTCTCTCTCTCCCTCCACTCGGCTCCAAGGTTGGCTGGCAGCTAGCTAGCAGCATAAATCAGGGCCTCCAGGGAGGTTAAGCACAACTGGCCAGTAGGAGCCCTGCCTCTGTGGGTTGCTGCTCTCTGGGGTGGCGTGCATACTTAGATGTCTGCCTGGCAACACGGGGCGAGGGAGGGGGTTGCCTCCTGGAACAGATCTGATAACTGGGGACACAGCCCCACCATTCCTGAGCAGATAGGGGCACAAGAGGTCACTGCTGCTGCAGCTGGTCCAGTCTGGGGGGCCCTTCTGGAGAGGGGACACCAGGAGGGCTCCCTTCCTGTCACATGCTTTCCTGTCTCAACAGAGCTGGTGGTTCTGAGGCACTCAGGCTCCTATGGGCTGGTGGGGGGGCGTCAGGGGCCACACCAGACCCAGGGTAAGGGCCCCAGGGGGCCAGCTGCTCTGGCCTGCTGACCTCTGCCCTCAGAATCCGGTCTCTGGTTCGCTTCCTGCTCTTCCAGGGGAGCCAAGGGTAGGTGGGCCTGGCTGAAAAAGCATCTATTTCCAAGCACAAGTCTCTGAACTCACCAAGCTGGGAAACGGTCCCCAGGAGGCTGAGACTCCCCCAAGCCCTATCTTTTCCTGGAGAATTAGGACAGGTGGCGTGGGCCACATGCTGTGTGGACAACCATCCAGGACGCCCCCACTGTGCCCGCTGTTGGCGGCACCCCTCTGGTCTCACAAAATGAGCCTGGAGTCTCTGGGTCTACATTGCCCCTCCCACTGGGATCAGCAGCATCTGAGTTTACGAAAGTGGCTCCTGGGCCAGTAACCTCCAGGCCACCAATCCCCACGGCAGCTCCACCCGCCCACCCCAGGTGTGGAGCTTCAGAAACAACCGAGATCACTCCCTTGACAAGACACATGACACAAGTGCACACCAACGTGCGTGTGTACCTAGGAAGCAGTGTCAGATTTCTCTCCATAAAGCAGTAGTTCTCCCCCAGAAATGATTCCCCCCACTGCCCCTCAGGCCCCAGTGAAGAGGGGAGGCGGTTGCAGGGCAAAGAGAACAGGAGGGGCCCTTGCCCAGTGCACCAGTGGACCGCCAGACACCCTCTTGGTCCCCAGGACTTGACCAATGAGCAGAGCAGTACGGTCCTGGATCAGCTGGCTGGGGGAGGGGTGCTAGGGTAGAGTGGCCAGATTTAGCAAAAACAACAATCAAACAAACACCAAAACAGGATTATCTGTCCAGTTATAAGTATATCCCATGTAATATTTAGGACATACTTATATTAAAAGTATCTGCTCTTTATGTGAAATTCAAATTTAACTGGGTACTCTGTATTATATCTGGAAACCCCGGGAGGACATTCAACCCTCCTAACCCACTCACGGCCACCTGACCCCTCCCGACCCCCCGCCCACGCCTAAGGACAGCAAATGTCCCCTGCTTTTCTCAACATCGTAGGGGCCGAGTGGGCCGGCAGCGCCCCTGACCCAGACACACAGGGGAGCAGAGAGGGGCTGCTGGCTCTGGAAGCCCCTCCCCAGAGGCTGGGGTCTCTGAGGCCGGCCTGGGTCCTGGGCTGCACTGGTCTCGCGGGGGTCGACAAACTCCCTGTTGCAGGCACAGCAACTGCTGAATGAGCCCCGAGTCCGACTCTTCCCTGGCTCCCCTGGGTGGCGTCTCTCCCTGTCACCTTTGCCCTCAGGTGGACTGGCCCTCTCTGATGCAGTAGAAAAAGGGGAACCCATCAGAGGCCTCTAGAAAAGAGGAAGGTACAGCTTGTGGGTGGTTTCAGGGGAGGAGTGCTCGACCAGGGGCTGAAAATGAGGAACCCTGGCCAGGCAGGACCCACCTGGAGAAGGTCATTGCCTCTGCTAGAACCAGAGGAAACAGGATCCAAACCAGACGGGGGTTTCCAATCTGCACTCACCCCCTTTCCTGGGAAGGAAGGTGTGGAGGGATGGGGGCCGCAAGCCATGAGCAAACAGCCTGGGGGCTCCAGCAGCAGCCCCACCAGCCGGCCTCTGCCGCTCCCCAGGGTGGTGCAGCGTGGGATTCCCTGGGCAGCTCCCTCGCACTAGGAGAGCTGGGGGCACCTAGCATAGGCCTGGGCAGGGAACTGCTACCCCCAGCCTTCTCCTGGACACGACTACATAGTCTTTGCCAAGTCTCACACAGCCTGATCCCAGAGCTGCTTCTGCCTGCCCGGCTCCCTTCCCAACCGCGTAGGGACCTCCAGAAGTTGGGGAAGGTCCCACAGCAAGCTTGGTTCAGGGTCACGGGAAGCCCTGCATTTTCCCCAGTGAGATCCCGGCCTCCGCTCAGGAAGAGGTTAAGGCTGTCAACTTCTGGCTTGTCTATCCACCTTCAGTTTGAGGAGAGGTGCTGCTCAAGGTGTGGGTGGCATGGGAGAGGGGAAGGTACAGGCGGAGGAGGGCCTGGGAAGGGTGTGGCCGCCACGGGTGGAAGGCTGTGTCCCGGGGCGGGGCACAACTTGAGGGCCCCCACACCTGGGAACCCTTTGTGAGCCAATCACTGGGTGTCGTGTCTCCCCCCAGCAACAGTGACTCACAAAGCCAGCCCGTGGGGCAGATGCCCATACCTCCTCTGGGCCCTTGAAGGCCCAGGTCACAAAGGCCATTAAGACCAAGCCCTGAGGAGGCATGTCCCAAGACAGCCCCGTGGCGGGCTGGGCCTGGGCCTCCCACCTCGACCCCGGCCCAGGGACTGGGCATTAGGTTCAGCGAGGAGCACCCAGTAGCTTCGACGCCCATGTGTGTCGTCTGCTTCGTGAAGGCGCTGGTGCACGTGTTCAAGATCTACCTGACCGCCAATTACACCTACAACTTCCGCAGCTGGCCGGTGGACTTCCGCTGGGATGACGTGCGCGCCGCCGGACGGGGTGGCAGCGCTTACGGCGCGCTAACATGCGCAGCGGCCGCAGCCGGTGTGTGGCTGCTACAGGGAGCGGCGCTGGGTGGGGACGCGCCTGGGAGGCCCATGCGGGGGGCGCGCAGCCAGGCGCTCTGCCTCCTGCAGCAGATCCGCGAGCTGCCGGGCCAGCTTGCCAGCTACGCACTGGCCCACTCCCTGGGCCGCTGGCTCGTGTACCCCGGCTCCATGTTCCTGATGACGCGCGCGCTGCTGCCGCTTCTGCAGCAGGGCCAAGAGCACCTCGTGGAGCGCTACCTCGGCCGGCGCGCCAAGCTGGTGGCCTGTGACGGCAACGAGATCGACACCATGTTCATGGATCGCCGGCAGCACCCGGGCAGCAGCGGCCGCGGCCTGCGCCTGGTCATCTGCTGCGAAGGCAACGCCGGCTTCTACGAGATGGGATGCCTGTCCGCGCCGCTGGAAGCCGGCTACTCGGTGCTGGGCTGGAACCACCCGGGCTTCGGAGGCAGCACCGGCGAGCCCTTCCCTCAGCACGACGCCAACGCCATGGACGTGGTGGTCAAGTACGCGCTGCACCGCCTGCACTTCCCGCCTGCACACGTGGTGGTCTATGGCTGGTCCATTGGCGGCTTCACGGCCACCTGGGCCACCATGACATACCCGGAGCTGGGCGCATTGGTCCTCGATGCCACCTTCGACGACCTCGTGCCGCTGGCCGTGAAGGTCATGCCCCACAGCTGGAAAGGACTGGTGGTGCGTACCGTGCGCGAGCACTTCAACCTCAATGTAGCAGAGCAGCTGTGCCGCTACCCCGGGCCGGTGCTGCTGCTCCGGCGCACGCAGGACGACGTGGTCAGCACTTCGGGCCACCTGCGCCCCCTGCCGTCCGGAGACGTGGAAAGCAATCGCGGCAACGAGCTCCTACTGCGCCTGTTACAGCACCGCTACCCGGCTGTGATGGCGCGTGAGGGCCTCGCCATCGTGACTCGCTGGCTGCGCGCTGGCAGCCTGGCACAGGAGGCCGCTTTCTACGCGCGCTACCGCGTGGACGACGAGTGGTGCCTGGAACTGCTGCGCTCCTACCGCGCGAGCTGCGAAGACAAGCAGGAGGACGAGGAGGCCTGGGGGCCCCACGGGCTCGCCTTCCCGTGGCTCGTGGGTCAGGGCCTCAGCCCACGGCGGCGCCGGCAGCTCGCGCTGTTCCTGGCGCGCAAGCATCTCAAGAACGTGGAGGCGACTCACTGCAGTCCGCTGGAGCCTGAGGACTTCCAGTTGCCCTGGACGCTGTAGCGCGTCCCCTCGCAGGGCCAGTTTGCATATTCGCACACCTTCTGGGCCTCAGGTCCGTTCTCCTCCCCACACCCCGACCAGTGAAGCTGGTCCTGCCTGGGGATCCCGACCTGGTGTCTGCGGGAGGGGAGGGTGTTCCCCACTCCCTTCTTTCTCTTCCTCCCTCGAACACTTGTGGATGTCCCAGTCTGCTCTCAACTCCTAAAGGGAATGCAAAGATTAAGCTGACCCAACTAATGGCAAGCTGTGTGATGGGTGCCTTGATCACCTCAAAAGGATGGTGGGAGACCTAGGCGGTGCCCTTCGCCTGGCCTGAGTTGCAGCATGGCTCTGGGAAGGATGGTGTGGAAAGGTCTGTGCAAGTCGCCCCTAGCTGTAAAGGACGTTGGCATTGGAGGTATATAGAGCAGGTCTTAGCAGCTGGCCCTTCCTAGAGTGTGATGCTGCTGCTCGGTAGGGTCCCCTCCCCCCCTCCGCTCCTAGCTTCTACCGGAGGCATGCACCGTGGGACCACAGTCTCAAAGAAACAGGTACACACAGCGGTATGCCCACATAGAGCTTCAGACACACCTGCATTGCCACTCACTGCCGAGCACCTCCTTGAGCCAGACCTGGGCTGGGCTTTGTTCCTGGCTCAGGGATGCAATACAGAAAGAGACAGACCCTCTGCTGACCACCACTTGTAATGTAGTTGCTTCCTTGCCATCTGCCCTGAACGGCATGAAGCAGGGACTGCTTGCTGGCTGTCCCTTGCCTCTGGGGACAAGGGCTGGCCAGGGTGGATTGAGCAAGAAACTCTGGAAAAACTGAAAAAGGTAAGCGGGGCGCACATACAAGTAACTGATCACACCAGCACAGGGTACAGCCACGATGCACCTTGGCCAGTGAAAGCAGAGGCAGGTACTTAAGGTGACCAAAGTACCAGGAAGATGTCTGTGACGAGGAAGTGAGCTTTGAGCTGAGACAGGAAGAGGAATTAGTAGGGGTGAGGGAAGGGGCTTGTGTGCCTAGGGATCAGAGTGGCTTGGTTGCAAGAAGAGTAGTCCCAGAAAGGTCAAATCCTAAAGGGTCTGAATACCATCTAAGGATTTGCTTCCAGGGGCAATTAGGTGACAAAGATGGTAAGTTGTAGGACTTGTCTCAGGGAGACAGGTTGCCAGACGGTTACACATATCTCCTATGAGAAGTTAGGCCAACTCTCATTCCAGAGTCTACTAGCTGAGTGACCTTGGGCAAGTGACTCTAACTTAAGTGTCCTCATCTGTAAAGCGGGGAGGGCTCCACCTGGTTCACCCGGTGGCTGTGAAAAAGAACTGCGAGAACACCGGCTGAACGCTGCACAGGGTTGGACCGATTCCCGGCAGGCGTGCTCATGCCCGTGTCAGCTGCGCGTGCATGACGCCCGGTGCCCGCCCGGGAACCTAGACGCCTCCAACCAGGTGAGGGCAGCGGCGCTTGCAGTGCAAGAGGACGGATCCTGGTCACATCTTTTTCTGCGCAACCCCCATACAATAAAAAAAAAAAATCTCCGTAAATGGACGGACTAAACAACAACAAAAAGCCAGACTGGGGGGAAAGGCTAACCCCAAAGTCAGGGAGTCGGGCCTTGGAGGGATCACAAGCGGTCTGAGTCTGACCCGTACAGCTGCGTGTGCTGTGGCGCTCGGAGGGAGCGGCAAGCATCCCCGAGACCTCCAAAGAGCGGGGGTGGAGAGGTTCCACGGCGCCATGTCGGACGGTCTTCCCACTTCCCACCTTCCCAGGGTTCCTTCGGACCGTTCTACCTGTGCGTCTCGCTGGTGGAGCCGGCCTGGGCGGGATTCCTGTCCGGCTTCGCCCTCAGCCTTGGCCAATCGGGTTGGAGCGGATGAACAGGGACTGGGCCAAGCAACGTCCTTATTGGACAGCGCTAGTGGGGGCGGGGCGAAGGCGGAGCGCACGTCAAAGCGGAAGTGGGCCGTCGCCTCGCTGATTACGTAATGTCGCGGCGGCTGAGGCGGTTCCGCTGGCTGGTGTGTGCGCGGCGAGCGACTCCCAGTGCGGCCCGCTCGGCTACTACAGCGCCCGCGACCCCGCAGGCCCGGCCGCCGCCTGAACATGGACTCTGCTGGCCAAGGTACCGGCGGGCGCGGCGCCTCCGTCGCCTACGGGCCCGGGCCGGCCCACGCTCCGCCCCTCCCCGGGATCGCGTCTCGGTCTCTCTGTCGCCTCCTCCGCCCGCCCGCCCGCCCCCCGGCCCGTGGTCAGCTCCCAGGCGCTCGACCACGAAGCTCCCGTGGTCGTGGCGAGGGTCTTCCGCCCGCGGCTTGAGCCACTTCTGTCCGCTGGGACCCTCCCCTCGTCCCCCGAGTTGTGGGTGTTCTCACTCCAGGCAGCTTTCGTTATGCCGCCGCCCGGCGCTTGCCCGCTCGGCCGCCCTCGGGCCGTGCCAGGGCCTTTGGAGACACTCCCGTCTGGATCTGGGCTGAGGCGTCGTGCGCGGCCCGCGGGCAGGGACGCGGAGCGGAGGGGACCCACCCTCGCGTGGAGCGCAGCGCCCTTGGGTGGCGACGCTGCCGGGGCCCAGCCGAGTTAGGGATTGTCTCGCGGAGGGACGGGTGCAGTGAGTCGGGCACACCCAGCACGCCTGGCCTGTTTCCAGAACAGACACCCCGAGCAGGCGGAGATGCCGCGGGGGTGTGGAGCGGGCCCGGAGATTAAAATCTGCAGAAGGGGATACGAGTCAGTCTTCATTCTGAGGCTCTAGGGAGGGGGTGCCGAAGCCTGTGCTGACATAACTTCACGAGAACGTCAGCTGCTTTCCTGCTGTTTGACCTCAAACATCAGAATTCCTGGCTTCTGATGACATTCTGTAGACTTTCCTACTTTTGACGACGGCTTATAGAATAGTTGAGCGTCAGAAGCCCAGGGCTTTGGTAGTTGAGGAGGCTGTTCACTGTTGGACTTGCACCTCTAATTTAGGTCAGTGTCACAAGCCCTGGGTTCTGACCAAGAGACTGACAGGAAACATTAACTGGGCACTAACTGTGTGCCAGACACCTTGCTAAGCTTGTGTGTCAAATGATCTTCTTCCACTTTCAGAATAACCCTGAGAGTAGCGTGCGCCTTGGCTTGGCCAGATGTTGCAGAGGATTATACAGGGGTAGAGAGCTGGGGCTCCCAGGGCGAAGGGCTCTGGCCCCCGACTTGCCTATGGCGCCAGCCCCACGCTGAGTCTCTGTGGGTCTTTTGGTAAGACGCTTGGCTGCCTCGGGTCCTCTGATGAGGCGCCCAGCTGCGGGGTGTGCTGCGGTGGTGTCACCAGCATGTCCAGTGCCTGGCATGTTTGGTAAGTGCCCACTTTCTACCTGGGGGTGACTTCCACGGGACCCAATTTTAGCTTGATAGCCAGATTAGAAGATAAAAACTGTGGAGTTTTCTTAAGGCATTTACTGAATTTGAGTGGGTTCAGCATAAGGGGTACAAATCATGAAGTAGTCAGGTAGGTGATTTCAGATAAACATCAGAATCAACTTCGTTTAGTAAACACCTACTGAGCACCAAGGAAGTGCACAGCTCCAGGTGCAGGACCTGTGGGGGGCTAAGAAGGCATCTTTGCTTTTGAGTGCACTCAGTCTGTATTTAGCAGACTAGGATTTCTACAGTGGACAAACATACCTGCCATTTAGGAGACTTCTACTGCTTTCTAAGCTCTGTGCCTTTTCTTCTAACCGATTTTTAAACGTGCCACACTCCATGCAGCATCTGTTTCTTCACAGAGTGTGCTGATCAAAGGGAGGGTGTTTTCAGCGCTGAGTGTATAAAAGTACTAAATGACAGTCGTATGTCTGGAGTTGGAAAGAACTGAGCAGACCCATGTTTCCTTGCGTGGGATCTTCCAAACTTCATGCAGACGGGAAGCTGAATTGACTGTGAACTGCAGGAACGTGAACCTGGTCTGGGCATAGCAGAGGGGTGGAGGCACTGTGCCCTCTGCACCCACTGGGAGCTGCGGGCCTGCTGGTGAGGGTCCAGGATGGACTCACAGGGACTTTTGTTTTGCCGACTCCCTGCGGGACTGATGACAAGCGTGTGCTCCGTGGCTGTGAGTGTGGTGTGCGCGCTGGCAGATCAGTTTTTGGAAAGTGGTGCTTGTTGTGTGTACAGCCGTATTGTGTTCCTTTGCTCTAAAAATGGCAGATCTGTTAGATTGGGCTGCTTTGTAGCGAAGGTTTCCTGTCTCAGTAGATAGCACTCCACAGGGGAAACAGAGTTAGGGTATGGCTGCTGTGCACCAAGTGTCTTGGGTCCTGAAGCAGCATCGGAGTGGACTGTGGTGTGGCTGCTGCAGTCCAGTGGCCACACCGTCCTCACAGACCCTTTGAGAGCAGAGGCACTGTTAGTCCCCGGCTCCCTCTCACATCCCCCTGCCCCTTGCCCCTGGCCCCCTGTCCTTTCAGCCTTGCTCTCTCCCTTGGTGGAGCCCTCTACCCTGTTTACTTCTCTGTACCTTCTTACTTGCCGCTCTCTGGCCTCATTTTGTCCCTGGCAGATATCAACCTGAATTCTCCTAACAAAGGCCTGCTGTCCGACTCCATGACAGATGTCCCTGTTGACACTGCAGTGGCTGCCCAGACTCCTGCCGTGGAGGGGCTGACGGAGGCCGAGGAGGAGGAGCTCAGGGCCGAGCTCACCAAGGTGCTGTCCTGGGTTACCAGCAGGGGAAGCCTGTAGGCTCATGAGGGACCGCGATGCTGGCTGTGCTGGCAGAAATTACTCTTGAGAGGCCGTCCCCGGAGCCCCAGAGAAACTGCCCTTTGCAGCCTGTGCTTTGTACATGCCTGGCACTGGTCGCTGCTGCCTGAGGATGGCCACACAGGGACAGCCACTCCGGGCACACCCTCTGCTGGCAGTCTCTCTGTTGGAATTAATACCATGTTTTCAAGACCCCACGAGTCTTATCTGCCCTCAATCTTAATTTCTCCTTCAGAAATACTTCTGTAAAAGGTGCCATGTGGTCTTTCTAAGACAGAGTCCCTTAAGAGGAAATAGGAGTTAAGAACAAAAGCCTCTAAGTGTAATTTGTATTAAAAGCAGCTGCCAAGAGTTTCTTTTCACCGTGTAATGCAGAGGGTAATAGTGACTCACTTGACATTCCAGAATCTGGAGAGATGAACTTGTTACCATCTGACCATAGCATCCAGTCAGGCAGAGGCTGACGCAGTGCTTGTCACAGGCCTTTGCTCTGTGTCCAGACAAGCCCTGTCTTGACACATCGTGGGTATGGCCATGGGTCTGAACAAAGCTAGGTGTGTCGATGAACCTACGCCCCTGGAGCAGGTTTTAGGTCACGGAAGCACGAATGAACAAAGGTTAAGAGAAGCAGCAGGAAGTGCGAGGACACTCACGCTTCACGTTTTATTTCCAATACGTTGGCTTAGAGACTAAAACCACAGGTCTTTTTCAGAGTGGAATTACAAAGTGAAGGCGCTCTTATGTCACTTACAATTTTCAACTTGCACGTTCCCCTAGGCAACTAGCCTATGTGCCCTTAAGCCCTGTCAGTCATTGCACCATAAATGAAACGTTCTCGTCACTGGTTGAAACTGCTTGAGTGACTAGTAATAGTTTGGTCTTTGATGACACTGTGTTTTTAAATTATTTCTTGTTTCAACTATTTCCTAAAGTAGAATTTAGTGACGTGCAGGACTCTAAGCTGTGTTTTAGTGCTTTGATCCAAACAAGCGCTCTTTTAGAATAGCTGTTTATATAGGAGCTGAAAATAGTGAGAGCTCTAAAGTAGTAAGGCTCCAACAATGCTCCCTTCTGGTCACATTGGTTTTTTGGTTTTTTTGTAAGACCTGAGGAGGTTCAGGATTTTATTGTCAGGATTCTTTCTGGTGTCCAACTTACATTGCCTTAAGCGCAAAAGCGAATTTGCTTTTGGCTGTGGGACTGGCTTTTGCTGAGGCCTGGAGCTGACCTCAGGGACACACGTCATAAGGGCTGTCTCTGTCACCTGGGTCTCTGGCCACCCATCTGTTTGTCAGCTCTGTTTCCTTACCACTGTATGTGGAACTCCTCCGTGCACGTGGGGACTGGCTGCCGGAAATTCCGGCTTCTGTTCTCCGAGCCCAGACCCAGATCCCCGAGGGACGGGCTTCTCCCCTAACACCTGTGCCCAGCCCCCAGGAAGAGCTCTGGCAGGCCTTGCTTCATCATCCACGGGTAGGCACAGTGACTGGTAGCCCCCTTGGAAGTACTTGTCCTGGGGATGAGCTAGTTCTGCAGAAGAAGCTCGGGTCCTGGTACCGGATAAAAACAGCAGGTGTCTGCCGCAGACTGTCCCTGAGACGATTATGTCTCTGTAGGCAAAAAGTGCTGCATAATTCTAGAGGCCTCCCAGCAGTGTGCAGGGCGCCGGCCACGTCTGCAGCTGTGGCAGCCGATCCTGTCCACTGCTTGCTTTTGCAGGTGGAAGAGGAGATCGTCACTCTGCGCCAGGTCCTGGCAGCTAAGGAGAGGCACTGTGGGGAGCTGAAGCGGAAGCTGGGCCTCTCCACCCTGGAGGGCCTGAGGCACAACCTGTCCCGCAGCTGGCATGACGTGCAGGTCTCTAACGCGTAGGTACCCTGATGCTGTGCGCCAGGCTGCCCCGGGTGTTCACCCTGTGGGCCCTCTGCCCAGAAGCCCCGGGACCTGGGGACGAGGCTGCCCTGAGTGCTTGACCGTGCTGCACCTGTGCTTGTATTGATTCAAATGGCTTGGAGTCTACACGTATTTTACAAGGCGGGTGGACGCCCATGCTAGTTGTCCAAGTGGGATGTGACAAGAAGATGTTTCAGGGTCCATATTGGGGACAGTCAGGTCCTTACTGAAGCCGACTTTCCTCTGGTCCCCATAGCTCAGTGTCTGCTGAAGTGGACATAAGTCCTTCTCATGAGTGTCATGTAGTCACCACGCCAGGACCTCCTAACCAAACATGACTCTGCTCTCTGAATTTGGGGGTGCAGCTGTGGGGCTCCTCTGAAATGTATCCTCCCACGTGAACGCACTGGGATTGTTCCCCATGACCCCACAGAAAGACAGATTGAATGGCATTTCCCAGGTCGTCTGTGCAGAGCCTGTTCCTGTCATAGCAAACTGTAGGTTTTGAATGCCAGGGGTGGCTGTCAGAGAGGAGTGTGGGGCCCCGGGCTGTGCCCTGTTGCTGCTCACAGCACTGCTGTCCCCCGAGACCCTCCTGCACTGAATGACACTAGCAGTCCCTCGGCCTGACAGGAGAAGAGCTGGTCGCTTGTGCCGACCCCTCCTCAGGCCTCACCTGGCCTGCATAGCAGGTCCTTGCACAAGTGCTGTCTGTTCTCTTGCAGGCTGGAGACCCAGCCAGCATCGTGCCAGCCGGAGCTTCTCCGTTTTAGCTGGAATTTCATGTTCAGTTTGAAACCTGAGTTGAAATAATTTTTCTCAATAATTTACCACAGACTTTCTGTTTTCAGCTATGTGAAAACTTCTGAGAAACTTGGAGAGTGGAATGAGAAAATGACCCAGTCAGACCTGTGAGTGCCTTTGCCCATAGCACCCCCTTCCCTCCTCCTCCCGATGCGCCTTACAGCCAGGCAGGCTGGGCACTGGGCACAGGCTGAGCCGGCTGTTTCCTGGCTGTTTTGTTTTAGAAGAGTTTTCTCCTCTCCAACACAAATGAAACGATCCTTTGGACTTGTGGGGTGGGCTGCAGTCGCTGAAGAGGTCCAGTCAGAACCTGGGCCGCACTGCAGACCCCTCTGCCTGGCACGGGGCCCTTAGATAAGAAGCCCTGCAGCATCTTTGGCTTTCAAAGTGGCCAAGTGGTCGAGTGCCATCGGGGCTGGTGTCAGTGGTGACTTTCGTTGGCCTCTCTCCTTCGCTGCAGACTGAGGTCCTGCTGAGCACTTCTCCAGAGCGTCACCAGCTCTTTAGCACTTTGGGGGTTCTTGGGTGTGGGGAGCGGTGTGGGCCGTGCTGCTGGGATCCTGAAGACCCCATGCTGTCAGCCACGCACACATTACCAGTACAGCACGTACGGACAGCGTCGCGTGCAGCCCTGGATGGCGTCTGGCATCTTATTTATCTGTGCTCCCACCTGATTGCAACTCTTTTCAACCGGGTGGGGCCATGTTTAAAAATAGTCATGTTCTGGGATTTTCCGTCTCTTGTTTAGAAGGAAGTGCTGTCGTGGTTTCCAGAGAACACAGCAGAAAGGCCTTTGTTGGGCTGAAAGGAAACGGGCTCTGCCAAGCTTGACTTGGAGGTGCCTGGGACCCCAGCTTGGCTGGCTGTGTGCATGGAGCCTCTGCAGCTGGGTGTGCCCAGGGGCCCCAGCAGGTCGCGTGTTCAGCTGTTAGTGTAACTTGACACACAGCCTGTCGCTGCGTAGGTGTTTAGGGGTGCTGGGAACCTTCGTTCTGCCCAGGATGGCTTTGTTCCCAGGTCAGCTTCTCCTCTGGTGCACGGGGCACCCAGCGCCACAGCCCAACACAAAGTGGCCTGATGGGACTCCCTATGGTCAGGAGCCATAAGCTCTTGCTGGCCGGACCGGGGTCAGAGTAGGGGTGGTGCAGCCCCCAAGGGAGATGCAGCAGAAGGTGCGTCCAGCAGACGCCACTCGCTGATGGCGGGAGGAGGCTGCTGGTCATGGGGCGCTCTGCCGGTGCCTTCCTGAGAGGTGGGAGTGACTCCCCAGGGGCACTGGCCGGGCAGCACCAACAAGAGGCAGGTGCTGCTGCCCGGGCTACATCTGCCTCGGCTTGGCGCTTCCTGAAGGAGACGCTTGTGACCCGTTTCTGCACCCCAGAAATGCCAGGGCTGCGGGGTGCTGCCCCCACGGCCGTCACCAAGGACTCCGGGCACAGGCTTACGCCGCTCTCCAGCCTGCGCCTCCCACACGTGGTCCTGAGCCACAGGGTTCCAGGAAGCTTTCTTTAAACCCTCTGCTTCAGGCCGTTTTATTCCGGCAAAGCAAGAGGGCGTTAACGTGATCGTCTGGACTTGCTGTTTGCGGGGCAACTGCGCTTGGAGACGTGTTCTGGATCTGTGTTTCTAACGACACGGCGCATCTTCAGTTACTCTGTACCTGGTGTTTCTCGTTACCGATGATCGCTCCAGGTGCACAGAAGCCTGTTTCTTGCAGATAATCTAAACTTAGCTCATTTTGAAATGAAAGCAATTTGTCAGGTTAGGTCTTAGTGTGGGGGCTAGCAGGCACTGCAAGTTAGGGGCCCCGGAGAAGGTTCTAGAGCCTTTCCTCAGCAGTCTGTGTGGTGTCACACCTGCCACAGGTGCTTCTTCACCATCATTGCCACTCTTGCCAGACCCTGAGACTGGTCATGGTGCAGGTGGCAGATCCAGGTAGAGATACTGTCAGGCTAGAGAGCAGGGTCCGTGGCAGAAACAGCCAACGTGGGCAGGCTGTAGTGGTCGGAGGCTGGCCTGAGGACGGAGGGAGGGCAGCAGGCACTCCCAAGGGGCCTTCTGCAGGCAGCGGTGGGGAGCAGGTGGGAGGGAAGGGCTCAGAGGACCCACTGCTGGTGCTGTTGGACCCCACGCTCAGCTGTCACCACCGACGCTGGCGAGGCGAGAAGGGCAGGCTGGCATCTTGGGAGCCCTGCCATCCCAAGCCATTACTTTATCGGGGTTGCCAGATTGGCCAGAAGGAGCTCTTGGGTTCAGGCTGCTGTGCCTTTGTTGTGGTAGCAGCTGGAGGAGGGCCGGCAGCTCCAGGCATTGGCTCTCCAGGTGGGCCCAGGCGTGTCCTTGCCATCCCTGTGGCCGAGGCACCCTGCCCGGCCCGCTGATGTTGGGGTCACGGAATCACGTCTCCTGTGATGCATATGTGTGAGGGTGGAATGGCGGAGGGCATAGACGGGGCGGTCCTTGCTGGGAGCCCACACCTCCCTGGAGCTGAATGGTGGCGTGGGACCGAGGTTCCCGGGTTCTGAAGCACGGGGGGTGGGTGGGGCTGGAGGACACTCGGGAGCGCACCCCTGTGGGTTGGGTGACCTGTGTTCTCCGCTGTGTGCTGTCACATGAGAAGAGCCAGGAGCGGCCTCCTGAGGCCGTGGGGAGCGGCCTGCTGGGGCCCTGTGCTTCCCCGGTCAGAGTTGCTGTGGGAGAACTGGTATCACAGTGGGGATACCCATCACAGGAAGGGTGTCTCGCAGGGCTGGGAGGTCTCAGCCTGGCAGTGCTGCTTCTGTCCCTCTGGGGGGCCTGGAGCTTGGACGCATGTCCCTTCCATGGTGACCGGGCGAGCGTTCTGTGGGCACTTTGTCTTGTTGGCTTATAGGTGGTAGCTGCCCCTCGTGTTTGGTTGGTTGAACTGGTGTTTCTTCTTGCCAGCTACAAGAAGACTCAGGAGACGCTGTCTCAGGCGGGGCAGAGGACGTCAGCTGCCTTGTCCACCGTGGGCTCTGCCATCAGCAGGAAGCTTGGAGACATGAGGTGAGGCCCTGACCCCGCCAGCCTCTCTTCCCTGAGGCCTGGCCCTTCGGGGAGGTTTTGGGGACTTTACATCTATTAGAGGGTCTGAGGGCAGCCTGCTGGAGCCCCAGGGCTCAGGACACTCAGGTGTGGCCATACCCACCCCAGACTCTCGTCTGCAGGCTGTGCTGCTCCGTTGGCGGCCTCTTTGCCGATTCTGTATTTCTTGGGAGGGACAGTTGTGGGTGTCTTTGGGTGACTTCTGGGGTTGGGGTTGGTGAAGGAGAGCGCTTCTCATTGAAGTTCCGTGGAGAGAGAAGGACTCGGGCCTGGGGGTCGGCATCAGGACAGGTGTGGGGTCTCCTCGGGTGTATGCCTGGCCCAGATTTCAGACAGTGTGCTCGCACGCCAGGGACCTCGACTGAGTGTCCTCTCCCAGAGGCTCACGCGACCCTCATGGCCACTGAAGGTGACTCTTGAGCAGGACCTGGGGGCCAGGGAGTTCAGTTTGGCTCGAGCACTTAGAGGACCCCAGCCTGATGGCCATGCCATCGCCCAGCTGGGCCTCTGGGCCTTGGAACCAGAGGCAACAGCATGATCCTGGCTCGGCTGCCTCCCTGTACCCTGGGGGTGTTAGGACTACCTCCCAGGGGTTGTTAGGACGAGGTGCGCATTGGAGAGTGACAGCCAGGCAGTGTGCCGTGTGTGTCACCGTCGCCAGCTCACTCCCCGCCTTCAGGGAGTGCCTCCCTGTAGCCCATCCTGAGAAAACCACATGGGGCATTGCCTGTGGGCTTGATGTGCCGAGCGTGATGTTGAATGTGCCCCCCACTCTCACCCCTCGCCAGCCTCTACCCTGGTGGGCTCCCTCCCTGCCTGCCCACCTCCCAGGCCTGGCGGTTGCCTGCTGGGGACTCTGCTCTGGCCACTTAGCCAGAGGCGAAGACAGGTGGTAACACCCCTGGGCACCTGCTCAGTCCCGCAAACGATGACCCATGCCCAGCACCCTGCCCACCTTTTATTTTGTTTGTATCACATAATTACCCCTCCCCAACTGTATCCTGACCGTTTTAAACCTTTAGAGAAGCTGAACAGTCATACGTGGTCTGTGTGTTAGCTCTGCGCATGAGGACTGTGGCCTCCGCTCCTGAGCAGCTGTGGCTGGGCGGGGGGGGGGGGTGTCCCTGTGGATCGCCTTATAAATGCAGGCCTTGCCCACCGTGGCTGTGATTTGGGCCCAGGAGACACCCAGCCCTCTCCCCGCCCCGTGACTCTGAGCTGGCAACAAGGGTCCTGCAGTGACTCCTCCCAGATGTCTCACACTGAGCTGCTAACACTTGCCTTGTGGCTGTGTTCCTGTAACAAATCTGCTTTAAAATAGATGACACTGTCACTGCTGTGCTCTGGGACACCTGCGTTGGCCACCTGAGCCGTGCCGTGGTAAGCCCAGTGACAGACTGATCACATGCCACTGGTGGCCTGGCCTCGCTCCAGGGACTGCGGGGCAGGCGGGGCAGGCCGTCCCAGCACCGCTGAAGCGAGCAGCATGTCAGGTTGTGCCCGCTCTTTCCTCAAAATGCTGGTCTGATGACAGCACTTGAAGGAGGCAGCCCGTCTGCTCTGCGTCACCCGGGACGTTCTCTTTTCCTTTTGGGTCACTCACTTTTGAGTTTGTTCAGACTGCCCTGGGTGGAAAGTGGTGGAGACGGCGGGCGCGGTGCTGATGGCAGTGGCTGTGGACGAGTCTGTCCCAGCCACTTTGATGGTGCAGATCTGCACAGTCTGCTCTGGGGACAGTGACGTATCCGCTTCTGCTCAGAGAACGGGGATTTGCTGCCGACTCGGGGCGTGCAGCTTCAGGTCACAGTGCGCAGGCCGTGGCCAGCAGTGAGCCGGTTTCCTGTCACAGTGATGCTGGGACGGCTCCGTCCCCGTGCCTGGCCTCACTGTGCCTCCCGTGTGTGGAATTGCCCCCTGTGCTCTGTGGGGCTCGCCAGGGCCTGGGACCAGGGGTCACTCAAGGTGCCTGGAGGGATCGTCCTATTTGCTGGGGTGTCTCACCATGGGGGCTTTCATCTCCCACTGGTTTTGTCCTTTTGTGTTTCAGTGGTGCTGTGAACTCTGACGTCTCAGGGTCCTTGATATACCCCACTGTGTCACCACGTGGTCTCAGGTGGTTTCTGAGGCCCTGGCTGTTAACTTCCCCAGTTTAGGGCTTGAGCGTGCGAGTCCATTGCTTCCTGAGAATGTAAACTGGGTCCAGGGAGGTTCTGCCATGAGTTTGGGCCAGTGACCCCTAACTGGTCACTGCATTGCGACCTTTAGGGCCAGGCCTTCAGGACAACTGTCCAGGCTGGAGTCCTCAGTGATCTGTCCAGGAGTAGCCTTGGGGCTTGAGGTGGCAGAACTGGGTTTGGGTCAGAGGATGGGTCTCGGTCCAGCTTGGGGACCTTTGACAAGGCACCCTCCTTCCTTCACCCCCTCCTCCAGCCCGAGGGGAACAGTTCCTGCTGCCTACCTGAGTGGGCCCTGGGGCTGTGTGTGTGGCTCTGAAAGGACCTCCCTGTGGGGCAGCCTCAGTATTAGAAGACCTGGCCTGGCTGGGAGTGGAGGGGGTTGTGCTGCCCCTCCCCGGGCCCTTGGACTCATGCTGGCTTCTAGGTCGACTCCTGTTGTCCGTGGTGATGGGGCCGGAGTGCCGAGTGCTCAGCCCTGACGGCGTCCCAAGTCCTGTCGCCCGGGGTCTGCAGGACGCAGGCCGCTCTGCCAAGGTGCGGTGTGCAGCTGAGCGGGGTGACTTGGTTCCGGGGCGCCTTGGCGCATCTCACACCTTTGCACTGCTCGACCCTTTGGGGCTTCTTCCCTCCAGCTTCCAAACAGGGTCATGGACGTGCAGGGAGGGCCCTTCTAGGTGACCACACCTGGGGGGACGGAGCTGTGGGGTGCGCAGGTGTCAGTTATTGGGCCAGAAAGCGGCAGCCCGCCCCTGAGTCGGGCTTGGGACACGTCCTGCTCTCCTTGGCGGTGTGAGGACTAGAGTGTGGCCTCCCGGAGCCCGAGCAGAGGGCTGGGCGGGCACTGGCCTCCCTTCCTAACCCTGCGTTTCTTCTCTCCTGCTGCCACCTTGCAGGGCTCGTCCGTTCTCGCACTCCTTTAGGTAAGCCTGACTCTGGACACACCTGTGGAGGGCTTTGCTCTGGCTCGGCAGGGCGGGCTCTGCTGGGCCGTGGAGGTGCTGGGTGAGGTGGTGAGGGGCCGTAGGCTGCCTGACATGGCCCCTCCCAGCACGAGAGAGCACACACTGGCTTCTTGAGCTGTGGCCCCCGCGGGCCGTCACCAGCGGCGTGGCAGGTGCAGGGCTCCTCCCCAGGCCTCCCTGCCACCTGGGCGCTGTGGCAGCCTGCCCCACCAGCCTCACAGCTGCCCATCTGCGTTCTCCCCATCTGTTCCCAAAGAGACACGCTCTTGTGTCCTATGCCCTGCACCCTCCTGAGAAGCAGCCCCCCCCCCCCACTTCAAGGGGCGCTCGTCTCATTTGTGACGCGTCTCATTTGTGACACGAGAGCGCACTCTGCATGGGGCAGCACCGAGACCCAGTCAGACCCCTCCCCCACTCCCCGCCGTCTCCCTCCAGTGACACCGGCACCAGTGTCACACACTGTTCTGGATGGGAGGTCTGCGACCTAAATTCAGAACACTCTGCGATGATAAATGTTTTTACCTTCTTGATCTGGTTGTTTCTCTTTTGCCAAAAAGTCATTTCACTTGCTGTGAGGTCAAGTAAGGACATCTGACAGCTGTTTGTTTCAAAAGCTTCTCTGGAGCCCCAGGCGTCAGTCTCCCTCAGCAGCGTCACACTTCTGGGGCGACTGGAGTGGGAGAGAGGAGCCTGGGGTTGCGTTCTCCTCCTGGTGGGGGCCTTACGAGGCTCCCTGGTACTGGTCCCAGATGTGCTGGGGGTGGGGCTCCCGCCACCCACCCCGCGGTGCGGTTTCTGCGCGACCCGAGCTGATGCGCCCTAACTCTTGCTTCCCTCTCTGCTTTTCCCACGCTTCCAAGCAGCAGCTCCGCCATCCGCCACTCGATAAGTATGCCGGCCATGAGGTAACGTAAGCTCCTCCCAGAGCCCGCGGGGCCGGGTGGGAGCGGGCGCCCCCTGCTGGTCAGCCTCACTTCCCGTCCCTGGACCAAGGACGACCCTTCCCCTGGCAGCCTCCTCTCGGATAATTTGGGGAAAGCTCCTTGTAGGCGGAAGAGCTAGTGGGGTTGAGGCGCAGAGGAGGCTGGTGTGCAAAACTGGTCTCTATCCGGAACGTTCCAGGGCAGCCCACAGGGTCGGGCCAGGGAGGGCCAAAGGCTCTGACCCATATCTGTCACCCATGAGGCCTGTGTGGTTTTATGTGCTCCTGGAATGGATCCCTGGTCTCCCGAGAGCCCCAGAAGTCGTGGCCTGTTCTCAAAGTCTCTACCTCTTTCCTCCCGCTCTGCTCCTGTCCTTGTTGCTGATGCCACACCCGAGAGCATGCTGGGAGTCCTCGCCAGGCTGCCTGCAGAGGCCTGGGGCTGGGTGGCGCTGGGGCTAGCCTACTTTCCCTCCTCTGCCTCCTTACCACCCCTGTCCCAGGATGCACTTGGTTGTTCTGTGCTTCACTCAGGGGAGATGTGTGAGGGACACGTGGCACTTTTCCTAAGCCAGCTCAGGTACACATAGGGGCAGCAGAAAGGTGCCCCACACCCACCCATGGTCCAGGTTGGGTCTGCAGCTCGGCCACGTGAGGCCTGGATCTTACCAGCTGGTGGCATGCGGACCTTCTGTCCCTGTGGTGGGCGAGTGTGGCTGACCTCGTCCTGACCTGGTGAAGCTTCCAAATGACCTCGGCTGGGCTCTCGTCGGGGGTGTGCCCCCCCCTTCTTCTGGCTTGTCACATTTGTGCAGTGCGACCTCAGGATGCCACTGGGGATCTTCCCGGAGGATGACCCTGACCCCGAGGCCCTTTACACTCAGGAGGACAACACAGCTGCTTGTCCCTTGTACCGACACCTCTTCCTTTTCTCTTTAAAGGAGCTCTGCAGCCTTCAAGTCGTTTGAAGACCGAGTTGGGACCATAAAGGTAACTGTTCCCGGACCGTTTGAGTCTCCGGCTAGGGTGTGACCTGGCACTTGGGTAAACTGTGTCATCATTGTATATTCACGAGCAGTTATAGGAAGCCATACAGAGGGCCCTGTACCTGTGGCAGTTTCCCCAGTGATGACATCGCAGTAGCACAGCCACGATGTGATGCGTGACAGTCAGGACAGCGAGCAGTTCCATCCCCACCGAGACCCTTCATGGTGCCCACCTCCCTTCCTCCTGCCCTGCCCTGGCAACCACGAGTCTGTTCTCCGTTTACATAGTTCTGTAACGTCAAGAAAGTCATACACCTGGAACTAAACAGTGTGTACCCTTTTGGGATTGGCTTTTGTCACTCTGCATAATTTCTAGGAGATATGTTCAGCCTGTTGCCTGTGTCAGTGGTTTGTTCTGTTTTATTGCTAAGTAGTGAGTATTCACATCTGGAAACTCACACAGAGAATTGAACACCTTGAGTTCCCAGCAGGGTCCTCCGATCAGCCTGGCGCTGTGTGCTCTGTCTCAGTTTTTTCTTTTTTGGTCTTTTTCTATGTAGTCTAAGGTGGTGGGTGGCAGAGAGAATGGCAGTGACAGCCTTCCGTCCCCGACTGGAAGTGACAACAAGCCCCTGCCCGAGCACACGCCTTTCTAAGCCCACAGCAGCTTTGCCCGGCCACAGGACAAGAAGACACCCTCACCGCCACACCTGCCACTGCAGCATGGAGCACCAGCCAGGCCGCGGGCAGGCGCAGTGAGCGGTTCTGAGGACAGTCGTGCCATCCACACGTAGACGTGGCCGCTGCGTCGCATGACTTAGACAGCAGTCTGCACACAGACGCTTTACACTGAAGTCGGTGATGTTGTCACAGGTCACCGCGCCTTCCTTCCTTGGGTGCAGGAAGTAGGCGGGGCAGAGGTCGCGGCCGAGCTCCCTTTGCAATCTTGTTAGTTCATCAGGATGCTGAAAGAACTGGAAGAGTGAGGAGTATCAGTGTCTTTTCTAACCTTGGTCTTCCCTGAGTCAGCTTCTGAGACCCTCCAAGAAGAAACAGATTATCAGCAGCTGCCTAATTGTTACAATAATGATCTAGCTTTAACAGAAGCAAATTCTTTATTTTTTAAATGCAGTGGATTTTTCAAAATTTAAAACTAAGCAAAGCAGCTTTAGCCTCATAGTTAGAAAATATTTGTTTGGACTCAAGCTGAAATACAAGCCTTATATCGCCTTATGCTTTATTTGTTTATAATGTTTTTATATATGAAAACGAGGGTTCCTTAGTGGGTTTTGAGCATAGGATTCTGCATTTAGCCCGAGGGCAGCATGCCTGTACCGTGGTGTGTTTTTTTTTCACTAACGCGCTCCATCCCAGTGGGTGAAACTCGCTTCTCTGTCCTCAATGACGGAGGCAGCTCCCGCTGGCCAGAGGGCTCCTGGGCTCCAGGAGAAGGAAAAGCCAGCACCCTTCATAGTGGTGTGGCCAGGCCCGGCCGGCGTGTCCCTGGTCAGTGGCTCCAACCTGCCTGTTTACCATATGCCAGGGCAAGGTGAGCAGCTGGTGGATCCTGCAGGCCGGGTCCAGGCTGGGTGTGGGGTCAGCTGGAACTCTGCTGTCACCTTTCTCAGGAGCTACAAAGATCTCTCCCATTTTGAAGCTGCCACAGCCCAGCAGCCTCTCACCCAGGGCCCCACATGGCGGCTGTGTCTGGAGGGCCAGCTGTGCCTTACTGGCTCTGAGGGATGGGGTGCACCCTAGCCTGCATGTGCATCTGTCTGTGCCCATCCTGGGGGCCTGTCCACTCAGTGTCCACTTTGGGGGACAGTGATGTGCTCTCTGGACCTGGGTGTCTGCTGCTCCACGCTGGTGCCATGGGAAGACTGCCATGCAGTGTCCTCTCTCCAGAGTTAGAATGTCTCAGATGGGCTGCGGAGAAGGCAAGATTTGTCTTCTCCTTGAAGTAAATATTGGGTACTCCGTCAATAAAGTACTCCTCTGGGGGCAAAGCCACTTTAGCTGTGTGTGTCTTACTTCATTCAGGAAGGTGACGAAAGTGGCGAACAAACCAATGGACACGATTGCTGTGGCGTGAGCCCACACCCCAGGGAGAGGCAGGCAGGAAGGAATGGTGTCAGACAAATTCCAGACCTTCAGTGCTGTGAAGAAAGACTGGCGTGCTGTGACAGCATATAAAGGTGATAAGCCTGTGGGCTCTGTGAAGAAGGGGCGTGGAGGACGAGGGGGAACCAGCAGGTCACCTCATGGGTCAGGTGAGCTGCAGGAGTTGGGCAAACCAGCCAGGAGGCACCCCTTGAAGGGGTGGCCTGGGCGAGGGCTGCCTCTAGCTGCTCTTAGAGCCACTGCTGTGAGCAGCGAGGCCACACGCATCCCTCGGCCAGGTGGCAGAGCTCACTGAGCAGTGGCCTCAGGAAGGAGAGGGTCCTGCTGCTCGGACCAGTGGTGTGCCGGCTGTGACCCCACTGTGCAGCCGGAGCCACAGGAAGAGGACCAGCAAGTGACTGGCCTGAAGAACACAGCAGAGCAGAGTGAATGTGAGCTCAGGCAGCACGGACCCTGCCTGGGGCCTGGGGCCTGGGGCCTCAGAGGGGAGGGCAGACAGCTGCCATGCGGCCTGGCTCGCGGCACTCTTGTCAAGTTTTAAGATGATCCGTCTACAGGATCTGAAACAAGCACAACCAGCCGTGCTCAGAACCCACCCAGCCTCTGACAACCGTTCATCCTACCAGCCTTTGTCCTGCACAAGCCAGCAAATGGAATGCACTCATTCCCGTCCCTTTCTTACCAGGAGATGGCATGCAGGGCCTGCGACCTGCTTTCCCTGCTTAGCGCCACGCTGCAGTGTCAGCCACACCCCCTGCCCAGGCCCTGCAGGGACAGCTGCCTGCTGCCTCGCAGGAGCCCACTGCCCGTCTCAGGTGTTCACAGTGGGAACCCCTTACCAGGGGCATCGACCTCCTTTGGGGTCAGGGAGCCAGGCCTGCCCCAGATGTGACAGGCGGGGAAGTTAGTGACTTGCAGTTTTCAGAAGCAGTCCCCGCATGACAGTCCAGTGCGACAGTGAGCTGGTACAAAGGGTGGGAAGCACCACAGCTGTGTGCAGTCAACAGTTACCCTCATTTATGCTGCAAGTGGGTGTCATGTGGTCTTCGTTTATTAAATGTCCTGGGGGAAGAGTCCACTGGGCTTTTGTGGGGTGCAAGGGTGAATTTGACATGGACCTAGGCCTCGGGAACTCTGCACTTCCGTTTGTGGGGAAGACGGTGTTTCCCTGAAGAACTGACTTGTGTGAGCCCAGGTCCTGCTCTCTAAAGCCTCAGTTCCCTCATCACAGGGTGAGGCTGATGGGTCCCCCTCACCCGATAAAAGGCCATGGGAAGCACACCGGTATCCTTCCTGTCATATTTTCTCCCAACAGGTTGGCTTGCTTGTTTATAAAGTATTTGTGATAAGGGACTTTAGGTAGCATGCGTCTTATTTTGCTCTCAGGAGCAAAGTAAGCCTTTGTGGCCGTTTTCCTTCTTAACTATACACCATTCCTTTTGAATGTGCTTACTTGTACAGTAGGCAGGTTTCCGTCTTCAGTGTTATATAAACACCAAGAGCTGCCTAGTGCTGACAGCTTTTCCTGTATTTGGGAACATTTTCTTAGGAAGAATGTCCCTAAAGCAGAACTCCTAGGTTGGGGGGGCCTCCCTAAGACCTGATTCATTTGTTTTTGTAGCTCCCAACACAGGCTGGACACGGCTTCAACTTCAGTCTGAAATTGGTGCCCACTCCTTGTTGTCTCATTTATCCTATGATTCTGGCCCCAGATCTTTCACCCGCTGAATCAACAGACACAGATATCAGCCTGGCCTTTCTGCTTCTTGGTTTTCATGGGCCTTTTCTTGCTGCCTGCTTGATATTGCACAATTGAATGACTGCCAGGAGACTTCCCGAGCTCTCTGCCACTTACAGGCCCAGAGCCTGGGACCAACTGGGCAGTCCAGGGCCAGCATGATGGTAAAGAGGTGTAAGAGGGCAGAGGTAGATGGGGGCTGGGGCTTGTTGGCCAAGAGTTTGAATTTTACTGTCATAGGAAGCCTTGGATGTCATCAGGTTTCTGTTATAAGAAGACAAATGGCCAATGGCAAGAGTGGAAGCCCGGAGGCAGGAGCACTGACCAGAAAAGCCTGTGGGAGTGGCTTTTAGGATGAAAACCGGCACAAACCGCTCTAGGAGGAACAGCAGGTACTCCGTTACAGGAGTCTAGATAGGGAAGGTCTCCCCTCCCTCGGGGTCAATGGGAGGAGCCAGGGAGGGAAGGGAGTGAAAGTTGGTTTCTGCCCTTCCACGCCGTTTGTAGGTGATTCTGGCGGGGGGGGGGGGGGGGGGAGAGGGTGACTGGATGATGGAAGTGGCCCTTTGGTGACTGCGCAGGAAGGAAGTCCTATCTCTGCGCTCTAGGGAGGAGCAAACGTCAGTCCCCAACAGTGGCTGGTTGTGGGGCGTCCGCCTCCGGGTCATCTCTCACCAGTTCCCTCTCGCGTTCTTTGATGACAATTACGTTTTCTCCACCTTACGTAAAGCGCTGCACACTCAGCTTCGAGACAAGTCCCCGCACCTCTTCTTCCGTGCGGCTCGCCGCAGCACCTGCCCGCTCACCTAGGAACACCTTGGGCATCCGCCGCAGGCCTCGCCACCGCCTGGCGGCTGGCGCTTCCGGCTCCACAGAACAAGCTCCGCCCACAGGTCTGGGGCCTCGGCCCCAGGGCTGTCATTTGGGACTCCGCCCCTAGGTGGGCGGAGCGTCTGCCTAGTGCTCTGGGCGCACGCGCGGCCTGCCTCGTCCGCGACTGCGACCCGCCGGAGCCCACGTCCTTCCGGGGGCGCGCGCGCCGGTGCGGGTGCGTGCGTGAGCGTGCGCGCCCCCGCCTCTGCCGGTACTGCTCCCGCGCCCTCTGCCGCTGCCCCCGCCGCTGCCGCCGACGCCCGGGGTCCCCGAGGTGCAGCCCCGGCTGAGGAGCGCGTCGGCCGGCTGCCCAGCAGCGTCGCGGAGCGGAGCCGCAGAGTCGCGGAGCCGCGGAGTCGGCGGGCGGGCGGGCGGACGGGCGCGCGGACAGGTGAGCTCGCGGCGGGCCCAGCGGGCCTCGCGTCAGACCCGGTGGGTGGCGGGCGCGGGGCGGGGCTGTGGCGGGGCTGTGCGGGGGCCTCGGAATGAAGTCGGGGGGCGGCCTGGTGTGACGGGGACCTCGGGGCGAGGGGCGGCGCGCCCGCGGCCGGAAATGGCGGCGACCCTCGCTCCGGGCCGGGGCTCGGGGTCTGCGGGAGGAGCTTCCCCGGAGCGCTGCTGCGGCGGGGGCCGGTGGCGCTGCGGTTTGGGCGGCGGACCCAGCGGCGGGGCGACCCCCGGGCGGGCGGAAAGGTGCGCCCACCGCGGGGGCCGGCGCCGCGCGTGTCTTTGTCAGGGTCGCCCCGCGGGGTCCGCGCCCGCCGGAAGACGCGGGGTGCCGCTGGGTGCGCAGGGTGCGGCGTGCCCTCGTCGGGGCCCCGAGCGGGCCGCGTTCGCGTGTGGGTGGGGTCGCACTCCGGGGTCTCGCGGGTCTGCGCGGGGCGCCGCCAGGCCATCCCGGCTCTGCGGGTCGCGGCGACCGCGCAGCCGTCTCTCCGCTCCCGCTGTCCCCGTGACAGAGGGTCCTTGCCTTCCTGGGTATCGGTGTCCGTGGGGCGGCTGGATTAAGGAGAGCCTCTCCCATGTGCCCGAGTGGTGGTTTCTCAAAATTCACTCAGTTGTGTCACGCAGGGAAAGGAAGCAAAAGTTTCCGGTTTCATTCTTTCTCTGTCCCGAGGTTTAGGCTTGACGGGGCGTTTTACCCAGCCGGTCAGAACCTAATCGGCGCTGTGTTTGGATTGTTAGACACCTTTTCCTGACTTAGTTGTCTGTTTGAAAAACGTCTTGATGACGAGATCATCGAATCAAAAAGTGGCCCCATCTGTTACCATGGTTGCGCAAAGGCGAAGCTAGGCAAAGGACCTGTGTTCATTTACTTGCTTTTCTCTTGTTAAATATTGTGCTGAATTTCAGGACTGAGGAATGTGTCAGATGGGAGATGAGATGCGAAGCCTTTGGGAGATGTCATACTGGACTGTTCTCCTGTCGCCTGTGTCGCGGTTCTGGGACTCGGTAGCATGGCCGGCCGGCTGTGTAGCAGACATGCCTGGGTGGTGCAGACGGCATTGTCTCCCAGGGTCATTGTGGGTGGTGATCGTGGACCAGCACTGGACTCCGGGAGATGAGCGTTACAGGGCCCCTTCAGCCATGGTGAAGGCAGAGTGTTGGAGGGGTTTTGGGCTGAGCAGACACTCGGGTGTGTGGGGGAGACTGTGAGCCACTGTGGCCTCTGGATGGGAGCCCCTGTTGGGCCGTCCCCAGCCCTGTGTGGCCTGTCTCCTGACTCACTGCCGCCTCCTGTTTGCTGCGCTCTGAGCAAACACACATGCTGTTTTCAGGTCTGCCCGGAACACTCAACTTCCTCACCCCCGTGCTCCCTGAGGCCAGGCCTTCCCTGACTACTCTCCCTCAAATTTCAGCCTGCTGCCTCCTGTTTCCTGTCTCCCTTCCCTGATTTCCCACAGCACCTGATTGTTTTAATGTCCTATTTAATTACACATGTTTGTTACACTTACTATTTTACTATGAGGTAGGGTCCATAGAGAGACTTTTCTGTGCAAAGAACAGTTGCAGGCAATACTGTGTGTCCAGTAAATACTTGTTGAGTGAATGAAAGCTACGAGCCTACTGACAGCTGGGTGATGCGATGACTTTGTCACTTGGAAGTCATCGTGTGTGAGTACTGAGCACTTGGGGGTACTGGGTTCCGAGGGAGGTCTGTGGCAAGTCGCCTCCCTTTGGGCACAACCAGTTACAGGTAGATCAGAGGTGCTTGGGGCCTCCCTGTGAATCTTTATGATTATTTCAAAATAATAAAGCTTTTAAAGTCAGATCTCCACTGGTGATAATGCTTTCAGAAATTTTGTGTTTGGTTATCCCCCCCAAAAAAACCCAAAATCCCACATGCTGGTCTTAATACCAGGTGACATGGGTTGGTTAAGTGGAGGGAGGTGGAGTAATCTGTTGGAAAGTGAGCTGTTGTCACTGTGCTGCTGTGACGAAGCCAAACTGGGTCCTGCTTTGTGACTGAAGGACTCTGGGGTCGTGTCTAGGACCTTCACCTTGTGCCCTTCTTAACTCAGAGCGGGTGGGTGGATGTTCCTGTGTTGCTCAGGCGACTCTTAATGTCCGGGGCTTGAATTTCTGCACCATCTTTGTCCTTGAGTCCCCTCACTTGCAGAGGGTGTGTGCCACTGTGCTCAGTTGTGAGGTACCCTGGAGACCAGTGCCTGCTCACTCTCAGACCTGGGGCTTGAATTCGGGCCTCATGTACTGGTCCGTGTCTGACCTCCTACCTGACACCACTACGCAGAATCCCATAGCCAGCTGCTGACCCAGATATGAGGGGCTCTCGTTGGTCCCGGGATGTAGCAGACGTTCAGTAGTGTTCGTTGAATGAATGACTAAAATGCAGTGAGCCTAGAGGTCATGATAAGGCATGTAAGATGGGAGTTTCCTTCTAGAGTCATGGTATGTACACTTACCGCCCTTGGAAAATGCCTGCCCCTTCCTGTAAAGTACACGGGGCAGGGCTGGAGCGTGCAATGCCCTAGGCAAACCAGACCTCAGCCCACGAAGGCAGCCGGTTTTCCAGTACGGAAACAGACCCCGCTGCCTCCAGGGGACGGATTCTTGCACAACAAGTAGGGGAGACTGCTACTCTTGCTGGTGCCCTCCTTGGTGAGTGCTGTCTGCTTGGCAGTGGAAACTGCGGCACCCCTGGGATGAACCGAAGGGTTAGAGCAGTGCGTTTGGGGTTGCAGACACCTGCTCTGTCCTAGTCCTCCCCCCATGTGCCTGTGGAGTCCGTGCCAGGCTTTCCTTCCTGAAAGAGGACAAGCAGCACTAAAAGGAGGGTCACGGCACTTGCCCTGCCTGCCTAGAGGGGGGCGGGGTGCAGGAGATGACAAGTGGAGAGCTATCTCGTCAACAGAGATGCTGAACAGTGAGAAAACGCTGTGCCCCCCTTGCCAGAGGGAATTGCTGTGCCTTTGCTGCCTACCTGCTGGCCTGGCACCAGGGCAGCTCGATGATAATGACATGCTCAGGAAGGATTAGCAGCGGGTCTGCTGTCCCGCACCGAGGTTTGGGGATTACATTCCCCGGCAGCCTTGCCTTCAGACTTGTGTTTTGTCCTCTGCATTCGTTTTGTGTGAGTAGTGTCAGTGAAATAATGCGTTCCGCCCCGGTTCTTGGTTCTGGCGGATATTTAATAAATTTAGGTCTTCAGCAAATAAAAATAGTGTTAAATTCTAAGAGTTTTGCAAACGCATTGGTAGTTAACACTGAAATTGCAGAAATGAAGTGTCGCATCTCATTCTCTAAAGAAGGAAGTAGGGAGTGAGACCGGCCTTGGGTGTCAGGGAAAATGGCATCCTAAGCAGTTTCCTTTTCAGGACTGGTCTGTAGACATTAAAGTTTCACTTGATTCCACAATCATTCTGCGTTGTACAGGTATCTGCGTGAATGGTTTTAAAACTTTGTCGTGTGGCAGAAACCTTTGTATGTTAAACCTGACTAATAGTTTTAAGTAGTGTGACCCACTGTTAGTTGTCGTGACTATTCCTTGAATGTATGAGTGTGAGTGAGCCTTACCCATCGTCACGGGTCGTTTGTAACTTTATCGTCCTTGTAACTTTTCTATATTGGACGTGTATGGCCAGCAAACGAGGTGTTTTACAAGACAAAAGGTACAGTCATTTGGTGTCTCCATTGCTGTTTCGGAGGAATTCTGTACAAACTGGTTGTAAAGTTGCAGCTGGGAGTCAGAGGCTGGGAATGCTGACGGGCCACCCTGTCGCTGTGCCCGCCCTGGCAGGCTGTGGGGTGGCCGGCGCCTTTCTTAGAGAGCTCTCCCTGCCCTGTGCCTGTTTTTGTCACTTGGTGCAGTGACAAATCTGCTGTCTTGTTCTAACCCCGCGTTGCTTCGGGGGCTGAGGCCCAAGGACACAGGCCACCGTGGGTTCCTGGCAGACAGTGCCTGTTGGGAAGAAGCTGTAGGCGGTGGACAGGAGTGACCCCCGCTCTGCAGAGCAGTGGCTGCCTCCGCCTGACTTGTAGTTTTTACTTCTGCTTTTGGAAGGGATTTAGCAAATGTGTAGTTTTTAGCTAGGCAGTCCCATTTAATTTTTATTAAGTAGCAGTGTTAAATGTATTGTGAGAGGGTTTCGCTAAGATAAATAGTGGAAAATTCTGGATCAGAGAGTACAGACTTTATGATTGTTGTCATCTATTACAAGTTTATGTTCAGTCAGTGTGTGTCTGTTCTCACCCATATGGGATTTTACCACTTTACATCCTGGTGGTCATTGAGCTGCTGCTGTGGTGTTTGATATTAGAATCTGAGGTTTTTCCAGTTGCAATAAAATTTGCTGTGTCCTCTAAAATAGGAACTTAGTTATAAGTAAAGTAAAAAGTTTAGTCATAAACGAATTTTTTTAAAAGCACGAAACCAGTCAACATCCCTTTTTTAAGTTAACTAAAACAGAAGTTGTGTTCTGGAGAAAGGCTTTTACTGGACTGGACTTCATCTACATGTGAAGTTCAGATTTTGAGGCGTCTAATGGTCCTGTTTCATTTTGTGATGAAACTAGAAAGTCTACAGTTACGGATGACGGTTATCTGTGAGGTATTTCGTAACCAGTGCCAGTTAAGTTGCTCTCTGTTTGAACCAGTAGGTTTCTCATGAAGTTCACTTAGAGGATGCCCCTCCCCCATAGGAAACCCCCCCGAAGTGACCCAGCCTGTGTTTGTGAGGGGCCAGGGTTACTCAGCGCACATCTGCCGCGTCCTCGGGGCAGCCTCGCAGGGTAGCTGTTAACCCAGTTTATAGATAAGGAAACTGAGGGTCACGTGTTTTCTCCAGTATAAAGGTGTGGTTGAATACACACAAACACGGCACGCGTGTTAAAGTGACAACACAGGATTTACACCTCGCAGAGTGCCGTTTCTGTTGGTGCTGGTCCCTCCTGCCTCGCCCGCCAAGTTGGCTGATCCTGACTGACTGTCACCAGCCGCGCCCTTTGCTCCCTGGTACTAGTGTTGATGTGGCCCCCGTCCTTGCCTCATGCGTGTGCCCCTGCTGACACTTCATGAAACGCCCCATGCAAGGGGAGCTGTGGCCCATCCTCTGAGGGTCTGTTGGTGGCTGGCGGCCATGTGGACTGGCTCTGGCTCCATGTTGCTCAGGCCAGTGGGTTGTGGTGCAAACAGGTGGGAGTGGCACAGCCTGGCACCCGCCCCGCTCTGGTCTGGGGAGGCGCAGTGCTTGGTGCCTTTTCCTGTGGCCTATCTCAGCCATCATCGTCGCAGTGTATTGTGAAGCAGAGCTGGGGAGACCCACGGCCTCTGCCCTGTCCTCAACTCAGAACAGCCATCCAGCTGCTGGACGGCTCGTCTCCGTGTTGCTGGTGGCCCGGGTGGTCCCAGAGTGAGACTAGTGGACGGCACTCAGTCTGCCTCACTGAGTTAGATGGCAGCCCCTAAAGGCTTCAAGGTAGGTCTCCCCGAGAAGGAACGTGTGCAGCAGTAGTTAATACTAGTGTTCCACCGAACAGTTAAATAAATTATAACCAGCTTAACTTCAACTCAGCATTATAGAATTGGTCTATACGTGTGTTTATTTTTGTTTAAAAAATAAGGGGAGGGCTGATACAGTGCCGTACTCAGGTAAGACTTAATGTGCAAGAAGGCCAGTTGTGGGGCTCAGGAAGACATACCCCCGTTTGTGAAATGGGTGCTGAGAAGCATGCCGGACTCAGTGTGCAGCCCTTCCCGAGCTCAGTGGCCTCTAGTGGACTGCTCCACGTTCTGAGTCTCGGCCTTGTTGTCTGGGAAGCGCAGGTCTTGGTGCTGGCTGCTTGCTGCTGTCCCCTGTGTACCTGGCACTGTCATTAGCACTTGACACGCTCCCTCCCAGACACCGTGCGAGACGATCTCCATCCCCACTGCCAATGGACACGTGGAGGTGTCCACTAACTCGCCCCATCACGGAGCCCAGCAGGTGACCCCAGAGTTGCCCACCCACCCCCACTGGACTAGCAGCCCGAGCAGCAGACTTCTGGGCACGCTCAGTGGGTCCAGGGCGCGTGTGCCCCTCCGTGCCTGCCGTGATAGGAGCTCCCTGAATTGTAGTGCAGTGTTGGCAAATTGCAGCAGTGAGCACGACGTGTCACCATTGTGCTGCTTCCCGTTTTCACACCCACCACCTCTGACACCAGGCGTCTCACAGTTGGCTTGTCACGGTGTAATTGGCACCTTATACTTGGCTGCATATGAGGTTTGAGGAATAGTTTGATCTGGTCGTGGTCACGGGCAGGCAGTCACTCGGAAGCCAGTCTGTCTGCTTCTCCAGAAGCCATCACCATGTGGGACACAGCCAGCTGCCTCCCCCGAGGACGTGCGCGCCCAGGCCGGGCGGTGGTGTTGAGACCAGCAGCTGTGTTTTGGGTGTGTACCTCGTGGAGACGCAGAAGACATACTGCCTCATCTGTCACATGTTACGAACTCTTCCCCACGGGTGTGCCTCGAGCTTCCGTTCTGGAGTGCAGCCCTGTTGGGGCATCCGGTCCACCTTGGGGGCGGAGCTATAGGCAGGGTGGTGGGTCACTTGCTTGTCAGTGTCATTCAGTGATGGCCCTGAGCCTGGGGCTGTCCCAGAATGTTTCAACAGGCACCTCAGCCTGCCTGTCCCGAGTGGCTGTGCTTGTGGTCATGCGTATGTTCACGGTATTTGAAGTTGAGATGACCTGCAGATGACGAGAGCGTTTCTCCTGGTGGCCATTCACGCGGGTAGACTCTGTCTACCCTCAGTTCCCCGCCCTGCCGAGAGCCAGGTGCCTGTGAGTTTTCTGGGGCTGCAGGGAGCCTGGGGAGCAGCAGGTGTCTGCCGGCCTGAGAAGCACGGCGACACTTTGGGTGTTGTGAGGTTGGAGCACCAGCACGTCACTGTCCCAAGGGACACTTTCTCTCCCCGTCAGTTCGTGTTTAGAGTTGGAAATAAGGTTTTCCGGACGTCTTTGGTCATAGTGATGGTTGCGCCCTGGAACCTTCCTCTGCTGCTGTGCACAGGCGAGGGCTTGCTGGCTGCAGTGCAGTGACAGGGGGACCGGCCACATGTCTGTCGACTGTGCTCTGGGGGTAGGGGTCTGAGCTGGCGCTGGGCCCTGTGTATGCATACGAGGGATTGCAGATGGCACCCTGCCCCAAGGCCTCATTGCATGCCGTCCGTTCCCTTCCCTGCTATTCCCACTCGATGGTGAGCAGGAAGGACCCAGAGGGCCACTGGCAAAGGGACCAGAGGCAGCCGCCTCTGCAATGGGCTTTGAGAATGCCCGCGTTGTTTGGCCCTCTCGGACTGACGCTCTTAGCTGCACTTACTTTGCTCAGCTTCTCACCTCCCTTCCCTTTGACTTACTGTTTCCTGAGCATCGGTTCACTACACAATAACCTTACTTGGTGTCTGGGCACACGTCCCTACTACGATAAAATGACTGGTCATTTACCAACTGCCCTGCCGGGACCAGGGCAGTTGCTCGGTTTCACCATTGGGGAGACCACGGTTCTGGACGAGGCGTGGCCCTGGGGGGCGCTTTGCGGTTCTTCCTCAATTGTCTGCTGCCGCCAGGGGTGCCAGGCTTGGTGCTGCTGCTGGCTGTGTAGTCGTGAGGGCAGAACTGGTTTTCTTTCAGTGCTGGAATCCATGGACACTCTGCTTTGTGACCAGCACAGGGTGTATTGACCGTCCCTATGCCCGATCAGGCTGGTTGCCTGATAACTTGAAGGTTGGTGGGAGGTCATCCCTAAAGAAGTGACCGTTTTGTTCTTTTTATTCCTCTGTTTTGAGGCTGAGCATCAGTGCTGCTTTTTATTCTCAGAATTAAGGAGGAAAAGTAAAATCTTTGGGGTTCCTGTATTGCCAGCACCTTGAGGAATTATTTACATTTGAAATTCGTTTTAAGGTAGGAATGGAGATAACAGAAGACTGTGTGACACTTAGCATCGTCTCTTTTCCACCTTCCACGTTTGTTGACTACTGCTTATAACTTCTTCAGATACGAGGTGTGATCAAACAATACGGTGAATGTCTAAATCAAAAAAATTCATTGCACTAAAAGACACATTGCCATGAATCCCACTCAGAATACTCCCCTTCACTTCGAATACACTCAGCCCATCATTCTTGCCACTTTCTGAAGCAGTTCTGGGCGTCCTCTTTCGTGAGTGTCTTTAGTTGCACGGTTGTGGCTGCCTCCATGTCCTGAATCATTTTGACTTTGGGGAAGAGCCAGAAGTCGCATGGTGCCAGATCTGGTGAATAAGGTGGATGAGGACACACCGCAATGTTTTTATTTGACAGAAATTGCAGTACCAGAAGTGATGTGAGACACAGGCTTTCCGTTGTGATCACAAAATACAGTGAATGCTGCTGCCGAGTGCCATCCAGCGGAAAGGCAGGGATCTTCAATACAGGAAGCGGCGCATCGAAACTTAGTAACAGTGTGTGACAAGTTTCAACTTGTTCGGTGCAGTCAGTCGGGAGTGAGCTATGGTTGAGAAGAGGTGTTTCAAAGTGTGCCGTAAACCATCCTCCATCATGACAACACTCCATGTCACGTCCCTTCTGGTTGGTACACGGCAATTTCTGTCAAATAAAAACATTACAGTGTGTCGTCATCCACTTTATTCACTGGATCTGGCACCATGTGACTTCTGCCTCTTCCCCAAAGTCAAAATGATTCAGGACATGGAGGCAGCCACGAAAGTGCAACTAAAGACACGAAAGAGGACTTCTAGAACTGCTTCCGAAAGTGGCAAGAACGATGGGATAAGTGTGTTCGAAGCGAGGGGGAGTATTTTGAGGGAGATTAATGCCAATGTGTCTTTTACTGTAATAATTTTTAAAAATTTAAACATTCACCGTGTTGTTTGATCGCACCTCTGGAGTGATAGGTGGCCGGTTCCTTCTATTCTGCAGTGTGTTCACGTTTTTATTTTGGAGTCGATGATAACACCAGAGCTAGGCATGCTGCTCTTCTGAGCCTTTTCCCTGTTCTCAGCCTGTCCCCAGCACGGGGCGCAGCTGGCTCCCTTCCTGGGGCATGTGCTCAAGACCCACCTGCTTTTTTTTTTTTCCAAAGTTGATTGGGGTGACAATTGTTAGTAAAGTTACATAGATTTCAGGTGTACAATTCTGTATTACATCATCTATAAATCCCATTGTGTGTTCACCACCCAGAGTCAGTTCTCCTTCCATCACCATATATTAGACCACCTGCTTCTTGAGTGCCCTTTGGCCACTGGTTCTTTGCAGATTTTAAATGAAGATTGCTCTAAGGATTAGAATTCAGCTGTCTTCGGAGCAACATTTTTAGTGTTTTTATTTTTAGCCATTTTTCTTGTGTAGGGCTGGGTCCAGTGTGTATGAGGAAAGCGGCAGGACCTTCCCAGACTGCACCTTCTCTCCACAGAGGCGTTTTGCTGCTTCTCACTTGCATCTCACATGCCAGTTTCCCAGCCTTCACCTAACGGATTACATGTACCTTCTGTCCTGAGCTGAGGCTGCGTGCGGCACTTTTGTTCTCCTTTCGCAGTATCACAGCCACCCTGGTAGCCGTGTGTCAGACGTGCGCAGTCAGACGTGCGCAGTCAGACGCGCGCAGTCAGACGCGCGCAGTGCGCTTCCCTTGGTCTGTGCGACGTCACTGTGTCGTGCTCCATCAGCAACACACATTGTCTGCCGTCTCTAACTTGAGTGTCCTTGAATACGTCATCCTTTCCCTCTTCCTCTTCCTCTGAGTGTTGTAGGTTCTACCTTTGCCCTGAGGCAGAGGAATTTACATTGTTTTGTGACCATAAAGTTGCTTGTGTCGAAGTTTATTGCTGAAGATCCATAAAATGCTTACATTATTTCCACATGTGGAAACAATGTTTATTATAGAGCCGAGGTCCCTGCTCTGATTACATTTTCTTGCTAGAGGGCGCCCTCTCTGCTCAGGCTTCCTAATAGCCTTTTCCTTCCACTTAGCCTTTTTCTTCGTAGCTTCTGTAGTTTCAGACTGTGTCATACGCGTACAGTGGGTTATCTTTGTGGCCTGCAACTTTCCTGTGAGCATTCTGTTCTCCCGAGGGTGCCTGTCCAGCACATTCCTGAGTGGACCCGCCACGAGGCCACGGCATCTCAGGCGTCCCCAGAGGCAGTGAGAGGCCCGTGGCATGGCCCTGTCCCCACTGCTACATGGCACCACCAGACTTCAGGGCAGGAAGCCTGGGCTCAGGGACGCGGGGTGGGGGTGGGGCACACACCTAGGTACGGAGGAGGGGGAGGGGGAGGAGGAGGAGGAGGAGGAGGAGGAGGGGGAGGAGGAAGAAGGGGGGAGGGGGAGGAGTGATTCGCTGACTTCCCTATAATTGCCTTTAAAACCCTCGTCTTCCTAATGGATGCTTGTATTAAAATACAGTTGTTTTAGGCAGTATTGTCTAATGATGTGTGTAGAAATAGCAAAGGATTTGGAGCTTTTCTAAAAGGTTTTGACACTGCCTCAGATAATTTTAGAGGTTTTTGAATAAACTGCTAAGGAAAGAACAGAATGCAGTTGACCCATGAGCAGCTGGGGATGGGGTGCTGGCCACCTGTGCAGTGGGAAACCCGAGTGTGACTGCAGCCAGCCCTCTGCGTAGCAGGGCTCTCAACCCTGGAGCTGACCCCTGACAACACAGTGAGAACGCGCGGGTCACAGAAAATCCCACACGTACCTGGGCCCCGTGCAGCTGGAACCGTGCTATCCAAGGGGCAGCCGTCAGGAGCCCCCAAAGCCCTCACCCTGGGCATTTGCAGTGAGCCGGGGTGCTCGCAGCCCAGGGAGGACGGGCCATGCGGGGCTACTGGGACGGGGCCCTGGGCATCACGGGACAGCTGGAGCGCGGCTGTGTCTCATGCCAGGTTAGGCCCAGGTGGAGCAGATCGCCTGTGGATGACAAAACTTTACAAGAAAGTATAGGACAATTTACTTTTGATCTTGGGATTGAGAAGAATTGATTGAACAGAGATGGGGGAAAAATTTGTAGGTTTACAAAGATTTGGTATATTCAGTTACATCAAAATCAAGAACTTGTGGGTCCTGTTATACAACAATGCGTACAGTTAAGAATACTGAACTGTCCATTTAAAATGGTTAAGGTGGTAAGTTTTTGAGTTTTCACCACAACAGAAAAATTGAAGAACTTACATTCATTGGAAGCCACCATGATAAGTGAAAAGAAGTGCAAGCAAACAGAGGATGTTTGTAGCGTTTATAACCAGTAAAGGACGGGTGTCCTGACACGTGGACAAGCCCTGCAGTCACCGGGCCTTCCTGGTGCAGGCACTGGGCACAGTCGCCCCCAGCAGCCCGCATGGGATGGATTCTGGCGGGCGAGGTGCTGTTCTGCCCGTGGACGGGTGGGCAGTGGGCAGTGCCGGTCATGGTTGAGGTGGGGGTGGCCGGAGCACGCAGGTCCGTGCGATGGCCTGGGCGGCCCTGGGCGTCCTCCACATGCAGAGCCTGCTGGGTGTCTGGGACCTGAGGTTCCCTGTTTAGGGACATACCCTACAGAAGTTCTTCCTAAACTGTTTGGTGAAGGACCAGATTTTATTTGATTTTTAATTTCCAGTCTGTCACAGACTGATGAGACTTTTGTAAACTGCAATAAAAATGACTAACTAGAAAACTAAGTCACAGACAAAACATGCAAACCCAGATTTTTTTCTTCTCTTACTTTCAAATAAACATTCGGTAAAATTGACCCTTTTTGTGGTGTGGTTAGTTCTCTGAGGTGTAGCGTACAGATCGGGTGGCCTCGCCAACTCAGGATGTGGGGCGCCCTGCCCACACGCCTGCCCTGGCATCTGCTTCCCCCGCTCTGCCGCGTATGTGGACCCAGCACCCGTGCCTTTGAGGCTGTCTGACGCTCAGCATGGTGGTGTTGCGAGTCACGCGGGTGGCGTGGGTGGCCGCGTCCTTTGTCCATCGTGTCATTCGCAAGGACACACACGTTGCTTCTGGGTTTGGCGGTTACACGTGTCCACAGCAGGTTTTCCGTGAACATCTGTTTTCGTTTCTCTTGAATAAATGCTTAGGCGTGCGGTTCTGGGCCGTGTGATGAGTCTGCTCTCAACTTTATGAGAAACTTCCAGACTGTTCCAGTGTGGCCGCCACATTCGGCATCCCCCGTGCTGAGGGTTCTAGGCGTGCATAGTTCACCCCACTCGTGTTGCTGGTTATTTTTTCAAGCAGTTCTGATCGGTGTGTAGTGATGTCTCGCAGTTTCCCTTCCTCCCTCCCTTTGTTTTATTTTTCAATTGCTGTAGTCTGAACTTGAATTTGCCAAATGAGGGAAGACGCCGAACACGTCTCCTGTGTTTATTTTCCGTTGCTGTAAGTCCCCCACTGTCTAGCCCTGCCCCTCACCCAGGTACGCCAGCCGCTCCCCACCCTGCGTTTCTGGCACTGCCCTCCAGAAACTCATACAGCGGGGATCTCTTGGGGGTGTCAGGGCAGCACTGAAAGAGCAGAGCCGAGCGCCCGCCGACACGAGTGCAGTGATGAGTCGTGGTGACCTCACCGCGGGGGCTTGTCTGTCCTGTGCTGGAAATGAGTGCGTTACAGCCGCAGCCGGCAGTGTGGGTGGACCTGACGGCCGCAGAGGGCCACCCAGTCTTAGACCTTTTTTTAAGCTCAAAAAATTAAAACTAAAATAGTGTTGAGGGAGAAGCACGAGGTAATTTTTAAAGCGAGGGGGTAAATAATTCAGGGTGAGGTACACGGGAGAACACAGGAAGAAGCTCCAAGATGTTGGTCATTTTCTAGTTTGTCAATGGAAGGGGGGTCACGGTATTTATCTTGTCACTATGGATCATGACTTACGTGTTCCATATAGTCCTTTCTGGGCATAAATACTACGTAATAAAATATTAAAAGCAGAACGAACAACCCTTTTAAGATATTTCCAGATCTGTTCTGTGAAGCTAGCAGGTGACGTCGCCCAACAGTAGGTCCCATTCAGCAGCAGCTCTTTAAACAAAACACCTGGAGGCACAGAGTCAGCGCCCCTGCTCTCCCTGAAGGTCCCCGTTTTCCGAGGGGCATCAGTGGGGCCCTGTGTGCTGCACTCACTTGTTCACGGCCGAATGTCCAGCTTGGAGGCCGGAGCGGGACACACGGCATGTGCTTCGCGCTCCAGGCCCGGACGTCGGAGCTGCGGCCAGCAGAGGTGGCCCGGGCCAGGTGCTCTGCGGGGTTCCCAGGTCTGGGTAGGAGTTCCCCACGTGAAGGGAGCAGGGCTTCAGGAGCCAGAGGACTCGTGACAGCACTGCCTGTGCCTGCGAGTCAGTGGTCCACCTGTCATTCCGTAGGCCAGTGGGCGTCCCCTGCTTCCCAAAGGGCCGTGTAGGGCCGGCCGGGGAGCTGTGACGGCTGCGGCCAGTGGGGTGGTGCGGGAGCAGGGCTGTGCTTCACAGACGCCCCGGCAGCAGCACGAAGAGGCCTGCGTCTTCCAGGAAGCCCTCCCGCCCATGCTTGGCGACTGCCGGTCTGGAGCTCATGGCTGCGCCACAGCCTGTGTGTGCCGGCTGGTCCGGCGGCCTGGGCCGGCCCCACTGCTCTTGGTGGCAGCACGGCAGGCTGCACCACACGTGTGCAGAACATGGCCTTTTGTTTTCAGAGATCGATGTCACTGAGGAAGGTGCAGCCTGAGGGCAGGGCTTGACCCTCCGGGAATGTGGCCTGGGGACAGACCTGTGGTGGCACAAGTGCAGTTCACGGAGACGGGCCTGCTCGCCAGAGCTTGACGTGGGCCTCAGAAGTGCCTTTGAAATTTAGTTAAAACCGCTTGAAACAGCTTCGGGAAAACAGAGTGGTGAGGCACTGCTTCAGGCAGCAGCTGGTGTACACTCTGCTTATCGCCCCAAGGAAACGGGAGGACAGCTGACCGTGCGGGGTTCAGCTGCAGACGCGCCACCAGCTCAGGAGCGTTGGGCTGCCCTGGGCTGCAGGCTGGTGCAGGGCACAGCCGGGTCCCCTGGCACTCCCTGGGGCCTGCGCACCGCGTGCTCCGCTGGGAGCCAGGTGCCTGCGGTTCCAGCAGGTGTTGGGGAAACTGAAGAAGGCAGATGACAAGAAAATGAAAGCAGCCCACACTGGAAGCTGAGGACAGTCACCAGGTAGTTCTGCAAACTACAGTGTGTAGGGTAGTATTTTTCAGATGATCTTTTTTTCCTGCATTGGAAAAATGTTTATTTCTTCTAATCATTAAGGTATACCTGTTCGTTTCAGAAAATTAGGAAAATAAAGTATTAAGAAGATGATAACTTCAGGAGTTGCCTTTAATGATTTAAAAACCTCACAAAACTTCATTATTCCTTTCTCTTCTTAACTGTCTCTCTCACTTGGCCTTCCGTGGGATTTAAATCTGTCCAGTTACAAGACGATTCCAGCTGAGCATAAAGTTAAAGGTGCGTGCTGCCTGCGACGGTTAGTTTCTAACAAGAATGCTAACTGGGAAGAGCGTGGAAATGGAGTGATTTCTGTGCTTGGACGGCATTTGTTTCATCTCTGACTTGACATATAAAATAGCCATTTGAATAGTGTTCATAGCAGCTCTTTTTTTTCTTGAAAGGCTGGTGTTTAGCTTAGGGTTACAGCCTGTGCTGAGCCTGGCTGTGGCTGTGTCCCGGTGGCAGTGTGGCCCCAGGCAGGCGGCCTGTCCTGCAGACCCGCTCTGTGCGCGTAACCTGAGGGCGACAGCCGCTTTTTCTTTTCCGTGAGTAGGACTGGCGCACAGGGCAGCGCACAGATGTGACTGAACCGCCCCCTTTTGGTCTGTGTGTCCTCGTGAAGGTGTGACCGAGTCCCTGTCACCCTGCAGGCTCCTCACTGCCTTGTCACGACATTCCTTTTCCTCCGCCTCGTCTTTACACACACGGGACCGTTTTGTGTCTAGCGTTTCTGCTTGTGCTGGTGTGTTACCCTCTCCACGGGGAGGAGTGTCCCGTGCAGCACGGACCCGCCTCCCAGGCCTCCTGCCCTCGAGCTAAGATGGCAGGACGCCATCGGAGGTGGAACCTCAAGCCACGCAGGGCCCTGCCGCCCACTCTCCTTTCCTACAGACGCCCTGTGTGTCTGGTCTTACCTGCATCCCAGACCCACAAGCCAGGGTCGGTCGCTTTGGCTTTCCACAACTGAAATCAAAAGGAGGAAAGGTACCCTTTCCCGAGGTGCCTACCGTTTCCACGGTCTTGTCTTTCCCGAAGGTGCCGGTTTCTGTCTGCTATCATTTCCCTCCAGCCCAGGTAACTCTTGGCATTGCTTGTGTTTTAGGTCTTTGTGAGGGTTGTGTTAGTTCCTGTTTATCTGGAAATGTTCTGTTTCTCCATTGTTTCTGAGGGATGTGTTTTCCGGAAATAGAATTCTGGTTTGACAGGTTTTTTTATTTCAGCTCTTTAAAGACATGCTCCCTGCCTTCCGTGACCTCCGATGAGGAGAGTGTGGTGAAAATGATGGTCCCCATGGAACATGTCCATTTCTCTGTTGTCAGGATTTTCTCTTGGTCTTTGGTTTTCAGCAGTTAGAGTCTGCTGTGCCTGGTGTGATTTTCTTCACATGCGTTCTGTACCTGCAGCCAGAGTGACCTTAAGCCATGAACAAACTGCCTCTTGCCTGTCCCCATCAAAGTAAGTCTTTGGGGCTCTCTTCGCCTGGTTTCAGGTGTCCTCCACCAGGCCCTCTCCCCATCGTCAGGTGTTGGCTGTGCTGCTCACCACAGAGCTCCCAGCGTCTGGCGGAGAAATGACAGATGCCACATGGGAAGACTGTCTTGTGAATGAAGTTACAGCCCCTGAAGCCCCAGCAACACAAGGGGGATCGTCTTCATCCCCACGGTCCCGTAGGGACAGTGTTGCACAGTCGCTGTGCTGTGACGCGTGGCTCCTGGTGGTCACAGGAGCAGGGAAGTCAGCGGACTGTCCCCTGAGCCCTGGAGCAACATGCAGAACAGGGGACTTTGTTTCTGTGACCTTTGGCTTGCCGATGAGGGTCGCTGTTCCCACACCTGATAATCGTGTTACCATGCCAGTCGGAAGCCTCGGAATGTGTTGTGGTGTGTGTCTGGTGTGAGCCGTGGTGGCCTCCACTGCTGTGCTGTCAGGCAGTCAGGGGACCTGCTGGGTGAGGCGGCAGCTCCCAGCCCCCCCGTAGAGGGTCCTCAGATGGCGGCGTGACAGCACTGTGTTTCTTTGCAGTGGTATCTGTTCTGTGGCTTTTGAATTTGTCTTCCGGCTTAAATGTCTCTGCTTGCTGTATGCTGCCTTGTCAGGTACACTGCCGGGGAAAAGAGTGAGCTAACTGGTGAGGAGTGACGCTGAGCACCCTCGGATGGTGTGGGGGCGGAGCCCCAGAAAGAAGTTTCCAGGCTCTCGGCCTCACATAGAAAGGTGCTGGCTCAGGTAGTAAATGGCCAATTGTGATTGCATGGCCATCAGCTGTGGCTAGTTGGCCGTCAGCTGTAACCAGTGAGCCATTGGCCACTAATATAACTGCTGTGGCTACGCTAGAGGAGAGAAGAGAGAGAGAAAGAATGGGGGCTAGCAAGAAGATGGCGGCTGGGCTGGCAAGTGTGGATGGCGGTTTGCGGACAGTGTGGATCCAGCCTCCAGTGAGAGTATAGTGCCGCCAGAGAGAATATAGTGGTATGACTCCCCTACCTATGGCTCCGTGGGTGTTCCTTTTTGGCCTCACCATGTCCTGCGTTCTTGTGTGGGGAGCGGGACCAGAGACCCCGCGGGTCTCCCTGCATGACAAATGGCGCAGCGAGCAGGGTCTCCCGCATGACACATGGCGTAGTCGGCAGGATATGGTGCCGGCCAAAGCTCTCCAAAGGACGGTGGAGCAGTTTGTGCGTGTGAACACCCAGTCTGAGGAAGACCAGGAGGAGCAGCTGCCGGAGAGCTGGACCCCCGTGGAGGGGTGGGAGGACGTGGACGGTTCTCCCACCAGCACAGGAAAAGCCATGCAGCTGCTGCAGAGATGGAGCCCCGTGGAGAGGTGGAAAGATGTGGACGGTTCCCCAATCAGCACAGGCCGGAGAAAGCGAAGGTCGTTGCAGCCCTGTGGGCCGGGGAAGTTCCTGCTCAGGCAGCCCGGATGCAGGACTTATAGTCCCAGGAGGTAACGCTTGCTGAGTCCTCCATGGGAGATGAGGGTGAGGTCAAGGTCGTCCCTCACCCCCAGGACAGCCCTGGTGAATGACTATGGACTATGGGGAATTGCCTTCCATCCCTAATTTAATGGACTGCTTGACTGTTTGTTTGGGAACTGTTGTTAGTGGAACTGGGGGATATTTGCTTTTGTCTCTTGACTGGCCGCCATTGAGAATATGTAAGCACCTTGATTGTGAGTCGCTGTTGTTCCAGCAGGGTACCCTGAGAGGCCCAGAGAGAGTGGCAGTGCGCTGAGAGGTCTGGCTGAGCCCTGAAGATACCCTGGCTGTGCCCAGGAAGTCGGGCTGTTCCCAGAGAGAGTAGTAGAGCCCTGAAGGTACCCTGGCTGTGCCCAGGAAGTCGGGCTGTTCCCAGAGAGAGTGGCAGCGCCCTGAGAAATCCTAGCTGTGCCCGGGGAAACTAGTGGTACCCTAAGAAGTCCAGGAAGTCTGGCCGTGCCCAGAAGTACTGGTGGTGCCCTGAGAAACCCTGGCTGTGTCCGGAAAGACAGGTGGTACCCTAAGAAGTCCAGGAAGTCTGGCAGTGCCCAGGAGTACTGGTGGTGCCCTGAGAAACCCTGGCTGTGTCCGGGAAGACAGGTGGTACCCTAAGAAGTCCAGGAAGTCTGGCTGTGCCCAGGAGTACTGGTGGTGCCCTGAGAAACCCTGGCTGTGTCCGGGAAGACAGGTGGTACCCTAAGAAGTCCAGGAAGTCTGGCTGTGCCCAGGAGTACTGGTGGTGCCCTGAAAAACCCTGGCTGTGTCCGGGAAGACAGGTGGTACCCTAAGAAGTCCAGGAAGTCTGGCCGTGCCCAGAAGCACTGGTGGTGCCCTGAGAAACCCTGGCTGTGCCCAGAGAGCCTGGCTGTGTCCAGGATATTGCATTCACCCCCAGGCTCCTCGCACAGGTCCCCTCGCGGAAGACGCTTGTCGTGTAGATTGTGAGGCGAGAGCCTGTAGGGGTGGAGTGTGGGGGCGGAGCCCCAGAAAGAAGTTTCCAGGCTCTCGGCCTCACATAGAAAGGTGCTGGCTCAGGTAGTAAATGGCCAATTGTGATTGCATGGCCATCAGCTGTGGCTAGTTGGCCGTCAGCTGTAACCAGTGAGCCATTGGCCACTAATATAACTGCTGTGGCTACGCTAGAGGAGAGAAGAGAGAGAGAAAGGATGGGGGCTAGCAAGAAGATGGCGGCTGGGCTGGCAAGTGTGGATGGCGGTTTGCGGACAGTGTGGATCCAGCCTCCAGTGAGAGTATAGTGCCGCCAGAGAGAATATAGTGGTATGACTCCCCTACCTATGGCTCCGTGGGTGTTCCTTTTTGGCCTCACCATGTCCTGCGTTCTTGTGTGGGGAGCGGGACCAGAGACCCCGCGGGTCTCCCTGCATGACAAATGGCGCAGCGAGCAGGGTCTCCCGCATGACAGATGGTGTCTGTGAAAAATGCCCTCACCTGTCACACAGCTTTCCCAGCGGTTTTTATGTGAACAGCGGTGCCTTGCTGCCCTCTGGCCTCGTTGTTCTGTGTGGCAACACATGGCTTTGAATTTTGCCGTCTTGATTAAAAATGTATATTCAGGACATCTCTTCCTTACATCCCTCAGTGTGTGCCTGCATGTTTGTTTTGTATTTGTGCAAAGTTAATTTTGAGGACTAAGCAAGTCACACGCCACGCCTTCCTGTCTATCGTACGTAAGCGTACGTGGGCGCCTGTAAGACCCAACTTCTGACATATTCCCAGGAGAACCATTATATGACCTCTAGGTGCTATGCCTGCTCCTGGAATTGAGTCCGGTTGTGTTGGATCACAGCTGTGCCCCATTCTCTTACATGTTGGGCACTTTCGTGTTTCAGAGGCAGAGGTGGGGACTGCGGACAGGCAACAGACTGTCTGGCCCACAAGACTGAAGAACTTACTGTCTTCCCGGTACAGAAAGCTGGCCAGCGCCTGCTCTGAAGTCAATAGCACTTTGGAGATGGCACCAAAGTAAACCTAAGTGTAAAGTTTGTGCTGACTGCTGTATCTAGCCTGCTCTTTTCTTGTGTTGGTGTACTTGGCTTTGGTAAGTAAATGTGTCAGTTGTTTCATTAAAATATAAGGAGGGTTGGTCTTTCACTCGGAAAAGTCCAAACGCTTTGGAATTAGATTGAGAGGGAGGCCACGTTCGGATGTTTGCCGATGCTTAGAAGAATTTGGGGCTGCCAGACCCAGGTTGACTGGACCCTCCGTCTAGGTCCTTTTGATGGGCCAGTGGCCGAAACAGGCAGACTCCAAATGAACAGCTTTCTCTGGAGTTCTGATGTCAAGGGACTGTTTGCTGGCAAGTGAGCACGCAGGGCTGAGCTCCAGACCCTGGGCTGCAGGGACATTGGTGGCCAGGTAGGCTGGGGTTCTTTCTCAGTGTGGTTACAGGCTAGCTGCTCACGAAAGCCATCTAGGAAGTGACTTGTTGTAAAAGGAGCCTCTGGGGAGGGCGCACACACCTGGACACACAGGTAGACAAGGCCTTGTGGCCACTCACTTTCTCAGAATGACAGCTTTGTGGTTTTATCAAAATGATACATAAATTTATAAAAATTCTAGCAGTACAGAAAAGCATAGAGAAGACCGTGATTTGAAAAATCAAGGAGTGGCATAGAAACAGGTAAAGAAATGGTGTTCAACAAAGAGGAAGTCTTTTCCCCTCTGGTCCCTGGTCCCTGCCAGAAACAACCAGATGGCCAGATACTTCCCTACCAGTCACCTTCGTGCAGTATTTTAAAGAGGAGCATTTGTTTCATTTCCCTTGAATTTGGCAAACAGAAGTTTCTGTCGAGGTGACAGGCCGGAATTGCTGCTCTCGCCACCAGCAAACCTCCACCCTTCTCGAGGGAGCCATCGTCCCCGGTCCCAGGATCACCACCTGCTGGGCGGTGGGGACTCTGCACACCCACACTTCCCGTGTCCCTTCCAGGTTTGTGACCTTTGCGTTGGGCTTTGTCGCCAGAGCTCCCACAGTCCTTCACCCTGGTTCTGACGTCCCCGGGGGCTCAGGCCTGCCTGCGGCCCTGTTACCCTGGTTTCCATGTCACTGCCTCCTTTTGGTTCGCATCTTCACTGGCTGGATTGTAGCACCAGATCGGTTTTTTCTAGAAGCTCTGGTTTCATAAGCTCTCACATCCACGGGAATGTTCGTGTGCTCCTCTGTCTGTGGGGAACTTTCCTGGTTGTGACATTCCTGAGTCACAGGTGTTTGAACGTCCCTCGCTGTGTCCTGGCGCTGAGTGTGACAGGCTCGATCTGCTCAGTTTGGGCAGGGGACGCCACGCACAGTGACTTGGGATGATACCTCGGTGTTCGCTCTCTGGATTTGGGGAGCTACGTCTTCATTAAGCAAGTATTAGCCTTCAGGGTGTGGCTGGCAAGTCACTGGAGCTAAGAAACTTATTTCTAAGGTTTTGCAAGTCTGTGATCCGTACCTGCTAAGAAGGTGGTCGTGAACCAAGACGGGCCTTACCTGGAGCCAGGCCAGTGTGTGGTGGTTCTTCTCGGGCGGCCTGAGAGGAGGGCGTGGTGGTGGCCACCAGCACCGTGACGTGGGGCGGGCGCACTCACCCAGCTTCTGCTGCGTCACCATTTAGAGTCCCATGTCTGCTGGCTGTCGTCAGGCAGGTGACGTGGCCAGCTGCCTCTAGATGTCTTAGGTCGGTCTCTTATAGAGCAGACATTGTCCCGTGGGTGGGGTCCAGCAGCCCACTATGCAGTAGGCATTGAGTGTCTGAGTATAGAAAGTGCTTCGTCCAGTTTGTACTGGTCCAGAACAGCTCCTGCGGAGCGAAACACCAGCCTAGTGGGCAGCAGCTGAGCGTGCACCTCTGTGGTGCTCTGTCATGGACGAAATGGGGCGACACCTGCTGGTGGGGTGCTGGCCAGGCCCGCCCCTTCGTCACCACCCGCAGAACGGCTGCTGCGTCCCACAGGTCTCTGGCTCTCTGCCAGCCCAGCCCCCGGGGTGAGTGTTCTCCTCTCCATCGGCAGGTGAGGAAGGACATGCCCAAGGTCACAGCCAGGCTTTCAAAACTGGGCCTAGAACCCTCACCTCCATCAACTCTCGTGGTCATGCGACTTCGTTGTTTCCTGCCCCCAGCCACACGTCACTACCCAGCGACTTAACCTGGCTGGTGTCCCTGGGCTGTTTGGGTTCAGGTCCTGACTTCACCTGTCTGTGCTTCGTCTCTTCACCTGTGATATTGCCATCGTACCTGCGTCCTGAGGTGGGGGGGGGCCTGACCCCTGTGGACTGCCACACGCAGGGACCCAGTCCAGCGGCCAAGGTGAGCACCGGAGGGAGTTGGGGCCCCGGCACATCCTGCTGTCTGCTGTGAGCGTCCTGTCGTCTGTCCCATCTGCAGTGTGGGTTGTGATTGGGTGTGGGGAAAGGCGTGGGCCTCTGCAGGAGTGTGGGCCACCCCTCACCCGCCCTGGTAGCCACCAGCGCTCTTACCCCGTGTTCTCTTTCTTGAGTTCCCCTTCATTAGATTGGCTGTCAGCGCTTTCCCCAAGCTCTTGCGCTTATGTGTTCTTTCAGCATTACACGAGGTTGATAATAGAACTCTAGGCCGAAAATCTTTTCTGTTTAGAATTTGAAACGTTTTTTGGTTTGGGGAAGTTCTCAGTTTTGACTGGAATGTTCAAGTGTGACCTCGATGCTTGACGGGGCCTCAGTTTGCACACTTGACTCTTCTCTCAGCTCTTGTTTTGGTTTGAATTGACTGGTTTTCTTAGTTGGCTGTGTTCTTTGCCTTTCCGACTCCTGCTGGAAAAGATTTCCTCTTTTCTCTGTGCCGGTTCTCCTAAGATCCTTCCTGAACTGTATCGTGTGGTCCCTGCTTCGGCCTCCGGCCACGTCAGCCCCATGCTTGCGCCCATCTGCTCAGTTCAGACCTTGCTGCCGAGCGGCCATCTCCAAGGATCCTCACCCTTCCACGCTCCTTTTCTGCACCACTTCCAGCTCTGAGGGCTTCAGAAGCTTGTTTGCCACTTTTCCTCTGGGGTCACCAGCTGTTTTTTGTATTTTGTTTTTTAATTGGTAGACAATTTTGTAGAGCAGTTTTAGGTTTACAGAAAAATTGCATGGAATGTACACGAGTTCCCATGTAGTCCCCCCACCCCAGAGTTTCGCCCATTACCAACTAACATCTTGCGTTACTACGTTGCTATGGTCAGTGATGCCATGTTGATTCATTGTCATTAACCAAGGCCGTAGTTTGCACGAGCGTCCCTCTCGCTGTCGCACGTTCTGTGGGTTTGGACACTGTATGATCACAGGTATCCACCGTTCTAGTGTCATACGAGATAGTTTCACTGCCCTAAAATTCCTCTGTGTTCCGTCCATTAATCCTTCCCTGTCCCCTAACCCCTGGCGACCCGTGATCTGTCACTCACTGTCCCTATAGTTGTACCTTTTCCAGGAGGTTGTGTAGTTGGAATCACACGGGTGCAGCCTTTTCAGGCTTCTCTCACTTAGTCATGTGCATTTAAGGTTCCTCCGTGTCTTTTCATGGCCCGGCGGCTCATTTCTTGTTAGTGCTGAGTAATATTCCACTCTCTGGATGGACGCAGTTTATCATTCACCTACTGAAGGACATCTTGGTTGCTTCTGAGTTTTGGTGGTTATGAACACATCGACTTGGTCAGTGATGAGTGTAAACGTTACGTCCGTCCCCTACCTTTCGGGTGGCTGCCCTCCGTGCCGGCTGCCAGTGAGCGGTGCAGCTGGGCGGCTCCTGGGCCTTGGCCTGCCCACCGCTCCTCTCACAGATGCAGACAGATTTGCGAGATCTGGAGCCTCCCTCCGAGGGGCATGACCGCGAAGCTGTACCCCACGTACTTCCTGGAAAGGCAGCCTGTTAGTGTTTGCTAACGTGAAGCAATGGGAACGCTCCTTTAGCAAGTCACAGCTTTAGACAGTGTGTGCCTTTTGGTGTTGCCAGTGATTTTACATCTGGCCTTTGCTGCTGATGCCAATATGTTGCGTTATCTGTAGTTCAGACTTATTTTCATGGTCTAAACTGACCCAGTAACCTTGAATTGGTCCAGTAATTAGCTGTTAATTTCAATTTTAATTGAGATAATTACAGGTTCACATGTAGTTGTAAGAAAGTACACAGACACTGCCTGTTCCCCCAGGGGTGACATTCTGCAAAACTAGTTTAATCTCACAGCCAGGCTGCTGGTGTGGTACGATCGACTGGTCTTCTCCGATTTCCCCAGTTGTCTTTTACGTGTGTGTGTGTGTACACGCATGCATGCACGCACGCTGGTTTGTGTGTTCACCACTAGAGTCACCATATTAAGCGTTTCCAACCGCACAGGGACCCTCGTGATGTCTTTTACAGTCACACTCACCTCCCATCGCTACCCCCTGGCAAACACCAGTCTAATCTGTCTTACAGGTCTAGAATTTGATCATTTCAAAAACGTTACATAAGTGGAACTAGGCCATATTAACCTTTGGGATTGGTTTTTACCTGCTCAGCGTAATTCCCTCCACACTCATCCACGTTGTTCTGTGAGATTTGCAGAGCAGTAGTAAGTGGTATATGTGTACCATTCAGTTGATGGCATCCAGACTGATTCCAGTTTGGGGCTATTACAAATGAAGCTGCTGTGAACGTTTGTGTACAGGTTTTTGTATGAACATATTTTCTTTTCTCTTGGATAAATTACCTGGGAGTGGAACTGCTGGGTCCCGCATGGCAGGTGTGTGCCAAACAGTTGCGAGAGTTGCCTTGGGCCCTTGGTAATCCACGTGTTCTCTGCCCCCACACTCGACACCCATTCATCTGCCTTCTGGAGGTTGCTTTGTGTTTGCGGGTGGGACGGAGCTCGTGTAAGCACTCGTCCGTGTTCCTGAGGGAGGTCCGGCCCCGGCACTGGGCAAGGTGCTGTGAGAGCTGCCCTGGCATGTGTGTTGGCAGCTTGCGCTCTTTGTGCCGAGCATGTCCCTTTGGTGCAGCCCCTCACTTGTTGGTGGACATTTGGGTTCTTTGCAGACTCGGCTGCTGTGAATAAAACTGTCCGAACATTTGTGTACCAGTCTGTGTGTGGACGTAAGTTCTCATTATTGCAGGTAAGCGCCATGCCAGCAGTGGAATTAATTGCTGGGTCGTGTGGTGTTAACTTTTAAGTCCCAGCAAACGGTTTTCTAAAAGGGTTGCCCCGTTGCACATTCTCCGCGCCGACGAGACTTGGTGCTGGTTCCCATCCCCACCCGCACTTGCTGTGACCCATCTCTCATACCGGCTCCTCTAGGAGATGTGTGACGGTGTCTCCGTTCAGTTGTGTTTTTCAATGATGATGAGCATCTTCTCACGTCCTGTTGACCATCTAGGTAGCTTTTGAAGCAGCCACATCTTTTGCCCATGTTTCTAAATTCGGGGATTTTTTTGTCTTAATAATTGAGTTGTGTATGTTTTCATGTGTTGTGGCCCTGAGTCCCCTTTCAGGTGTATGTAACAGGAGTGTGCCCTCGTTCTGTGCCTGCCTTTTCATCAGGACCAAGCAGCACAGGCTGACGGTGTGTCTTGAAATCAGGTAGGCTAAGTCCTCCAGCTTTGTTCTTTTATTAACGTTACTGGGCTAATGGAAGCCCGTTGTATTGCCCTACAAATTTTGAAGCCAGTTTGTCATTTTTCTACAAAAACGCCTGAAGCTTACATTGAATCTGTAGGTTAATTTGGAGAGAATTGGATCGTAACCATCTGAGTCTCCTAATCCATGAGTCTGGTGAATCTCGCTTCCTTCTTAGACCTTTCATTTCTCTCCGCAGCACATAGTTTTCAGTGTGTGGTCTTGTACGTCTTTTGTTAAGTGTTACTCCTAAATGATACTCTGGCTTTGGACGCTGCTGTGGGTGAAATGTATACATACAGCAGCCCCTCCTTGTGCATGGAGGTCACGTCCAAGACCCCCAGTGGCTACCTGACATGGTAGACAGTACCGAATGCTCTATACACACACTTTGTTTTTTCTGTACATACACACCTGTGATGAAGGTTAACTTATAAAGTAGGTCCCGTAAAGGGTTAACAACAGTAACTAATAATAAAGCAGAGCAGTTACAACAATGCGCTGTAATAAAAGGTATGTGAATGGCTTTGTGGCCATTATGAAGTAAAATGAGGGGACCTGAACACAACCAGTACTGGGACAGGCCATCTGATCACCGAGATGGCTGAGTGACTGATGGGCGGGAGCAGAGGCAGCTTTGAACAAAGGGATGATGCACGTCCTGCGGGTCAGAGCGGGACGGCGTCAGATTTCGTCATGCTACTCAGAAGGGCACGCAATTGAACACTTATGAATTGTTTGTTTCTGGAATTTTCTGTGCGACATTTTTGAACTGCGGTTGACTGGAACTGCAGAAAGTGAGATCAAGATGGGGGGACTTCTGCAATAAAATTTTGCAGTTGTTTTACTGCTGTCAAAGAAAAATAGGTTATTTTAAATATTACACTTGTTTCCTGTGACTTATTCTAGTTGGGTTTTTTGTAGGTTCCTTAGGATTTTCTAGGTACACAACCAAGTCATCTGAATAGGGACACGTTTATGTCTGTGTTTGTTTAAAATCTCTGCCATCTTGACCGGAAGTGGGTCTTTTTAGTCTTTGTTGCATTTTCAGGAGCCCAGGAACAGTGTTGAGTGGAGGTGCCAAGAGGGAGCATCCTTGTCAGAGTCTGGTCTTAAGAGAAAAAAGCATTCAGAGTTTCCCGACTGAGCACATGCGTGTTAGCTGTAGGTGTTTGCTTAGCTGCCCGTTCAGACTGAGAGTTCCCTTTTATTCCCAATACGATGAGAATTCTTAAAATCATGACTTGGTGTTGGATTTTACCAAATGCTTTTATGAATCTTTGAGGTGACCATGTGGTTTATCTCACTTGTTCTATTAAAATAGTGAATTGCATTGATTGTTTTGAAATGTTAAATCAAGCTTGCATTCCTGGGATAATTTCTGCTGGGTCATGGTTTATATAACTTTTTGTATCTTGTTAAATTCCATTTGCTAATACTTTGTTAAGTATTTTTGCATCGATGTTTGTGAGGGATTTATTTTGATAATGTCTTTGTCAGGTTTGAGTTAGGGTTGTACTGGCTCCAAAAACAAGTTGGTAAAAGTCCCGCCTTTGTTTTTGAAAAAGTTTGTCTAACATTGATGTCACTTTTCCTTGATATTATTTAGTAGAAAAACCTTCTGGGCCTGGAGTTTTCTATTCCTGATTTGATTGTTAATGACCCTAGGGCTGCTGAGATTTTCTGTTTGATCCTGTGTTCGTTTCTGGTAAATCGTGTTATTCAAGGTATCTGTTCATTTGGTCTGATTTCTTGGCGTCAAGTTGTCCATCATCTTGTCTCACTGTCTTCTTTCCTGTAGGGACTAGCGAGGAGCCCTCTTCCTTTCTTTCCTTGTGCTGCTAAGTTTTGTTCCTTTTTTTCCCTTTATCAGTCTGGCCAGTTATTTATCAATTTTGTTGTTTTCAAAGAACCAACCGTTGGCTTTATTACAATCTGTCTGTTTTCTATTTTGTTGATTTCTGCTCTTTATTATTTCCTTCCTTTCATTTCTTTTGGGTTTTCCCTGCTGCTTTATAGCTTGGACTTCAGGTCTTGATTAATATGTTGTGTTTTGTTGTTATTTAATTTAAAATATTTTCTAATTCCCCTTGCGATTTCTTCTTTGAGCTACATGTCACTTGGAAGTGTGTTGTTTAATATTAAATACTTGAGGTTTTCATAGATACCTTACTGTTTATTGGGTTTCTAACCTAATTCTGTTAAGGTCAGGTAACATACTGTATGACTTCAAACCATTTAAATGTGTTGAAACTTGTCTTAAGGTTCATTATGTAGTTTGTCTTGGTGGTTTTTAAGATGTTGGATGTCATGTAAGTATCAGTTAGGTCATGGTTGATTATGTTCTTCAGATTGTCAGTGTTTTTCCTGGTCTGTTTTTTTTTTGGGGGGTGTCACTTTCTGAGAGGGGTATTAAGATTTTCATAGCTGTGAGGCTTGTCTGTGTCTCCCTTTAATTCTGTCTTCCTGTGTTCTCAGGCTCTGTCTAAAGTGTATCTCTTGTAGATGCATATGGTCGGGTCTTGCGTATTTATCCGTTCTGACAATCTCTTCATTTCTCTCATCGCTTTTTAGCTGGAGGCTGCCATAGGGATGACAGTAAGTGCACATAATTTTTACAGCCTCTTTGGGGCAGGCCACATGCACAGTCGGGCCCCGCCTCACATGTGGGTGCCCCGTCTCTACATTATGGTCCCACAAACAGCCCTGTGACTTTGTGCTTTGAACCGTCGCGTGGAGTAAAGCCCGTCAGCTCTGTGGCTGCAGTTTTTACCTTCACTCTTTGATGTTTCCTTTGCTTCCCTTGTAGATCACCCTGCCATGGCGGACCAGAGACAGCGCTCCCTGTCTACCTCAGGGGAGTCACTGTACCATGTGCTCGGGCTGGACAAGAATGCGACCTCAGATGACATCAAAAAGTCCTACCGGTAAGAGCTGCGCCCCTCCCGGGGGCCTGTCGTGCCCCGTGTGGTTTGCTTTGCACTGACCAAGAACCACTAACTGCATTTCACTGGAATGTTGCATCTTTGCATGTGTGGTGTGTTCCATTGTAGCTTAAACCTGTTACATATACTCCTGTTTTCTTGGCAACAGCACATAGCACTTGTAGTTGCTGCAGACTGTGTGCACTGGAGTGGACAGCTCTGTGGGGAACAGGTGTGAGCTGGGCAGGGGGGCTGCAGGGCGTCGCTGCAGTGGCAGTGCTGTCGCCTTCCCATTGAACTTGAGGGACGTGCCCCTTACATGGGGTTCCATTGACTGAGCTGTAAGAGACACACCATCACTAGTCCAGACGCCTCAGCTGGATTTCCTCTATGTTCTCTGCACTGTGGACTGACAAACGCACGTTCAGGCGTTCTAGTGCCCTCGCCTTGCTTTTCGCTTCATTTAGGAAATGTGCAGTCAGCTGCCAGGCCAGACACTAGACGCTGGCGCTCGGGTTTGCCTGGCGCTGTGGGAAGCTCCCGGGTGACCCACTGCAGGCTGGGCCAGGCCGGCGTCTCCCCTGTGCATGGATGGGGCGGGAGCTTTGGCCTGAAATGACTGCAGAGATTTCTTTTGACCCTGACATTCTTGAATTCTGTGGAAAGCTGTGGCGTGTGCTGGTCCTGGGCAGTTGTGTCTGCGCTGGCCCTCTGTCCAGTGGATGGACGTGAAGACAAGGCACGGCATGGCTTTGGTTTGCAGGAAACTTGCCTTGAAGTATCACCCTGACAAGAACCCCGACAATCCCGAGGCCGCGGACAAGTTCAAGGAGATCAACAACGCCCACGCCATCCTGACGGACGCCACCAAGCGGAACATCTACGACAAGTACGGCTCGCTGGGGCTGTACGTGGCCGAGCAGTTCGGGGAGGAGAACGTCAATACCTACTTCGTGCTGTCCAGCTGGTGGGCCAAGGTGAGGGCTGCAGCCGTCGGGGCTCTCGCGGGGCGTCCCGGGCCGTGCGCCATGGCTCTGGGCCACGGCGGCCTTTGTCCTCGTCCTGCGTCATCCCGTAACACTCCTAGTGCACAGTGCCAGCGTGTCAGCACCGTTCTCACGCTCGGTCACCGTCAGTTCTCCAGAAGGTAGAGCGAGGACGCAGCCTGGCGCGGTGGGGGTGTTTTGTTCCATTGCTGGGAACACTCATTGGAAGTCTCACCTGAGAAGCCTTTGCCGTATTCCCGTGTTGTCTTTTCTTTTTTAACATTCCTCCTTTATCTTACGCGCCCACCCCATGTCAGGCCGAGGCTGTGCCCGCTGGCACAGCGCTGGGCATAGGAAGCCCACCGTACCTTTCTAAACTGTCGTCCTCCCGCCTCTGGCCCCCCCACTCGCTGCCATCCCTGTCCCCCAGGTGGTCGGCCAGCCCTGCTCTGCGCAGAGCCGCCATGCAGGCCCCTCCTCCCCCTGCAGGCCCTGTTTGTCGTGTGCGGGCTGCTGACCTGCTGCTACTGCTGCTGCTGCTTGTGTTGCTGCTTCAACTGCTGCTGTGGGCGCTGCAAGCCCAGGGCGCCGGAGGCCGAGGACGGCGACTTCTACGTGTCCCCCGAGGACCTGGAGGCACAGCTGCAGTCGGACGAGCGCGGTGAGTGCGAGCCGGGCCGCGTCGTGCGTGGGGCGCCGCCAGCGCGGGCCCTCAACGGTGTCCACCTGTCTTGTCAAACAGGAGGGCACTGACACTGTGCCGGGAGTGTGTGTGGTGGCAGCTGGGACTGTTGAGGTGTGAACGTGGACACCAGAGGTAAAAGCAGACGCACAGGGCCGTCCCCGCCTTCACTGTGGTAGCCGTAGTACTGAGGGGGCGGGGCCACGGGCTGGCGGTGACTGACAGGAAGGCGTGCTGGGTGGCGGTCAGCGCACAGCCTCTCCCCTCCGAGCGCTTGTCCCGCAACCTCTGGCCCAGTAGAGGAACCAGGCGACGGAGTGTTGTCACCGGTGGATGTGCTGTCAGGGGCCGGACGGCGAGGCGGCTGTCCTCGTCCAATGAACACGCGTGTGGTTGCTTTTCAGAGGCCACAGACACGCCGATTGTCATACAGCCAGCGTCTGCCACAGAGACCACCCAGCTCACGGCCGACTCCCACCCCAGCTACCACACCGACGGGTTCAATTAAGCGCAGGAGCAGCCGTGACGGGGAGACGCCCGCACCGGCCTCGTCACCTTAGGATCATGAACTGTAGTCCCAGCGTGGGGGGGCCACTGCGCCGGGTCCCCCGACCCCCGCCACGTGAAGCGCGTAGCATGCCGTATTTACAGCCGTTTAGCTACGTCGTCGTCTTCTGTGTCTCCTTTCTAAGCATGTACGGGGTCACGCTCCATGTCTGTCTGTGCTGCGAGCCGGGTGCAGTGTGGCCGCCCTGGCCAGACGCTGGAGCCCCCAAGGCTGCCCCTCCCCGGTATCCCTGGGGCCGCAGTGGGGGCCGTCCCTGCAGTGTGGCCACGGGCATGTCCCCCCAGCGCCCAGTGTTGGCAGCGAGGACAGTTTGCACAGGACCTGTTCGTCTCGTGTGCGTGGCCGTGTGGCGGGGTTCTTCCCGCGGGTGAGTTTGCTGAGACCACGTGCTCTGCCTGTGTCTGGCCTGAGTCCCCACGTCCCAGGGACCCACAGCTCCTGTCCCTCAAGTGGTCCCTCAGGCCACGAGCTGGACAGACAGGGCCCCCCCTTCTCTGCATCACCCTCCACATTCCTTCAGGCCTACCTGGCCTCTTTGTAATCTCTTCTGGACCTCAGAACCACAAGCAGTAGCAGCGGCCCAATTAGTCATAGTCAGAGGGACTGGGAATCCAGGTTGCTGGTGGTGCACAGCTGCACGGCCGCCCTCGGCCCCCCGACGCTCCTGCCCACCCCCTTCCTTCAGATGTTCCCTTCGGCCTCGTGGATGCTTCTGGCAGAACTGGGCCCTCAGGTCCCTGGGGGAGGACCAGAAGGACCAAGGGCACACTCTGGCCGAGCGAGGTCGGGTCCGGGGAGCCCTAGTGCCCTTGGGCTTGTTAGCCAGCAGCCAGACCACGGGCCCCCTGACCACTGTCGCGAGCAGCACCTTCTGTGAACTGCAGAAGTCGTCTGTCTTAACTGTGTCCCAGACCTTGTAGGGGGTGTCCCTGCTGCGGGGACTGAAGAAACGTGGGTTATGATGTGCCCGTGCCAGCAGACTGCATGTGGTGCAGCCCTGCTGGGCCCAGGCTAGCCACTGGAGACCCGAGCGGCCCAAGTGGGCCTGGTTTCTGCAGCACAAACCTGACGGCTGCTGCTGAGCGTCCCTGGGTTTCCAGGAGAAAAGGATGAGCTGGAGAAGCTGTGCGGGGGCAGTTCCCTGGCTCAGAGGGACCAAAACACGTTCCTGAAGCCACTGTCCTCACCCGCTGCCCTCGCCTGCTCACCCAGGGCCGTGCAGAGGGCAGGTCGTGTGGCCAGGATGTGGTGATCAACACAGCAATGTCAGGACAGAACGGACGCTCTGAAAGCAGTGCGCCCGGCCGAGTGCTCTTGCAGGCTGTTTGGTCCCGCTGGGTTTGTTTTCTGCCCGTGAAAAGGATCCTGGAGACATTCGGTGAGAGGGGAGCTGTGCGCTGTGATGCGAAATTAGAAACAATTTGCTGACATCAGGACTCATAAAAGGATATGAAATTCATTGTTTGGCACAAGGGAAGAGACGAGACGGGGGCGTTTTCTCTGCCACCCAGCATGGCAGCTGCGGGATTCAGCCTGAGCTGTAGGCCGTAGGCAACCTTTGTGATGTTTCTGGGAATACCTTAGGAAATGAGTTCTTTTCCCCCAGAATGGCCAAGAACCCGGCTTCAATCTTGCAGTGGCTGTGCTGTCCCTGGGCCTGGCCTCAGCCCAGCCAAGGCCCATCACGTGTCGCTGGGTGTCTTCCAGTTACAGGAGCTGTTGATCCTTTGCTAGACACACGGGCCCCCCTAGGGCAGGTCTCATGGACTTTGTGAACAGTAGGTCGTCGTGAGGACCAGGGTGATGGCCTGGTACCCCAGAACACTTTGCAGTTTCACTGGGTCAGTTTCAGACCCCCGTCCTGCTTCAGGACCAGACCCCTAGGCGCATTTCCTTCTCTCACGTGCTCAGTTTCCCTGCTAAGTAGAGGTGAGTCTGGAGACGCACCCCGTTGGTGTGCTAAAGGGGGGGCTCAGCTTCACTTGGGGCTCCCAGAGTCGGGGCCACATGTGGCCAGTGCTGGTGTCGGTACATGACGAAGCCCCTCGTTTTGCCAAGAGCAGGGCTTGCCGGGCACCAGACCAGTGTGCCTACGGGCCAGGCAGCACTGGCCATGTGTGGCGCAGGGCAGGCGATGGCCGCTGCAGGTAGGTTTGCTTCTCTGCTCAGTGATGTGCTCCTGTCTTCCTCTCCAGCTTCCTTCGCGTTTCAAATTGCGTCTGATGTGGCCCTCAGTGTGTTGCGCCTTCCTAGCTGTCCGGGCGGTCGGGGCGCACACCCAGGCAGCGGCAGGCGGGCAGCGCTGGGTGCCGTTTCTGTCCTTCCCTGGCTCTCGGCACGTCCTGCCAGGGACCTCATTCCTTTCCCATGTTCTGAGCTGTGAACCCACGTGACACAGGACTGACGTTTTGTTTTTTGTTACTTTGGTTGTGACCCATCCTCCTGTGGAATTGGTGAAGCTCCATTTTATAGCCCTTACAAGCACGGTGGGGCGTGTGCTGTGGCTGCAGCCGTGTCCCGTGTGTGCGTGTGTGTGCGCGCGGGCCCCACAATGGTCTCTGGCTCCTTGGCGGGCGAGCTGGGTGGGAGCGGGGTCCCTGAGACCTTCACTGGGAGCACGGAAGGGAAAGCGGACCCTGCCGTGTGCCCGGTTTGTTCGGATGGCCGGGTCTGGCGCCTGAGGGCACTGCAGGGAACGCCCCTGCCAGGGTCGGGTACCAGAGCTGCCAGGGTGGTGAGTGTCCCCATGTGACATCTAGGAGGTGGCTAGAAACCCTCTCCTCCCTTGAAACTTTAAACCAACTTTGTAAGCATCAGGTACAATCAGTGACAAAGCTGCATTCTAAATGGGTCTCTGTCCTGGCCACACACCGGTTGGCCCGAGGGTGGGTCCTGCAGGAGGCACCTTTCGGTAGACGGTTTCACTGGGAAGTACGGTTGTGTTTTGCTCTAAGTGAGGGAGGCAGTTGACAGTGAAGTATATTTGCATTGTTTTTAAGAACTTAAGTGTAAATGCATGGAAAGCCGTCGTCCATGCCCAGTTTTGTCCTGTGACTGGAACCCGACCGCCCACGTGCGCACCGAAGGGCAGGCTGGAGGTGACGGTGGTTTCCCATGGTGACCTCCGTCTTGTATGTCTGAATGTTGACTTAAAGATAACTTGTAAAATAAATGTTTTCACTGCGGACCAGGTGTGTGTCTTACTTAACGATCCCTGCAGGTCTCACACTGAGGGGCTGGGACCTCACTCCTACCTTCCTGCTCCAAGTGTGGACAGACGCCCCTCCCCTCATTTCCTCAATATTCACAGGAGTGAAGAAGGAACGTGTGAGCTGTGAAACCCGTAAGCCAAGGGCAGCTCAGTCTGTGGGGTCTGCAGCCCCCCTGGGATATGTCCAGGCAAGGCGGTGGCCAACAGCACTGCCCCTCCCTCCAGACAGCAGCACCCTCCTTCCTGCTGCTGGGTAGTGACCATCCAGCCTGAGGAGCCAGGCCGCTGATGTCTGGACAGCAGGCCCATCAGCCGGCACTGCAAGGCCGGGGGTGGGGTGGCAGAGGACGCCTGGTGCAGGCCAGCCAGCCCCTCCCCTCCCAGGACAGTGGCTGCCGTGCGCTCAGGACAGTGGCTGTCACGACTGGGCCTGTGCTCTCCTTTGACCCTTGGGTGTCAACCTCTCGTCCTGACTGCTCAGGGCAGGCTTCCCGGGCTTGTCCCCTGCCTGCCCCACCCAGGGCATCCTCGTACCTGGACACCACGCCTGCCTTTCTGGGTCATCTCCAAGCTGGCGGTGACCCAGCACTGTGAAGGGCATCTCCTGGGTAGGGCTCAGCCTCCTACCTGGCCCAGCAGCAGTCAGTCCCCGGGGTCCCTCCCCTGCCACCTGATGGCGGGGCGGGAGGGGGGAGCCCGGTGCCGCACCTTTGTGCCCGTTTTTTGGAGGAAGGTGTGTGGGACGCGGGGGCTTGCGTCCGGTCATGCTCTTAGGTCTGCTCCCAGGCAGGTGAGGTGGGGCCCTGCCAGTGTTGCTGGCACTGACGTGAGGCTTGGGCATCCAGACCCTGGCATGAGGACGGAGGGGCCACCCTGAAGCAGGAGGCCCGGGGGTTGTCAGCAGCAGCCGCCTCCAGAAACCCAGGCCACACGCGTCCCCTTCCACACTGTTTAGGTGAACGTCCCTTCACACCGATGCCTCCCAGAGGTGCCTGGTCTTCCTTCTGTGACCTTGGTGGTAACTCAGGGCAGTGTAAAAATACTCTGGAAAAATTAAGGCAGCATAAAAATACTAAGAAATGTAACAAATACCTTGAAACAATGTGGACGTAAGAAATCAGGAGTTTGATTTAAGATTTTCATTAAAGGGGAAAGGACCGCAAACCCGTTGAGCCTCTCCCAGCCCGTTTTCCCTCCCAGCGTGGCCACTAGCCTTCTGGGGTTTTAAGCCCTGCGTACCGGAGTCAGCATCTGTAAATACATGTCATTGAGGTTTGTGTTTTTTTAATAGGCATTTTTTTCTTTTCTTTTCCCCTCCTCCCACGCCAACTCCGGTTGAAGCCATTGCTTCTCAGTCCAGTTGTGTAGGTCCCAGCTCCCTGGCCCAGGCTGGTGGTGTGGGCCTGGCGCTTCCCGGCTGACTGTCCGCAGTGCGGCGGCCGCTCAGGCAGCCCAGCTCCAGGTCCAGCCGTTGTTCACAATCTTAGCTGTAGAGGGCGCAGCTCAATGACTCGTGTGAATGGGACCAGCGAGCTCAGCGACAGGAGCGCTCCGACCACCTGAGCCACTGGGGCCGCCTCGTCATTGAGTTTTAAAATGTCACATGGCCCTAACGCCACCTACGGATGGGTCTCCCTTTAGTGTGTTTTCTCGTGGATCCAGGTGACGTGTAGGTCTACTGCGGCTGCCCGCACAGCGGCCGGACCACCTCGGACGGGACCACGAGTCCTGCCGGCCTTGCTGGTGGGGAACCTCTGGGAGTGGAGCGCCCCTCCCCTAGGCGCGCATGCGCGCTGCGGTCGCTGAGCACTGAGCTGAAGTCGACGGGGGGGGGGGGGTCCCCCGGAACTGCCTGGCGGAGTGGCCTTGGGGTCCCCAGCGGCTCGCAGGCCCCTCCCCTCCTCGCTCCCAGGCTTCGCGTCCTCAGACGCTTTTCCTTATTGTGTGTGCTTGATTTGCTTAGTTAGGGAGCACGACGCTTATCTTCAGTATTTCCCACGTGGGGTCCTTACAGAGAACCCAAGTTAACAGCGGGCCACCCCGCCGCACGGTGTCCAGGGCCGCGGACCCGGCTGAAGAGCGCCTCGGGGCGTTCCCAAGGTCCGCCTGGCGCCCCACCGCCTGCCAAAAGCGCGACCAGGGACCGCGTTGGGGCGCACGGGGCGTGGTCTGCCTGGAGGTGCGGGGCCTGCCCGAAGCCGGCTCCCCACCCCCGCCCCGCGTCGTGTGTGCTCTCCCGCGCTGAGACCCCAGGTCCGCGGGGGCTTCCTGGGACAAACCACCCGGAAGGGCCTTCCGGAAACAGTGCCCCAGGTCCGGCATCAGATGCCCCTCCTGTCCCCCGCGGACTACGCCAACTGGCGTCACCACGTGAGCAGTTTATTCAAAAAGCTGGAGGGGACGACCGGCAAGTAGCCGTCGCAGTCATGTGTCACCGCGGTGGGGACAGGCAGGGGCCTGGGGACCCAGGGCGCCAAGGCCATAGGATGACTTCTTGCTCAATAACGTCAGCATGCGACCTGGCTCCCTAGGGCGCGCGGGCCGCGGGGTCTGGAGGCGGCCAGCCGGGCGGCAGCTGCAGTGCCCTGGGCCCCTCGCCCGGGTCACCACAGCGAGAGACCCGGCGCCTTCCGGTTCTGGTGGTGGGGCCGCCTATTCCCAGCCTGCGCCCCCGTTCCTCCCCAACTCCAACTCCCAGAGGAGTGGTGGACACCCTGCTTCAGAGGGACCCCTTGCTCCCACCCAGATCGAATCCTGTTGGGCACCCCATTTCAGCTGCGGATTCCCCAGAACTCGGGGAATGGCAGGGACACTTTCTCCAGTGTCTCCCTCCACCCCAGAAGGCCCCTCCATGTCCCCCAGCCAGCTTGGTCAGGGACATGCATGCTGGAGGTTCAGAGCCAGAGCCCATCCCACCCCCAGCCATGTGGCACCAGGGCCATTCTTGGCCCCCATCTGGAAACCGGGTGGTGACCAGATGAGCCAGGAGACCCACGCCTGGACCAATCCCCACCCACAAGGTGGTCAGCCCAGCAGATGTCACCACTGGAGTCCCTCCTCAAGGCTCCATCCTGTGGGGTCACAGACATGGGTCCCTGCAACCTGTGTGTGAATTGTCCCATTCGCACCCTCTAACCCAAGCACAGCCCAAATCCACCTGCTGCCCGCTGCCCGATTCCCTTCACCTCAGAACTGCCTGCCCCTCCACTCCTGCTCCCCTCAAACTCTCAACTTGACCTTGGACAGCCTGAAAGCCCCAGCCTCCGGCCACAGGCCTGGCCCAGGGCCCAGGAATCCAGGCGCCTCGTGGGATGCCCCCTGACTCCAGGTGGCCCCGGCGAGGCACCACACGGGCCGGGTCCTTTCCCAGGTCCATCCAGCCCTCCAGACCCTCCTGCTGACATGTGCAGTGGGCACGCAGGAGCTGCTGAGTCAGCGTGACAAACACGTGCCTAATGCTGGGTCTGGACCCCAGCCTCCGGCCCAGAAGGAAGCCCCAGGCTTCCTTTCCCACTCGCCCTATGGCTGCCACTGCTGGGGAAGGGGGAACACCTCACGGGCTGACGAACCTGAGATTGACCCTGGAGACACCATTCTCAGGTTGGACAGTCCTGGAGGTGCTGCCCAGGGGCAGGTGGTGGAGCCCTCAGCGGATGGGTTCCCCTCGGAGACCCTCACCCTAAGTCACAGGAGCTTCCGGGCAAGTACGGGGAGGGGGCTCCAGGTCTGCATCCCACCCACCTCTCCCCCTCCCAGCTGCGGCCCCATCCTCGCAGCGCCCCTCTCTCCTCCATGTGCCCTCCACCCCCGGCCCCACAGATGCCCAGAAAGGCAGCACAGGAGCTCCCAGCCTCCAGTCAGCCTGTCAGCCCTGGAGGACTCCACCCAAGGCTCCTCAGACTGGAATCCCTCGTGCCCAACAGCTGTGCAAAGCACTGCTCCGGTGAAGTCTGTTTCTGGGGCTGGGAGGCTCCCAAGCGCCAGAGGAATTGCCCCTCCTCTCATTGGCACCCCAGAGACCGCCCCACAGAACCCTGGCAGGAAATGGGCTGAAGAGGTCCCCTACCCTGTGGCCTGGCGTCCCTGAGCTGCCACTGATGAGGGGACCCCAGCCGGAGAAGGCAGGGCCTCTGGTTCAGACCTGCCTCCAGGCTCTGCTCTAGGCCCCCACTGACCCTCAAGAGGAGGGCAGAGGCCATCCGTCCCCAAGAGCCAGTGGCTGGGTGGGGTAGGGACAGCTGGCTCCTCTCGCACACATGTGCCCGCATGTCTGGACGTGCTCTGTGCTGCTGCATGAGACGTGTGTGGGTGTTGGTGCACATGTGTGCGTGTGTGGGAGCTTGTCAGCCTCAGCTGGACTCTGGCAGGCCCACCCGGGAATGACTCAGCCCAGCCAGGCTCCTCAGCAGCTGGTTGCCCCCGTCCTCATCTAGGAAGACCTGGCTGGACAAAATGGCATCTTCCCTGCCTCATGGCGCCCTCGCACCTGCTGAGCAGGGCCAGGCCTGGGGCAGCCTCCAGGTTCCAACACATAGCACAAGGAGTGAATGAATGAGTGAGTGAATGAAGGGGGACCCTGCAGACATGGGAGAGGGATCCACTCACCATGATGGGGAGAAGCCCTCCTGCTGACTTCTGGGCCGAGTCAGTCCTCTGTCCCTGGTGCCTGGCCACTCTGTGGACAAGCCTCCCGCCTTTATCTGCCGCCCTTGGTCTGCCCCCCCCCAGTGACTTCCTGTCTCCGCCCATGACAAGCTTTTCCATGACATGGCCTTTGGGGAGGGGTGAGACCAAGGAGACCAGGAGGGCAAGAAAGAGGCCAGAGCCAGGGCTGGAGGGCAGCAGAAGGGGGAGATGGGTACCTGCCAGCCCACCTGCACCATGCACACCTCTCACAGGCGGGCCTACCAGCCACTGGCCATGTGAGGGGCTGCAGGAGCCTCCCCATCAAGCCCAGGAGCAGAGGGCAGGGCTGGACGTGGGCTTCTGGCCTTGAAAGGCATGGCTGGGCCACTGAGACCCTGGTCACCTCCTGCAACTGGGACTCCTGTGGCCAGCCAGGGGCCAGGACCAGCTCATCACGCCCTCCTCCAGCCGCCCACACACCGATTTCCGCTCGGCCTCCTGATGATACAAACCCGTGGTGGGGTGGGGAGTGGCTTTGGATGACGTCTCTTCTGAGAGCCAGTGTCCTAGGTCCAGGCCAGGTGGCCACCAAGGAGCCCACGTAGCAGAGCCAGGAGCCGCGGGCCCTCACTCTGCCCTCTCCTAAATCTGGCCGAGCCTGGACTGCAAGGAAAGCCTGTCCTGACCACCAGTCAGCAGAGGCCAGGCACCTGGACTCCACCCCTGTCCATGGCGGCCTGGTGAGGACTGAGACAGACAGCTAAACAGCTGGCAGCCTTGGGGCCTCCTCCCCAAGCCCGGGTCCCAGGCAGAACACCAGTCACCCCCCAGCTCATCAGTCACAACTTCGTTTTTCCTAAAGCTTTATTTTATTAAACGTATTGAATAAGTTACATTGGTAACAGTCAAAATAAGTTAAGGTGTCTGTCACAGGCCAGGAGGCAGGAGGAAGTTGGGTGGGGCTGGGATGGCAAGAAACTGCCGCCAGCTAACTTGTCCAGGCCACTTCCTCCTCGTCACTGCCGTCTGGGGCTGCGTCTGTCCCAAAGTAGCGGTCGCCGAAGTTCCCTAGGAAAAAAAGCAGGCCCTTGTGTTGGGGGCTGTGGCCCACCCGGCACCCAGGCTCCCTAGACCGGGGCCAAGGTGGCCTCACCGATGCCCGGGATGATGCGGAACAGGTCGTTCACGCGCTTGTCCACCGCCGTGGTGATGATTCTCACGCGCGGAAACGCGTAGGCCACCGAGTGAACGCCCATCTCCGCCATGAGCAGGGACAGCAGGAAGATCTTGTCCTCAGGCACGTCGTGGTCCTGCGCCGTAAGGCACGGGATGGGAAATGCCGACCGGCCCAGCGGCCCGCAGCCGCCCGCGCCCACTCACCAGGAGCACGCGCACAGCCATCATGGCCGCAGCGCCCGTGGACACGGTGCAGTCCATCAGGATCACGTGGTCGTCACTAATGTCCTTGGGCAGTCGCAGGTAGTGGAGCTGGGGGCAGCCGCAGCATCAGGGCCGCCCGTCGGGCGCCCTCCCCGCCCCCACCCCCACCCCTACGCGGGCCGTCCCGTACCTCGGGCTCCCCGGTGAGCTGGTTGGTCTGGATGAGGATGGTGCCGATGCGCACGTCCTTGCACACGGCCCGCAGCGCGGGCTCCATGGTCTCGCCCGCCCGCAGGATGGACACGCCGGTGATCTGGGGGTGGGGCTGAGCTGTCCGGACCCCGCCTCCCGGGCCGCCCGCCCCGCCCCGCCCCGCCCCAATCCAGCCCCGGCCGGTACCTGCTTCCCCGCGTAGCACTTGCCCGCGTAGTCCTGCCCCTGCGGGGTCTGCACCACACAGCCCTGCGCGCAGAGCGACGGGGGCGCTGTGAGCACGAGGAGCCAGCCGCCCGCCCTCCCGGTCCCCACCCTCACCGCGCTGCGCACCTGGAAGGGCAGGAAGGACAGCGCGTGCTCGATGAGCAGCCGCATGAGCCTCTTGGAGTAGAAGATGAATTCGTCCCGGCTGGTCTCCTTGTCCCTGCGGGCCGTGGGGGGTCAGCAGAGGGGGCCCGCCCGTCCGCCGCCCCGCCCCGCCCCGCGGAGGCCCTCACCTGATGATGGTGTGCATACCCCGCACCTGCGGCGTGCTCTTGAGGACACTCAGCGTCTGGGGCAGGGGATGGCACTGGTGCGCTGAGGCCAGCGCGGCCCTGGGGACACAAACGGACTGGAGACTTGAGAAGGGGTGTTTTCTCCCACGGCCCCATCCTCCTACTCTGCACACTGCGTGGGGGACAGACGTGGTGGGGGTTGCTGCAACCCTGCGGCTGGCCTGCAGAACACCCCCCCCACCACCAGGTGCCCCTGCACCCACCAAGGGCAAAGCCAAGGTTAAAGGACACGTGAAAGGCAGAGCAGCTGATGATTAGGCAGGAAGCGAGGGGCTGGGTGTGGGCCTCCCCTCACAGCCTAGGTCCCCTCCTGCGTGTGGGGACCGGGCGGGAGGGTGGGGCCTCCTGCCTCCAGATGAGCCTTACCCCCAGCAGGGGCAGCTGGTCCCCACCCCAGCACACCTCTCCCTGCTGGAACAGCTGAGCTTTGGGCCAAGCCCTGACCCTTCCCCCAGGTGATGTGTGGCCCCCACAGGAGAGGGGACAAAGCTGGTTCAGAGGCCCCCTGCTGCTCCAAGCCAGGAGGGAAAGGGGAGGACGGGGAGTGCAGGGCAGGGCGGGCATGCTGCCCAGGCGGGGAGGGGCAGGGTGGGTGGGGGCGCAGCCCCAGCCAACACAGTGAGGCACCACAGAGCACTCTCCTCACAGATCCCAGCGCAGCTTCCTCTGCTCGCCAGGTGAAGAGTGTGTTCGGGGAGGGTACAGGGCAGGAAACCCAAGGATTTACAGAAAAGGAAAAGAACAGAGAAAAGACCCCTTAGAGGAGAGCACAGGCGGTCCCTGCAGCCACCAGCTGGCCTGAGGAAGAGAAGAAGCAGGAAGAGCCCTGGAGCCTTTGCAGCTGTGTGCCTGGCTGGCCCAGGCCCCACCTCCCACACCCAGCAACACTTCCTGGGCCGGAGGTGAGCATGCTGGCCACCACTTCCTTGGCTGACCAGAGAAGGGAAAATGTAGGTGTTTGCGTTTAGGTGTTTTCTCCAGTTTGAAGCCCTGGAAACTTTTTTTCTCAGAACAAAGGCTTCCAGAGGACCTGACATGACAAGACCCGCAGGTCCCCGGGCCTGGGTGAGAGACAAGCAGACTCATGCAATGGCAGGAAGCTGGAGGCAGCCGGCCAAGGCCCTGGAGGCGTTTCCAGCACAGCAGCATCGCTTAGGGGCTCTCCTGATTGGTGGCCCCGCCGAGGGCAGGTCCCTGGTGCTGACCACTGCGTACGAGCAGGTGACCCATCCACCCCCATGGGCGGCTCCAAGGCCGCCCTGGCCCATCCAGACCTCCTCCTGGCAGTCTCTGCACACTGGCTGCAGTGGCTAGAGGGCTGGGGCCTCAGGCTACTTGGGTCAGGCAGAGGACGTGCCGACCCAGGCCCTCTGGCCGCTGAGGGACATGCCTGTGGCTCCCACCCAGGGGTCCAGCAGTGCTGGCTCAGGAAGCCTGTGCGGGGTGGGGGGAGTCCCACAATGAGCCCCATTGGGAAGGAGCCTCCAGAGAGGTGTGACCAGCCTAGCATCAGGGCTCTGTGTGACCTTAGGCAAGTTCCTTAAGCTCTCTGTGCCTTAGTCTCATCTGCCTGCGAGGGGAGGCAGAAGCAGTGTGGGGGCCACCACAGCACCCTTCGGTGCCTGAAGCAGGGCTGCCACAGTGGGTGGGCACGGCGGGAGAGGACCCTCTGCCTGCCTGGTGACAACCCAGACTCCTAGCCCCCTGTGGATGCTGCAAATGCCTCCGTCTGTGCAGACAGGTGTGGGAAGTCTTACCTGACACTGAGCTCACGCTGCGGCAGCCACAGGAGACAAGGGAAGGGGCGGTGCGTTAGTGACGGCAGCACAGCTCCCCTTGCAGCCACCCGACAGCACAAACCACTGCCGCTGTCCCGGTCAGCCAGCCCCTCCACCCAGGAGTGGACATGCAGTCCCATGAAAGGACAGTCCCAGGTGACTGGCAGTCTTGTGAAGGGGCCAGCTCCCTATGGCTCTGACCTAGACACCCTCTGGGGTAAGTGGAGGCAGAGGTAGGACCCCTGGGGCTCCAGTCCACAGGCCTCAGGCCTCCAGCCTCCATTATAAAGCCAGCCAGGATACATGCCCTCAGGTCAGGGTCCCACCAACGGTGCTCAGGACGTGGGACTCAGCACCAAAACCCAACGGTTCCCCGAAGGGTTGGGAGGGACGGGAACGCCCTCTTCTGTGCAAGGCCCAGCTCGGGCAGGGAGCCCCTTTCTCAGGGTACAAAGAGCTAACCGAGCAGGCCCAGACACGGATGGCTGGCAGGACACAGAAGACACGTGGGGGCCACATGAGCAGGTGGCTGTGGGTGGTGGCAGCAGGGTCGCGGGGCCTACCTCCTCCAGCTGGCTGTGCACGTGCTGCACGATCAGGTCGATGGCCACTGTGTTCCCGCTCCCTGGGCCGGGAAAAGCGGGTACGTGAGGCGGGCAGGAGGGCGGGGGACAGGCAGGGCCGCCCGCTTCCCCGGGGCAGGCTCACCTCGTGGCACCACGATGTCCGCCAGGCGCATGGTGGGCTGGATGTACTGGTCAAAGGCCGGCTTGACAAACTTGTTGTACTGCTTGATGACACCTGCGATGTCGCGGCCGCGCTCGCTGATGTCCCGCCGCAGCCGCCGCACGAGGCGGATGTCAGAATCTGTGTCCACGAAGATCTTCATGTCCAGGAGCTGTGGCATCGCGGAGCAGGGCTGTCACCAGAGCTCCAGCACGCGGCCCACACGGCACCGCGGCGCTGGGCGGGGGTGTGGCGAGCAGGGGGGTGTGGCCAGCGCTGTGCGGGGGCGTGGCCGGCGCTGTGCGGGGGTGTGGCCGGCGCTGTGCGTGCTGCCCGCCAGGGCTTCAGATGGGGTGCAGGCTGGATGGCCCCTGGGCAGCCTGCCCTACACACAGCCCCACTCGCTGATGCTCTCACACGCTGGGTCTGGCCCCATACTCAGCACACAGCAGATGACCCCTGGAGGGACACTGGGGGCCATGGGGTTCCCTGGGCCTGAGCCCAAACTCACTAGTCTCAGAACCTACAAGGAGTAGGAAGCACACAGCCGCTGCGAGCACTGGCCTCTCGCACGCGCCTCACCGTGGCAGGAGACCCGTCCTCAGCCCACACCCAGTGACCGCACCCTGGGGACAGGCTGAACGAGCGGGGCCTGCTTGGAGGAGGCACGTTGCAGGGGTCCAGCAGGACAGCGTGGCCAGAGCCCCGCCCTCACCTCCAGCAGCGTCTTGTCAGCAAAGGCCATGATGCCCTCGAAGATGATGACATTGGCGCCGTAGAGCGTCTTCTGCAAAGGGGAGGCACCGTGCTCGTGCCCGCCCGCATCCAGACGACCCCGCAGCCCCAGCCCACGGGCCTACCCAGTCCTTCTTGCGGCTGTGGGTGGTGAAGTCATACACGGGCACCTTGACGCTCTTGCCCTGCTTCAGCTTCTGCAGCGTGGACACGATGAGGTCGAAGTCGAAGGCGTCCGGGTGGTCGAAGTTGTAGTTGTTGAGGGCGGCCTGCTCCTGCTGCTGCCGCGTGAGCACCTGCGTGGAGGGCAGCGGTGGTGGGCGGGTGCTCTGGGCTCGGTGGCCGCACAGGCAGGGGCAGCCCTCACCTTGTAGAAGGAGTCCATGGATAGCAGGACCACCCAGGGCACGTCCAGAGCCTCGATGATCATCCTGGCCACGGTGGTCTTCCCAGAGGCACTGCCACCGCCCAGGCCTGCAGGAGGGGCGGAGCCGTGCGTGCCGGCCTCACAGGTGGGTCCCTCGGTGGGCAGAGGCAGGACAGCCCTTTCCAACCAAGTCACCAACCCCCCCAGGCCTGACATGTGACCGAGGGCCCTGAGGCATCCAGGTCAGTGGAGACGCCGGCCCTGGCATCTGACGGTGGGCGGTCCTGCCTAACCCACCCGACTGGGGGTGACGCGCAGGTGGTGGCCTCAGCCGCCAACTCACCGATGGCAAAGGCCTCTTTGGATTGCGTGCCGTGCTCGTTGTACCAGGGCGGCCGCCCGGCCGTGTAAATGGTGCGTTTGCTGGTGCGCAGCAGGGGTGGCTCAGACTTGCACTGGCTGGTGGTACGCTTCCGGGGTGAGCGCCCGGCTCCCATGGGCGGGAGGAGCCTGTCCAAGGCTTCCACACTGCTGCTGGGAGAGGACAGGCTCACCTGGGCCCTGCCCCCATGTCAGGCCTGGCGTGTGGTGCACCATCCACGCAGCACACGGGCACCACCTGCCACCCCATCTACAGGGCCCGTGGCCTCAGTCACCGTTCACACAGGTTCAGAGGGACAGGCAGGGGAGCACCGTCCAACGTCAAGGACAGTGACGACCCCATCAAGGACCGTGTCCCTTCCCAGGACCCTCTGGGAAGCCCCCTCGTTTTGTAAGATCCAATCCCTGTCACCCTGCAGGGCACACAGGGAGAGGATCCCCCAGAGAAAGGCCACTGACAGGAGGGCTGAGCCGGGCGGCGACATGGATGGATGTAGGAGGGGACCCTGGGCTGCGACACCCATGTGGAAGCCACTGCCTCGCTCTCCAGCACCCTGCAAGGTGGACATACTGACCTCTGTCGGTTTACGCCCCAAAGGGGCACCAGCGTGACTGGCCCAGGGCCTCAAATGCTGACAGGGACAGCTTCTGGGAGGCTTAGGGGGTGGAGCGGCCTACTCAGGAAAGGCCTGAGAAGGACAGACGCGAAGGTGTCCTGGAAGCACGAGGCCATGAGAGACCAAACACTAGGAGAGGGCCTGTTATGTGAACACCAGCCAACCCCAGGTGCGTGCCCCTCGTGTGCGTGCCTGAGGGTGCATGTGCACAGAACAAGCTAGACGCAGACCTGCCAGGGTCTTCTTGGGCGCCAAATTTCGAAAAGGGGCTCTGCCACACTTGAATGTTTTGTAAGCATCGGCCCCTGTTATCCAAAAGCGGGCCAAGCCCTGGTCTGCCTCTGAAGCTCACGGCCCTGCCATCACCACGACAACCTGCGGTGCCAGGGCACAGGTGCTGGGAACCCAGCCTCCGGCCAAGGCCCAGCCAGGGCAGCACCAGCTTGCCCAGGGCCAGGACAACTGCCTCCCTGCTGCTGGGATGGCCTGAGTGTCTCCCACTTTGGAACACTGTTGTTCTCGGAAGCCCGCTGCTGCCCAGAGCCGGAGGACAGTGTCTGTGCACATGTGGGGGTGGGGGCCATGGAAAGAGTTAGCTGAGGCCTGACATGTGACAAGTCACATCAGCAGCTCTCGAGGGCACAGAGGACAATGTCGGCACAAATGAAAGCAACAAGAACGCCACCCATCGCACTTGACAGGAGACACATGGCACCTCCCTGGGGACAGAGGACACTGGCCGGGCTGCCGCTGCCCCTCCGTGGCCAGGCCAGCGTGCGGTCGGGAGTGAGCCCCGGGAGTCACTGCCCATCTGTGTGCTCTGCAGCCCTGGAGGGAGCAGGAGCAGTTGCCCTTGTTTGTCTGTGGCAGGGCTCAGCGCAAGTAACACAGTGGGCGCCAAGGTGACCAGGCAGTGAGGTGGGCCTGGGACAGCCCGCAGCACGGCCACCTGACAGTGTGTGTGGGGGACTTGGCCTGGCTCGGACAAGCTGCCTCAGGGGTGCCCCCCACACTCCCACCCAGCCAAGCAGGAGACGCAAACACTAGCATGGTGTCCCCAAGCCCCGTCAGGGCCGGTGCTGGCTGTTCCCCTGGACGCACTTGTCCAGCAACAGTGAGCATAGGCTGTGGGGCCCACCGACGTGCCCTCCTAGCAGCAGGTGATGGCACAGCAATGACAGGTGAGCCATCTCACAGCACAGGGCAGGGAGCTCCGAGTGGCCCTGAAGGCACGGCAGGGAACAAAGTCCAGACCAGCCCCTCCCCTCTGTGCCTTCTGGCAAAGCTGGTTTGCAGGGGGCTGTGAGGACCACCTCGCAGGGGTGACGTGGGCCAGTGGCCGCTTGGGCTAGCATGGCCCCCGTCTGGTAGCCTCTCCAGCAGGAGCCTTCGGGCCCCTACTTGGGACTACTGAGGTGATGAGCACCGAGGATGACTCAGGCTTGCGGTGTTGACAACCCAGGGCAAACACCTTCCCGGGAGGAGGAGAAGTCACCAGGGACTACTGTGCCAGAAATCCGCCCCCCTCGGGCTTGCGAGGTGCCTCAGTGGCGTCAGGCTGGGTCTGTGGCCAAGCCCAGCCCACTGCCTTCTCCAAAGTCCGTGCCTCTGTCAGGGACAGAGCCTCACTGTGCCCTCCGAGCAAGCCTCACTCCATTTTCATGACGGGACCAACTTTGAGATGGGAAAGTGGCACAGAAGACCCCAGTCCCCGTTCACATGTAGACAACAGGCAACTGCAACCAACGGACTGGGAGCCACACCAACAGCCATGCCTGGAACCGCAGACCAGTGCGCCCCCAGCACCTGCCCGGCTGTCTGCTTCCTGGCCCCGTCACGCAGACATGCACCGACGGGGCCAGAGGCAGCCGACACGCAGGGGCCGTGGTCCCCTTGCCACAGCTGCGGGACTACAGGCCTGCCACTCACCTGCCTTCTGCTCCAAGGGCCCAGCACCCCGAGATCCTGATGCCAGGGTAAGCGGGGGGGCTGCTCATGGCTGGGACGCGCTGACCCGACGTGAGCAGGGGCACCTGTGTACTGCCTCAGACCTACAGCAGCCCCGGACAGCCAAGGAGCCACCTGAGTCACCCCTCCACGGCGGGTGGCACAGAGGTGAGCAGCCTGGAGGGGTCCGGGCCTGGCTGGCAGAGGCTGCGTTGCTGGGAGGAGCAGCACTCACCCCGGCCCCAGAGACCGAGGTCACAAGCATAAGACGATCAGCGGCTGGGGGCTGTGCACCCGCCTGGTATTAATAGCACTGACCCTGCTGAAGAGAACAGGCTGGCATGGCCCGGGCAGAGCGCAGGCCAGCCTCCGGTGAGAACAGCCCCTCCAGTGCGGGGGCTGGCTGAGGGCCACTGTGCACCCCTCCCCAGCAGCCTGTCCTGCCTGGGGTTGTAGAGCCAACAGCCCCCAGTGGAACAGCGAAACCTGAGGTGTCTCTTGGCCACGCAGAGCTGAATGGCAACGCTGAGCTGAGCTGGGCGTCCCAACCCTGTCCCCAAGGTGCCTCCTAGAGGCATAAACAAATCTGAAACTCTACCCACCTGCCATCTGAGAATAACTGCCCGCCCCTCCCGCTCCACAGCTGGGCTCGTGTATCCCCCAAGGCCACCCAGTGCTCAGCGCTGGGGGGGACAGAGCCGCTCTCCAGCCTAGCAGCAGGAGGGAGAGCAGGCTCAGCAAGTGTGGGTCAGCGAAAGCATCTTTCCTCAAGTGTGGAAAGGGGTTTGCGCCCACAGCTCCCCGCTGCCTCCTCCCATCCATGTCAGCTTGCCTCCTGACTCAGCTTCCAGCACTGCTCTGGGCGGGCACAGGCTCAGGGGAGAGGAAATTCCACGTGGGATTCACACACCTAAAAGGGGCCTCTCCTGGCTGCCCAGGTGAATGGGTGTCTGCGCCCCCACGAGGCACCTGGGCAGACGGGCAGGGGCTGGGCCCACGCTCAGGGGCCAGCGCTGTCCTGGGCAAGACTGCAGAGTTGATACAGGCAGTGCCAGGTCTCCACTCATGCATGACACCTGTCTGGGTTTTGGGAAGTTTGCCGGGTGAGTAAAGTGGGGCCAGAGGGGGGAGCTGGTCCACGAGGACCTGGCCCAGGGGCCCCGACGGGCTCAGGGACAGAGGTATCAGGGCAGGTGGAGGCTGGAGGGCTGGGAGGCTATAGCCCTAAAAGTGCCGAGACAGGCTCTACAGACCGGCACTGCCCCCCACCTCCCCACCCTGGAAAACCCCCTGCAGGACCCCCTTTCCCGCTGCTCGGGGCCAGCGTCCCTGCACCCACAGCTGCAGCCTCATCTCCACCTGCCTGCACCAGGACGTGGCCTGAGGAGTGCTGGTACTGCCACGGTGCTTGCTCGTGCACTGGCACGTCCCAGGCTCGTCCTCACGGGGCTGACCTTCTAGAGGGCACAAGAAACAATGCCAAGGTAGACAGACCACACCGCTGTAACATGGAAGGAGAAGCTGAGCAGTGGTCAAGGACTCCGACGGGAGCCAGCTCGGGGGCCCTTGGGGGGCAAGCGCTTGAGGAACAGGCAGAGGCCCGTAGCGTGCCAGCACCAGGGGACAGTGTGAGCAGAGGCAGTTTGAGGACAGATCCCGCGGCCTCGGGAAGTCCACACTTACTGATCTCAGGTCCTGGCTCCCTCCTCTGTCCACTGGGGACCATGACCTGAGATGACCTCTGTCTCCCCGGGCACCATGAGGGACCCAGACAGTAGCTGCCACCAACCCGTGTCTTCAGACAATGCTTTTCTCAAGAACTTAACTGGCCTTGCCCTCTCTGATCTTGGGCTAAATCAAAGATTCTTTGCAACCAGCAGGTGTCAGAGACTCAGGTCCTACTAGACCCTGACGCCCTGTGCCAGGCTCCTAGTCACTGCTCACTGGGAGGGTGTGAGCCCAGGACCCAGATGCTCCCTCTCCTGGAGGAGAGCTGTCACTGCAGGGCACCCCTTGCCCCCCATTCTCTCTCCCCCATTAAGAGGCTTCACTGGCAGCACACAGACCGTCCAGGACTCCAGGTCCGGGGCGTTTCTGCCTCCGAGTGCCCACCCGATCCCGGGGACTAGGAGCCCAGGATGCAACAACCGTTTCCTCTGGTGCCCGAAGGGGACAGTTCAGGCCTGGAAGTGAGGAGCCAGTCTTCAAGTGGGGGGGGCGGGGGGGGGCGGCCCCAACACTGCTCTGTACCGCCCCCTGGTGGCGCTGGCCCTGAGGTGGCTAGCCTCTTTCCTCTTGGCCACTTCCCTCCCCAGCCAGGGTGACAGAACGGCTGCTCCCCCACGACTTTCCCTCTTGCAAAGCCCCCACCGAAGCGTCGAATTCCCCCCAGAGTGGCCCCCCATCAGGCGGGACAGTCAGAGAGCATCACGATCGCGACGCGTGGCCTCTTAGTGGGGTGGGACAGATCCTGAGTACGTGCGAATTCCAGAACTGACCACTTTGGAGTGTAAGGCGGCCACACACTGCAGCCCGGATGCCCACGGGCCGTGTCCACTTGGGACAGAAACCAGTCAACCTCTGGTTGCAGCACGCGCTCCATGCGCCGAGCAGCGGACTTCGGCCCCACGCAAGCTAACCCACTAGCCCCTTCCCGCTGGCCTCCGGGAAGAGCGGTGCAGACGCGCAAGCTCACCTCCGGGCTCGGCCCCCAGCCCCCGCCAGGCCCCAGGGCCCCTCCCCCTGCGTCCGGGGGCACCAGCTGGCCAGACCCAGCTCGTTGGGGTCGCCTCTGACCCGTAGGGGTTGTGTGCGTGCGCAAACAGGCCGCCTCGCCCCTGCTCGCGGGCAGCGCCCCCCAGGACTGGTTGGGCTGGGACTCCGGCTCACGTGGCCGCCCTTTCCCACAGCAGACTCAAGGGGCGTGCGCGATCCCAAGCCCGTGCTCGGCCGCCGCGCCTACCGGTCTTCGCATACGGCCTCGCTCATCGCAGCCGGCCGCTCGGCCCCGTCTCCAGCCGCGGGGGACGGCGGGGGCGAACAGGGGGTGTCAGCGGAGGCCAGGGGCGCCGCCATGGAGCTCAGAGGCCTCCGCGCCGAGCGAACAGACGGGGCCGGCCGCACAGGCCGCCGGGAACTGTGGTTCGGCGCCCCGCGCCGCACACCGGCCGGCGCGCCGCGCGGACTACAAGTCCCATGAGGCCTTGAGGCCTTGCTGGCGGAGACTCGGAGTCGGTCGCGCGGCCCGTAGGGCTTCGTTCGTCCGGGAAAGGACCCCACCCCGCGCGTTACCACAAACTCAGCCGCATTCAACCCCTGGAAAAAAAATCAATAAACATTTATTTGATACAGTCATTTTTAATACATACAGTTGATGGCCCGCCCCCGCGCCACTCGGGGTCTGGAGGCAGGTACGAGGACAGGGGACAGATGGTCACAAGGCGGGCAGAGCCCGAGCTCACCGTCAAAACATCTTGCAAATAAACACTTTGTAGATAGAATATATATGTATATATATGGTTACAAGTGATAGCTGGAACCTCTCTTTCAAAATGCACTTATGTACGGAAAACTGGCATTAAAATAACCAAACCAAGAAACCCAAAGCACAGGACGTGTGGCTACCAGGCCCGCGGTGCTGGCCGAACTCCTTGAACCCCAGGGCTCCAGGGCAAGCCACCTGGGGCCCGCAGAGTGAGTACACATGGGTTCAACCCTGCCCTCCGTGAGTCAGGGCGCACCCGCTGTTTCCCTTCCCAACCACAGGAACGGGAGGTGCTGCGGCTGAGAGGGCCACTGGTCACAGCAGGAGGCACCCTCATCTGCCTTTGCACAAGCAAATAAAGTGCATCCTATTTCTGTGAAGTGACAGCCCCCAGTGGGCCCTTTCCCGTTCTCAGGGCAGGTGGGTGGGCTGGGCCAGAGGTAGATCTTCAGTAAGGGACCGGCACTGTGCCCTAGGCTTAGGTCTAGGGCAGAGTGCACGCCCACCACGCCCTGGGAGTCTGCCACTCTGGTCCCTCCCACTGAAGGTGTCGGTCAAGCCAGGCGGTTACGTGGCTGTGTTCACACCCGAGTGGGAGGTGGGCAGACCCTGCTGAGCCATCCAGGGCTCTGCTTCTTCGGAGGGCTCTGCAAACCAGCTTGCCACCGCCACTCATCAGCCACAGCGCAGGAAGCAGGGAGGGAAGAATGGGGAGGGGTCCGACCCAATAGCCACTTTTGGCAGCAGCCCCCACGCCCACTTTAAAGACAAATAAGGGGGTTAAAGTGCTAAACATCAAGTTATCCAGGACCCCACCTCTTTCCACACACCAGGGACCACCTGTGGACTTCGGGAGGTGACCTGGAAACTCACCCCCCAGCAAAAACCAGCCCCCCGCTCCCCAAGGGCCAAGTACCTGAGAGGCTGGGGCGGGCGGCTGTCCCCAGCAGAGGTGTTGAGGTCCAACCTCCTCCAGCCATTGATGACAAGGACAGAGAAAGTGTGCCTGGGGCTCCCATCAGTGCCTGTTCCGCCCTCCCCTCCCCAGGCTGCCCCTGCAGTGGCTTCCTGCTCCACCTCCACTCCATAGTGATACCCAGAACACAGGAAAGAAAGCCCTCCTGCCCCAAAGCTCTGCCCATGCCACCCCACCTTGACCTTTGACACTGGATCACACCCTTGTGCCCACGCCTCCCCCGTGATCAGATCAAGGTGTGTGTGAGTGGAGGAGTCCCCATCTCCGTACCCCCTCCCTAGCACATGAAGCCAGAGCTGCCCAGGATCAGAGCCTTCTGGCCAAAGGAAAAAGCTGAACACAAGCGGAGCTAGGACCTGGCCCCAAAGCCCCAGGGACCTGTCTCCCTACTGCAGGGCCAGGAGAGCGGAGCCCCGCTTGGAGCCCCTTCTCTCCAGGGCTGGATGAGGATGGCAGCTTGGGGGCAGCACATTGCCCAGTCAGCACTGCCTCCCTGAGCAGGGGAGGGACCCCAGGGACCCTAGCCATCCACCATCGGCACCAGGAAACCCTTAGCACCAAAATGTCAGATTGTTGTAAATTTTTTGTATAAAAAACAGAATAAAAAAAAGGTTGTTACTTGTCACAGCAACAAGACTGGCATTCACTACACACCCAGGAGACACACGCACACGGGCAAATATCAAAATTCACATCGTCCAGGATCGGCAAGGCCGAGCCCTCACCCACCCCCACCCCCCAGGGGAAAACAGCCTCCATCCAAACCCAGCAGCTCTGAGCGACCTCGTCTGGCAACGCCACAGGTGGAAGGCAGGGCCCAGGAAGGAGGACACCTCCTCCAGGTGCCTGGGACTCTAGCCTGACCCCTGCCCAAGCTGCAGACCTAGGTGTCCTTAGGGCCCCAAAGGGAGCCGAGGCAGAGCCCCAGAGCCCCCATCAACCCACTGTGACCTCAGCCAGGGCCCTCCCTGTCCTTCAGCTCTCATATCAAAAGATCACACAACCAGAAGGAAGAGACAGGTAAAAAAAGGGGGGAGGGGGCTCCCATGGGAGCTTGGCCACAGGCCAACCCAGTACAGCAGAAGGCTGCCTCCTGCAGTGGTCACTCCTCAAAGCCCCATATGCCACTGGGACCCAGGTCGACCCCAGAGCCCAGACTGACCCATCCCTAACCCGTCAGGCTGCCCCAACCCAGGCCAATGGTGTCAGCAGAACATGTGCCACTTGACCCCAACCCCAGGGTTGGCAGCCGTTCCCATGGGCCTGGAACCCCTATTCCTGCAGGCCCGCAAGTGGGAGAAGCAGAACTCTTCCCTCACCCCAAGCAGGGAGCCCAACTGGGGATGGCAAAGAGTCCCATGAGTGGGGCCGCCTCCCCCTACCATGATGGACACAGGCCAGGGGCAGGGGCCCAAGCACAGCAGGGGTCGCACAGGTGGGGGGTGCTGGAGAGGTAGAGAACAGAAGCAGGAGAACCAGAGGCAGGGAGATGGGGGAGGACTGTCAGGTCAGCACGGCAGAGGTCAGACTCAGGGTCTGTCCTGGGAGGTAGCTGGGGGTGCTGGGGTTCCAGTGTCGGGTAGAGGCGCGAGACTGCTCAGGGACCCTCATCAGGCCAGAACCAGGGGCCCCTGAGCCTTGGGCCTGAGGAAGCAGACAGGGCACGCAGCTCGCACGGCCAACAGGCATCTGGCTGCTCTGCGCCGCCCATGCGCCAAGGCCCAGGCGCAGACCGCCTCCTGCCGTCCAGGGCCCGACTCTGCCAGGCCCGTGAATGTGCCTCTAGGCTATTGCACTTCTGTTGCTGCCACTGGCCCTCCACAGAGAGCCCCAGCCCAGGTGTGCCCTGCAGCAGCCTGCACAAGAGAAGGGCCACCTTCAGAGAGGAGAGAGGGGCTGGCTGCCCCCACTGGACAGATGAATAGGCGAGGGTGGGGGATGGAGAACTGGAGGGCAGGACTCCTGGAGCTAGCTACCCTCACTCTGGACAGAGAGGGACTTGGTGGGCAGTGTGGGGACTGGGCCCCACCCACCTGCCAGCCACCATGCTCACTTCTCAGGCACCTTGCCGGCTCCCACCTTCCGGCCAGCAGAGCCCCGGGCCCCCTTGTCTCTGCCTCCCGGGAGCCAATCGTCCTGGCTGGGGGGCATCTTGGGTGCAGGCTCCTCTGGGGGTCGCTCCTTGGGCTTGCGGCCCCGCTTCTTCCCACCAGCCAGCCTCTTCTCCTCCTTCTTGGGCGCCAATGAGTCCTGGGTCCTGTGTTTGGGAGGCGGGTCTGCTGAAGTACGGAACCAGTTCTGAGAACAGAAAAGTAGCGATGGAGACCCTGAGGCAGGAGGCTGCTGAGCAGCAGGGCCAGGCCCGCCACGGAGCCAAGGTGGCTGGCAGCAGGGTACCCACCCAAAGAGGGACACCCAAGCTTCTGGGCTCTCCCAGAGAAGCCAAGAACCACTCTAAAGAGAAACTGCCACATCTGTCAATGTAGGCCACTCGGCTCAATGACCACTCTGCCCCAGCCTGATGCCTCCATGGGCGAACACCCCGCCCTGGAACCTTCCGCGCCCCGCCCTGCCCACCTCTGCGTGGGCCTTGAGGATGTGGTACTTGACGCCACTCTCGGAGCTGAACTCCTTTGCACACAGCAGGCAGCAGTACTTCCCCACCAGATGGTCCCCCTGCAAGACACCGGCATTCAGCCCCCAGATGTGGGACCCCAGAGTGACCCTGTGGGGACCAGAAGGACCCAGCCCCAGCCAGGACCCCCACCGCCATGACAGGGTAGGCAGCCATAGCTTATCTGGATGGGTGTCCAATGGGTGGGTTTCAGGGACCCATGAGAGTGGGAAGAGGCAGGCACCCAGGGGAAAAGGATCACCCCCATTGCAGAGGGCCCCTCACCCCAAGACCAGGTCAGCATGTCCACTTGTACCCACGCTGATGAGCCCCCATGGGCAGGACAACGCGAGACTGACCAACTCGTGGCTAAGGCTAGGGGATGGCAAAGTGTACTGGGCTGGGTTGGCTATCGGGCACGGGGTAGGGTCTCATGCCCAATGTGCGGGAGTCCCGGGAACTGACCTTGCTGCAGCTGGCAAGATGGGCCTTGAGACCGGACACGCTGGAGTAAATGGCTTCGCAGCACTGGGGGCAGGAGACAGTCAGGGGGGAGGACCTCCAGCGGTGCCCCACACAACTGTACAGCCCGTGGCCCAGCCGGGGACTCTGGGCAAGCGCCGGGGCCTGACCCCAGGCGCCTTGGGGTATGGGCAGGCTGGGCCTCGAGGGCTGAGGTTGAGGCCTTTCTGCCAACAGGGTTCCGTCTGAGGACCCTCCAGGAGCCCAGGGGTCACAAGTAGGCTGGTCACTGGGAAGGTTCCCACCCAGGGCCACACCTGGGCTCTCTGTCCCTAAGTCCCAGTGCCCCCACACCCGCCCCACCAGCCCACCCCAGCTCACGTCATTGGGGCAGTTGACGTGACCTCTCTCCTTGACTTCATTCTTCCACGCCTCCAGCAGCTGGGGGTTGAGCGTGGGGAGGCCTGGCCGAGTGTAGTTGAGCTGTAAAAACGCAGGCACCAGGGTGAGCACGGGCGACTGGGCTGGAGCTGAGCCTGGATTCCCCCAGCTGCTCTAAGGAGGCCCCCGACTGTGCCTCCCCGCACAGACACGTGACCCTGGGGAGGTGGGCCGGTGGGCCAGGTCACAGGGGCCCATGCTGAGGTCCGTCCTCTGCGACTGGGCGGCTCACCCGTGCAGTCTCGGGAACCAGGTCGTCCTTCATCTGCCTCTTGGTCCAGTCTCGGGCCAGCTCGTCCTCCGCAATCTCCTGCAGGTGGAACACAGCCACCTGGGCCGAGGTGCGGCGGACGCGGCCACTGGGGGTCCGCTCCACACCCAGCAGGTCCTCGGCCTCAGCGGGCTTGTCCTCGGGCTCCTCAGGGGGCTGTGGGGGGAGGAAATCTGGGTGAGCGGCAGGAGCCACACGGCAAGTGAGTGTGCGGGGGACATGAGAAGCGGGGCGCCAAGGCTCACCCCCCCACGCACATGGCCCACAGTGGGAGGAAGAGACACATGGACACCAGCGCTCGGTGCCTGGGGAGAGCAGGCCCGGCCACTCACCGGGGCCGTGTGCTCCGAGCGCACGTGGTAGTCGTGGCCGGCCTTGGAGCGGTAGGTCTTCCCGCAGTGGACGCAGGGGAAGGAGGGGCTGTCCACCTCACAGGGCGGCCTCCCACAGCGTCGCCGGTGGTACTGGTAACCCATGAGGCTAGAGAAGGCGGCCCCACAGCCCTGGAGGTCAGGGGCCAGTAAGTGGCCAGCAGGGACGGTGCCGGGCCGCCCCCCACGTACCCACCCCTGCGCTGCCCACTGACCTCCTGGGGGCAGCGCAGCCTCCCCATCTGCTTGAGCACCTTGCGCAGCCTCTCCCGCTCCTCCTGCTCGCTGCCCTCGGAGGCCCCGGAGGCACAGGGCTGGGGGGCAGGCCCAGCCTCAGTGCCCCCGCCACCAAGGGCCCCTGCCCCTGCCCATGTCCAAGGTCAGGCCTGGGGCCACTAGGCTCTGCCACAGTGTGGTATGAAAGGTCAGCGGTTGGGGCTGGGCGGGTGGGGTGGCATGGAGTGGGCGGCCAGGGGTCAGGGGTCAATGGTCAGAGCTGGGCGGCAGCTGGGCCCAGTGGCGTACCTTGGCGCTGTGCTCAGCCATGGTGTGATAGTTGAGGCCGGCTTTTGACTTGAACTGCTTCCGGCAGTGCTGGCACTTGAGTGCATCCTGCAGCTGCGGACATGGCCCTGCCCGTGAGAAGCTGGACCTGGGCACCACCCCTCCCAGCAGTCCCAGGCAGCCTTACCTTCTGGCAAACCTCCATATGCTTCTTGAGCCCCACGAGGGTCTTTCGGGCGACCACCCTGCAGGTGGGGCAGACAGCCTGTCCCCGTTCATGGATGGCCCTCTGCCACTGCTCCTCAGGGCCACCTGGGGGGCAGGGCCAGGGCCTCAGGGGCTGGTGGGGGCTCCCAGCACCCTGGACGCCAAGCACAGGACCCAGGGTCCATGCCCAGCCCCCCATCTGTGTGCTACAGGGCGTGCCCCACAGTTGAGACCTGGCCTGGGCCCCAGCACACAGCAGCCCCCACCTGGGGCCGGGTGGGCCACAGGGGCCGGGACCTCCTTGATGACGGTGCTGGCAGGGGCCGGCACCTTCTTCCGGACGTCCTCAGCGCTTGGGCCCTCCTGCTTCTTGGTGCGGTAGCCGCGGGATTTATCTTCAGCCTTGGCCAGGCCTGTGAGCACACGTGAGGAGGTGCAGGTGTGGGCCCAGGGCACAGGCACGCTGCACCAGCCCAGCCCCACAGGCGCCCGGCCAGCTGGGGCCTCACCTTTGAGTCCAAAGGTTCCTGAAATAGATGGCTGCTCCCCTGTAAACTTCTTGGGTGTTTTCTGTTTCCTTCCTGACTCGGGGGAGAGAAAATGGGGACCGAGATTCTGGTCAAATAACCATCAGGAGGCTGGCCACTGCCCACCCCCCAGCCATCTGCCCCCCCGCTCTCCTCTTACTGTGCTTTGTACGCTCCGCTCCCTCCTCAGGTGGGGACACAGGGCCTGTGGCCCTCAGCACCTCCTTGCCCCCCAAAGGCCTGTTGCCCAGAGAAAGGGGGCCACTGCTGGAGCCTGCGCTCAGCTGGAAGGCCGAGCTCTGGCCCGTGGTGGACGGCCCATACTCCCCGTTCTCTGGCCTCGCCTGCTTGGGTGGGATGGGGCAGGTGTCCAGGCTGTCTGCAGCCCTGCAGGGAGCAGGGAGGTGAGGGGCAGGAAGGCGCACTCGGAGCCCTGTGACCCCAGGCTGCAGCTGGGGATCACCCAAACCCCCAGCCGGGAAGGAGCCCCCATACCTTTTCTTACCACTGCCCCTTCCCGCGGCTCGAGGAGTTTTGTTCTCAGACTTGGTCAGCAGCACCATTTTGCAGGACGGTGTGTGTCTGCTGATGGCTATGGGTCTGCTGACGGTCACCAGCTTGCTGACCACAATGGGCCTGCTGACCGGCACTGACTTGGTGACTGGCACAGGTTTGGTAACTGTCACAAGTTTTGTCATCGGTACCGGTTTGTTTGCAGTCACCGGTTTGGTGACTGGCACCAGCTTGCTGACTGTCACTGGCTTGGTGGTCGGCACAGACTTGGTGACCGGTATGGGCTTGGTGACTGGCACAGGCCTGCTGACCGACACTGGCTTGGTGACCGGCACAGGCCTGCTGACCGTCACTGGCTTGCTGATGCCAATGGGTTTGCTGACTCCCACGGGTTTGCCAATAGTGACAGGTTTGCTCACTCCAATGGGCTTGCTAACTCCAACGGGCCGGCTGATGGTGACTGGCCGGCTGACCGGCCCAGGCTTTGGGGCGGGCAGGGGCCGATCCATGTGGTTCCAGATCTGATGCTTCTCCAGCTGGGTCTTGGAGGTGAAGGCGGCCTCACAGAAGGGGCATGGGAAAGTCAGCCTTTCTGAGATAGCACCCTGAGTGGAGAGGGCAGGCGTGGGGTGGGCCGCCCGGGCCGCTGCCTGGACACACCCCAGCAGCTAGGCAGAGCAGGCTCAGGCCTCGTGCTCCCCAACCCGCAGCCCCTTACCCCTCGGCACCGCTGGTAATGGTACTTGAGCCCGTAGATGCTGGGAAACTCCAGCCAGCACCCCGAGTTTGGACACTTCACCCTCGAGTGCGCCTTGAATTCGTCTTTCCACTGGTTCATCAGGGAGAGCTGGGCGTGGGAAAGGCCGGCTGCTGACCCCTCAGCCGCGCAAGCCTCTGCCAACCCGAGCCCCGGACTCAGCACCCTGCCCAGGCCTGTGGGGCAGAGGGGCTACAGGAGCCCTGGGACCTCGGGAATGCACCCCAAGCAGCAAGGGAGCACTAGACCTGTTCTAGAGGCCTCACGGACGTGGTCAGCTAGGCCCAGGCCACACACGAAGGCCTGAAGCACAGACTGGCCCGCTGATATGGGCCGAGAGCATGCTGCTGGACGTGTGGAAGGCAAGTAGAGGCAGGGCAGTGGCCTCAACAGGCCGACCCCACATGAGCCCACCCTGCCCTCAGGCAGCTCACGGGAATGTCACGGAGGGCCTGGTTCTCAGCTTTCGGACGCCCCTTTTTCTTTCCTTCCGTCCTGTCGCTGGCTGGACTTTCCGGGTCAAAGCAGAGTGGGGCCTGGCTGGGCACTATCTGCCCACCCCGGGCCACCGGCAGCCCTGCAGTACACGACACAGAAGGCTGGTCAGACCTGGAGTGAGCCTTGCTATCCCCACCGCAAAGGCTTGAGGGCAGAAGGACACAGGACAAGAATCCAGGGCCCCTGGCTGCTCCTGCCCTGGGAAGGCTCTCAGGAGCCCAAGTGGCCCACCTGGCACCCAGGAGCTGGACGTCTGGGGAGGTGGCCCACACCCAGCACTAGCTGACCATGACAGCTTAGAGTTGACCTTGGCCTGACCCCCTTACCCAGCTTCGGCGGGTCGTGCCGCACAGGAAGTCGGACCTCATTCCGGCTGCCCTCTTTCCCAGGCCCACTCTTGCTGGACCCCGGGAGCCGGCGGCCGCCTCCAACACCGAAGGGATCGGTCATTGCTGCAGAGCAAGTGGACAGACCTGTGAGGCCCACCAGGGCCCACTCGGGACTTGAAATGGCTGCCCTTATACCCCACCCCCAGACAGGCCTGCTCTCTGGCCACGGGCAGGGGGGCTTGTCTGCTGTGCTCTTGGTCACAGGGAAGTCAGGTGACAGGGGGCTTCTGGTTTAGGAGAGGGGCCAGATGACCCTGGAGACACCATCAGCTTGGAAGGATCCAACCCTGTAGTGAGACCCTCACCAGGTCTGATGGGCTCCCTCCCTCCCTAGACAGAGTCCCAGATGTGCCGTGAACCACACACCTCACACCTGGAGCTGGGCTGGGGGCCCCAGGAGAGGTGGAGTGCTCAGGCGGAAGGATCCCTCCTGGGGGCCAATTACGACACCAGTATGGCTATGGGCCTGGCACCTCGGGACACCTTCCTGCACAGACCCAAGGCAATGCCACACTACCAAGGCGGGTGCCCCTGGATCCTTCTCCCCAGGACACACATGGAAGATAGCCAATGTGGGTGCTGAGGGCTCCTGCCCACTCCCCAAAGGCATGCACCCCCGGGTGGGGGGCAGACCAAGCACTGTGGACCGTGTGGCACCTGGTTCTGGTCCTCACGGCAGTGCAGCCATCCTACCTGACTTTTCTCGGCCTGTACCAGCCGCGGCCCCTCCACCCAGATGGAGTCCTCGTGCTGGGCCTCTCAGCCACCCTCCACCTGACTCGCCTCCTTACCTCCAACTCCCAGAACCTCTCTGTTCCCCACCTACAGGCCCACCAGCACCACTCCTGAGCACCACAGTGGACAGCACCACTGTCCATTGGCCACCAGCCACAGGGAACACCCACTAGCTGAGGCTGGACCTCCATGGACCGGAGAGCTGGAGGGACTCTGTTGGGTCCTCCCACAGGGACACCGAAGCCACAGAAGAGAGTGGGACTTGGGGGTGCGGATTGTGTGGGCAAGTGACCCCGCCCCTGGAAGTTTCTAACTAACTTAGATCAGAGGATGGGAAGGGGCTGCTGTGCCTAAGAGGGTACAGAAACTATCTGGGCAGGATGAAGTCAGAGGTCAAGACAGTCACTGCCCATTGGGGGGGGGCATATCCTGGGCCTGGAGGGAGGTATGTATGGGTCTGGATAGGTCTGTACTAACTTCTGTGGAAGTCCTCACACTGCAACTTCCAAAGGAGATGAGCCACCATCAGTCAGTCACCCCAGACCCATGATGACCCCAGCAGCCTGGGGTGCGAGTACCTGCCGGGACCCCACTTTCCAGTCTTTCTCCAGCTTGGGTGGAGATTTCAGAGTTGGGGGGCCTGGGGCCAGGGCTGGCTTAGGAAGCAGAGACCCTCCTTCCATGCAGGGCCTATGAGTCTGGCACCAGGAGAAAGGGCTTCCGCCCTCCTGGAGGGCCCAGCAGAGACGAAGAAGTGGGACCCTCACGGAGGTAGGGGGCGCCGCGCCCTGACCGCAGGCGACGCTGGCAGCAGGACCACCGCCAAGGCCGCAGGGCCCTGGACCCCGGCTCAGGCCCGGGAGTGCAGAGGAAGCCAGCCAGAGGATGCACACCTGGAGGCTGGCCTCGCCACCCACCTGTCACCTGCGGCCGGGGTGCGGGCCGGGCCTGGCCCCGGAAGGGCCGATCGCGGGCGCCTGGGGAAGGGGGGGCGAAGGCAGTGAACCAAAATGGCGACTTTTTCTGGAGAAGGAGGAGGCAGGAACCTGGCGCCGGCGCGGGGCGCGGGGCGCGGCGCAGGGGGTCCAGACGCGGCGGGGGACGGCGGGCGGGGGCTCCCGCGCGGTGCCCCCGACCTGCGTGCGGGGTCAGGGTCGGGGGCGCGGCCAGCGCAGGGGCTGCTCCGGGGTCGAAGCCGGGGGCGCGGCCGGGCGCTTACCTGCGGCGCCCAGCGGGACGGCGGCGGGGCGGGGGCCGGGGCCCGGCCGGGGCCGGACAGGGGCGCGGGGCGCAGGGTCCGGGCGGCGCAGGCTGCGCGCCGCGCTGCGCACATGCGCGCTCCCGCCCCTCCCACCTTTGACAGTTTTACTGTGGGGGGGAGGGGAGGGGGCGAACTCTCGCGGTATTCCTGCGGCCGCTCCGCTACGGGGAGGGACGGGTCGGGGGGAGGGGGCCCGTCGGGCTAGCCGGCTTTCCGGACTCTCGGGTCCATCACATGCATCCGCCAGGCCTCCAGTGAGTTATGTGGCCCATAGGGCCGGAGGCCTTTTTCAGGCAGTTGGGTAAACTGAGGCACCATAGGGGCGCAGTGTACTGCCCAAAACCCAGCGCGCTCTGGTTGAAGTTGCCGGACTCCTCTACGTCCTGGCCCTGGGAAGGTGTGGCCACCGCCCTCCCAGACCCTGAACCCCTGACCCTTGGGGGTCTTCTGCCTGAAAAGCAGAGTCCGGCTTCTCTTCCAGCTCCCCTTGTGACACCTCTGCCTGTGGCCATCCTCTGAGGCTCGCTGGCAGGCCTTTATTGGGGTTACCACCTTTGGAGCAGCCTCTGTCAGCTTTGGTGGTGGTGGTGGTGGGGGGTGTTCCTAGACCAGCGCCTAGTCTCTTGCTCCTCTTTGCCCCAGAACCTGGTCTTCTGCAAGGACACTGGTATCAGATCTGAGGTGATGGGTACCGACTCCACCAGGACTTGGGAACGAACGGGGAAGGGGTGGCAGTGGGGAAGCAGAGTTACAGGCTGCACCTCCTTCCTGGGGCCCTTCCCACCGCTATCCTTACACTGCACCCACCTGCACTCCCACCCCTCTGTCCACATAGGGACAGGCTCGGGTTCCACTGCTGGTGTGCAGGGCACAAAAGATGTCGCAGATTTGGGGTCTGCCTCTTCTCACAGGGACCCTTGGGATCCACTCTCGATGCCAGCACAAAGTGCTCACACAGAAGCAAGGTGGAGGCCCTTTGTGGAGGGGTCAGTCAGTCAGTCCTTCTCTTGGAAATCAGAGCCAGAGAGAGGTCTGTGTGACCTCAGGAGGAAGAAGGAATGTCCCTCTGTCATTGACTGGGCCCACCCTGAGGACAGGACACTCAGGATTTCAGGAGGGGTCAGTGTTTGTGCCCTGAGGTGCATCCAGTTTTGTCAGCATTCCCCATGTAAGTCTGCATGTCTGTGTGTGTGCCATGTCAATGTCGGTGGGTTTGTGTCCGAGTGACCATGTATGTCAGGTGGCATCCTGTTTGAACATCAGTGTCACAGTATGTCTGTATCCTGTACTAGGTGGCAAGATGCCTGTCTGTAATGTCAGTACCCAGGTGACTGGACATAGGGCATGGGGGTGTGTCTGGATCTCGCAGACGTGTCCAGGCTGCAGCATGTCTGGAGGTCAGGGCGTCATGCAATATCATGTGTTTGTATACAGGGTGTGCAAGGCCCCATGTGTTTCTGTATGTTAGGTGGTCATTGTGTGTCTGGGATGCTGTGTTGGGGTGTGTTGTTGTGGGTGTGGATACTGGTGTCATTGTCTCTGAGTGTTGGTATCTGTGTTCAGACTGCAGTGGTTGGTTTATGCCTCTGTTACTATCTGTGTGTCTGGCTGCTGCCTGGGTACATGTCAGGGCATGTGCTATGACCTGTATATTCCTATGTCAGGGCACTGCCCTGTGGGGGGCTCCAATGGGGGGGTCCCCAAAAGGCAGCCGCATCAAATCCCTGGAACCTATGAATAACCTTATTTGGAAAAAGGGTGTTTGCAGATGTGATTGAGTTAAGGACCTGGAAATTAGATCGTCCTGGATTATCCGGGTGGCGCCTAAATCCAGTGGTAAGTGTCCTTATAAAAGGGAGGTTTGGGAGATCAGAGGTGATGTGACCACATGGTCCAGGTGTCTGTGAACCCAGGAATTTCCAGGCAGCCACCAGAGTTGGGAGAGCAAAGGAAAGTTCTCTCCCGAGCCCGGGAGGAGCAGGCCCTGATGCATTTCAGATGTGTGGCCTGCAGAACTGTGAGAGGAGTTTGTTGTGTTAGCCTCTCAGTTGTCATCATTTGTTATGGCAGAGCCAGGAACCTATCACACCTGTGTGCCTCTGAGTGCCGTCCACCAGCCCGAGCCCAGTTCCAGCCTTTGCCTTCGGTTCCCCCACGCCTGGCATAAACAGGCACCCTGCCAGGATGCGACATCACTGCCCCCTGGTGGTCAGGGCTGGGGGCAGCTGGGCTGGGAACCCCCTCATCCCAGACCCAGGGCGGTGCCCACCCCCACACTCCCTGATGACTTCAGCTGGGCACCACACTGGGGCACTTGAGAACCAGGTTTATTTCTGGTCTTTTTATCAGAATATAAAAAGTGAACACAAAACAAAGACGACAGGACAGGAGCTTGGGGATGGGGCGTTAGGGAAGCAAGACAAAGGAAGGAGAAGGGAGGCAGAGATGGGAAGGGCCCTCTGGGAAGGGCGCCATTGTGATGGCACAAGGTGGACAGGGACACTCAGGGCAGCCAGACAGGACAAGGGGCCTTCCCATGGGGGTACATACAGGATGGGGGGGCACCAGGCCAATTGTCCAAATTCCACACGTGACATGCACCAACCAACCTCCTCTCTGGAAGCCAGCACAGGGAACAGAGCGGGGCAGGGTGCTCAGCCTGGTCTGCACCCCCCCCATCTGAGGTTTTCAGAGCCCCCCAGGGGAGTGGGAGGGCAGAGAAACAAGAGGGACAAGGCAGCAGGACAGCCCTCACTGTCCCCTCTGCTGGGCAGCACCAGCCCCAAACCTCAGCCCTTGGGGCCAGGAGGGAGTGGTTATTCAGGTGCCTGCTGGGTCTCTGGTGGGGGTGGGGGGGCGCAGCCATAGCCCTCAGGACAGTCTCTTTGTGATCTGGATTTCCCCGGGAATACCCGCCCATTCCTCTGTCTCCATAGTGGTCTCCATGACCCTGAGAGGAGGGTAACTTTCCCAAACCTCAGGCCAGGACACTGCTGAGCCCAGTGCTGGGCGCCAGGTAGGGGGCCCTATCGTGCCATGTTAGTTCTCGGGCGCTTGGGCAATCCCGGACCTGCCTCACCTCAGTTGCAGTGAATAGATGGGGGCATGGTGAGGGGGAGGGTGCCTGGCCAGATGGACACTGATGACCATCATCTGGGCAGTGAGTTGAGCCTGTCTGGCAGGGTCAGGGGCTGGGCACAGGGAGCGTTGGCAGTTTATCCCACCTCTGTGGGCAGTTCTCTAGGTGCTGGAGGAGGGTGTTGAACTGGACAAGTGGGTAGACAGACAGACCTCTCATCCTGGGAGAGGGAAGGATGCCCCAAGGAAACGTGACTCAGCCAGCAATGGGGGACAGACGTCAACATGGGTGAAGGGAATATAAATAATCACTCCTTGGGAGTTTGGGGACCATCCAAACCCCACTCTGGCCCCAGGTGGCTGCCCCACATGCTGCCAGCAGCACCAGGGGTGGGCCTTGGTTCAGGTCCTGGGAGAAGGGGCCACACTCAAGTAGCCTCCACGCACCCGACCCTAGGCATAGCCCAGAGTGCACAACCACAGGTGGCTGGACGGGCAAATCTGGTCACACCTGTCCATTGGGCCCGGCTCGGCCCCTGGGGATGCCTGCAGGGTCCAAGAGGGGCTGCATGGCCAGCTCTGCCTCGTCCTTGCCATGGGCTCCGGTCACAGTGCTGGGGTCTGGGATTCAGGCCTCAGGCAGCAGCTAAGACATGTTTCCGAAGGAAGCTATGGGTGGAAGGGGTGAGGAGTGGGGGTCTCTGGCATCGTCCCCTCTGCCATGGGCTCAGGATGGCCCTTACTGGGGTCCCACAGCAGAGTCCAGCCACCCACCCTACACTCAGGGCCTCCAGCCCCGCCCCCCGCCCCCTCTCGCCTCCCCCGCCTCTAAGGCACTCCTGGCTCCTCCCACTGACCTTGGCTGAGCAGCTGCAGGCTCCGCCCCTCTTCGCGCACCTGCAGGCGCAGCACCTGCTGCAGTACCTCCTGCCGCTGCGCCTCCTGCGCCAGCCCCATGCGCTGCAGCTTCTCTGCGTTCAGCCTCAGCAGCGCCCGGCCTGGGGGCAGGGAGAGGGGCGGGGCCGAAGTCAACTTCCGGTGGGCAATCGAAGCCAAGGCACGGGGGGAGGGGGCCGAGACTCAGAGACAGAGAGGGAGACTGAGGAAATGGGGGGAGGGACGCAGAGACACATAGATGCAGAGAGACGGGGGGGGGGCAGGAGGGGGATGGGGGGAAAGGGAGGAGGAGAGAGAGGAAATGGGCAGGGAGACAGACACACCGATGCGGAGAGGCAGGCAGGGAGAGGCAGAGGAAAGCCATATGAAGACACAGAGAGGCTGGGAGACACAGTGGCAGGTTCCGCAGAGACAAAGACCGGAGGAGAGGCTGACTCAGGAGGAAACAGGAGAGGGTAGGAAGAGGAGAAAGGACAAGCTCTCCTGGGATCCCTGTGCCCCCAGCCCCATAGCCCCCAGCCCCACAGCACCGGTAATGGCGTGCTGGGAGAAGGCCTCCACGTAGACGAGGTAGTTGTGGGGACAGTGCTTCTTGAGCCACTTGCAGACGTCCTGCTGACTCCACAGGACCACAGGCCTCGTCAGTCCACCCAATGAGGGACTCGTGTGGTACAGGCCACAGTGGTCAGAGTACAGCCAGCCCTGTAAGGGAGAGGGGCAGCAGATAGAACGAGGTGGTGGGGAGGGCAGGGGCTGAGACGGGTACGGTGGCTGGGTACCTGGGGGGTCTCTGTGCCAGGCTGCTGCAGGAGCTTGACTGGCCGGCCACCTGCTGCCCTCTGACTTCGTGAATCATGCCACGTGAGGCTGGTGCCTGGTGTCCTAGGCAGGTGGCAGGGGATGCTCTCGGTGGACACCGTGTGCTCCAGGAGGGTCCGGCAGAAGCTGAAGTGGGCAGTGGCTGTGGAGGAGGGGTGCCTGGTCAGAGTGGTCAGGGGCCCAGCCAGAGGCTCCCCTCGTCCCTCAGCCCACCTCCCCTCCACTGAGGAAGGAGCCACTTTCCCAAATGCGGAAGGAAGTGTCGAGAGCTGTCTTGAGGGCCCCACCCAGCCCAAAGCTGAAGAACTGGAACGCCTGTACCCTCCAAGTCCACAGTACACGTTCTGGGGAGCCAAATGGATTCTGAGAGCAGACGCCCACGGGGGAGCCTAAGACTTACAGTCAGAGGTAGGGCTCTCCTGGGACAGCCCTCAGCTCACTCTTGCCTTGGGCTGGCACATGCCACACCGAACCAGGGTGCACACACAGGCCCTACCTATGAGGAAACACTGGACCGGTGTCCTGGGAGGCCCGTATGGTGAGGAGACCCCCTGGGTGCACTGCAGGCCTTTTGCCACAGACTGTGCCATCTCTGCAGCCATCCTGGCCACGTGAGGTTTGGCCCTGCCCAGCTGTGCTCACTGGTTGTGACTCATGGACAAGAAGCCTAAACTCTGGGCAAGCCAGCACCGGGATTCCTGCTCCCCCACCTACCACAGGGTTGCCAACCCAGGGTGACGGCTGTGCATGGTGGCTCTGCAGCCGCCATGGGCTGCTCAGCACAGGCCCACAGGCTGCAGCCACGTGCTCAGGGACCCCTAGTGACACCTGGCGCTCTCTTCCCATACCAACTTCATTACACTCGTCAACACTTTGGTTTTCTCATCATTTCTGGGCTGGCTGCTGACCTGAGTGGGGGAGGAGCAGTCGCCTGTTCACTGCCCCTCCCGAGACCTTGCACAGGTCCTGGTGCAAAGGAGGTGCCCAGAAGCATTGTGATGAATGAACGGATGGACGAAGGTTCTGTGTGATGTGCATCTTTACAGCATCCAGGTCCTGACTCAGCAGGGAGACCTTCCCTCCCACGGACACAGCCCCCCACCCCTAGGGCAGGATTTGGCCCTGTGCCCAGATCTCAGTAATGGGGGAAATTCCCATCTTGCTCCCCTCCTTCCACCGCATTCCTGCAACTTTCCACTATCAGAAAACCACAGGTGACTCTAAATTTGAGGTCTAGGGTCAGACTGAGAGTGTGGCCGCCGCCTCGAGGTGGCTTCTGGTACCGTGGGAAAAGAATTAAAGCCGAGACCTTTCAGGGAACAGGCCCTGGGGTCGCATGGCCTCGCCTCGCCAGGGCCAGGCCTGGGTAAACCAGTCCGACACCTCCGTGGGCGTCGCACCTGTCCCGGGTCAACGGGACCCGCCCATTTCCTGCCCGCGCTGGGGGGAGGGATCTCTGTGGGTACGTCCGTCCTTCCCTCCCTCCCTCTCAGCCCCAACGTCGTAATTCCCGTAGAAAATGGGGTGGGGGCGCACGATCACGGCTGTGGCCCCGGCCCCTTCTTCGCTCCAACGCAAAGGCTGGGAGGGTTTTCTCCGCGCGCGGAAAAAAAAGGTGACCGCACGGTGGTGCGAGCTTGGGGACAGAAGCCCCGGCCGGTCACCTCCCCCAAGCCAAGGGTGCGCTGATCCCCAAGGCCTGAGGCCGCCCCACCTCGCCCCCAGCGCAGCACAAAGACACAAGGGACCCCAGATCCGTCAGGACGCGCCCCCTTCTCTGTCCACTGCCGCAGCTCAAGTCCTCCAGGTCCCGCCCCCGTCCCTCTCGGTTCCCAAGCCCCCAGCCCACGATATCCCTGCGCCCGGATTCAGCCCGGCTCACCGTCCACATCCCGGCGCTCCCCGAAGCCGGCGCGCACAGCCCCGGCGCGGCCTCGCGGGGGGCTCAGCTTGGTCCTCAGCTCCGTGAACATGGGGCCCGCGGGGCCCGTGCCCGTGCACACGCCCCTCGCCGGGCGCAGGGCGGCCCGTGTGGCCGGCGGGGAACGCGCGCCACCGCCCCGTCCCAGCCGGCCCCGCGCCGGAGCCGGTCCCCGCGCCCGGCGAGTCTGCGCGGCGAGGCACCTGCCGCTGAGCCCTGAGAGCTGGGCGCGCTCCGGGAGCTCCGAGGTGTGTCGGCGGCGCGCGGGTCTGCGTATGCAAAGAGTGTCTGCCAGGGCAAGGGGCGTCCCTGCGCACCTGGGCAAGGCTCCAAGGACGAGTGACTGGGCACCTTTAGGGGTCCAGGCGTCTGCAGGGGCCTGTGAAGCAGGGAAGTAAGGACACATTCTGTGTGTGTGTGTGTGTGTGTGTGTGTGTGTGTGTGTGTGTGTGTGTCTGTCGTGGGGGGCGTCCTACCCATCCTGGGACCTTCTGCCCCCTGGGGCCCAGGTCAAAGACCAGACCCATCCCTTCAAACAAACCACTTCCCTCCATTTTTCTACCTCAATTTTCTCCTTTAATTCGCATTCTCCAGATCTCTCCAGAGGTCTCTCCCTCAAATGGGCACTTGCTTCCCCAGAGAAGTCAGTTTGACTCTCTCTTACCCCATCACACTTAACTCTAGGAGGACAGCCAGGGTCTCTCCCTTTCCTTCTGTAGCCCCAGAATCGGATTCAGTGCCCAAGATGTGGCTCTGAGAGGAGCTTGGCTGGGGACAGGGAGGAGCAGCCCCAAGGAGGCTGCAGCAGGCAGGAGGGATGTGTTTGCTGCAGGACGCCGGTGAGAAGAGCTAGGGTGGGCTGGGGCGGTCTGGTCGAGCACAAGGCCAGACTTGGGACCTGAGTTTTGCCTGCGCTGCCAGGAGCCTGAGTGCTCTGCCCGGTATATGTGGGGGCGAGAGGATGTCCCACAGCGGAGTGTGCAAAGGTGCACGTGGCCACCCAGAAATGTATGCAGAGTACAGTCAGGCATGCCCACGACACCCACAAGCAGAGATCGGCATGGAATTCACCCAAATTTTGTGATCGCCCACGCCCACATACTGACTCTGCCGACATACCCGCTGCATTGATTTATTTCCTTTAATTAGCTCAACAGGGGTGGGCTCTTGCCCTCACTTGAACCTTCAGGGTATTGCGGGACTGTGAGTGGGGACCTGTGCTGGAATTGGAGCTCAGGAATCCGAGTCCTGAGAGCCAAGGCAGCAAGCAGTGTGTACACAGGAGCACACACAAACAGGTGTGCTCACAGTCGTGACACATACACCCCGCACAAGCTCTACACAGCTGGATAGGTGTGCAGCTCCACTCGGATGTGTTATGGCCTGCCCCGGGGCCAGGGCTACTCTGAAGGGCAGGGTGGGTAGCTACGGCTCAGTCCTAGGGCTCACTGGCAGCTGTGCTGGCTTAGAGACGGAGGGGACCCACGGGTCCTATTGGTACTGCAGGTCTCCGTGGAATGCATCGAGAACACGCAGTAAGCAAGGGTGCCCAGGCTCAGTTTTCAGGTCCCTGGAGGTTTGTCCAGAAAGGTGTCGCCCCTGGACCTCTGGCGGGGCTGCCCTCCGGTCCTCCTCGCCACAAGGGGGCGCTCTCGCCCACGCATCTGCCGCCTCTCCGTCCCGCAGCCGCGGCCGGAAGTCGCCCAGCCGCGTTTCCGGAACTTCCGCCCGTAGAATCCGGGGTGGCCGGGGCTTCGTGCCGACCTGGCGCTCTGCTTCCGGGGCGCGGGTGACGCGAGCGCGCGACCTCTTCCTGCAGCGAAACCTCGGACGTCTGTGGTGTTTTGCCTCCCGCCGCGGTCTCCGGCCCTTCCCTTCCCGGCCCTTGTCGTCACCTGCGCCATGAACAAGAAGAAGAAGCCGTTCCTGGGCATGCCCGCGCCGCTCGGCTACGTGCCGGGCCTGGGCCGAGGGTGAGCCCCGGGGCGGGCCGTGCTTGAGGGGCGTGAGCGGGCGGCGCCGGCCCCGGGCCCCGGGCCCCGGGCCCCGGCCGGCGCGCCCTTGGGGAAGGGGCAGAGGGCCGGTCGGGCCTGGAGCAAGGCCGTCCCAACCCCCCGCCGGCGACGGGGAAGACGAGAGGAGATACGGGCGGGTTGGTTTAAGCCGCGTAGGAAGATAGTTCTTTGGGGTCAGGCTGGACCCGAGCGAGTCCCGCCAGTTGCCTGGGAGCGGTGCGGCCGCCTTAGCGGCGCCTTGGCCGTGAGCCCGTCTGGGGCCTAGGACGGGCAGCGGCACCGTGTGCAGATCGGCTGTAGGAGTAGCGAGCTCCCGACGTGGCTGCCGTGGGAACGCAGCAGCTCCCCCAGGCCAGGCCCGCGCGCGCCCACCCGCGTCCCGCCTCCGCAGTTCCCGGTCATCCCGGCGCCACTCCTCGGTGGCCGCTCATAGTGTCACAGTCTTTCCCTGTAGAGTCGTTGGTCGTATACTGTTTGTTCCAACTCTCAACTCCCGGGCGCAGGGATGGCATCTTTGAGGCTTGTGACAGTCCTCCCTGCCTGTCACACAGACTGCTACCGTAAATTGTTGAGTAAATGAGCAGTCATTTTTATCCTATTTGGTTATTCATCTGATTAGGAAGACTACTGGGTGTCTTTTGTCGAGGATGGTACCGTATGTTAGAATCTGTGGCGGACACATAAGTGTCAGATCGTGGCACCATCTTCAGGGGACCTTCACTCGACTAGGCAAGGTGAGGTACATGCATAAATAAGTACATACAGAGGAACAGATTTAGAATTGGGGTTCCAGTGATCAGGGAATGCTCGATGGGGTGCCAGCATTTAAGCTAAGTTTAGAAGGAAAGCTGGATTTAGGGATGTAGAGATGTGACAGGTCATAGGAGAAACTGATGTTTTGTGTGTCGCACAGTTAGGAAAAAAGATAAGGCATGGAGGAAGGTGAGGGAATAGCAGGGAGTCCGTGGGGCTGGGATGTGCAGGGAGCAGAGCTCCTGTGGGCATTGCAGAGGCGGTGCCTCAGGCCTGCACTCAAGCAGAGGGAGACTCGGGGCAGGGAGGCCAGCTTGGTTCCCGAGGCCTGGGACCAGGGATTTGGAGGAAGACAGTACAGCTCCGTGGCAGGTGGGAGGGCGAGGGAGGCAAGCCACGTGTCTGCCTTGGTGCCCTGGGCAGCACTGCTGTCATCAGTGGAGACAACCCCAAGTAGCTGCAGGGCAGGCACAGAAGAGGAACTCTGACTGGGTCAGGTTGGGTGTGAGGGCCTGCTTGGATGGGGAGGCTGTTGGAAATGGGAAACTGGGGCTTCGGGGGAGTGCTGATGCCCTGGTAAGTCTCAAGGAGAATATGGGGGCAAGATGGCCTTAGTGACCCCTTGGGGTAGGCAGGAGGTTTCCTGTTTCAAGAGAGCAGACCAGGAGTGTTTGAGAGCATGGCCACGCGTAACTCACTGCCACCAGGACCTTTGGAGATTTCCCAGAGGTGTTACGTGACAGCAGTGGAGGGAAGAACACAGGAACAGGGTCACCCAGATCAAGGAGTATCTCGGGGTCTCTTGCAGCGCCACTGGCTTCACCACCCGCTCAGACATTGGGCCCGCCCGGGATGCCAATGATCCCGTGGATGACCGCCACGCACCTCCAGGCAAGAGGACCGTAGGGGACCAGATGAAGAAAAGCCAGGCTGCGGACGATGACGACGAGGATCTGAATGACACCAACTATGACGAGGTGAGTTGTGCTGGGCCCCCGCCGCCTGCAGAAGGCCCACCAGCTTCTTACCGCGCGAGCGGCTTGGCTTGGCTGGTCCATTTCCTGTTTCAGCTCCTCAGGGTGTATCCTTAGCAGAGTGTGAGAGGGGAGTAGGAAGAGTACACAGACACGTACACTTTTGTTTTCTCTTCAGAAGACGTTTACTGAGAACCACTGCATTGGCATTTTATCCTGGCCAATGAAAATTTGAAATGGAATTGGTGATAATATTTGCTTTCCTGTGCTTTAGTGCTTACTCTCTTAGTTAATTAGTGTTTGGTCAATTGAAGTTTTCTTCAGATGTGTTCTAACAGATGGCATTTTTCTCAGAAGAAAAGATTTTAATACTTTAGTTCTGAAATAATTTTAAATGTACAGGGAATTTGCAAAAATAGCATGGAGAATTTCTGCATACCCTTCACAAGTGTCTCCCCATCTTACATGGCCTTGATACAATTACTGAGACAGGAAAGTAACACAGCACTCTTAATTAGTCTAGTGTATTATTTGAACTCCACCGGTTTTTCCATCTGTAGCCTCTGTCAGGCCCCAGGCCTAGCCCCGGCTTCCATGTTGCATGTAGTTGTGTTTCCGTGGGCTCCTCCAGTCAGGATAGTTCCTCCTGACACTTTTGAAGAGTACTGGTTAGTTATTTTGTTACTGGTTTGGGATTATCTGATTGAAAAATATTTAGCAAGCATTTTGCAACTGGAAGTGTTCTCTGTTTCTGCTGGTGGGGATTAAGTTGGGAGAGAAGCTGATCCTCCAAATACATTGTCTGGTTCTCAGTTTAACGGCTATGCTGGGAGCCTCTTCTCAAGTGGGCCCTACGAAAAAGATGACGAGGAAGCAGATGCTATTTATGCAGCTCTGGACAAAAGGATGGATGAAAGAAGAAAAGAAAGAAGGTAAAACTAGTTCCTGCTCTTCACTATCTCTGTCCGACTCTGAACGAAAGTGTTGTTTGACTTATGTGAGACTTGGAAAAAAGTTGCAAGAACCATGCGTGTGTCTGTTCAGCTTTGAGCCCCTGGGTCTTGGCCTGGTGGCTGCGCTTAGATGAAAGCTGGGCTGTCGGACAGTAGCCTTAAGGCCTGGGCACTGGAGTGGAGAGCTTAAGAACCCCATGTCTGGCTTTCCAGTAACCCACAAAATTTGGGGGACTATTCTGACAACATGTTAGGGTTACTATCTTTGAAATGGGTGTAGTGATGCTGACTAATGTATGTTAAGTAATTTGGAAGTTCACTAAAGATGGTAGACGGACATTAAATTCTCATGGGCAGGTGGTTGTGGCTTGAAAAACTCATTGCACACATTCTGTGTTGGGACACGACCAATGGAGTCAGGCTGGACGGACTGCTGTGAGCCTGGACGGAGTGAGGCTCAGGCCAGCCGAGGGAGAAAATGCGCGTGCTTGGTGCTCCTCAGTGAGACCCTTGTGTTTTCTCTGGAGCCCTCGGGGTGGCTTGCACTGAGCTTTGGTCTGGAGAACCTGTTGCAGTTGATAGGACAACTTTTTGAGTTCCCTGTCCTGGTTCTGGGAGATTTATGCAAAGCAAACATGCGATTTGCAAACCATAGTAAATGATATTCTGTGCGAGTTCTTTATATCTTTTTATTAAAAGAATGAGAATACATTCTCATTGTAGGATATTAGGATAATGACATCATGTACAGGGCAGAGGACAACATTTATTCATAAGCCAGGAAAGTGACAGTTGACATTATGGCTCGTTTTCCTCCTTCTCCATGTGATCTTATAACTTCTCATAATAAGTGTAGAATTTTTTAATGTTTTCAGGATGATTTTAGAAGACTGAAATACAGGTCATCAGCGATGTTTGTAAAGCTCGTTATTAAATCCATGTGCGTGAACATAGTAACTAATGTCATGGTTTTGCATGTGAGAGACAATTTGACTCCCACCTCTGGAATTCACTCATTTAAAAAAAACTAAAATGACGTGATACATATAGAAAGTCGTCGTATTAAGTGGTTTTAGAAAAGTGGCTGGTTTTTAAAAACTTCCTGGTGCAAACGTTTCACAGGTAAACAAAGAGGAAGAATAGAGCCGCACATGTGCCCCCACGTAGTCTCAGCTCTTGTTCCCATCGCACATCTGCTTCTCCCACACCCCCAGGTAGTCTTCGCTGGGTCGCGTCAGGGTCACTTCGCTCTCCACACTGAGCTGTCCGTCTCGCACGCGTACGAAGCACCTTTGTCACACAGAGATACACGAACCCTGATTCTTTGTTACCTGATAGGCAGTCCGTGCCCCCTTTCCTGCTTGTCCCCAGAACATTGTAGCACTGCTTTTTTTCCAGACCAGGATACACTCGGGGTCATTCCTCACAGCATGCTCCTATGTCCTCCCCTCCCTCTACCTTGTTAACCTTTGTGTGACATTGGCTTTTTGAAGAGGTCCTTTTGTAGAAGAGCCTGAATTAGGAAAGAATGGTGCCTGTGTCCTCAGGGCATCCTTGAACTTGTTCTGCTCTCAGGATGCCTGGGGAATGGACATTAGTTCCTGAGGCCTGATCAGGGTCAGGGGGAGTGTCTTTGCCCAGAAAACCTGACAGGTGCGACAATGTGTGCTCTTTGCCTCGGGCTGTGGGGACTGACTCCAACTCTGACTCCAGCTCCTGGAGAGGTGTTATCTTTTCCAAGGAATTCATTTGTCCCGTGCATTCAAATTCCTACCTCCAGGTGTTTTCCTTTTACCTTGTGGAGGAAAATGAGAATTTCAGTCTTAGCAAGTATTGGCTACTTGGGTCATGTTTCCCGTTTTTCTTTATGTTCAAATATAATCTGCAGATTTCCTCTGGGTGTCTAGCCCACGTCCAGTAACGCAGTAACTTTCCGTCCCTGAAGCTCACTTACGTGGATGATGATACAGACCGTTGGTTCTGGCAGGTGGAGCAGTGACGCTGGCGAAGGGCTTACTGTTCGTTTACTTAGAAGAGAGGGAAGGAACTACAAGTCAGAGTTGGATGAGCAACTGGGTATTCAGAGGATGGCTCTACCTTTGGAACTTTGTAGAATTTTAAAGCAGCAGATATACTCATGTTCAAATTCAAGTGTTTGTGTCAGAGTAAGACAGCTAGTTTTTGTTTTGGTGAATTTCTGCATGTTTTCATTTGGTGGGTAATTGAGTTATAATGTTCATGGATGTGTCCCTTGTTATGTTGAAACAGACCTGACTAGCTGTTGGGTGTGTGGAATTATTCCTTTTGGTGATTTAATTAAAGCGACTGTTTCAGAATGGTCATCCAGCGTTTCTAATGTATGCATACCTTTTACTTCCTAGGGAGCAAAGGGAGAAAGAAGAAATTGAGAAATACCGAATGGAACGCCCCAAAATCCAACAGCAGTTCTCGGATCTCAAGGTAAGCAGAGGGCGGCATGCTGTTTGTAATGCCCTTCACCTGCCCGTCAGAGTACGGACTGCTCTGGGGTAGACCTGATGAGGCTGTACTAGCTTCGCTCTGTATTTCATGCGGATGGTCGGAGAAGGCCCCTGCTTTAGTGTGTTTAATTATATGGGATGTGTGCAGAAGCCTCTCCTCCCCACTGAAACAGGCAGGACAGAGCAGCTTGTTGTCTTTGTAACTTCAGCTCGTTTATACGTGAGGTTTTCTAACTGTGTCCTCTGGGCTTTGACAGAGCAGTTTCCATTTGCGTGAAGTAGAGCAGAGCAGCGGGCTCATTTTCCTAAATGAGTAGACGATTTCCGCATGGGAGTCCTTTCTAAGGCTTGGTGGGGGCTGGGGGGCAGGGAGAGCATAGCTGTTTTTGTGCGCGTGAAGTGCTGCCAGAGAATGAATATTTCTGGACCGGGTGTTCGCAGAGGAAGTTGGCAGAAGTCACAGAAGAAGAGTGGCTGAGCATCCCTGAGGTCGGCGATGCCAGGAACAAGCGCCAGCGGAACCCGCGCTACGAGAAGCTTACCCCCGTCCCTGACAGCTTCTTCGCCAAACACTTACAGAGCGGAGAGAGCCATACTTCAGTGGACCCTCGACAAACTGTGAGCATGCAAGAGTGGTCAGATGGGCAGTGGGGGGCCTGGGTGGTCCTGGGTCAGTGCTGCTGTGGGGCGCTGGGTGGCAGCCCCATTGGTGCTGGCTGCCGCTGTGTGCAAAGCTGCATCCACAGCCTGCAACAGGCTGCAGGCAGAGGCTCCTCCGTGGGAGGGAATGAGCGAGCAGCTTCCCCTTTCTCTCCCCAGCAATTTGGAGGTCTGAACACACCGTACCCAGGTGGACTGAACACTCCATACCCAGGTGGCATGACACCAGGGCTGATGACCCCTGGCACCGGTGAGCTGGACATGAGGAAGATTGGCCAAGCGAGGAACACTTTGATGGACATGAGGCTGAGCCAGGTGGGCGTTTGTGTCATTTCCTACAGATCATGTTTAAAGTGTTTTGCTTTCTGATTACAAACTAATGTATGTTTGTAAGGTTCATCTTTTGAAGTGCTTTGTCACAAGATAAGCAGAGCTGTGACTGTACAGTTCCCTGTCCTCTTACAGACAGGGGCAGGATTCTTCTGCATTCAGGCTGGCCGGTGCATACAGCTACCAGACAAGCACAGGTGTGGTGCTCGGGGCCCACAGCAAAGGGCCAGCCCTGGCGTGACACCCTGCTCTGTCCCGGGGGCCTAGGAGCTGGCACAGGTGACGAAGGGCTGTTGGCAGGCTGACCGAACACAGGCACTCCAGCCACGTGCTCAGTGGCCGTGAGCCTTACTGTCCATTCCTCTTCCCCTAAAACTCAGATGCATGTATTTTCTTGCTGCACCCTAGGAAATGTGGTGGCCCTGAGGGGGACACAATCCATTTGGGGGACTCTTGGGAGTGCACAACCCTTTCTCATTATGGCATGCACATCAGAAACGGGGAAGGAAAGCACTGTCACATTTGATTACGTACGAATTTAAAACTTGCACGTGGAAAGCACTATGAACTAGAAGAACCAGCAGACTGGGGAAAAGAGTCATGGTGCACACAAAAGCCGGTGGCAGAGTAGAATGTGTATGTTTCCATCTATGTTGGAGAAAAGCACAGCCACACGCGATGTGTTTGCACAACCCCAGGAAACGCCCAGGGCTGCACATGCACACCACCAGGGAGCAAAGTGGGGGTGTGCACTGGGGCTTCCAGGTACAGTTTTTAAGGAAAAATCTCACACTTACTTAGATGTGGAGAAAATGGTACAGGGAGCTCTTCAACCATTACACTTTGGTACACTGGAAACTTACATTTTAATTGATCTTGCTATATTTTTAATTTAAAATGTAATTAAAACTTACATTTTAATTGATTTTGCTATACTTTTTATGGTAAGCAAATGTTTTATGAAAACTAGTAGCGTACAGACTTTAAAAACCACATGTTTTCATGGCGCTAGACATGTACCTACTTTATATTGGAGAGTAGTTCATTGTCATGATTTAGTCTCTGACTGATAGACGTTTGGGGTTATTTCTGTCTTTTTTGCCATCACAAACCATGTTTTGATGAATGTGTGCTTCCATCTTTGCACATTTACGTAAACGTTTTTATGGTATCTTTTCAGTGGAATTGTCAGATCGGCCTGTTTTCACTAAATACCAAACTGTCTCTCAAACACATGGCATTTCCCACTCGGCAGCACATGCCTGTGTGAGCACGTTGGCAGCGCCGGTCGTGGTGCGTCTTAGCCAGCCGGGGAGGACAGCCTCCCCTTCAACAAGCCTCCATTTGCTGTGCATTATCAGAGGTGAAGTTGGGCGTCTTTCCTGTGTGCTAGTCCCTGGCCCTTGTGTTGACGTCTGCACACTTCCCTCTTAAGCTTGTGCTAACACAGTGATCGTTTCTGTTACGCTCCGTGTATTTCTTCTCTAGTTTGTTGTTTCTTTTTCAGACTTGTGTGTGGAATATACAAATATTTTCTTTAAGAAAAACTTTATCACGGTAATTTTGGGGGGTGAAAAATATGGAAGCTAAAACTTACTGTTTTAGCCATTTTCAAATGTCCGGTTCGGTGACACTCAGCACGTTGTGCAGCCGTCACCGCTGTCACCTCCCGAACTTTCTCATTTCCCAGACTGACATGCTGTGTCCACTAAACACCAGCCCCCCATTTCCCGTCCACTGGCACCTGGTAACTTGCATTCTTTGTCTGCGAATTGAGTTCCTCGGGACCTCCTGTGAGTGGAGTCGCCCAGGGTTTGTCCTTCAGTGACTAGCATGTTGCACTTGGCATCCTGTCCCCAGGGTCATCCATGCTGTAGCCTGTGTCGGGATGTCCTCCTTTCTAATGCATGTATGGACCACGTTTTGAGTCCCTGTTGATCCATCACTGGGCACTGGGTTTGCTTCACCCTTCAGGTGCCGTCAGCATCCTGCTGTGAGCCTGGGTGCACTCATAGCTAGTCAGGTCCCTGCTCCCAGTTCTTTTGGGTACGCACCAAGAAGCGGAATTGCTGGGTCACGTGGGAATTCTGTGTTTCCGTTTTTGAGGGGCCCCATACTGTTTTCCACAGCAGCTGCATCATTTACGTTTCCAGCAGACAAGCTGCACAAAGATTTCTATCTTGGCACACCCTCGCCAACATTTGGTATTTAAAAACTTTTTTAAATAACAACCCTCGTAATGGACGTGAAGTGGTATCAGTGTTTTTTATTGCATTTCTGATCAGTGACGGTGAGCCTCTTTTCATGGACTTATTGGCCAGTTGTATGTCTTCACGGAGATATGTCTATTCAAGTACTTTGTTCCTTATCTTTTAGGACATTTTAAAAGCAGTTTTAGATTCACAGCAAAACTGAGAAGAAGGTACAGGGAGTTCCCATGTGCCCTCTGTTCCCACACACGCACAGTCTCCATTATCACCATCCCCTGCAGGTGGGACATATGTCACACTGATGCTGTGTTTACACGTCATCCTCCAGACCCATAGTTTGCACCAGGTTTCACCCTTGGAGTTATACAGTCTGTGTGTTTAGTGTCGCACACAGAGTAGTTCTGCCCTGAGAGTCCCCTGTGCTTCCCTGTCCATCCCTCCCTTCCCCACCCCCTGGAACCCACTCATCTTGCACTGTCTCCTTGGTTTTGTCTTTCCCAGGTCATGTAGTTGGAATCACACAGTATGAGGCCCTTTCAGATTGGCTTCTCTCGCTTAGTCATGTGCATTTAAGCTTCCTCCCTGTCTTCCATCACCAAAGGGACTTAACTCAGGAGAAAGGATTGCAATCTGGTGTGTGCCACATGTGCAGACCTCCGCAGGAAGAAGCAGGAAGGCCTTTTTATAGGGGGGAAGAGAAGTGGAGGGCGGGGCTGGTAGAACCCTGGAGCTCTGTTGTAAACAGGGAGTTCTTCCTGCCGGTTCTGACCAACAGGGTGTGAGAGCTCCTCCCACAGGCCCTCCTGACTCCCGTCTGGTTACCGTCTGTCATAAATGTCAGTCTTTGCCTGTTCTTTCACCAGCACCGCGGTGTCTCGGTTACTGCAGCTTCAGACTGAGCCTGAAGCCCGGGGCGTCGGTCCTCCGACTGGCTCCTGCCTTTCAGTAGTGTCAGCCGTGCTGGGTCTTCTGCTTGCTCTCCGTGTGACGGTCAGAGTCCGTCTGTCCAGGTCCGCACAGTGACCGGCTGGGGCCTGACAGCATTGCCTTGAATCTTCAGATCGGGTTGGGAAGAACGGACATCTTGACAATGCTGATTCTTCCTCTCTGTGAACATGGGCTGTCTCTCCATCTTTAGTGCTCTTTTGGTTTTGTTCATCGGTTTTATAGTTTTCTTCATATAGGTCTTGTATTCGTTAGATTACGTACACTTGAGCATTTCACATTTGGGGGTGCTAGTACAAGTGATGCTGTGTTTTTAATTTCAGATTCCATTGTTCATTGCTGGATTTAGGAAAGTGATTAACTTGTGTCTCACCTTGTATCCTGAGCCTTGTTGAAATTGCTCATTAGTTCCGGGATTGTTTTTTTTTATTCTTTTGCATTTTCCACATAGACTATCAAGTCACCTGTGAAGACAGTTTATTTCTTCCTTCCCAGTCTGTGTCCCTTCCATCCTTTTCTTGTCTTGCAGCTTTAGCTAGAACCTTTGGCCCATTTTTCACTTGGGTTTTGTTGTTGTTTATCATGATAATTTTAAGACTTGAAACTGGAGAGAATGATATAATGAACTACTATATGCAAATTTAAAAATAATTAGTTGGAATGGTCATTTACTTTGTTTTCCAGGTTTCACTCATTCTTTTTTTTATTTTTTTTTATTTTTTATAAATTATTATTGGGGAATATTGGGGAACAGTGTGTTTCTCCAGGGCCCATCAGCTCCAAGTCATTGTCCTTCAATCTAGTTGTGGAGGGCACAGCTCACTGGCCCATGTGGGAATTCAGCCGGCAACTGTGTCGTTCAGAGCTTGTGCTCTAACCAACTGAGCCATCTGGCCGCCTTCACTCCTTCTTAAGTAGATCTTTTTTTAACGTTCAGTTAAGTTTTTTCAGTGGGACTTTTATCGTTTAATTTTTTTGTGTAAATCTTTGTTCCAGATAGGTGAAATTTGTTTATTGTCCTCACAAACTGTTGTTTGAGTAGATTGTTTTCTCCTTTAGCATTTCTGGATCCACGGGCAGTCAGGACTGTGGGAAGGGGTTCCAGGGACCCTCTAAGCACTTGGTGTCGGGCGTTCCTGGCCCCATCTTACCAGCTTGACTTACCTGTCTTACAGGTGTCTGACTCGGTGAGTGGGCAGACTGTGGTCGACCCCAAAGGCTACCTGACAGATTTAAATTCCATGATCCCGACCCACGGAGGGGACATCAAGTGAGTGTTCTGTGGAGCTGGTGGGTCGGGTGGGACTCGGGTGGCCTAGAAAGGTCTGGATTTTCTTTGAAGAATATGCAGCCAAAACAGGATATGGCTGTTGTAAGAAATATGTAAAGTCCTCTGCTCACTGAAAATTGCCCCAGGTGTGGAGCAGATTGATTTCCCTTTAAAATGTACCTGCACCCATCCATTTGGACATTAAATGTGTCACAAAGGGCATTCCCAGTCTGTGCGTGTGCGGAGCCAGAAAATTGCTGATCGCGGCCCATGTGTCTGACCTTGGACTCAGTGCTCAGCGCCTGTTTGTGTGGGTGCTGTGCTGACTGCAGCGTTCAGTCACTCCTCTTTTGGGACTTGACAGCTCGTGCGTGGGTCTGTGCCGTGGCGCCTTCCTCCTGGGCTTGGCCACACCCTCAGCCGCTGGCCTGACCCTGTGCACCGTCCCTCCCTTGTAGTGACATCAAGAAGGCGCGGCTGCTCCTCAAGTCTGTTCGGGAGACAAACCCTCATCACCCGCCAGCCTGGATCGCGTCAGCCCGCCTGGAAGAGGTTACTGGGAAGCTGCAAGTCGCTCGGAACCTCATTATGAAGGGGACCGAGATGTGCCCCAAGGTAAGGCTGCTGTGGGCATTGTCCTGGCAGATGGCACGAGGCCTCCCCGCAGGGCTTTGGTGTCTGTCCCAGGCGGGACACCTGGGGGGTCAACTGGAGGTAGAGGAAAGCTGCCTGCCTTTTGGTGTCGATGCTACAGACAGTAGTGCCGGCATGGGGAGCAGTGAAACGTGGGAGAGGCTCTCCCCTGTTCACCTTCGCTGGGAGTGAAGGCCTGTTCACCATCAGTTTAATGGCAGCATAACCTAAACTCAACTGGACAGCTCTCCTGCCCCGCCCCATATAAAAGCCCTGAAGGTAATGCTAATCCCTAGGAGAATATTCCAGCACTTTTTTTGGAGGTGGGGTGATGAGACCAGTTTTAAAAAGAACGGTGAAGCCCTCTAGGTGACCAGATGGGGTATGTTGGACAGTGGGAGGTGCCCTGTGCAGACTCACCCCAGGACAGGAGGCACCAACGAGAGCCCCGGGCACGCACTTGGCCGCCTGCTATCTGTGTAGCCCTTGCCTGTGGGCTGGCTTCTGACCCCTCAGGGCAAGCTGTGCTCTTAGCTCACGTCGTCATCTGTGTGCTCCACGCCAGTACACGTGCTGTGGCCGCAGTCCCAGGCACTGGCGGGATGAGGGGGTCTCTGGTGCAGCCAGTTAGAGACTAAGCACTGGGCTGTTTGCTTGTAACCGGGGGCCCTGTGGGTCTGATGAGCCAGCCCCTCCTGTGCCGAAGCCTGAGTGTGCCCTCAGGGTGCCCACTGTTCCCTTGCAGCTCCCAGCCTCCGCGTGTACTTACTGTCCTTTCTGTTTACCACACAGAGTGAAGACGTCTGGCTCGAAGCAGCCAGGTTGCAGCCTGGGGACACAGCCAAGGCCGTGGTGGCCCAAGCTGTACGTCACCTCCCACAGTCTGTCAGGATTTACATCAGAGCGGCAGAGCTGGAAACGGACATCCGCGCCAAGAAGCGGGTTCTCCGGAAAGGTGAGCAGCTCTGGAGCCCAGTAGGAGCTGGTGCCCCAGGTCCTGCTCCATGTGACCTGGGTGCTGCCTGGCCCGCGGTACCCGTGCTCTCAGCGTACAGCTTCCCACAGCCTCACCCAGCTTTTTGGTGGGGTTCAGCGGGCGGTGGCATCCAGGCCGTTTCTGGCTGGGCTACGTTTGCCCCGGGGCTTCATGGGGGATCCCAGCAGCCCCAGGTCTCACTCTCGCCTCTCCTGCTGCATGACCTTGAGCGAGCTGCCAGTTGCTGTATGGCCCAGCTTTCCCGGACAGGGTGAGAGCAGAGCTCAGTGAGAGCCCGCCTCTGGGCCCTGGGGATGGAGCATGTGAAGGGCGAGCTCGGCCGGCACCACGCCAGCCTCGTAGGCGTTGGTCATCTGCTGTCACAGGAGCCCGGTGCCACTTGGTTTGAAGTCCTGCCAGAGCCGCATGTGAGCTCCTTCCCGTCTCCTAGAACCTCTGCAAGGCAGCAAGTGGGCAGTGTCTCGCCTCGCCCGGTGTTTTAAACCGGGTGGTGTGTGCCATCGGCTCGTGGCACGTTGAGCGGCTTGCACACCAGGGCAGCTGACTCCATCCAGGTGTCACTGCCAAGGTGGAGCTCTGCGGGCACTTGGCTGGTTTCCCATTGTTGCGAGTCAACCGAAGGAGCAGCTCCCCTCCCTTCACCAGAGTTGGGTGACAGCTGGTGCTCAGGCCTTCGTCCGGAACATGTGCGGGTTGGGCCTTTTAAAGGAAGCCTGAGCTTGTGGCGTAGGCTAGACACGTGTTTTGCGGTGTGGGGGCAGCTTTCAGGGAGCAGGTTCCAGCTCTTTTTTTTAGGGTGTGAGGCATCAGGCCGCACAGGTATGATCACGTAATGTCTGACTCTTTGCTGTGTTTGGGGGAGGCTGGGTGGACCCGCCTGGTGTGTACATCTGGTGTCTTGCCCTGTCTTAGGCCTGCTTTCTGGACATCAGCCCACTATCCATTAAATGTTCAGTGCCTGTCTTTTCAAAGTGAGGCCAGGAGCAGAGAGAGCACACCATTCATGGTTTATAGAATCAACTTCTTACCTGTCTCAGCCAGGAAAATAGTTGTCTAATGACAAACACATTGCAGTCTGGGCAGTTAGCACTGTTTACTTGGGAAGGCTTCGTGAATTCCCCTGCCACAGCGTGATGAATGGCCGGCCGTCTCTGGGGCCGCTCCCTGTTCTCCCCCAGATAGCCTGGCTTCATTTCCACTTGGCTTCAGATTTGGAGGGCAGCCGGCAGGAGGATGGGCCTGCCGTGGAGGGCCCAGTGTTTTTTCCTGAGCCTCGAGGGAAACGGGCCTCCTGGCTCTTCTTTCTCTCAGGCAGAGAAGCTGCACTAAGGTGGCAAGAATGTGGAATCCCCAGCTGGCCTTGGCCCATATGCCCCGGTCCTAGTTTTGGCCTGCCCACCTCCCCTCAGCGTGTTTCCCAAAACAGCATTCTATTTCCAGGAACCTGAGACAAAGCTGGCGGCTGCCCCATATTGCTCTTGGTGAACACTTGACAGCCACTGCTTGATTTTTGAAAACTAAGATGATGCTACTTCCGTCAGTGAGTCAGGACACCAGGCCAGCCCTAGGTCTCTGGCACGTGGACTCTGCTCTGGGTCACAGTTGGGCAGCAGTCTCCTAGTCCTTCGTTGGAAGAACTGGAGCTTCGGCAGCTAGTCTGAGACCTGAGGAGGCTGGGTGTTAGGCTTGACCTCTGTGCTGCAGTGATCTCATTTGCAAGGCGCAGGTGGGCCTGTGAGCATTGTGCCCTGGAGGCCAGGCCATTGGCTGCTTCCTGTCTACCCAGCTCACCCCAATAGGGGTATGGTACTGTGTTACCCTACTAATTAACGGGCAAGTGGACTTGTTTACCCCGAAACCATACAAGGTCACACAGTTAAGTTCGCGAACTCATCCTAGAAAAAGTGCTCCATTCCTCATTGCTGAATATCATGACGGTCACCTTTGAAGTCCTCCCTTGGGAAGCTGTGCACCAACACCAGTGCCTAGTCCACTCTCCTGAGTGATTTAGGAATTCTTTTTCTAGAATGGCCGTCAGAGTTGTCATATTACCCTTGATGTCCTGAATGTCATCCAAATATCTTCCTTTCCATATTTCCTTTCTCTTCGGGTAAAGAAGTCATTGGTGGCCAGATCAGGTGAGTAGGGAGGGTGTTCCAATACAGTTATTTGTTTTCTGGCTAAAAACTCCCTCACAGACAGTGCTGCGTGAGCTGGTGCATTGTTGTGATGCAAGAGCTGTGAATTGTTGGCGAAAAGTTCAGGTCGTTTAACTTTTCACGCAGTCTTTTCAGCACTTGCAAATAGTAAACTTGAGTAACTGTTTGTCCAGTTTGTAGACATTCACAATGAATAATCCGTCTGATATCAAAAAAAGGTGAGCAACATCGTTGCAGCAAGTTTGCGAACTTAATTGTCGGACCTGGTAGACTCTAGCCGATACAGAGCGGCAGCCTGCAGCGGCCCTCACCATCGGTCACTGGGGCCCCGTCTTCTGCTCACAGGCATTTCTCGCTCAGACCGCTCTTCCTGTCTGGTTGTCCCTGAGAGGCTGCTGCCACCACTTCTCCAGGTGGCCTTAACACAGCATAGTAGCTGGCCTCTGGGAGGCGCCTGGCAGGAGCCAGACCGGTCAGCGGTGCTTGGCTTCAGCTCCAGTCCTACGGGCCCCCAGTGGAGGGGTCCCTGCTCTCTCCCAAGAAGTGTACACAGAGTCCTGGGCATTGTGGTGTCTCTGGGTGAAGTCAGTGACCCTGCCGGCCAGTCCGCACCTGGCGTGACGCTCTCGCCCCCCGAGGTGCATTATCATGAGGGAATGGGAAGGGGCCCAAGCAGGACAGGTGTGTCGGTTGGTCTCCCCATTTCTCTGCCTGGCACCTGGCTGGAGGCGGGACTTCCTCCCACTGCCTGTGACCTCTGCTGTGCCTTACTGGTAGGTCAGGTCCTTACCTGGACAGGTGACCGGACTGTTCTGAAGGCCCTGGAGGGCCTGCACCCTCAGTGGCCTTGTGTTTGGGGCTGTACCCATTGCCCTGAGCTCTGGGAGGTGAGAGCACTGAACCAGGCCTGAGGATACTCTGGGCTCCACTCACCGTCTCCCTGCTCCATACACGCCAGCAAGCCCTTGTCACCATGGCCGTCAGGATCACCTCGCCAGCCAGGGCTGCTCCAGTGACACCAGGAGGCAGAGAGCTGGGGCACCCCGCTTGCTGTGGGGTGGAGCCCTGGCTGTGTGCTTTGGTGGACACGTCCCCCTCAGGATGAGACCTGTCGCAGCAGAGCTCCAAGGTGTGGGGGTGGGAAGCAGGCTGTCCAGAGGGCGGCACCCCTGCTTCTTCCCGCACCTGCCTGTTGTGGCTGTGAGAGCCACCACTGCAGGAGGATGTCTGTCACCACCTTCCTGCCTCCAGTAAGGTTGTGTTCTGTTGCTTTAGGTTTCTCTCCCAAATGAGGAGGTAGCTTTTTTGCCAAGCCATTGTTCTGGGTGACAGACCAGCAATGCCAGGGACCCTCAGGGCCCAAGCCCTTTGCTGCCCGGGTTTGGCTGTGAAGTAAGTTTCCTGACACTGGTGCAAGCAGCAGGGCAAACCCGTTCCAGGCCCCTCTAGGTGGGACAGGTCGAGGTTGGCCCGGGGACTCAGCTCGGCGGGGTGTCATCAGGTCACATGTGGGAGGAGCCCGTGTGGGTGGACCTTTGTGCGTCCCATCTGCTGCCGCATCTTGTGTCTTGGTCCATCTGATAGCGCCCAGCTGTGGTGGGCAAATGAGGTTGCTCTGTCACTTTGTGTCCCCAGGCCAAGTGCTCAGTATCTGTCTGGGACACTCACTTTATTCACAGATCTGGAGGGCTCTGTGGCTCCTTGCAGTACCGTGGCTGGCACACAGGCTGGGCATCGTGGGCCTGTGGGTGGAAGCAGCGGCCTGGCACTCAGCCCTAGTCCAAGGGCACTTCCAGTGTTTCATCATAGACGGGAGGTCCCCACGATCCCTGGGCTGTGGGCCCCTGGGGTTTGTGAGGTATCTCCCCACCCCCCCACTTGCCTTGTGCCTCTTGGGTACGTGCTGCTTTCTGCCTGTAAGCCTGGGTCTGGCACAGTGTGCTGTGACCCCTGAGTGGGCTGCTGTCTGATTCAGCCATAGGAGAGGGGCAGGGGCACCCCCGTTTTTACAGGACTTGTAAAGGAGGGAAGCTCCATCTCATGCACAGAGGGGCGCTGCTTCTGCTGGTGAGGAAGGCACAGGGCATCACATCCTGGCTTCGTCCAGGTCCTGCCAATGGCCCCAGTCTGTGCCCTAGTCGCGTGTGAGAAACGGGGGGGGGTCTGCAGATTCTGCTGCATCAGTCTTACGTCTGTTCCCACACAGTCAGCCCACGGGCTTTGTAGAAACTAGGGCTCCTTTGGAAGATGCACAGATGTGTTCTGGTAGCCTGCCTGTGGTCCTAGAGGTGTCACCGTCACCCCTGCCAGGGCCAACTGGGCGCTGGGCCTTGCCCGCCCCTCTGCTCACACTGCCTGCAGGCTTCTTTATTTGGGGCTTTCGGGCAGACTGCGTCCAATGAGAGAAAAGTTTGGAAGTTTCCGGACTGCCTGACATCGTAGCCTCTCCGGGAGCCTGTCCCGTTGCCTGATGTCCCTCTGTGCTGCTGGCCAGGCCTGTGCCTCCCGCCTTCTTGGGGGCCGGGTGAACACAGACCCCATGGTCGGTCCTGCCATCTGCTGAGCTCTCTGCGTGCTCCCTCTCACTCAGCCTGGCCACCGTCCTGCATGCTGAGTGCTTTCTTGTCTGCACTGCTGTGTCCTAACATTGATTTTCACCTGCAAATGGGGGTAGAGGGATGCACCCGTCTGCTGGGGTCCAGACCTGAGAAGACCCATAGAAAGGCAGCTCTGCAGTCCTGCCTGTCACCGGGGCCAGGCCACCCGCGCCTGCTGGCAGCAGCATCCTCGGTGACAGAGGCGTCCGCCTTCAGGCCCCTCATTGTGACCTGGCTTCTGGTTTGACCTCTCCCAGCCCTGGAGCATGTCCCCAACTCAGTTCGCCTGTGGAAGGCGGCCGTCGAGCTGGAAGAGCCTGAAGACGCCAGAATCATGCTGAGCCGGGCGGTGGAGTGCTGCCCCACCAGCGTGGAGGTGAGTCCCCGCTGTCGTCCACTGCCCCACCACATGCATCTGCTGGGTGCTGACCCACAGGATTCTGCCCTGTCCCGCAGACGCCAGGCAGAGTGGGCCGTCGGCCGTTCAGAGTGCCCCTGGCGGAAGTGCAGTGCAGGAGCTCAGCTCGTCTGCCCGCTGCAGGGCTCTGTGTGCAGCTCTGCCTTTCGGAGCCAGTCCTGAGTCAGCCCCGAGTTTGCACCTGAAGGCAGAGGGGGAGAGCAGATGCCCACGTGTCTTCCTGCCAGCCCAGCGTGAGGTTGGCTCTTGGCCTCAACACTAGTTGGATGGCTTCCATTTGAAACATTCTGGTTCACAACCTTCTGTTCAGTGATTTTTAGTCTTGTTTTTATGATAGCCAGTGTGTCTTTAATTATCCTAAAGGGTATTGTGAAATTCTCCAAATGAAATTAATCTTCATTTGTTTGTATAAAAATAAATAGAGCCCATACACGTTGTTGGTGATGAAATATTGCAGAATCCACAGCTGGGGTGTGAGAACTCCAGGAAGCTAAACACCCATGTCACCACTTAGCTTGTGAAGGCAGCTCCACACCCTGGTCACCTTCTGTCCCAGCTCCCGGAATGCGTCTGGCACACTTCTTAACCAGTGTCTGGAACGCACAACCGAGAATCTGTCACCTTTTCATGTTAACCAGAGAGTCACTAAATAAGTCAGAAGCATGACTGAACGGTTATCAGATCAGGTGACAAGTGCTGCTGTCACGTTCCTGGGCTGTTCAGATGACCCTGCAGAGCTCTTAGAATTTTGGGGCAGTGCCGTGGGGCGGACGGTGTTGGATCCCCCTTCTTCCCGCTCTTCTCTCCGTGCAGCTCTGGCTCGCCCTGGCCAGGCTGGAGACCTATGAGAACGCCCGCAAGGTGCTGAATAAGGCCCGTGAGAACATCCCCACTGACCGGCACATCTGGACCACAGCTGCCAAGCTGGAGGAGGCCAACGGCAACACGCAGATGGTGGAGAAGATCATTGAGCGCGCCATCACCTCTCTGCGGGCCAACGGCGTGGAGATCAACCGCGAGCAGTGGATCCAGGTACAGTCGTGGCGGGACCCCCAGTGGCGGTCAGGTGTCCGGTGTCTTGTATGCAGGGGTCTCTCGCAGGCTGGGGCTGCCGGGTGGTGCCTGAGAGCTCCTACATCGGCGAGGAAGCGGGCCCAGGCTTCTTGATGTGATCCCATCACAGCTTTTTACAGTGTCAGAACCCTGAGGACCCACGGTGGGCACTGAAGATTGCTCAGTGTGTGGCCATGTGGCACCAGCACCACTGGGTGACCAGAAGTAACATGACCTAAAGGGAGTGACACGGCCTCGTGGCCTCTCCATTCCTCCCTGTCTTAGCCTTCCCTTCGCTGTGGACTGCAGCTGGTGTGTGTCTGAAGAGCTAACCGCCCTTACTTACCTGGGTGCCCTCTCCTGCCTGCCCTGCAGGGCTCATCTTCTGGGGCCCAGCCTGGGTGGCAGTCAGCTGGGTGAGGGCGCTTTCTCCTGCCGGCCTGCTAGTCCCACTGGAGGGGCCCACGGGGCAGCCCAGACCATCCGCTCGCTGCCCCGCCGCTGCACTGAGCTGGTCCAGGGGACGGGTACAGCCACTCTGCAGTTACTGCTTCCAGGGAGCCCTTCTGAATACCAGCATGGCTCTGTGACAGGGTGGTGTTAAGCCAGAGGGCCTCTTGTGCCATTTTTTTGAAAAACCTTGGGTGCAAGGCCTCACATCTCTCTAAAATTTAACCTCTAGATTGGGCCTTTATTTCTTTAGTGTTTCGCTCTTTCCTTTGTGTGGACCCACGTTTCCTGCTGGTATGACCCTCCTGCCAGAAGGACCTTCTCTAACTTTTCTTAGAGTGCAGGCCTGCTGATGGTGCATTCCTCCAGCTTCTGCACGTCTGCAGAAGATGTCATCTTTGTTTCTGGAAGGTACTTTCTCTGGGTAGAGAATTCCAGGTTGGCTACTTTTTCTTGCAGTATTTTAGAGACATTGCTCCCTGTCTTCTCACATGCTTCACTTCCAGGGAGGCATCTGCCGTCCTCATCTTCGTTCCCCTCTATTGTACGTGGTTGCTTTCCTTTTTTTAAATTTTAAGAACTTCTAGCTATTTTCAAGGTGTTTTTCTTATGGTTTTGAGCAGTTTGTAATATGCCTTGGTATAGATTTTTTTCTCTTGTATGTAGAGTTTGTTCAGCTTTTTGGATCTGTGGATTTATAGAATTCATCAGATTTGCAAAATGTGTGTCTACTGCCTCTTCAACTACCTGCCTCCCCCTTCAGGTACAATCACACAATCGTCAGGCCCCTTGAAGTTGTCCCACAGCTCATGCACTTTGAGCTGTTCACTTTTTAAATTATTCTTTCCGTTTCATTTTGATAGATTATTAAGCTATAAGGAACATTCCATAAAATTTCCATACATAAAGTGTACGGTTCAGTGGTTTTTAGTATACTCAGAGGTGAATCACACTGTGTGGTCCTTTGTGACTGGTTCTCTCTCCATGAGATGTTGTCATGTACATCTGTGTTGTAGCATGGATGTGTGAGGGTTTTTGCCCATTCTAAGATTGAGTTATTTATCTTTTTGTTTTTGCTTATTATGTGTTTTTGGGTTGTATTGAATTATAAGAGTTCCTTACACATACATTCTGGATACAAGTCAGTCACCAGGTCACATGATTTGCAAATATTTGCTCCCGTTCTGTGTCTTGTCTTTAACTTTCTTGATTGGATTGATTGGAGCACAAATGTGTTTAATTTTGATGTAGTCCAACTTACCTAATTCTTTCTGTTGTTGCTCATGCTGTAGGTTTCATGTCTTTAGAAACCTTCCCTGGCCCAAGGTCATGAAGATTTACTTCTGTGTTTTCTAAGATTTGTGTTGTTTCAGGTCTTACATTTTGGTCTATTTGCATTTATTTGAGTCATTTTTGTATGTGGTGTAAGCGAAGCGTTAGCCTCATTCTTTACATAGGGACGCCCAATTGTTGCCGCACCGCGGTGCCTTTCCCCAGTGCACGGTCGCCGCCGTGCTGGAGGTCCAGTTGATGATAAATGCAGGGGGTTATTTCTAGACTCGAGTTGTATTTCACTGGACTGGACTTCCGCCTGCATGCTAGCACCATACGGTTCCGAACTCCGGAAGCTTTGAAATCAGGAAGTGGGAGTCCTTTGTTCTTCACAAGATTGTTGTAGCCGTGCTTGGTCCTTGGCGTTTTCCAGTGTCGGCTCGTCATTGTCTGCAAAGCAGCCAGCGGCATTTCGATAGCGATTGCACTGAGTCCTTCCTTAGCCTTCCTATCTGTGAGCTTGGGGGTCTTTCCACCGACTTAGGTCTTTAGTTTTTTCAGCAACATTTCAGAGCACTGGTATTGCATTTCTTTTATTTTATCTATTCCAGAGTATTTTATTATTTTTGGTACTATTATAAGTGGAATTTTTTTCTTAATTTTATTTTCAGATTGTTGGTTGTTAACATATAGAAACACAATTGATTTTTTCAATACTGAGCTTGCGTCCTATGACTGTGCTGAAATCATTTATGAAATTGTAACAGTTTTAGTGGATTCTTTACAGTTTCCTATATGTAAAATCATGTCATCTGCAAATATTGTTTTACTTCCTCTTTTCCAGCCTGGATGCCTTTTATTTCTTGCCGAATCGCCCTGGTAGGTCTTCCAGGAGATGGTGAGCAGAAGTGCAGCGAGCCATGCCCTGGGCTTATTCCTGGTCGGGGGGTTGTCTACTCTTCCATTGAGCGTGGTGTCAGCTCGCACATCTCATTGATGCCCTGTCACTTTTTTTTTTTTAATTTATTTTTTAAATTTATTGGGGTGACAATTGTTAGTAAAATTACATAGATTTCAGGTGTACAATTCTGTATTACATCATCTATTAATCCCATTGTGTGTTCACCACCCAGAGTCAGTTCTCCTTCCATCACCATATATTTGATCCCCCTTACTCTTTTCACTTTTTTTAATTATTCTTTTTTTTCTCTCTCAGTTTTCATTTTAGGTGGCTTCTAGTGCTTTGTGCTTACGTTTCAACAATTTTTTCTTCTGTAATGTCTGATCTATTTATCTCATCTAGGGTGTTTTTCTTCTCAGATCTTTGAGTTTTCATTTCTAGGAATTTAATTTTGGTCTTGTCAAATTTTCTTTCTCGTATTTTATGTCTCTACTTGACATTGAACATGTGCAGTGCGGGTACAGCAGTTGTCTCTGTCCTCGTCTGCTGCTTCCAACATCTGTGTCCGTTCTGGGTTGTTCTGATAGATATTTTTTCCCCTCATTGTAAGTTGTATTTTCCTGTTTCTTTCATGCCTGGTAATCTTTGATTTGTTGCCAGGCGCTGTGAATTCTCCCTTGTTGGGTGCTGGATATTTCTGCATTCCTGTGAACATTCTGGATTTCTGCGTTGAATGCAATTCTGTTCCTGGAGACATTTTGGTCCTTTGGGTCTTGCTTTGACACTTTGCTAGGCCGAACTCAAGACGTAATAGGTTGGGGCCAGTCAAGGGCCACCTCCCCTGTGGAGATGGGACCGGTCTATGTACTCTGCCCAGTGGCCTGTGTCCCCTGGGGGTTTCCAGTCTGGCACTGTCCCTGGCGGCCTTGAAGGTTGTTCTCGCAATCCTTGCGACGGGCTCTTTCCAGCCCTCGTGCATTGGTTGGTGTTCAGTGAAGACTCACGGGGGACCCTCTGTGGAACAGATGCCAGGGTCTCTGTGCTCCTTGGTCTTCTGGAGCTGTCAGCACCACCTTCTCCACCCGCCCCTCCTGGGGCCCTTTCCCTGCACTGGGCCTGTTAACTCTCCCAGGCAGTGAGCTGGGCAGATGTGGGCTCCCCTTGACTGTTTCTGTGTTTCAGTTCTCTCGGCCCTGTCAACCATATCCAGTGTCTTGACAACCACTCTTTCATAAATTTTGTCTGGTTTCTTTGCCTATTTTAGGAGGGGGGACCTTGGCTGGCAGCGGTAGTGCTTCCTCTGATCCTCGGAGCTTTTCGGTGGCTGACTGCATTCCATGGGGCTCGCTGCACTGCTTCTGAGCCCAGTGACCGTAGGACAGAACGGAGCTGAGGAAGAGCCCCTTCTGTCCCCCTAGAAAGGTCTTTCTGCACTGATTCCCACCCCTGAGCTTCCTTTGGGGTGCACTTAGCAAGTTCGTTCTGCCAGCCTGTATTTCCGTCTTGTCAGCAAGGGTGATGGCAAGTGCCCTGTCCCCTTGGCAGCTCTCAGGCCACCCCTGCAGCCCCTTCATGGAGACTGTGCCAGTGTGCAGAAAATACAGCGTGAGCTAGAGCTTCATTCATTGCAAGCTTTCCTTAAAGTTTCTTTTTTGCTACTGCGCTTACACCGGAATGGAATGCAAAGGGTCTGAATGGATGCCAGCGTAGCATTCAGTCATTTTAAGGTTAATGCTTAAGTTTTTCAGGACGTCTGCGAAGAGTGTTAAGACTTTGGGGTGTTTTGCTTCTTGAGTAAGTCACCATTTATTGAGCACCTACTATGTTCCAGACTCTACTAAATGTCCTGTAATCCTTGCCTTCCCACTTCCCACTCTGTGTGGAACCCGGTACAGGAGGCGCTGACCGCACGGCACCACCACAGACCTGGGAGCCTCCCACATCCAGCCACCCTCACCGGGATCAGTGACATGCGCTCACACACCTCGTCGTCGTCTTGTCGGTCTCTCTTGCTGCTCCTTTGCTGGTTTGCCCTCCCTTCTCACATTCGAAATAACTTGGTGGCTCAGCCCAAAGCCCCTCTCCAAGGCTTTTCTGTGCGTACCTCTGGTGATTTCATTACACCTGTTGATAAGAATGTTTTTTACATGCCAGGAACCCCCAAATGCGGACTGTGCTTTGGGCGTTCCCTGCAGCCCTGAACTCACACCCCTGCTGCCCTGTCCCCCTGGAACGTGTGACGGCACTATAGCCTGAAGTGTCCCCAGTGCATCTCTGCTCTGCCCCCAAACTGGCTCGTCCTCAGCCTTCGTACATCAGCAGGCCGTGTGGCTGTCTCCGCCTCGAGGTTACTGATTCCTTCCCCCCACGTGCGTCTCACCCACTGCCGCCGTCGGCTCGCCACCGTCCTAACGCACCTCCCTGCTGAGGTCCACGTGGTGGTCAGATGGTCCCTTTGGGACACTTCTCCGCTGCTCGCAGGGCCCCTCGGGGCTCTATGAGGGCTGCTGCGCTGTGCTTGTGTCACACCCAGGGAAGGCCTGGGGCCCCTCGTGCAGCCGCCCCCTGTGCCATGCCCACCGCCCTGGCCCACGCCTCACACCTGCTCTTCCGCAGGAGCGCTGCCCGCGTCCGACACTCGGGCCGCCTCACACCGAGCGAGTCCCTGAGAGTGGGCCTGCTCAGCCAGCATGTGCCTCCCGTGTGCTAGAGAACGCGCCATACCCTCCGTGCAGGTTGTCCACATGTGCTCCTCAGCCACGAACAAAGGCCCATGTCCCCACCTTTGCCTCGTGAGTGTGTCGGCACACCCTTCGATGTTGCTGATAAGATAAGAATGGCTTTGAGTTTCTTCTTAGATGTTTCGATTTACGTTTGGAGAACTGTGTGTTTCATGCCTGGTGCATTGTGGGTCCTGTCCTAGTTGACGGCAGGAGATGTCAGTGCTGCTCTGGCTGCCCACCTGCCCTATGGACGGCCCTCGTGATGGTCCGTCCCCCAGCTTTCTGTCTCACCACCTCTGCAGGGCTCTGCTTTGCCCTCACAGGTATGTCTGTGTGGTTGGAGTGTTACTTCCCAACCAGCAGACTCAAGTGTCGTGAACTTGTCTTTCACTCCAGCTACTTTGGAAGTGTCTTGAGCGTAGAAGCCTCTTACAGACAGAGTTGCCCATGTAGCACTCTGCGCACAGTAGGTGCTTATGTGATGTTTGTTGAGCAGGTGTTGTTCAGCCTTTGTGCAAGCAGGACACAGGGTCTCTAAGGCATCAGAACCCTCGGAGCCCACACCACCTACTCGAGGTCACCGTCCAGCTCTGTGCTGCAAATGCAGTTTTGTGTCCCTCTTTCAGGATGCCGAGGAGTGTGATAAGGCTGGGAGTGTGGCCACCTGCCAGGCGGTCATGCGTGCCGTGATTGGCATCGGGATCGAGGAGGAGGACCGGAAGCACACCTGGATGGAAGATGCTGACAGTGTGAGTGGGCTAATGGGCACCAGCGGGCACCTCAGAGCAGGCCGGTGGGGGGCACATAGTTCCCATTATAAGGAATGCAGTTTCCTAAGCCAGGTTTACGGGAAGGGCTGCTGACTGATCGGCCAGCTCTGGGGCTGGCTCGGACTCCAGGACCAGGCTCTCTGGGCCCCAGCTGCTTGCCTCTGGGTCTGGGCTGCCCCCGCCCTCAGTCGCTTTCTGTTATAAATTGTACTGCAGAAAACATTTGTATACGGAGCTTTTGCCCACTTTGAGATTATGTCCTTAGAATAGGTTTCCAGAGAAGAGATCATGGGGTCAAGTTGATAGAGACCTTTAAGGTGTTAAGGTGTTTAATCCCTTAAATGTGACCCTCCTTTTCTAGCTTATTTTGAAATAATTTTAGACTTAAAGAAAAGTTGCAAAACTGTTCAAAGAATTCTTAACCGTGTTTCCCTCAAAATAAAACCTAGCTGGACCATCAGCTCTAATGCGTCTTTTGGAGCAAAGATTTATATAAGACCCGGTCTCCTTTTAATATATTATAAGACCAGGCCTTATATAATATAAGATTGGGTATAATATAACATAATATAACACCAGGTCTTATAATTTTTACTCCAAAAGATGCATTAGAGCTGATAGTCCGGCTAGGTCTTATTTTCGAGGAAACATGGTATATGCCTTTCACCCAGATTCCCCAAATTAACCCGTCTTACCACATTTGCTTTTTCATTCTCCAGGCATGTACACGCACACATACACTCCTTGTTTTCTGAACCGTTTGAGTCAGTGCACGTGTCATAGCTCTTTACCTCTAAATACTTCAGTGTGCATTTCTTTAAAAGAGGACATTCTCTTACGCAACCACAGCAAAATCAGGAAATCACTGTTGGTGCAGCGTTGTTACGTAACGTGGAGACCTTATTTAGATTTCACCAGCGTGTCCTTTTAGCGAAAGGAAAAACCCAGCTGTGTTCTGGTTGAGTAGCTGCCCAGGGTCACGTCCTCGGGCCTCCATGGCCTGGATGGTCTGGAGGAGAGCTCTGGTCTATCTCTGGTTCCCAGGAGTCTGGCGTTTGTGAGGAGTACAGGCCAGTGGTTCTGTGGAGCCCCTTCCCTGGCCTCCACATGTTCCCAGTCGGGTTGTGTCGTCCCCGTGGGCTGTCCTGTCACACACATGTGCCCGTCGATGGACCAGCTCAGATGGCATCTGACAGATTTCTCCCTGGAAGGCTGCTATTTTTCCCTTTTAATTAAGGGGCTTTTTTGTGGGGAGACACTTTGAGGCTGTAAATACCCCGCTGCTCACCAGACTTTGGCCTACTAGTTTGTGGGCCTATTAACAATGTTTTTGGCTTGTATCAGTTATTGCCACAGCATTTGCCAAATGCTGATTTTCTAAACCCTGCTTCTGCATTTTATTCGAGTTTAGCAGTAGGAGTTGAACAGTGATAGAAAGCCCCCTTGCCCCCCCTCCCGTCAGAGACCGGCCCCTCTCTGCTCTAGGAGCTTGCGGCCCCTCACGCCAGGCTGCACAGCCTGCAGACGGCCTGTGCACGCCTGCTTTGTCGGCATCAAAGACTGGCCAACTGACACGGTTTTGTAATAGCTCTTTAGTGCGTAATATTTGCAATGTAGACAAATAGGAGGAATAACTCAATAAGTATCCACACGGGCTCTGTATTGGAAGAAGATCCCTAAACAGGCAAGAGACTCTGGGCCCTGGTTGCTGAGCCTCTTTTTACTCTGATTGCATTTAGATACTCGCCTCTGTCTTCTTTCCTTACGCTTGTGACAGTGCTGGAGGCCTTGGGGGGAGGGGCATCCCCCTGCGGGTGACACATGTGGGAGCAGAGACCACAAGCCATCTCAGGTTTCCTCTCCTTGCCCTCTCTTACACACGTCCTGGAGTAAGCCAGTAAGCGGTTGTCCTTTAAAGAGCTTTTTGTAATTCTGAGTGAGACCCACGTCATTTTTGTGCTCTCACCACCCAGGCACTGGCCGGCCCAGCCCACCAACACCTGAGACCCTGGGTCGCTGTCACTTGATCCCGAAAGGCTGAGTAACTGGCCTCAAGGACCTTGGTCAGAGTCACAGAGAGGGGCACAGGGATCTGATATTCAGCTGGTGTCCTCCCTCACTTCCTGGATGCTCCTGGTCAGGACGTGCCTGAGGCAGGGCCCGTCCTGGTTCCTGTGGTGGTTGACTCATGGGGCCACGTGACCCAGGAGGAGGACGGACCTGCATCCTTGCTGCTGTTATCCCTGCACGCCCATTTCCATGCTGGTGGTCCTTGCCCACCGGGAGGCTTGTCAGTGATCTTCTCTGAGAAGGCAGCTGTCCATCTGCGAAGTGGCCTTGGGTGGCCCAGGTGCCCTCCCTGCTCCATTGTACGCCATGTTTACTTCGCAGTTGCAAATCTTTGTTCCTGACATACTTCCTGATGGCCTTTCACTCACCTCAAGACTCAAACCCCTTCTTGGTGCGAGAGGATTTTCAGAGTGTGGTAGGGTGAGGCAGGCAGTAGGTCCTGTGGGCCGTCAGGGAGCATCCAGCACTGACGTCTGTGGTGGGCAGTGGCCTTTGTCTCATGTGGGGCTGTGTTCCAGTGAGTGTCTGGGGGACGGGCCATCCACACAGGTTGTCACTGCAAAGAGTGGCTGGCTTTCTTGTCCTGCTGCTTGGCACTAGCCAGGGAACAAAGTCTCTTTTGAGTAAGGACAGATACCTCAAGAAAGTGGAAGGGTTTGCGGTAGTTCTGTTTGAACAGACGGCTCTCCTTTCTCTCCTTTGTATTGAACTGTGTGTACAGGTTTCCAAGGAGTGCAGTTTTTCTGACTACACACTACACCTGATTTTAGAAAAGGAACCAAAGTGCGTGGCGTGGTCACCATCGTGCCCTCCCCGCTCACCTGCAGCCCATGCCCTCTGTGCCCGCTCCCGTCCTTTGTGGAGGGCTGGCTGACAGCCTGTCTCAGGCCCCTGTGCTCCTGTTGTGGTGCATGTGTCTCCTGGGATTTCCCTCCTGAGTTGTGCTACTCCTTGGATCACCCCGTATGTGGTTTCTGGCAGACGCTGTCACTGGGGAGGCCAGCGCTGTGTCGTACTCATGCCTCCTGTTGGAGGCCAGCACTGTCTCACGCCTGTCTCCGCTCTAGTGTGTGGCCCACAATGCCCTGGAGTGCGCACGAGCCATCTACGCCTATGCCCTGCAAGTGTTCCCCAGCAAGAAGAGCGTGTGGCTGCGGGCCGCCTACTTCGAGAAGAACCACGGCACCAGGTACGATTCCCGCAGGCAGGCCAGCGCCTACCTTTCCTGCAGCCCTCTGTAGGGAGGGGAGGAGCTTCTGCTTCCGTGCAGCCCTCTGGTGAGGGGCAGAGCTTCAGTGGCACATGGGACCTGGCAGCAGGAGCTGACCTTATGGTTCCTTTTGCCATAAGCTTGTCACTGTTCTCTAGTTGGAAACTGAGGAGTCACTGCCCATGGGAAGTGCCTGCAGCTGAGCCCGTGGGGTGCTGGGCAGGGCCTGGCACCCCTGTGGAGCCCCCATGCTGGTGTGGGCGGCGTGGCATCTGGGCCCAGGCAGGCCTGTTTTCATTTAAGCTGCGCTGGCTTTGGCTTGGGCTGGGTTTGTGCTCCGAGGAGGTCCTTGACAATTTTCTCTAATTGTGCCCTTTAATTGGAAAAACCTTTCGGGTCTGTCTTATTGGCGGGGACTGCTGATTAGATTAGGTGTTGCAATTTCTGGCGTTCAGTGGCCGACCCGGGCATCGGGCCCTCTGCCGCCCTGTTCTGGCTGGGAACCAGCCTTGCCAATCACCAGGCCACAGCTGGGAACCTTGAGCCCTAACTCCTTCTCTTTTGTAGTGTTTAACCTCAGTCTTTTCAGGGTGTCTTCCCGCGTGTGTTGCTGAAGCTCGGGTCCCCTCCTCGCTCCCACCAGCTGGCTGGTGCTTTGACGTTAACTCTTTTGGGAACATTTTGCGATGATGTGCTGGCTCTCCCCGTACAAGTCTGGAGCAGAGCCTCCTACCAGCCGTAGCTTCAGTGGCATGCGGCCGTGGGCCCTGGGTGCAGGGACTGGTCAGGCCCCTGCCTCCATCGCTGGCGCCCCTCCCATCCGGCCGACTCCCGGTGTGATGAGGGGCCAAGTGCTGGGGGCCTGGGCTCCAGGTTGTCTGGGAAGCAGGGTAGGTGCTGTCAGGCTTCCCTCGGACTGGCTTCAGTTCCCTGCACTCGCTTTGTCTTGCTGCTGAGGCCCGAGGAGGTCATGTGTGCCACTGTGTGACAGGTGGTGGGCGTGCGAGGTCTGGGGGCTTCACACCTGAGACCCTGGCTGGAGGTCTTCTTGCTCAGTGGTGACCTGAGATAACTTTCTGCCAGTAAGACAGTGTCTCTAGATTCCAAAGGATAGACTAGGGTCGTAATCTTTATCAGCGGATCTGTGGTTAAAGATGAAAAGGCCTCTCCTGTCACCCAGACCGTGACGTTATCGCTCCCTCCAGGACACACGCTGTACAAGGGTCTCTAAGCTCTGCTGTTAAACAATGCTCTGCTTTGTAGCACCCTCTTCAGTGGTTGGTGCTAGAGCCTTTGTGGAGAGGGACGATTTCCCCACTCTCTCCCCATCGTAAAACCTGGTAAATCATTTACGGTGTCGAACTTTGGAGCAGTAACTGTCTTTGCAGCGCACACGCCACGGCTGCGAGTGCCCGTGTGCTCTGCTGGTGACCGGGCCTCTGTCTTGCAGGGAGTCCCTGGAGGCGCTGCTGCAGAGGGCCGTGGCCCACTGCCCCAAAGCGGAGGTGCTGTGGCTCATGGGCGCCAAGTCCAAGTGGCTGGCAGGGGACGTGCCTGCGGCGAGGAGCATCCTGGCCCTGGCCTTCCAGGTGAGGGTGGCCCGAGCCCGAGAGCGCCGGTGTGCACGCTCCTGTCCAGACCCTCCCCTGTCCACTGGTGGGGGCCGGCCCGAGAGGGGACGTGCAGGGGACGCCGGTGCTCTCCTGGCCTGAGAACAGCCTGTGGACACCTACTTCTTGGTCGGCCACACAGTGTGACCACAGGCTGAATGTACCAGAACACAGAACACAGGACAGACAGGTGGCATCTCTGGGAGGGATGGAGCCCAGGAGCGAGTGACAGCCGTGCTCCGAACAGAAGTTAGGCTGTACAGTCCTTGGAAGAAGAAGCTCTGTGCCCCTGCCCTGAGCATGGGGACATGCAGGGGTCACATGTGAGCCCCATAGATGGGCGGAGTTACGTTCAAACAGCTGCACCCAGCCAGGCTTATTGTGGCTGATGTCATGAGCTTTGCAAGTATCTTATTTTTATTGTCACATATAACATCCTCATACTGTTTGACAGTATGGGTGTCAGGATTTTGCAGCATACTCTGTACAAACTGGGGAGTGCTGTGTGAATGCTAATCTGTTGTTGTAACCCAGGCCTGCACAGCAAAGCCTGTCACTTGAATGCATTCTGTGTGAGGGACTGACCTGGAACTAGCATTTTCTCTCTGCTGTGTTTGAGGGCACTGCCCCTCTCTGAGTGCCCACCAGCTGCCTGGGCACTGCTGCCTCTCACTGTGCAGCTGCTTCTCAGGAGGCTGCAAGGGCCCTGCCCACCTGTCTGCTGGACTCTGGCTTATACGTGGCCGAGTCCTGACCCTCGGGCATCCCCTCCACAGTGTCAGTGATTCCTGGGCATCCTTCCATCCGGCCCACATGGACACACTGGGGTGATCAGTCCCTTGTCACAGGAGTGGGAGAAGCAGTTTGGGTCTGGCGGGTCCATGTGGGTAGGGTGGCAGCAACCCGCTCCGGCTTTGAGAGGCTGCACAGGCTTGGGGGGTCCCGGAGAGGAGGGCTATGCAACGGCTGGCGTTGTTTCTGAGTGCCTAAGAGGCTTCGTGCCCGTAGCAGTGAGCGGGCTGGCTGGTGTTCAGGAAGGTCGGCATGCTTGGGCCGGACTCTGCTCTGCTGTCTGTCAGCCCTGGCGGTGCTCGGCTCCCAGGCCCGCTGCTAGGATGACATGTGATCTGCCCTGACCGCCTCGTTCTGAGCTCGTCCTGACGGCTCTGTGCTCCCCTAGGCCAATCCCAACAGCGAGGAGATCTGGCTGGCCGCCGTGAAGCTGGAGTCCGAGAACAACGAGTATGAGCGGGCCCGGAGGCTGCTGGCCAAGGCTCGGAGCAGCGCCCCCACCGCCCGGGTGAGCAGAAACGCCCAGGCTGCACGGGGCCACAGGGGCCATTCCAGTGTGGTGGGGAGCGGGGGGAGGGAGGGATGGGGACAGAAACCAAAGCCAAGGTGCTCTGAGCTCATTTGCTCAAGCTCCACTTTGAAGTGTCCTCGTGTGTGCACCCCACCTTGTCCCACTAGCTTACCAAGCATGTAAAAGTACAGCAGGATAAACAGCGTGGAAGGTCACCTGTCGCGTGGCCTTGAGCATGTGCCATGCAGGTACCAGCCCAGCCCAGCCCAGTGCTAGCAGCTGGGCCCACGCCGCAGCAAGGGTGCTGACGGCGTGCCTGCTCCCAGGTGTTCATGAAGTCCGTGAAGCTCGAGTGGGTGCTGGGGAGCATCGGGGCCGCCCAGGAGCTGTGCGAGGAGGCGCTGCGGCACTACGAGGATTTCCCGAAGCTGTGGATGATGAAAGGGCAGATGGAGGAGCAGGAGGGGCTGGCGGAGAAGGCGCGGGAAGCCTACAGCCAAGGGGTGAGCCTGGGCCCTCAAGGGTGACGGGGGCGGGCGGGGCGGGGCCTGTGCTGCCCCTTCTGGGTGCTGCGGCTGTCTCCACATGCGGTCTCCCAGGGTCCCTCAGAGTTGTGTATGCTGCATGCAGCAGCCAGGTTAGGGCACCTGTACTGTATAGGCTGCCGTGTGCACACCCTGCACACACGTGCACAGCACAGCGTGCACACACATAGCCTGTACACGCATGTGAACAGCACAGCAGGCACATGCACACATATACTGTACGTACATGTGCACAGCATGGGGTACACACACCCCACACATGTGCACTGCCTGGGATCCACACACCTCTGCACGCGCATGTGCACAGCATGGGGTACACACCCCGCACACGCATATGCACAGCACAGCATGTACATAAAACTCCCAACCCAGACATGAAGTGAGTGGGTCTCCATGGACATAGGCAGCCTGGACTCTGCTGGCTCAGGAGCCGGCCGCAGCTGTCACAGTTCCAGGCTCCAGCCAAGCCTCTGTCTCTTCCTTGTCTTTGCTGCCACAGTTGAAGAAATGTCCCCACTCCACACCCCTGTGGCTTCTGCTTTCCCGGCTGGAGGAGAAGATTGGGCAGCTGACCCGAGCCCGGGCCATTTTGGAGAAGTCTCGCCTGAAGAACCCTAAGAACCCCGACCTGTGGTGAGTCCTGGCCCAGCTCACCCTCGGGCTGTCCTCACGCAGGTGCTCACGAGGAGTTGCTGGTGCGGCATTTCAGCTCAGGCTCAAGGAGAAGAGTGGCAGGTGCTGCTTAGGAGGCACGCCTGCCTCTCCCTTAGGGGTCGGCCTGGTGCTCGGATGGGCCTGTGGATGTCTGGTGCGGTTTAATCTGTGCTCTGGTAGAGGCTGCCAAGGGGAGCCAGGAGCTAATGGTGAGGAATCAGGGATAGGTGAAGCCAAAAGAGCAGCTCCACAGAGGAAGTGCCGTCGGGCAAGGCCTTGAGGGAGGAAGAGGAGTTTGTCAGGTGAAGCTGGCATGCTTTCCCTAGGAAACTGCGTGCAGAGATGCAGCGTAGGGCTCAGAGTGTCAGGGCTGGAGAGTGACAGGGAAGCTGGAGGAGACTCCAGAGAGAGGGGCAGGTCGCTGTCCCTGCAGCCACTAGCATTCCAGTCTGCCCTCGTGCTCCACACCTTCACTTGCATCTGAGTGACGTCAGCGTCCCAGGTCCACACTGCAGTGGCAGCTGCCGGTGGGCCTGACAGAGAGGGTACTGATGCCTCACTGCTCTGTTGGCGGGGTGGCAGCTCCGGCCACAGTAGCTCCCCAGTAGCTTCCAGAAGTGCGGCCGGGTGGTGGGCAGGTGGTGGGCGCCGGGTACTGGACCCTCCTCTTGGCCTCCGTCGCAGGTTGGAGTCGGTGAGGCTGGAGTACCGTGCGGGGCTGAAGAACATCGCCAATACTCTCATGGCCAAGGCTCTGCAGGAGTGCCCCAGCTCCGGTGAGGCCGCGCTGGGCGCGCGCGGGTGGGCAGTGCCCTGGGTGGGTCTCAGGGTCCAGACACAGTGCTCACAGGTGTGGTTCAGCTCCACGTGGTCCTTAAGAGGCGGGAACTGGCCACACTCTGGCGTTCCTACTCTGAGGTGCTGCCATTGCTGTTTTCTCTAAGAGTTTAAGTTGTTTTCCCCCACAGTCTGAGTAATGCCCATGCGATATAAACAAAATTTGGAATAAGAATAGGAAATCACCAGGAAGCCCGCCACTCAGAAATCCCTGCCCTTAGTTGTTTTGCAGTGCTAACACTTGTGTTATTGCACAAAGTTAGTCACACTGGGCGGTTATTCCTTGGCCTTTTTTTAAGGGGAAAATTTTGTGAGAATTTTCCATTATCGTTGAATTTTCAAGAATGTAAGTTTTTTAGTGGCTTCATAGAATTACCTGTAAATATGCCAGAAATGCACTTTTTACCTGTTGTTCGATTTTTAATCTGATATTAATTGAAGACTACCGTCTTTTTGCAGGAGTCTTTACTAGCATTTCTGATTGTTTTAACCAGTAAATTCTTAAATGTGAAATTACCAAGTTAGTGGGAATGAAACCTTGAAGGTTGTTGGTACTTCTGACCTATGCCCTCAGAAAGTTGTCCAGTCTGTGCCATCGGGGCAGCTGTGGCTGCAGGCGGACTGCAGCAGGGTGGGTGAGCACATGTGGCCTGTGGCTCTCCCGTAAGCAGGTCTGGGGACACACTGGGCTAGAATTCTCGCAGGCCCATTGAGCAGCCTGTGTGTGGATGGGTCTCTGAGAGCAGAGGTAGGAGTCTGAGGGCCAGCATCTCTGTCTGAATTGCAGGTGTCCTGTGGTCTGAAGCCGTCTTTCTTGAGGCAAGGCCCCAGAGGAAGACCAAGAGTGTCGATGCCCTGAAGAAGTGTGAGCACGATCCCCACGTGCTCCTGGCCGTGGCCAAGTGAGTGGGGTGTCCCCATGGGGCTGCTGACCCATGGGGCCTGGGGGGCCTCTCACCAGAGTCCCGCTGGTCCCTGGAATTCGGTGGGCTCCCCTGAGGCTGGAGCATGTGCGGGCAGAGGCCACTCAGACATGTGCTGCCTGGGTCGTTGCAGACCCCCAGCAGGGCAGCCTCCTCTGGGCACATGTCCTAGACTCCTGTCATGGGGTTGCTCTTCTGTCCATGCCACTTGCTCATGTTTGTCTGAGCTCCTTTGGCTCAGAGGGCTATAAGCAAGGAAATGGTCTTCCCCGCGTTAGGGTGAGAAGCCAGACGCTTCCCCTTGGTGCCCTGGGAGCGATCCAGGGCCTCCTGGTCAGGCCCAGTCAGTGTGCCCTGGTTTGCAGAGATGCATGGCAACAGGAGGTCGGCGAGTGACTGAACACCATGCGCTGGGTCGGGTCAGGGGTCGGGCGTGGGGTGAGCTGGGGTCTGGGGGAAATGGTGAGTGGAGCAGTGAGAGCCACCTGGACTCCCCAGGGTCTCTAACCTTCTAGAAGGAGGGTTACGTCCTGAGAGGAGCGGGACCAGAGTGCAGGGTAGGGGTTTGTTGTGGTCAGGAGGCGGGAGGCGACTGGTGCATGTGGGGAGGGGGATCTTTTCACAGAGCCTACAGCTGGTCGCCTGGGGCTGCTGCTCAGGGCTCTCTCCTGGGGGGGTGGTACATGTGGCCCCAGAGCTCCTGTGTGCCCTCAAAGCCTGAGCGGGAACCTGGCCCACCCCGGGATGCCGCAGCGGCCCCCGCACCTCCTCCAGCTCCTTGGGGGGCTCCTCCCTCCTGCCCTGTGCTGCTGCCTCCCAGAGTGACTTGTGTGTGCCACTCGGTTAGGCCACCATAAAAGCTCATAAAAGGCTTTGCTAAAGTAAACAAGTCACTCCTTGCTGTCCCCACACTGGTGTTCCTCTGTGTGTCTGCTATCTGGATTTGTGCTCTTTACATCGCAGTTTATCTAACACCGAGCAATTAAGAATACCACAAGGCTTAAAAAGCAATCAAGCTATCAGAACATAAAGTCACTCCGTTTGGTGAATGAGACCAGCCCGAGCAGCTGCCTGGGGCTGGGGTCAGCGGTGCAGGCCTCTGCGTTGGCGCCTCTGTCTGCAGAGGGGGCGGGGCTGGGTGGAGCGTGGCATTCTGTGCTGCCCTCCCTGACGTGTGGACGGCTCTTGGATGGTCCTCACGCGTGCCTGCGTGGGCCCAGGTTCCTGTGCTAGCCTGAGCCCCCCTCCTCAGGGTGGGCTTGGGCTCCCGGCTGGCTGGGGCAGGCTGACAGCTCCCCTCACTTTCCTTAATCGAAGCCGTTGTCTCGTTTCTGTCAGGTTGACTGTCCTCTTGTGTTTTACCCAGAGGAAATGAATAGCTTAGAGAAGTTGCTGCTGTGTGGGTGTTTTCAGAAGCAGTTTGCTCAGACTCGTGGCAGACGGTTGCGGGTCCGTGGCGTGGAGTGATTTCCGGGTAGCCAGTCCCCACTCCTCAGCCCTCCTGCTGGGAGCTCAAGGGCTCGCCGGGCGGTGCCAGCCACAGCGGGGACCCCACACGCGCAGCAAGAGCCAGGCCTCCCACCCAGGCCGCCTGTTGCTCATGGTGGTACCTGCACTTGTGCGGCCGCTGACGCTGGGTCCCGGCTGTGTCCCCGCAGGCTGTTCTGGAGTGAACGGAAGATCACCAAGGCCAGGGAGTGGTTTCACCGCACAGTCAAGATTGACGCGGACCTGGGGGACGCCTGGGCCTTCTTCTACAAATTCGAGCTGCAGCATGGCACAGAGGTGAGGGCCTCTGCTATGTGCCCCGCGGGCTGTACACCGTGTGTGGGGGGGCAGGCGGGCCGGCCTCTCAGCCTGAACTAATGACGTTTGGGCTATTTCAAGTGGCCTGGTAACATCTCTTAAGGAGCTGGCCGGTGACTGGGTCCTGGGGTCACAGTAGAAATGGGCATGGAGTCCCGGCCCTGAGGGCCATCCTCATGTCTCACTGGCTGCTGACCTGAGTCCGAGCCCAGTGTGGCTTCCCGGCAAGCCTGGGCTGATGTCCCCTCACAGACCCGAGCATTGTCAGAGCTGTGCTCACAGGGCTGGGCTGCCCATGGGAAGTCCTTGTGCAGGGCAGGGACTCTGGGCACGCGTGGGAGGTGCAGACGGGGGGTGCAGGCTGTGGGGGAGCTCGGTCCGGCCAGCACCTCTGTGGCCGGTGCCCAGGAGCAGGGCAGGTGTGGGGAAGGACCTGGGAGCCCCCGCTCACAAGCCGGTGCTGCCTGCCCAGGAGCAGCGAGAGGAGGTGAGGCGGCGCTGCGAGAACGCCGAGCCGCGGCACGGGCAGCTGTGGTGCGCTGTGTCTAAGGACATCGCCCACTGGCAGAAGAAGGTCGGCGACATCCTCACGCTGGTGGCCGCCGGCATCAAGAACACCTTCTGACCCTCCCGTCCCCACGGGGCCCCCAGCGTCCATCCTGCTCTGTAATTAAAGGTTTTCTAGGTAGCGTTTCGAGGTTGGTGGCCGGCTCGTTTTTCCTGGGCCCTCCTGGCGTGCGCTTTGGTCACCAGCGGGGCTGTAGTTTGGCCTGGTTCTTCTTTGCGAGGATGCCTCTTACAGATAGCCCTGCCCTCAAGGAAGCACAGGAGGTTTTGTGGGAGGAAGTGCAGCTTCCCTGCTAACTCTTCCGTCCCCTCTGCGTGTGGGCCCTCCCCTCAGAGCTGCATGGAAGTGCCCACGGTGACATCCCTGAGTGAATGTGTCCAGCGGCTCACGCCCAAAGCGCCTCCTAGAGCCTGTTGCTAAAGGGTTGCTGGAGGCCCCCTCAGGCTTGCATTGGAGAAAGATGTCGCCAGTAAGAGGTTTGCTCACATTTGTAGGTGAATTAATTTTTGCTAATTTATAATCAGCAAGTATTCCAGAGCACTTGTAATTGTCCTCACCTTTCCATTGAAAACTGCATTACCTGGGAGTCTTGGCAGGTGTGAGGATAAAGGACCTCCCAGGGCCTTGGGTCCCTGCGCGAACCTGTGCGCGTGCATCTGTACTGTTGGAGACCAGCCAGTTCTCTGGGAAGGGGCTGTGGTCATGGCTGGACTTCCTTTGGGATCTGCCTGTTACACTGAAGAGCAGGTCCTGAAGCTTTTAGGGACTTGAAAGCTGGCTGTCTGTACAGATGTGAAAACCAGAGCCCAGGAACTGGCCATGACTTGGCTGTCACAGGGCTGCTGTGACCCTCTGTGCCCCGGGTGGGGCGTGGCTTCTCCTGGGCACTTCCTCTGGCCTTGATATCAGGTGAGGCCTGCAGAGCCCTTGGAAAGTTCCAGAACATCTGGATTATCACGCGTGAATGTCTCGGGGTTGTTTTCTCAAGTGCTTTGAGATAGTTAAAATACTTTTGGAGGGGGTTGTACTTTAGCTTTTCTTCAGCTGACATTTTTTCAGCTCCGTCTGAAGGCTAGTAGGTTACAGAAGCTGTGTTGCTGTGGGGAGAGTGACAACCCCCGACCCTCCCGGGCGAGGTGCTGTGGCCCAGTTCCCTGCCAAGTCTGTTTAGGCACACGGCCATGGCCTCCCCAGGGACAAACCCCCTCAGCCCACAGGGGCAGGCAGCAGGAGGCACCTCTCAGCTGAGCCCTGGGCCAGTGGGAAGTCCCAGCCTGGGACCTGCTGGGGCAGGACCCCTGGATGTCGGGGTGCATGGGCTGGCTGCTGTGGGGGTAATTAGGTCCCACTCACCTGGTTCTGCCAGCAGCCAGGTTCCTGCGGGAGAGGTAGCTCCTGCTGACCACTAAGGAAGACCCTGATCGAAGCGTGCAGGCAGTGCCTCCACTTGCCTGGCTCACCTCTCCCACCTGACTGAACTGCTCTCTGCCCACTGGGCACCCCCCCCCCCCCCATAGCACATCTCCCTGGGGTTGATGGCTTAATCCAAGACCCACTGGATGGGAAGAGAGCCCAGCACCCTGGGCTCCAGGGTCAGGTTAATTGAAGAAGCGATTGGATAGGGGGTGTGGAAAGGGAGGGGGCAGGGCTGGGATCCTGGGGCCTCCCTCTGGTTCCCTCCCTCCTCTGATCGGAGGAGCCAACTTCAAAAGCCTTGTCCGCCTGCCGCCAGCCGCCCTGTTGCAGCCGACCAGGGAAGCCCGTTGGGTTGCCGGGGTTGGCTGGGCTTGGAGCAGGACCTGGAGTGGCCGCCTCACCCCCCACCTGAGGACCCCAGGATCATGTTGGAGACCCACTGGCGGGAGTAAGGGAGGGCCTGACCCTGAGAGGCTCATGGTGAGCAGCTTCAGGCCACTGGGGAGGGGGCTTCCTTGGGCTGAAGGGTGGGGAGCGTGCACAGCCCAGGAGAAGCTGCTTGTCCCTCCGGGCCCCACCGACTGGGAAATCCCCGGTGGTTCCCGTCACCAAGGCCTGGTCCTGGGTGCTCAGCCTGGTGTTTCCCGGCATGGGGGTTGGGGGTGGTGTCTGCTGGCTGATCCTGTCCTCACAGGCTGGGCTGGCCTGAGACTTGGGCCCCTCTGGGGGGTGGGGACGGACACACAGGCCTTCTGAGTACCTCTGGGCAGCCAGCCTACCCCACTGGGACATTCTTCCCGCCCCAAATCTTGTTCTCTGCTTCTCACTGTGACCTCTGACCCACAGCAGGCAGAGGGGCGACACCGAGTGGATTGGCCCTGTGTCCAGCACATCTGGGGGAGTTGAGAAGGGGCACAGCTAATTGCATCTGCTCTTTGGCCTGGCTGCTAGGTGCCCCATACAGGAGCCCCCGCAGACGCCCAGGCCCAGGTGCAGGTTAGGGTGCTGCTCTGGGACCCCCGGCCAGGGCTGGGAAGCCGAGTCGAGTCCTGGTCTCGCTCTGTTCACATGATTAATTTTCCAGTTGCTGTCTGACTCCCCCCGGGGGGCCTGGGGACAAGCCACTCTTTCTGATGTTTGGGCTTCTGCCCTTGAGAGCTGGTCCCCTCCATTCTCTGGGAGGGGGGCCATTAAAAGAGCTGTCCAGTGGAACGACATGTGGCCCCCTTCCTTCACCTCTGGGGGTTTCCCCAAGCCTTCCCCTTCCAAAGGAGTGTAGCCTTGAGCTCCAGGCCCTCACCGCTGTCCTGGTCGGGTTGGGGGTGCAGGGGACCTCTTTTCCTGTGGCTCTCAGCTGTTTGTAGCAGAGCCTTTGGTGGTGGGAGCAGGTTGGTTCTGCCCCAGGTTCCTGTGGGGAGGGCAGAGCGACAGCAGCCCCGTGCTGTGGGCACCCAGAGGTGAGCAGTGTGCTGGGGCCTGGGGGCACTCAGCAAGAGGAGAGCCCAGCACTGTTGGGGGTGGGGAAGGGTCGGGGCACGCACCCCAGACCAGGGCACCCTGCCCTGCACCATCTTGTGGGCACATGGCTCCTTACCCCCATGCAGAGCAGAGCGCCTGGTGCTCCTGCCTCTGGAACCCTCTGTCCTTCCCAGCCTCTCACCCTGCAAGTCTCAGCACTGGGCTGTCAGGCCTGCTGTTTCTCTGAAGCCTAAAACAGCAGGGATTGGCCCTGCCAGCCCTGTCGCAGGCCCCTTGTTGGATGGCTCAAAGACATCTCCATCATGACATCTGCTTAGAGACTCCCCAGGTTGGGGGAAGCGGTGGCCCACACAAACTGCCTGAGAGGCACTGGAAGGAAGTCCCCCTCCACAGGCCTGGGTGCCCTGCCCTGACCTTGTGACTCTTCCAGGTGCCCCCCAAGACAGCGCTGTGGGTGCTACTGCTGGTGCTGCTGGGCATCGCGCCCGTCTGGGCCGGGCTCCGCGCCTGCAGTGTCCCCGACGTCCTGCTCCACTACCGCGCTGTCATCTTTGAGGACTTGCAGGCTGCTCTGAGGCGGGCAGGGCCCGGGGCCGAAGGGAGCGGGCCAGGCCCCGGACACCCGCATGTCATCCTGAAAAACCAGACTAGAGCACCCTCCCCCCGTCGGGGGAGTCGGGTGGGAGCCTCCTGCAGTGCCCAGAAGGTATGGGCGACATGACCCCATCCACGCCTTTCTGAGGCCTCTCAATAGCGCTTTTGCCACAGCCCCCGATTTCCTCCCTCCCCTCCCCAGGAGCACAATATCCTACGGTCCATCGCATCCCTGGGTCGGACCCTGCGCGGGGCAGTGGCTGGGGGCCGCCGCGGGGCACTGGAGAAAGCGGCATGGACCGTGGCCCTGCGCACCGAGGCGGTGATGCGGCGCCACTGCTGGACGCTGCACCAGGTGTGCGTCCCCGGGTGTGTGCGTGTCCAGACCCCGGGACCTCTGTTCCCACGGTTTAGGGGCTTAACATCTGGCCCAATGACCAGGCCGCGGCTCCCTCAAGGGCTGGACGTGAGCTGCGGGGGGCGGGAGCGGGGACCGTGCGCAGTCGCTGACCGCCCCGTCCCTGACAGCGGAGCCGGCGGCCCCAGACACGCCCTGGCCGGCGTCGCGGCAGCCGGAGGCGGCTCCTACTGCGCGCCCTGGACGCCGTCGCCACCTGCTGGGAGAAGCTCTTTGCGCTGCGCGCCTCGCCGGCGCAGGGCTCCTAGAGCGCCCTGCGCAGGGCCCGGCCTCGGTTGGTGACAACCGCGAGCTCTCCGTTTTGTCGACCTTGGCTGACCGCTGGGTCCCGGCTCCTGCCGCGTCGCGGCCCGCGCTCCCCAGAGGGCCCAGGACTTGGAGATGCGAGACCTGCCGGGTACCTGGCCGCCCTCCACTCACTGCAGGAGGTCTTAATAAACTGAGCTGCTGCTGCGGGTCCTGTTACTGCCTTCGCCTGCCGGCTGTGGGGCTGGGCTGTCCTGGGGTCTGCTTGGTGGGGAGTGGGCCCTGGGCCACCGTCGCGCATGGGTGGGGAGCCTAGAGGTACACTTCCTGCCACGCCACACGTGGCTGAGGCAGTGCTCCCAGCCTCTGGCAGCAGGGGGCGGATTGGGACACTGGGCTGGATTCCCGCTCAGTCCCCATGCCTTTAGGGTGGGGTTAGGGGTTGGGGGGGACCCCTGCGGTCCTAAAAAACGTTGCGTATCCGTCTGCTCCACTCTGGAATGGGGGAAGGGGTGGAAATGGAGGGGAGGGGAAGGCCGAGCTTTGTGAATTCAGAGCAAAACAACCGGATAAAGGAAACGGGCCTGAAGGGAAGCCAGAGTCGCTGGCCCTGGCTGCAGGCGAGGCCAGGCCATTTCCTGCGGCCCTGGGAGGGGTGGCCATGGCCCCCTCTGTGGAACTGGATAGGCTGGCCTGGGACCCACTGTCTCGTGCCCTAGGGCCCTACGCTTGCTTGGCAGAGTGGGATGCCAACCCCTGGACTCCCCCACTCACAGCATAGGCCTGGGGGTGCACGGCCCCCTCCTGAAGCTAGTCTGGGGAGCAGTGTGGGGAGAGCAGGCAGAGCACCTGGCTATGGTGGACTCAATGCCTGTCATCACGTTTCTCCTGGACAGGTGGGCACCCAGGAGGCATCAGGCTTTCCTCTAAGGCCCTGGCAGGGCAGGATGCAGGAAGGCCTTCATGGTACAGCCGTTGGCATGGATACAAAATATGGACCACAAGAGCTCCCGCTGGACTTGTGTTAACATGTCTGGTCTGCACAACAGGAACTATTGTCCCTGTTTTATAGACAAGGACACTGAGGCACCAGGGCCTTACAGGGCATGCCCCAAGTCACAGCCAGGAAGTAAAAGGGCCAGGACAAGCCCCAGGCACGAGCTCGGCTGCACCCCATGCAGTGCGCACTCAGCCCCTACTGCACTGAGAACAGGCTTCCAGGCCATGAGGTGCAGGTCAGATGGGGGCCACAGTCATGATGAGGGTGATGCCCAACCTACACGCCCCATGGAGTGCTCGGCGGGGCTCCATCCGGGCTGAGGCACAGGGCAGGGGCACTGACTTATCCCCAGGTAGTGCGTCCCAGAGCGTCTGACCTGAGGAGGTGTCAAGAAAGACCCCTGCGTGGGGAGAGGGGGACCTGAGGGACTAGCCTTGGACATGAAGAGTTGAGGGGAGGTCTAGGCAACCCCAGGGTCCTGGCCTGAGCACCTGGGTGTGTCCTCTTGAACTTGGGACACTGGTGGAGGAGCAAGCTGAGGGGAGCACACCTGTGTTGGATGGAGCAGTCCCATCCTGGGACTCTTGCTGTGTGCGCCAGGTGGACACAGGCCCGATTTGGCTGGAGCATAAGGTGTAGGGGCTACAGAAGGTCAGTAAGAGTGTCCAGAGGTCTGGGTGCAGGGGCAGGAGGACACGCCCTCCATGGAGGCCCCCACCATGTCCGTTTCCCCGAAGGCCTGGGGAGAGCACTTCTCTCCTGACGTCACCGAGGCATGGCCGCCTGGTAGTCGTGGCTGCTACCCACCCACACTGCGCCCTTCCTGCTGCTGAGAGCAGTCAGGCTGCACCAGGAGGAGGTGGGTGGGCACTGGGCAGCCCCTCCCCCGCCCCCCCTCACCCCGTGTGCCTGAGCAGAGCCTCAGGGGTGGGACACAGTCCCCACTTGAGTCCTAGACCATGACCACAGGGGGGGCCCCCGTTCCTCTGTGTGCTCGGGTTGCCCAGGAGTGTGTACACACAGATATGTTTGTGTACAGGTCCGGGCTCTGCTGCCGTGCCCGGCAGAGCTCCTCTCTCAGACAGGCCCTCCTGGTCTGTCCTGGCAAACTGAACACCTGGGGGTGAGGATGGGAGGCCTGTGGCCCAAACCAGTGGAACCCAGTGTCCCACCCCCAGCCTTGCTCCTGAGTCCTCAGCGCAGCTCCCCTGCCCCACCCCCTCCACCCTCTGCCCTTTCTCTCAGGGCCTGAGATGTATCTAGGGGACTCAGCAGTGAGCAGAGCCTCTCATGTCTTGCCCAGTTCTGCTCCTGGCAAGCCCCAGGTGATGGGCCAGCATCATGGGTGTGGAGCACCTGGGCTCCCGCCCCTTATCTCAGAAGCTGTCTGTATTCATTTTGTGGGGCCACTGTAAAAATTAGCACAAACTAGGTGGCTTCACACTGTAGAAATTTCCTTTCTCACGGTTGTGTAGGCCAGAAATCCAAAATCAATGTCACCAGCCTGAAATCCAGGTGTCTGAGGGCCGTGTTCCCTCCCGGGGCTGTAGGGAGAACCCTTTCTCACTCCTGGCTTCTGGGGCCTCCATCCGTGCAACCCTTGCCTCTTCTCTCTTACAAGGACACTTGTCACTGGATTTGGGACCACGTAGGTAATCCAGGACGATCTCCTTACCTGGAGATCCTTAATCACATCTGCCAAGACCCTTTTTCCAAATAAGTCCCCACACACAGGTTCTGGGAGAGAACATATCTTTGAGGGGAGGGGGCAAGAGGGGCTCTGGCTTCTGGGACAAAGTTCACTTGTCTAGGGAGGGGACGCCCCAACCAGACAAGGTCTGGGGGCAGGTGCACACAGCCACCCCGAGCCGCTGAGAGACAGACTGGGGGAAAAGCCGGGGTGCCCTGCTCAGATCCCTAGATGCTGGCTCTTCTTCAGGTTTAGTTAGCACTGAGACCCTCTTTGTGGCTTGTTCACTGTGGCACACAAACTGCTCAATAAATGTTTGCTGGCTGCAACAGATGGACACCAACATGGAAAGAGACTCAACCATGGGGACAGGGCCGCTGGCCATGGAGCCACCGAGGACAGAGTGCCAGTGGCATGACTCCATGGACAGATGGGCCCTGTGTGTCCCTGGCCTCGCGGTGTCTGCCAGCCCGTGCACACTGCTGAAGCATGTGGCCTGAGCCTGGCTTTTCCAATGTAACCATTTCTGGGGCTCACACGTGGTGGCGCCTGCACCCATTGGTGCTGTCCCACACATATGCCTTCTCAGCTGCTTCCGTGAGGGGGGGTGGGGGGCCTGGGACACAGTGGTGGGGCTGTGCCAGGGTGGGGCCTCGGGGCACTACCAGGGTTGTGCAACTTCAGAAAGCAGAGAGCCAGACCCCCCATGTGCAGGGCCTTAGAAGAGCAGGCCAGGCCGACTTTGAAGGGTAGCCCGGGTCCCACAGCTTCCCCAGACTGGGAGCTTTTGAAAGAACATCTGGAATGGGCGATCGGCAAACTAGTCTCTGGATTCGAAAAACCAAAAAGTTAATTGTGACTTTGCCACTATGTGTGCCCACCCCCGCCCACATGCGTCTCTCTCCCAGCCCCACCTCCCACCTCTGCCCCTTCCCGAGCTACCAACAGTCCACGGGGGTCTCCATGCCAGCCCAGCGCACTGGCCCTTCTGAGGCTGCAGCCGGCCTGTGACCTGCCTGGGGTGCTCTCATGGGCTGCAGCACTGCCCCCCATCCTGCCCCCACTGTCCACCACCCCAGCCCACTGAGCAAGGGGAGGTGGTGGGAAAGATGAAGGTCGGCCAGCCCAGGCCCCTGGAGACACAGCTCCGGTGTTAAGGGAGCCAGGCTGGGGACAGGACGTGAGTGAGCCAGGCCCATCTGGTGCTGAGCAGAGAAGGCCAGCACTAGGGGGAGGGGAACCTGGGAGGCCCAGGAGGAAACACCTGCGCCCAGACCTGAAGGGGGCGCTGGCCTTGCCTGGCTCTTGGCTCTGGAGAGTGAGCCTCAACGCGGGCTCCCCATCCCTGCAGGTGTGCAAGGAGACTGCTTGCTCCAGCTGTGGTTGACACGGAAACACACAGGGATCCCTACTGCAGGAAGCAAAGCAAAAACTTGGCGGGGGGGCGGTTGTGTGCCAGGTGTTGAAGCCCATTGTCCCTGCCAGTGCCCTGTGGGACCCTGGGGGGGGGGCAGAGACAGTCCCCATCCTGGCCCCTCCCTAGGAAGAGCCTCAGCTTTGTAAACACAGAAACAAACAACAACCTACCTCCCAGAATTACCCCCGCCCCCAAGAACCAGCAAGGAGCCCGCACCTGCTGGGGGAAGCGGTCCTTGTTTGGGGGTAAATGGGGCGGTCAGCACGGGGGGGGGGCAGGGTAGCCTGTGTCGTGGGGCGTCCTGGGGTTGGACCCTGGGGTCTCCAATGGTTGGTGTCTTGGCAGGATCCCTGTTCACGTCGGTAGAGGGGCACAACCTGGCTCAGCGAAGCCCTGTCGCGGGCTTTGGCGCCTCCCTCCACAGCGCAGTTGGCTTGGGGGTGAAGCGGCAGGGCTCCCCGCCAGGTGATCAGGCCCTGTCCTGACGCTGCTGCCGCCGCCCCCCGCGTCCCCCGCGTCCCCTGCCCGGCCTGCGCAGGGCGTGAGGCCAGGGGTCCGGCTGCGGCCCCAGATAAGCTCCGCACCCGCCGCCGCTTCCTGCGCTTCCTCCCAGCGCCGTCGCCGCGCGCCCCTTCCTGTTTCCTCGAGCGGGCGGGCGGGGTCGTGGGGATGGCGCGGGGTCCTGGGCGACAACGTGGAAATCAGGGCTCTCACAGCCCTTGGCCGGCCGCACTGCCCGCTCCGCTCGCTGGGAGGTTGGGTGTTTGCGAAGGTGGAGCGGGATGGGCTGTGGGCTGAAGGAACCTTGGCTCCCACACTTCCTCCTCCCCAGTCCTGGGCCAGCAACTCCCACGCTCTTGGCCGAAACCCTCCGTGGACTGGATTGCAGTCTGGTCCTTGGAGCCCCTCCCCAGTCTGGGGCAGGAGTGGGGCGTGGGCTGGGTGGAGGATTGAGGCTTAGTTTTGGGGGGCTGTTGGGACTGGAGGTCAGCAGCTCTGGACACCCCCGACCTCCCGTTTGCGGGCAGCTGCTCTAGCTTGTGGACTTAAGGTACTTAAAACCTACCTGCTCAGACTTGGTCATTAGAAATACAAATTTAGGGGCAGCCGGTTAGCTCAGTTGGTTAGAGCTCTGTGCTCTTAACAAGGTTGCTGGGCTACTGTGAGCTGTGCCCTCCCCAACTTGATTGAGACAACTACTTGACTTGGAGCTAATGGGTCCTGGAAAAACACAAATTAAACGTTTTTAAAAATAAATACAAATGTATGTAACTCTAAGAAACACATATCCACGAAAAGTGCTGTGCACAAATGTTCACAGAGGCATTATTCCTAGTAGCCAAAACATGGAAACAGCCTCTCAGTGAAATGTGGTCCATCCATACAATCAATGGACAGTGTTATTCAGCCTGAGGAAGGAACAAGCACAGTGCTGATATCACTGCAGCGTGGACCATCCTCCACAGCACGCTGTCAGGGGACAAAGCGAGACTCAAAAGGCCGCTTATTGCGTGATGTGATTCCGTTTATAGGAAGCGTCCAGAATAGACAAATCCACAGACAGAAAACAGGTCAGTGTTTCTCAGGGGCTGGGAGGAGGAAGAATGGGAGTGCGTGCTGATGGGCACGATTTCTTTTTGAGATGATGGGAAAGCACCAAAAGGAGACGGCAGGATGGTTGTACAGCCCTGTGAATACGAAAAACACTGAATTGCCCACTTAGCATGTATGTGGATTTTGTGGACTGTGAGCTAAGTGGTTGGATTGCCTGGAATGTTCAGGGTGAGTGCGTGCCTCCTTGCCCACCCAGCATGGCCGAGTTGGGGTTGGGTGTGTGAGCAGTGTTGGTCCTCGTGTGCCTTTGGGGTGGCGTGTGGCTGTTTGTGCTGCTTCCCAGAGTGCCTGAGATGATGACCGGGTCTGTTGGGGAGAGGGGTGCACCTCACCCGCTCCCTGCCCCACCTCCCTGACCTCCTCCCCTGGCCTGGTTGCTGAGGACGGTTCAACACCTCCACCCAGGTCAGTCCAGGGCCAGGCTTGGTCCCGGGCGTGGGAGCTGCGGCTCGTGCCAGAGATGGCTGCTACAACTTCCCGCCAGGAGCTAGGCAGCCTGGGTCTTCCTGGCTGCCCTGACTCAGCGGGAGCTGGGGGTGGGGACTTCCCTTCTCCCACCCTTGGGGAAGCAGGTGGGTGGAGCCAGGAGGGGGAGGGGTGGGAAGTCTGACCTGTGGCTGGAGCCACCCAGGCCCTGGGGCTGTGATCCAGCGAGGGCAGAGCCAGCCCCTTTGGGGAGCCCCTCAGGCAGGGCACTGGCAAAGGGTCCTCTGAGGACCCTACCCCCACGACCAGCGCCTCTGCCGAGGAGCCACTATTGGAAACAGCTGCCCTGGGTGGCAGGCCCTTTCGTGTCCTCCTCCTGATCCTGGTTCTGGTGCGCCCCCCCCACGCCCCCGTCCCTGGCATGGGTCTCCTACAAATTGGGCCCCCACTGGCCTCCCACCCAGTACTGAGATAGTGGCTTCTGGGGAGCAAGCTGCTCTGCAGCCACCGGGTCAGGAAAAAGGGGGGCACCACCCCAAGGCATCCTTGTGGTCCCATCCCATGGGCCTTGGGGGGATGAGGGTGGGGTGAGGAGCCCAGAATGTAGGATGTGAGGGTATTGCCCCAGAAAACAGGAGAGACAGACAGACGGCCCTCTCTGCTTGCCTGGCACCTCTCTCTGTGTGTCCATGGGTGTCTCTGGGTCAAGGGCACTGATGGGACAATGCCTGGGCCCAGGCAGGGTGGGCTGTTTGCATGGCTCTAGTCAGAACAGAGGCTGTGCTGGGCCTCCCTTCCCTCTGCTCTGGCCAGGGGTGGGTGCGGGCAGGGCTGCCCATACCTGAGGCAGAACTCCGGGACTCCTGTGGCTCCGGGTTGCTGTCTGTATTGAGGCTCCCCCACAGCGGGGTGCCCCGCTGACACAGGTCTCCAGTGGTGGGTCACCTGTCCCCCTAGCAGAAGCAGACCCAGAACGGGAGTTGGTGAGCCGTGAGAGCTGGGTGTGGCTTGCACACTCATGGGCGATGTGCCCTTCTCCACATGCATGAGCATTGGTGGCTCAGAGCCCCCCCCCCCAGTGACGAATGTGCCTGCTACTGGACAGGTCACCCTGGGGAGCAGCATGGGTGTGACATGGTGCTGCTCTCTCTGGGGACACTGGGTTGAGAATGACAGACAGGGCCCCTGGGATGCCATGTCTGCATCTAGGTGTCAACCCTGCCGCTCCCTTTGGAGAGGGGCGCTGTTGGGGTAGTCCCTGGGCTTGAAGAAAATTTTAAAGAGATGAGTTTGATGAAACCTTGGTGGGGGCATTGCTGAGTGTATGCTTGAGTTAAAATGGGGGGGACGGGAGGGACATGGGGGGATGGGAGGGTGGGGAGTACCCATGTCTCCTGCCTCCCACCAGCTGTGTGGGGGAGTGTCCCTGAAAGACAGAGAGTCAGGTCTGTGGGGTCCCAGCTGGTGGTCAGGCTCTCTGGGGGAGAGTGGGGGGAAGAACATGCCTAGGGCACTTGGGGGAACTGCACCTTCGTCCCCCAACAACCATAGACAACGCGGGTGTTCAGAGGAAAGGGTGAGGCGCTTTATTGGGGCCTGGCCTGGCCCAGGGGGACCCGACTCCAGGGTTCTCCTTTACAGTAAAGAGATATTGTTATTCCTCATGTTTAAAAAGCCCTTGCTACATTGATGCTTTTGATCACTGAAATACCTTGGAAGAACATGTTTGCAAGTTTAATTAAAAATTAAATATGTTGTATTATGTATATAAAAAAGGCAAAGTAAAAAATACAGCCTGCTTCTAGGAAGTGCACTGCAGGAACAGGATTACGATTAGGCGCTTCAAAAATTTAGCCCTGGCAGGCGCAGCCAACAGGTCCCAGGCCTGGGCTTCCTGGAAAAGCCCGGCAAGCGTGGGAACCACCCTTGCAGGGCGCCCGCGGGCTGGGGCCGAGCGTGAGCGTCGTGGTTCCTACCGGACTGTTACAAGGGGCCGCAACATACACTTGCGACAGCGACAGAGCAGTGAGGCACAGCGATGCGGCTGCGAAGCGCGGGCGGACGGCGCGGCGGCCTAACCGGAGATGCACGCGCTGTAGTACACAGCGCTGCTGGCGTCGGACAGCGCGGCGATCAGGCTGCTCTCCTCCGGGCAGGACATGGCGCGCGGGCCCAGCTTGGCCAGCGCCACGTGGTACGGAAGCCCGGCGGCGTCGGGCCGAGTCCGACCGCAGTTGAGGTACTGGTCGAACTCCGTGAGGTCCACATCGGCCCAGAAGTCGGCGGCGGGCCCCAGCGGTTCGGCGCCCTCCAGCGGCGGGGCCTCCGGCGGCGGCGACAGCGGACCGGGATACGGGCCCGGGCCGGGCGCGCCCAGGGCACTGTAGTAGAGGCCGGAGAGCGGCGCGGCGGGGGCAGGCGCGGTCCTAAGGGCCTCGGCCAGGGGTGCTCCGTAGCAGCCTCCGGGGTCCCGGGGCAACTCGGCGGCGGCATAGGGCGCGCGAAAGGGCCGCAGCGCGCAGTCCTCGGGCGCCGCGGGCGGCGGGAAGAAGGCAGCCTCGCCGGGTTCCAGGCCGTCCAGCGGCGAGCGCTCGGGCGTGGGCAGCCCCAGGCCGTCAAACTCCGCGCCCAGCGTGGGCAGCTCGCGGAAGGCACGGGCAGGGCCGGGCGCCGCGGGGAAGGGCTCGGGCGGCGGGGGCGCCAAGCCTTGGAGCAGCAGGCCGGGCTCCAGCCGCCGGGCCTTGCGCGCCTGCTTCTTGCGGCGCGGGCGGTACTTGTAGTTGGGGTGGTCGCGCAGGTGCTGCACGCGCAGCCTCTCCGCCTCCTCCACGAAGGGCCTCTTCTCCGCGGTGCTCAGCTCCTTCCACGCTTTGCCTGCGGGCCGCGGGCGCGGGTCAGCGGGCTGCCGTCGCGCGGGAGCGGCGCGGCCCCCTCCCGGACCCGCCCCGGGCGAGGTTCCCCCCGCCCGCCTCCGCGCCACTCACCCAGCATCTTGCTGAGCACCGCGTTGTGCAGATCGGGGTTCTGCTGCGCCAGCCGCTTGCGCTCGTCCTTCGCCCACACCATGAAGGCGTTCATGGGCCGCCGGACGCGCGACTCGTCGGCCGCCTGGCGCTCCCCGCGGCCCACCGGGCTGGGGCCATAGCGCCCCGGCTCGGGGCTGCGCGTCGGGCTGCGCGGCGGGCTGGACGGCGAGGCGGGCGCTGCGGGGACGGCGGGGACCGCGGGGAGGCCGCGCAGCTCAGCGGCGGCCCCGGGGCCCGGGACCCACGCACAGTCGCGGCGGGCTGGCGGGTCGTCCTGTGCGCCGTAGCCGGGCGGCGATCTCTGCATTCCAGCTGGGCGCGGCCTGGCGGAACGAAGCGCGGGAGCGCGGAGGGCGGGCGGTGGGCACTTTGGAACCGGGACGGGCGGGTGCACGGCGGCGCGGACACGGTTCGGATGGCGGTGGCCTCGCGCCGGGTGGGCGCCCAGATATAGCGGCGCGGGGCCAATAGGCGGCGGGGCGGGCGGGCCGGGGCGGGCCGGGGCCGCCCCCTCCCCGGGGGCTTCCTTTCTTCTCCGCCTGGCCTCCTCCGCGCAGCGCCCCCCGCACCCTCTCTGAAGGAGAGACCCCCCGAATGTGAAAGGGCCACTGATGTGGCTGGAGCTTGGAAGGGGGCGTCCTCACGGGGCTGTCAGACTTTCAGAGATGAGCGGCTGCCCCCACCCACGGAGTCAGCCCCTTGGGCGGTAATTGGGGGTAGCTGCGCCCCCCCCCCCCGAAATTACAGTGGGAGGAGGGGGCCGTGTTTTAACACCATGTTCTTGGAAGGCTGACTTCCCAACAGCCCCGTAGGTCCTTCCACGACTGCAGCTCAAAGGTTAGGAGCACCTCAGGACGAGCGCCCTGCACCTTGGGGGAGGGGCATCATACCCCGCAACCCTTCACACGCATGTTGAACTTTGAGCCCTGGGGGCGCCGAGCCCTGCCTAAGCCTGTCCATGGGGTTATAGGAGAAGATGGTTTTCGTGTCCCCTCACCCCCTCCCAAACCTCCTCAGGACAGGACAAACCCGGGGAAAGGGGGACCCTAAGTGGAGGAGCATCGAGAAAGTGCAGAGCTCCGGCCCCTTCGTCCTCCCCAGGGTCTCTTGGGAGGGGGGTGGGGGTCTTGGACCATTCATAGCTGCTTACCCTGCCCAGCCCAGACCCCAGGGCAGCAGGAGTGAGTGAGGCTGGACCCAAGGTTGGGGCAGGTGGGGAGGAAGGGGCGCACTCCCCCACCCCATGGGCCTTCAGATCTGAGAGGGTTTCCAGATCTTCCAGCCTCTTCCCAGGCCCCACCCTGGGCTCGATGCTGAGAGTCTGAGGGGTCTCCCCCAGGGCAGTTTCCCCACTCTCCTCTTGCACACCCATTTGTGGCCCAGGAGCTCTGCAGCACCCCCTTGCCACGCCAGGAGCCCCCTTCCTCAGTGTTATGAGCTTCATGGTGTGTGACCCCAGTTGTTAGTGACCCTGGGTCTGTGCTCACAATGCTCTGTCCCTTTGGGGTGTGGGTCCTACAGCTTCCCCCAGGGGCCCTCCTGCCCTGGGGAGAGGCCAGAACCCCCACAGGCACCTGACCTGAGGGCTGTCTGGTGTGGAGCCTCCACATCAGGTTCTGTTACCTAGGGTCTCACGCACAGGCTGGAGTAAGGGGCTGGGTGTTCTCTGGACCCAGGGGAAGAAGACGCTTTCCTGGGAGGCAGGCAGGAGTACAGGGCACAGGCCACTCCCAGTGGTACCAGCTCCCCTTGGAACAGTGTGAATGTGTGGCCCCAGCCGGCTGTGGGGGACAGGGGTAGATGTGGGAAGAAGACTCCAGGTTGAGAGGTAGGTCCAGGGGGCTGCACCTGGCAGAGGTGCAGCCTTCTGGGCGTGGTCTGCAGTCACCAGCGGCCTGGCTTGGCCGGGCCAGCAGCTGGTCTGGGATGATGGTCACTGAGGCTCAGGAAGGAGGTCCAGTGTCCTCCACTGCAGTAAGCCCACACACACTGGGATGGATTTTCAGCTCCCCCCCAGGAGCCCTGCCTGGCCCTCTGCAACCCCTGACAGGCCAGAATTGTCAAAAGTGCTCCAAAAGCAGTGGCAGGCAGCATCCGGCATTGCCTCACCACCCCCCTGCCCCCGCCCCCCATAGCCGCCTGTCTTGGAACCAGCCAGTGACCCTCCCTCTCTGTCAAACTGTGCAACTCAGGTGTCCGGCTCACATGTCCTGTGGGATGGGGCTGGGTAGAGCAGGGGGGAGCCCCGGGTGCCCCCTACTTCTTTGGGGTCAGCTGCCCACGCCTGTGTGCTGCCTGGTAGGGGGGTGGAGGGTCGCTCCGGCCCACTGTCCAGATGGGAAAATAATGTTGGTGGTGACTGTGGCTGAGGGACTCTTCAGGGCTGTCCTTGGCCGGTGTGGGTGTGGCTGGCTTGCTGGGGGGAGGGGCATCAGCCGTGTGCTTGGAGGTGTGTGGTCTGTGTGTTTGTCTGCCTGGGCATGGGGGTGAGGTGGGCTCTGGTGTTGGGTACTGCCCAGGGCCTTGGGAGCCGGACAGGCTGGACTCAGAGTGAGGAGATGGGGTCCTATGGGACCTAGAATGGGGGTCCTGCTCAGGGAAGTCCTGACCCTCAACATTCACCGAGGGAGGGGGTCCCCAAGATTTCTCTGGCCACCAAGCTGTGACCCCAGCTCCATCCAAAGTGCGGGTGATTCATGAGTCTGGGGACATTCTATGCCTTCAAAACCCACCTCAGGCTGGCCTGGCCTGGGTTGGCTGTTGCCCACCCTTTGGGAAGCCCTGTCTGTAGCCCCCAACTCCGAGACAGAAAGGTGGAGTGAAGGGCAAGCTTGGCCTGCAAGTGTGGGGCTGTCTTGGGTGTCGAGGGGACACTGCTCTCTCTGCCCTCCGCCCACTCCCTCTCAGCCTGGACTGGAACCCCAGCCGCTGGGTGAAGCCTGCAAAGGATGCTGGGTAATCCCCCTCGGTGGCTCTGGGTGGGGGCTTGGCTGGGCTCCGGGGGTGGCAGACCTCCCAGGCGCTGCCCGGGGCACAGACCTCACAGGCTCCCACCCACCCAGCCCAGCTGTTGCAGGAGCAGAGGCTGGGACCAATTACTGAGTCCCTCAGGGCTGGACCCTCCTGCTCCTGGAGGGTGGAGGTGGGGTCCCCACTGGACGTAGGTCCAGGTGGAGGGGACTCTCTGGTCCCCTGAGACCTCAGTTTTGGATCCAGGCTGCCCAGTCCTTGAGACCAGGGCAGCAGGCCTGGCCCGCCTTCTCATGAGGCCGCCCTGGGGGGCTGGGGCAGGGGGATATGAGGTGCAGGGCTGACCTCAATCTCTGCCTTGGAGTTGGAGCTTCTGGGAAGGCTACCAGATGGCCTCCATTCACATGGTCACACGTGAGTACATGTGTGTCTCTTGCCCAGTGACAGGTGTGGTTCAGGTGGACACTGGAGCTCGTGCCTGGTGACAGCGTGCTTGCCCCACCCCATCCTTCCTGCTCTCAGCCCTAGGGTACTGGGCCTGGTGTGCACACAGCCTCTCTCCTGTGGGCCGGAGTGAGTGGGTTTGGGGTGGTGTGTGATTCACCAGCCATGTGGGCCTAGAGTCGCAGGCAGAGCTGGGTGCTGTGGGGCTGGGTGTCAGAGTGCTGTGGGGGTTGGGTTGGCTGAGGGTCTAAAGCCTTTGGAGAAGGCGAAACAGGTGTGTGGGGAGAGTGGGGGCTGTTGCTCATCTAACGGGTTGTTCATGGCATCAGGTCTGCCCCTTGGGCCAGCAGGACTGAGTGGGTGGGGGAGCATCGCAAGCAGGGGGTGTGAAGAGGCCCATGAGTGACTAGGGTGGCAGAGAAGCTTGGACAGCGGGGGTTAGGTCACATGTGGTAGGAGTGACTCTTGTGGGTGTTCCAAGTGTTGGGAGTATTGTGCTGTGTGAGCTCTTGGGGGCCTTGTGTGGCCGTGTGTGTCCTGGGGTGTTGCTGCAAGCTGTGTGGGCCCTGCTCCCTGCTCAGCGGGGGCTCCATGGGAACCAGGCTGCTCTAGGTTTCCATGGCAACAGCAGGGCGGAGCCAGGAAACACCAGCTCAGGAAGGAAGGCTGCAGCTGCGAGGAGGGAGCCAGCCCAGGGCCCGCCTGGCTGAGCAGGCGCCAGACACTCTGTCTGTCCAGTCGTCCGGCGTTCCTGCCCCTGGCCGTGCCCCATGCCACCCAATCTGGACACGGGGCAGCTGCTGGTATGGCTGTCTTTCTTCAGATCTCAGTGCCCTGGGCCTGGGTCTGGGGGTGTCTTGTCCTACAGGAGTTGTGCCCTGGTCCCCCTTAGTGGCTCTTGGGGTGCCCTGTGTGGGGGGCCATGTGTTGGCACACTTGGGTATCTGGCCCCTGGGAGTGCGGTGCCCATCCTGACCGCCCTGTCCTGTGATAGCCTGGCCCCTCACTCTCCTGCCGGGCTCTGGCAATCCTCAGCGGCCCTGAATCACCGAAAGGAGAAGCAGAGCCACCAGGTGGGCACTGCAGCTGTGTGTTTCTTTTCTGCTGCTGCCCTAGCTTCGGTAACAAGTGGCTGTGATGGGCCAACCAGCTGGGGCTGTCCAATGAGCTGGGGGGCAGGGCTGTGTTCTTGGGGACCGTCACCCCTCTTACTCAGTGCAGGAGTCATTCCTTCGCCTCTGTGTGTTGCTGACCACCTGCTTTGCACCAGGGCCTGTCCTAGGAGATGGGGTTTGGCAGCAAACAAGTCAGACCCAAGTCCCTGCGATGGGGAGCTCAGTCCCGGTAGACAGAGACAATCCAGGACTCTACAAACAAGGCCGAATGTAGGACGCCAGGCCGTGGTACGTTCTGTGGGGGATAGTGCTGCCCGGTACCTGCAGAGAGAGGGGCTCTGTTGGGGTGCTCAGTGACTGCCTTTCATGAGGTTACACTTGAGCCAATCCTTGAAGGAAACATGTGAAAGACACGAGGGGAGAGATGGGGAAGAGTGTTTTACATAAGAGGGACCAGCACGTGCAAGGGCCCGGGGGCAGGCAAGTGTGGGTCTGTGGGATGAGCAGGGAGTGCACAGGGCACAGGCAAGGGGCTGTGTGGGGCCTGGAGGGTCTGGCTTTTTTCTCTGGAGGAGACTTGGCTACTTGGGAGGGCTTTGAGCAGAGGACCAGTGTGATCTGCCAGCTCCCTCAGCACAGAGCCGTGGAGATGGGTCTGCCCAGGCCCACAAGGACGAGGACGGGCTCAGCACCAGGTGGGAAGGGCAAGGAGTCTGCTGCAGTCACCTCCCAGCCCCCATCGGCCTCCCCCAGGAGTTCCTTTGATTTATATCCAGGAGGGCGGGCTGGGTGCCTGGACTCCTGGGTTTGTTGCCCTGTAGTCAGGCCTCCTCCTTTCACCCATAGCCCCTGACCCCACGGCCCTGCTGCCTGGGCCCCTGGGGAGGGGGAGGGGGAGGGGGAGTGGCCGCCAGGCTGGCGGGCTGGCAAGGCAGGGAGGGCGGCGTTTCTGGGAATTGTGTGGGGGAAGTGCATTGTTAGAGCGCCCGGAGCAGGCCACTGGCCTCTGGGGGTTGCCTTCTGCCTCCCCTTAAGTGCTGCCTCTGGGGTGGGGAGCTGGGCCTGGGCCAAGGCCCAGGGTTGGGTTGGGGACTTTCCGAGTGACACTGCCTTGGGCAGGCGGCTGTGCCCATGCTGCAGACTGAGAGACTGAGGCCCAGAGAGAGGGCTGCCAAGTGGCAGAGCCAAGAGACCCAGTGGTGCATGGGACCTGAGTCCCTGGTCACCGCCCTGCCTGACCTCAGAGGCCAGGATGTGGGGGAGGCACAGACGGAGTTGGCTGGGTCACCGTCCCATAGAACTCCTGTGGCAGGGACCTGTGGCCTCATGGTGGGTTGGAGGGTCTGGTGAGACACGAGAAGAAACAGCTGGGTGCCGGGCCAGGAAGCTGCAGGGTCCCCTGCCCCTCGCAGCCATGGGAAGTGAGGGGGCTCCGTGTGAATTTGGCAGCACCGGCCTTCCCACCTAGGCCCCTGCCCCAGCCAGAAGGGAAGCAGGGATGCGACCCATGGGGGTCATGGCAGGCTTTGCACTGGCAAGGGGGCGGGGGACACAAATAGAAAAATAAATGACAAGAGCTTCCGATGTTTCCGTGGACTGAAGACAGGGGTGGGGCTGGCCTCGGGGCCAAAGGTGTGGCCGGGCCTGTGCGGTATGAACCCCAGGGGGTGTCAGGGCTGCATCTGTCCCCTCAAAGCCCTGGGATAAGGCCCAGTTCCTACAGAGGGCTCCTGAGGGCAGACCCATGTCTCCATAAAGGGACGGGGTGTGGGAGACTCTGCAAGAGGGCACGCAGCCCTTCAGGAAGAGCTGAGGGAAGTCAGCCCCAGGGGTGGGAGCCGGCATGGGGCTTCTAGGGGCTGCTTCTTGGGGACCATCGTGGGCACCGAGCGAGGCCCCCTGGCGGTGGGCCGGACAAGTGTCCAGGAGGGTGTTCTAGAACAAGGCAGGTGGGTGGGTCTGAGAAGGTTAAGTGCCGCTGTCCCCCACCCTGGGGGCTCCTTCTGATTCATTTCCACCTCTGGTCTCTAATAATAAGGAGCCCTCCTCGATGTTCTCATCCACGTAGCTCACAGCCTCCAAACCCAGCCCGGCCTCCCTTGACTTGGCAACTTTTTCTGGGGTACATCTGGCCCTCAACTCGGTCCCATCTCAGCAGTGGCGGAGGGTCTGCGGGCCCTGCCTGGGTCTAGGGGGTCCGTGTCAGGGGAGGTCCATCCGGGGCCTGTCTGTGGGGCTACCCTGCATGGCAGCAGCTGCTAAGTGTGGGTCCCTTCACATGTGCCCTTGCTGCTTCCTTCTTCTTTCTTGTTGTATGTACTTACTGAGCACCTACTAGGTGTCTTGGGGTCGGGGGATGCGGCAGGGGACCCAGGCCACGTTCGCAGAGGGTCTGTGTGTGTGGTTAGCGTGTGCCTGGTGTGGCACGTGTGAGCAACCTCCGCGTCCCGTGTGACTGGGGCGAGTAGGCGTGTGCATGCCCAAGACTTACCAAAGAGGAAGTGAGGCTCTTCACCTGCAGAGGGTGGGTGGGATGTGGACGGACCCAGCCCTGGTGGGCGCCCTATGGAAGCCTCGGCCAGGCTTCCGTGACGCCTGGAAGCAGAACCCATGATTCTGTCACCCTCTGGGCGCAGCCCTCTGAGGGCACAGGAGGGTCTGGGGGCGGAAGTCCTGAGGTCGGGTAAGGTCCCTGAGGGGCTTGGGGTAAGGTGAGACCGTCCAGAGCAAGGTTCTGGGGATCGTGAACTCATAAGTGGCCCCAGGACCAGAGACTTCTAAGGTGGGGAGTCGGGAGTTTGGGGCTGGCCAGCGCGACACCAGCTTGAGCTCTGGCGAGGGTGGGACCCACCTACAGCCTCCACGAGAGAGGCCCTGTCTGCAGGGCTAACCACAGTCCCACTCCAGCCACTCCACCGTGGTGGCAGGAACCCACTGGACCTCCCTAGGGGGTCGGTGGTGGCCTATGGCTCACTCCCGCCACCTAGAGGCCAATGCTCAGGGTGGGTCCCAAAGGCCTGGGACTCCACAGCGCCCTTGGTGTCCTTCCGCCTGCAGCCTCCCCTGAGACTTGCTAGGCGCCTTGCGGGCTGTCTTGGTGTCCGACCCCGGAGGCTCTGGAGGTGGAGACCACCTGGCTTCTCACGGAGGAGCAAGGGCTCAAGGTGGGCCGGCAGCCTGGGCCCTCCACTGCCGCTGGGTATGGGAAGGGCCCTAGCTGGGCTGACGGCTCCCCTCTCCTCCCTGCTCTTACTGGTGCCACATAATGGGCAGTGCCCAAAGTGAAATTCATAGGGTCACAAAGTACACCAATTGCTCCGAAACAGTTACCAAAGTGTTTTCTAAAATGTGTGATGCAGAAAACTGAGTTCCCCGCTGCAGTGAGCTCGTGTGTGCGGTGGTCAGTGCCCACCCTGCTGAGCCTAAGAAAGGACCCCTTCCGCTTGAGATCACTGGGATTCCTTCCCACCGATTCTTTTCGCATGGGGTTGGTCCCTGACCCTTAGTTCAGACCTGTCGGGGTCTCCTTCCCACCCCACCCGGCCACCACCTCAGCTCCCAGACCTGCCCTGTCTCCATCTCCCCCACCCCGTGGCGCCTCTCCTGTGACCCCCTCTGCCCTCTCAGCAGCTTGAATGTCATAGGGGCTGGCGTACAAACTCCAGGCCACTACCCACCTCCCCGTCCTGGGACACCCTCTGTACCCTTGGGACACCCTCTGTACCCTGACACCTGTAGACAAAGGACAAAGACCCCAGGGCCCCACTCCTAGGGGTACAAAAGGCAGGGGTCTTCATTCTTAACCAGCTCCTTAGTCATGCTTGAGTCACCGCGGTAGCACACCTTTGTGGCCTAAAACATTCAACCCAGCCAAACACTTAGAAGCATCTCTTATGCCAAGCCCCTTGCATGGGAGCGTGGGAGACGTTTCCTCGCCAGGCTGTCCAGGCAGGGCCAGGGTAAGTCCTCAAGCTGGTTTTCTGGGGTGTCTGCATGCCTGCTCCCCTCCCCAGCACTTTGTGGTTATCTGTCCCGTGGAGATCACATGGGGACTGGCCTTGATGCTGGCTGTTTGTCCAGGGGGCTGTGCTGATGGCCCAGACCCTGCTCCAGAGGACACCTGTGCCAGAGTTAGGTGTCCGGAAGAAACCCTTCTTAAAAGCCCAGTGATGCATCTGAGAGGCCTGTCCTGATCCTCTCCTTTTGGCTGTAATCTTCAGGACCTGAAGCTGTTCTGAGGGCTCTTGGACACACACCTCCCTGCTCCAGACGCTAGAGGCTGTGGGCTCTGCTCTGTGCTGATCATCTGGGTTGACACTCCCTCCCCTGTGCTCCAGCCTTTGCTGAAGCTGTGGCTGAGCTCTGTGTCTTGGCGCTTGGAAGCGTCCAGCATGAGGGGAGTCCCCTCCAAGTGGTCTTCGAACCAGCTCACCCGTCGGGGAGCCCCTGTGGGCTTTGGGGAGTCAGTTCTGAGTCTTTGCAGCCTGATCTCAGAGGTTGAGAGGTTCCTCTCAACCTGGGGTTCCTGCTGGTTATTGTTTTACAAGATGCTGGCCAGCTGTCTGTTGAGAGGGAGCTTGAAGGCTGTGTGGCTGGACCCTTAGAGGCTGCACACTCACTTCGACAAGGTGATTTTGGCCACGAAGATGTGCTTGGTTGGCCTGGGCTCAGAGCTCTGGCCCAGACTCACAGTGAGGGGCAGAATCAGAGCCGGACTGTAAACCGGAGGTGCTGTGTTCACCTGTCACAGAGCATCCGTTCTGGAAAACCTTTGCTTTTTGAATTCCACACTTTTTCCTTATAATTACTAAGGAATCTCATAACCTACCCTGGTTCGCTTTTCAGCTTGGCTGTCGGGAAGCTCAGTTGCATCTAGTTAATGCCACTCAGGGTCCAAGGCATGGTCAGCCTACGTCATCTGAACATCCCCTCTGCCACCTGGCCTGTTACTTGGCTTGAATTTCAGTGGCTGTGGGGCCCACAACTGGAGGCCCTGTTCCCTGGCCTCTACCCTCCCCCAGAATTGTGCCCCTTCCAGCACACCACCCAGCCTCTGCATCACTGAGGAGGTGGTACCCACCTGGTGGAGATGCTCCCCTGCCCTCCTCCCCAACCTTCCCGGGGCCAGGCCATCCCTTCAGCTGAGTGCAGTGGGGCCCTTCCCAAGGACCTCCAGCAGCAAATTGCTCACACTGTCTCCCGCCCTGAATAAGCTCACAGCAGCCCTATGAGGTAGACACCGAAAACATCCCCATTACACAGACAGAGACGGAGGCACAGAATGGTCAATGACTTGTTTGAAGTGACAGTCAGGGATTCACACCCACTAGCTGACTCGGAGGCAGGGGCCTTGCCCACGCAGCCCCTCCAAGAGCCCTGGCACCTTCCTACCCCAGCTCTGGCTTCTACACTCCGCACCCGGCTACTGCTCCCTCCCACCTCAGGCTCCCCAGTCGAGGCCTCAGAGGCCAAAATCTAGGCCAGAGCTCCAGGGAGTCTCCCGCAGGACTTCGCTGTAGGGCACGGGAGTCATGGTCCGGCTGCCCCCGGACAGCGTAAGGTGCTAGAGGAGGGCTTAAAGGGGATGGAGCGGGGGAAATGCCTTCGCCAGCTCCGCGCAGTCGGGCCCCCGGCCGCTCCCGGGCGGAGGGTCCGGAGGGAGGCTCCGCGGTCCACGATGCAGCCAGCACGCACTTCCTAGCCCCACGCAACACCGCAGCGCCCTCCATCGGCTGCCCGGCCGCGCGAGGGCTTGTGGGACTGAGGGTCGTTCGGCCCCGCAGGCCTCGAGACTGCCCGCGTCAAGACTACCATTCCCAAGAAGCTGTGCGCGCCCGCATGCTCCTGGGAGGTGTGGTCCAGGGCGGGGAGGGAGTGCGCCAGACAGGAGGCATCGGGAACTACATGTCCCAGGATGCAGCGCGGCGGGCGCGGGGCCGGGGGTTTGAACCGAGGGTCTCCCGCCCGCGGCAGGGCTGCGTCGGCTGCGGCGGGTGCGGGCGGCGGCGACGGCCTTGGCCGGCGCCTGGGCCGGGAGGCTGAGACTGGCGCGGCGGGCGCTGGGGGCGCTGCCCCTGAGGCAATGATGGGCAAGGAGGAGGAGATTGCGCGGATCGCCCGGAGGCTGGACAAGATGGTGACCAAGAAGAGCGCGGTGAGGGGCGCGGGCCGCCAGGACCCCGGGACCCCCGCCCCGCCGAGCCCCCGCCGAGCCTGCCGAGCCCCTGTCAGGGCCGGGGAGACCACCCGGGGTGCAGCACGAAACCCCGCCCGGGCAGAGACTCCCGGGACGCGGGGAGACCCCGCTGGTGGCAGAGAACCCTGCCCTGGGCCAGCCCTGCCCTTCACCCTCGCACCCACGGCAGAGGCCGCGATCCGGCCTGGACCTTGTCCCAGCAACCACCCGCTCTGGACTCAGACTCCAGCTGCCAGGCTGATATCCCGCAGGCTTGAGATCCGCCCCCTTTCCGGTCCCCTAACCTCAAAGCCCCTCCGGGAGCCGGGCCAGCGGAGACCTGCCTCGGCCCCGCCCCTCCAGGCCTTGCGACGCCCCCGCCTGTTCAGCCCTGTCTTGCTGGCCTGCTCGCCCTCGTGCCTCCCTCCTTCCCTTCCTGGGCATCCTCAGGGCATCCCCCCCGCCCCCATCATCCCCCTGCCCCAGGTCTCCCACACCTATGCTCTGCCTGCGAGAGTTTAGAGTGTGAGACTGGCCCGCTTTTCCCCTGGAGCCTGAGCCTCCCCTGCCTCTGCCGGGCCTGGGGCCTGGGGCCCGGCCCTCGTCATCTCCTTCACAAGCAGGTAGAGGCCTTTCCTGGTCCTGAGGCCCGTTTTCTTATCTGTCGCCGCCCCATAAAAACCGGGTTTCCTAATAAATTATTTCCCTTCTTTAGCCAGAACTCAGCTAGCAGCAACTGGGGAGTGGGTAGGTAGGCAGGGACCCTGGGGAAAGAGACCTAGGAGGTTGGGCGAGACCCTGGCCAGCTGTGCCTGCTGTGCCGCAAGCGAGCCTCTGGAGGTCGCTGTGCCCTGGTCTCTGAGGGGCCTGCCAGATGTGGCTCCAGTTCCAGTCCCCCTCCGCTACCAGACCTCGGCGACTGCGTACACTCACACGAAACATCCTTGGTGGGTGGTACCTGCCTCCAGCGTGAGTGAGTGTGTGTGTGTGTGTGTGTGTGTTCCTGGCTGGCTCCTTGGGAGGCTCAATACACACCAACCGTGCTCCCCTCAGACTGCTTTTGGGGCCAGCGGAGCCCTGGCCCCAGAGGTGGGTCCAGGGGACTCAGTCATGGACTTTCGAGGCCTGCACAGCCACCCCATGGCTGTGCTTGTACTGCTAATTTGGGGGTAACTGGGTTGAGCCTGGGTCCCTCCTGACCCTGGTTTCGGACAGGGGTCTACACTGGATCTTGGCCAGGGGCTGGCTCCCACTCATTCATCCGGCAAGCTACCCGCCATTGTGTTCCTACCCTGGGAGGCCCTGGGCAGCGCTGAGCAGTGGTGTGGAAACAATCTAACCTTTTCTAGAGTTGACCAGAGAAAGAAGCGACTCCCTACCTCCCCATAAACGGGACAAAACAAATGACCCCTCCACTGTGGGGACAGAGATGGGCCCAGCAGAGTGGTGTGTGGGGGTATCCAGATGGGAGCCCAGCATGAAGCTCCAGGGGAGGAAGAAGGGGAGCAGCTGTGGCAGGGACGGTGGCCAGGGGGCCTGGGGGTGCTGTGGGGTGAGGAGTGAGCTGGCAGCGCTGGTGCTTCCACTGCCTGCAAGTCCCCTGGGTGGTCAGGGACTTGTTTAGGCCTCTCTGGTCTGGAGCAGGACGAAGCCTGAGGTTCCTCGTGAAGATGATCAGTGAGCAGCACTGTGCTGTGGGCTCTGGTGACCATCTGTCCCCACTGAGATCACCCCAAGGCTGGACTCCACAGCCCCAGGGGCAGGGCCTGCTGGAGGCCATGAGGAGGGTGTTGTAGCCTGAGCAGAGATGCCACCCAGGTTGGTGGCAGTGTGTGTGTGTGGGGGTATAGGACAAGGCTTCCCATGACCTGGGCTGCAGAACATAAGGCTCTCACAGCCTTGGGTGGCTGGGCTGATCATGTCTGCCTCTTCCTGTAACGGGAGACACACATGAAAACGCATCAGCACATCAAAAAGTGAGGTGTCTGGAGGAAGGCAAAGGGGGGGGGGGTGTTGCAGTTTTAAGCAGGAGGGAGAGGACTTGCTGAGACTATCTCTTTTGAACAAAGCTCTGGAGGGAAGGAGGACAGTCTTTAACAGCCTGGGCGATATGTCCGTGGCAGTGGGGGCAGCAGGTGCAAAGGTCCTGGGTCAAGCAGCTTGGCACACGAGCACTGAGGAACTGTGCCTGGAGTGGAGAGATGCAGCCCATTTGTGCACGGCCAATGTGAGGGCTTTGAGGAGACAGATGGGCGGGGATGAGGCAGAGAAGGGAGCCGGGTCTGTGACAGTGGTCCAGGTGGAGGGGTGGCTGGCCAAGGGGTAATTTGAGTCCTGGAGACACTGATGGGTGGGGACTTGGGGATGTGGTGTGAGTGGAGGTGCCCTGAGGGTTTGGCCTCAGCTGCAGTCACTGTTCCTGGGTCGGCCCCTTTCAGCCGACAGGTGAGCTACTTTGGGAAGAGGCTGCCCGACCCACCTGGGCAAGGGATGTGGGACTGGACACCACCAGGTTGTGGCTCTCAAAGGTGTTTCCCATCCTGTGTGGGGCGAGAAGTCGCGTGACCTGTGGGTGCTGGGCTTGAATGCATAGCCGCTTCCCTTCTCATTCCCACCCTCCCTGAGCACCTGGTCCCAGGTGCATTTCCCAGTTGTCACTGCCTTGTGATCTCAATGTCATTTATGAAGATACCCCTTCTCCTCCTAGGAGGGAGCCATGGACCTGCTGCGGGAGCTCAAGGCCATGCCTGTCACACTGCACCTGCTGCAGGTAGGGCCCTGCGTGTCCCCTGCCCAGACAGCCCCTGGGCGCCTCGCAGGGCTTCCTTGGTTAGCACAGATACCTGCCTGAGGAGACAGTCTCTGCCTTTTTCAGTTGTTGGAGATGGGGAGGGGCATTGAGGGTAACCACCCTGTCCCTCACAGAGGCTCCTGGGTCCCAAATGGGGCAGTAGCCTGGGAGAGAGCGTTCACCTCCCCAGCTGGTCCTGGGCGCCCGCCCTGTGGGAGCCTCCCACTGTCTGTGCGGAGGTCTGACCACTGCCCCAGCCCAGACCGCTTGCCTTGCAGTCCACCCGCGTCGGCATGTCCGTCAACGCCCTGCGGAAGCAGAGCTCCGATGAGGAGGTCATCGCACTGGCCAAGTCGCTCATCAAGTCCTGGAAGAAGCTCCTGGGTGGGCTGAGTGCGGGGGCAAGGGGCACCCCAAGAGCGCAGGCCCCTCGCTGGTCAGCACTGTGGGGTCACCTGGGAAAGGGACGGACAGACCTGGTCCAGAAAGCCGGGGCTCAGGGCTTCTATGTGGAGCTAGGAGAGAGGAGAGTTGAGAGTGGGGGCAGGGCTGGGAGAGTTGCACAGGCAGCAAGAGGGCAGGCAGCAGCCCCTGACCAAGCGAGCAGGTGACCGGAGGAGGGAAAGGGGGACTTGGGGGAGAAGAGGCAAGGAGGTAGAAGGGGGGGCAGTACTACTCAGAGGGAACAGGGCAGCCTATTCCTGGGGACAGCGGGGTGACTGGGAGTTGCAGGGATGCCCATCTCTGGACCCTGAGGCCTCTCCTGGGTATGTCCAAATCCTTGCAAAAGCAGATGTGTGTCCTGGGCCTCCCTCCATCCCTGTGTGGCCACAAGGCCATGTGTTGGACAAGTGTGTTTGCTCTGGTGGCGTCTAGGATGCTCGTCCTATGAGAAGGTCCCCAGCGCAGGATGGGGTTTCAGGAGACTTGTGGGAGACATGCTCAGTGGGCAGGCTCCTTGTGGTGCCTGAGGCCCAGGTGGGGAATGGCCATGTACTGCCTGCCTGGGGTGGTCAGATGCTTCAGCTGTGGAGGCCGTCACTGCAGGGTGTTTGTACTTAGGGATTATCCTGGGTGGACGGGCAGCAGGGAGGATCCGAGAAAGCCCCATAGGCAGCCGACTTGAGTGGGAGCCGTGTCAGGACCTTCTAAGGCTGGGGCTGAGGGCCCCAGTTGGTCATTAGCAGGAAGGCTCAGCGGGCAGGACCTGGTGGGAGCAGGGTGGGTGGGCTGGCAGGCCACTAAGGCTGTGCCTGGGTGGTGATCTGCTTCCCCTGGCCTGGCCCTGCCCTCTGGGCCTGCCTGCTCCTAGCCAGCTCCCCACCCTTTCTGGGCACCTGCAGATGCTTCAGACGCCAAAGCCGGGGAGCGGAGGAGGAGCGAGCCTCTGCCCACGTCATCCTCCAAGGAGGCCTCCGAGGCCAAGGATCCCAGGTACTCCCTGCACACCTGGGAGGCAGGTGCACACCTCTGGCTACCAAGCCCCACTTGCCCAGCCTGAGGGTTCTGATCTCTGTGCGCCCTGGATGGCTGAGGCCACCGAACACGGGCCCTTCTGGCTACTCGGAGGGGCCTCTGCCCAGGGAGCCACGCCTGGCCTGGTCGGCCTCCTGATGGACACTTCCCCTCCAGAGCCCCTCTGGACACTGTCTTCTCAGCCCCCGCCATTGGGGGGGCGAGGCTGTGTCCTGGCTGCCAGGAGCCGCTGTCTCGCATCCCAAGTGGGGCTGTGGGAGCCCCTGCCCTCGTCCCCTGCCCCATGCCCCCTTCCTCGGTCGGGTTCTCAGTGGCCAGCTCATGTTGCACCCCATTGAACTGGCCTCACTTCCTGTGAGCCCCCCTCCTTGTGGGTGCCCAGGCTGCAGTGGGGAGTGGCCGAGGCTGCTTTGCCTTTGACCCCTGGGCAGCAGTGGCCGGGGGCCTGGAACGGCTGACCTCTGGACTCACCAGAGGCTCATCTGCCACCTGCCCCAGTTGCTTTTCCTCCTAGAAGCTGCTTCCACTGCCTTTGTGGGGGTCACAGGGTTATGAGGTGCAGGGCACGAGGGGAGGGCTGGTGCAGCCTGGACGTCAGGTAGCTAGGGGTGGGGGTGCCTGGTCCTGTGAGGGCATTTGTGCTAGGTGGGGGGGACCCCCAGCCCTGTCTGCCTCTCCCTGACCTGGCAGCTGGTATTGGGTGGTGTGGCCCTGTGTTCTGGGCTTCCCTGAAGGCGGGGACCCTCATGGGCAATGCTGTCCCCATTGTGACCCCATTGTTGAAGGAGCGCAACCCCAACGAGCCTCACCGCCTCTGGCCAGCTGGGCAGGCCCCACGGGCATGCTGGGCTGGACCACGGATGGGCAGTGTCATGGCCGCTCTCTGGGTGGAACAGATGGGGTTGTCTTTCCTGGGGACGGCATCTCACAGGTTCACATGGCCTGGCCGGGCCTGTCTCTCTTCAGCCGCAAGAGGCCAGAGCTGCCCAGGACACTGTCGACCCCAAGGATGACCACATTCCCCCCGGTGCCGGTCACCTGTGACGCTGTGCGTGACAAGTGCCGTGAAATGCTGACCGCCGCTCTGCGGACCGACCGTGAGTGCCCAAGAAGGTCGCCACCCGCAGAGGCCCGCGGCCAGAGGGTCCTGGGGGGGCCCCTCTCCCCAGCCCACGCTGCCGACCCCAGGTGGGCTCAGGGGTCTTTGGGGACACAGAGCACCAGGATCCTGGGCTCTGCTGCTGGGCGCCGGACAGGCTTAGAGGTGGTGGGTGGAGCCAGCGAAGGGGGGAGGCTGGCTAGTCAGGCCTGCTCCCTGCAGGTGACCACGTGGCCATTGGTGCAGACTGCGAGCACCTGTCCGCCCAGATTGAGGAATATATCCTTTGTACAGGGTCTTGGCGCTGGGGTTTCTGAGGGGAATCTCAGGCCAGCCAGGCTCAGCTCCCCCTAGTGGCCACTGCCTTTGGCCAGGCAGTGGGGTGGGCTCACCCCTCCTGACCAGTGCGGCCCCCTCCAGATCTGCTGCGCGTCTGATTCTGCCTGCTAACGGGGCCTGGGTCCCTGGGATCTTCAGCCTGCAGCTGGGTCTCAGCCAGGAACAGGTCCAGCGGGAGCCTCACCCAGCAGCCCTTCAGCTCGCCAGCAGGCCTGGGTGGGTAGACTGACCCCTGTGTTGCTGGGCTCCTCGCCCCAGCCCATCCACCACCCCACGCAGCCCCACAGGGAGGCCCTCGCTGGCCCAGCGGGGCAGGTGGAGGGTAACAGCCTCTGATGGGTCCTTAACCGCCTACACGCATCTTCCGGGATGTGGGGAACACGGACATGAAGTACAAGAACCGCGTGCGCAGCCGCATCTCTAACCTCAAGGACGCCAAGAACCCCGACCTGCGGCGGAACGTGCTGTGCGGCGCCATAACGCCCCAGCAGATCGCAGTGATGACGTCGGAGGTGAGCCCTGTGGGAGGGGCGGGGCTGCCCTGGGGTTGCAGGCTAAGCGCGGCCCCTCGCTGCAGGAGATGGCCAGTGATGAGCTGAAGGAGATCCGCAAGGCCATGACCAAGGAGGCCATCCGTGAGCACCAAATGGCCCGCACGGGTGGCACACAGACAGACCTGTTCACCTGTGGAAAGTGCAGGAAGAAGAACTGCACCTACACGCAGGTGGGCCAGCCATCCTCTCAGGGCCCGTGTCCTCAGGGCGGTACACAAGAGCGCACACTTGCCCCCAGCTCTGCAGGCTGGGGTCCTCTGCCTCACGCCCGGACACATGCGGCGTGCATGGTTCCAGGGCTGGGGTCCAAGCCCGGGAGTGATGGGTCACTTTGGGACCTCCCCCCTTGCCCAAGACCCCAGGTACTCCAGTAAGCAGCATCTCGCTGTGGTTCCTGCTTGCTGAGGGGCACTAAAGTTGGGGGACCTGGCCTGGCCCTGTGTGGAGGGCCACCGAGGAGTGTTGCTGCTGGCAGGAGGGTGGGTGTGGTGTGCTGCCTGGAGGTGGCTGCAGGACTACGCTCAGTCAGACCTATGGAGGTAGACGCCGATGTGGACCCCAAGGCATGTCAGGGGCCCTGGTAAAAGGAGAGTGGTTAGGGGCTGGAAGGTTGGAGTCACTGGTGCAGCCTCAGCGCAGGGCGCACACAGGGTCCCCAGGACCTCCCTGGGCTGCGCCCCTCACCACACCTCCCCGTAGGTGCAGACCCGCAGCTCTGATGAGCCCATGACCACTTTTGTTGTCTGCAACGAGTGTGGAAACCGCTGGAAGGTAGGTGGGCATGCCCGGGCCACCCTGCCCGTTCTCTGGAGGTGGGTGTCTGCAGCCTGTGTGGACTCTGTGGTGTGAAGTGGGGGACACCCCCACCCAGCCAGCCTCCTGGGAGCTTTGGAGATGGTTCTGGAGACGCAGCGGGGGTCATGAAGGCTGCGTGGCTGGACCCTCTCACATCCTTCCTTGCAGTTCTGCTGAGCCTTTGTGTAGAGGTGCCTGCAGCCATGGGCCCTAGTCAGCACTAGCCGTCGCCCTCCTCGCGTCCTCTGGACACAGCTTCTCTGGAGACCCGTCCTGTGCCCTCCTCACCTCCCCCAGAGGGCAGCACGCTCTGCAACCCCCCAACCTGTCTGTAGTGTACCTTTCTCCCTTCCCCCCCAAATTATTAAATGTTTTTTTGTTTTGGTCACCATGCTGTCCTTGGCCTTTGGTCCTTGTGGGCCATGCACAGGCTTGGGCTTTGAGCTCGGTACCCCACCACCACTGGGGAGTCTTCCTCCATGGGGTCAGGTGACACTTGCAGTGCTGGAGGGAGGAGCCTGCTGGCCCTGCCTGTGTGCGTATGCTCACCGGCATTGGCCAGGTGAGAGGGCCTTGGGAACAGACCAAGGGTCTTCCTCCCCAGGCACTGCTGCTCAGGGCCCAGGGCTGACTCTGGGTCCCACAGCCCTTTATGAGGGCTGGTCCTCACCGCACCCCAAAGCAGCATGGATGGGGGCAAACCCTAGATCAGTTGCACAATGAATCGCTTTGCCTACCGGAAATCCAGGGAAGGGGGTGGCAAGCACACGTCTCGTGGGGCCTGAGGGACAGTGGGCTTTGAGAGAGCTCATCCCCATCAGTGTCCGGCCCCAGCCAGCCAGCCTCTGGGGACGACCTTTGATGTATGCCAGGGGCCCCTGCCCAGCCATGGCCTGGGCAGTGTGTCTCACTGCATTGCCAATCTTGTTGAGGTGTCATGGGGGCCACAACTGCCCAGGTCATGGCACCGTTGCTGGTGCAGGGCCCTCACTGAGGAGGGGTGGGGTGGGGGACAGCACATGGGCCCAGGTCCCCTCACAGCCTGTCTGCTCCCCTGCCCCGGGTCTAAGACAATTCCTGATCCTCTAATCTCCCCCAAAGGTGGAAAGAGGAGACTTTTGCTTTAAAAATATCTTCAATTATAAGACATCCTATTTTGGGAGGAGGAGGGATGGAGATAAATATGAAAACATTTTTTTCTTTTTTTGATAAAACACAGTTGAGTACATGTTTCCAGGTTTAAAGTTAACGAACATAAAAGAAACTGGGTCCTATGGCCTGAGTCTTGTTCTGAGGCCTGGGTCTGAGTCCGTGCAGACGGCTCTTGTTGGAGAGTGTCTCCATGACAGAAGTAGGCAGTATCGGGCTTCTCTTCTCCACTGCAAGTGTTCTCCAGGCCCCCCGCTGCCTGGGGAGGGGCCCTAGTGAGGCTGGTGGGTCCAAGATGCCTCCTAGGAGGGTCCCTCCTCTCACCAGGCGAGAGCCCCAGCAGGAAGGGCCGCTAGGCCTGAGGCTCACACCTGCCTCCGCTGTACCCTGGGGCCCGGGCCCCCTGGATGGGGGGAGCTCCTGCCTGGGAGTTCCCCCAGAGTGCTGGGCCTGGTGTGCCTGCCACCTGCTGCCACCCATGGATGAGGGTGACCCCAGAGTGTGCTGGGCAGCGGGCAGCCTAGGCCTCGTGGGAGGACTGGGGGGCCCCCCGAAGCAGCAGCGCACGGTAGGTTGGGGAGCCGAGGAAGCGGGGGTAGGAGTCCCGGTGCATGAGTGTGTAGATCTGCAGCTGCGCGTCGTCGAACGTGTGCGCCGACGGCTCCTGCATCTTCCTGTTGATGCCCTCCCGGACACGCGAGTCCAGGCTCACCTGCGGGACAGGCCATGGTCAGGGCCCGGAGGCGCCCCCCACCCACACGTACCCACCGCGGCGCACCTCCTTGGGGGACAGGATGGACACGTAGTCCTCATAGATGAGCCGCGCCTTCTCGTCCACCGCGTGCTGGTTGGCCTCGGCCTTGAGCTCCTCGCAGGCCAGCCAGAAGAGCATGTTCTCCTCGCTGTACTCTGTGCGCAGGAACTCCCGGAAGGCCCCGCGGCCCGCGGGGCTGCGCATCAGCTTGTCGAAGGACTGCGCCCAGCTCTGCACCTCCTCGGGGCTCGGCGTGCTGCTGTGGGCACCCGCCGCCAGGTCAGGCCAGGTCAGGCACCAGCCGTCCGCTCACACCCTCACCCCAGGGGCAGGCGCGCGGCAGGGGGCGGGAGCTGGGGGGCGGGGCCCAACTCACCACGCCTCGCAGCTGGGGAGGGGCTGCAGCTTGCTGTCCTGGGAGGCCCGCCACGCCCGCCGTCGCTCTTCATTCCTGATGGCACACAGTCAGGTGGCACAGCCCTCCTCCTCACACACACACACACAGGCACGCGTGTGGACACGAGGCCCGGGGCTCTTGGCACTGTGTAAACCCACTGCGGGTGGCCGCCCGGGGACCTGCTTCTTCCACCCTCCCGTCCGACTTCGGACCCCAGACCACTGCAGTCTTTTTGCCTTTGGGACTTTCACGGGATCCTGGTGCATGCACCGCCCCTTCTCCCACAGGCCCCACTAATAGAGTGGGAAAGCCCCAGCCCACGTCTGGCCCCCGACTCTCCCTAGGGGACCGCCTTCCCTGCTCTGGCTCTAAAACCCTTACCTGCAAAGCTCTCTCGAGGCAGAACCCACTTCTGCCCTCCCCACCTGCCAGAGCTCCAAGCTCTCAGTGAGTCCTAACTGTTCGCCTCCCTCCCCCAGGCCACCCCTCCCATCTCAGGTCTGGGCTCAGGCCTCGCCTGCTCACTGATCAGCTGATCGCCCTCTGGTTCCCACAGCCCTGTCCACTCATCAGCCAAGGGCCGGAAGCCTGGATGGGGCCAGGCCTCTGCAAGGCACCAACGACCAGCAGCTTCCCTAGAAAACCCTGGTACCACCAGGAGCCCCACGCCCACCCCAGCCTACAGCTCTGGAAGCTTGTCCCCGTGGCCCGGGGCCCAGGCCTCTGCTCAGCGCCCTTCCACCTGACATAGTTTGGAGGGTCTGCTTTTGTCTTGTTATGCTGTAGGGTCCTCAGAGCCAGTGGGGGCCAGCAGGCTCACAGCTGCGTCAGTAAGCATGCGTTGGGCAAAGGGAGGAGGGGCCCCTGCACACAGAGGCCTGGGGGCTGGCCACTGGTCACCACAGCCCTACAGCCCCTGGCAAGTGCTGCGAGTGGCAGGGCATCCTGCCTGTAGGCAACACCTCAGAAGACGCCCGAGGGTCCAGGGAACAGGCTCCTGGGCCCAGGTCTGCTCCACCCACGATGCCCACCCAGGCACACCGTGCCCCAGTCCCCACGTACCAGCAGCTACAACAGCAACACCAGCAAAGGCAGCAGGGGTTGCGGCTGGAGGCAGCTGGCGGGGCCGCATCATGACTGGACATCGAGGGGGGCTGATCTGCCTCCTCTGGCCCTGTGTGCTGCAGGTAGATGGGGGCCATCTCAGCCACCCTGCCAAAGCTGCGGGCCCACCCCCTGCCCGCTGGTGGCCATGCTCCCAAGGGCAGGACCCTTCCAGCCCCCTAGGTGTTCGAGGGCCTCTTCTTTCCCCCAGGCCCCCGGGGACAGAGGCAGGGGTGTGGGGCGCTGCACCTGTTTCTCAACCTCATGCGTGGTGGGCATGGGTGGGTGCAGGTCACCCAGGCTCCGTGGTGCCGGCTCCGGGACCCTCCCCACAGCCTGGGGTTCTGAGAAGAGAAGCCGAGGTTCTCAGAGAACCTAAGACCCCAGCCCCTGCATGCCCCCTGGGAGGGGTCCTGAGAGTCTTGCCCTCCTCACCCCTGCCCCACAGGGCCTGCTTCCTGCGCTCACCCCAGCTTCCACCAGGGCTGCGAGAGGTGCAGGGTCAGTGGGGAGAGGAGCCCGACAAGACCTCCACAGGAGGTTCCGGGACAACCCCCTCTGCTCAGTCCCTGGGAAGCCGGAAGCCTGGGTTCCTCTTTCTTGGTTTCCGGCTCCTGGCCCCTCCCAAGGGGGCTTGGGGCCCCAAGCCTGGGGCTATCAGGTTGGTGCATAGGGGTGGTAGTCAGACATTCAGAACGCCACCCCAGCCCCCTCCATCCTGTGGTCGTTTGGGGAGGTGGGTAGGGTTGCTTCCCACCAGGAGTCCAGACCTGCCTGGGGGCCCCAGATTAGGCCTGAGGCACAGAGGGTCTGAGTGGGACAAGGGGCAGGACTTCCTGAGGGTGCAGGAAGTGGGGCAGAACACGGGTGGGGAGGGACATGCGCTTCCAGGGGACCTCGGTCCTAGACGCTATGCTTGGTGCCCCCTTCCCCCAGCTGTCAACTAATGCCCCCGGTCTCCCTTCCCCCTCCCCCCACCAGGCTGCGGAAACCGCTGCGGCCTCACCACAGGGCGGGGGTGCCACGCCAGCCTGTCGGGGAAGCGGGGGAGGCAGTGGGCGGGGGCGTCTTGCTCCCGAGTCGGAGCTGCGGGGTCCCTGGGGGAGGCGAGGGGCGCGTCCTGCTCAGCGTCTGCGCCGCACTTTCTACGCTGGAGGCGCGAGGGGGCGCTGAAGGCGTGAGCCGGCGAGCAGCCCCCGAATGCCCCCGGAGAGACCGACCGCAGATCCCAGAGTCCGCGGGCGACAGTAGCCAATCAGCGGCCTGGAGGCAGTTTTGAACACCTCCCCACCCTGCCCCTGGCTGCGCCCACCTAGGCCCAGGTGAGGACCCACACGGCCTGGGGAAGCCCCCCTGCACTCTGCCACGAAGACCTTCCGTGGCCAGGAGGCTCACGACTTGGTTTCACTTTATTTTCTTATTCCTCAGCTCGTGGCATTTTAACCCCTGTTTGGCCCATGTTGGTCTCTTGGGATCTCGGTGGTCAGGAGGGCAGGCAGCTCCTGGAGCAGAGCTCCGTGTGGGAGCGGTGCTGAGGTGACAGCAGCGACTCATGCACTTAGGACACCCCTGCCTCCAGGGCTTGGGCACACAGAGGCCCCTGCCCTGACCCAAACCTGGGGGCGAGTGCAGGGTCCCCTGGGGCCACAGTGCCTCACCACCTGCCCGGCTTCCCTCAGATCATGGGGGGCTCCTCAAACGTGGTCCTAGGGCTCCCAGCAAGCAGATGGGGAAGCAGCAGCCCCACAGCCTTTCCCTCAGGGGTCAAGTTTCTAGGGAAAGGAAGGGGTGTGGCAACCTCTGAGGTTTGGTAGCTGTACCCCAGACCGGCTGTGACTTCCCCAGGCAGAAATGCTCTTCCTCCTCTGCACCCGCACCCACTGTGAGTGGGGGCAGGGCCCCAGTCCCACCCACCCCCAACCTAGTACCTGAAGACTATACCCACCTCTGCTGCCATCTCCAGCTCAGCTCTGAACCGGAGGAGGGGACCTGCCTGAGAGTGCATGGCCCAGGTGCTAGGGGCCAAGTTTGGGGCAGAGCGGGTACCAGCCCATTCTGTCTGGGTTGCAGGCCCTGGACCTGACTCCCTGCACCCTTCTCAAGCTGGCTGGGGCCACCAGTGCCCCCAGGGCACCTGCTCTCTCCTGTGGGTCTGTCTGGGTTTCTTGCCCTTCATTCTTGCATTCGGGAGGGGCTCCTTCCCTTCCCCCAGCCCCCCCCCAAGCTTTGACCCCCCAGTCTGGGACAGGAGAGGCTGGCCAAGCAGCAAGTCTGGCCTCTGGGGACAGAGGCTCCCTCGGGAGCAGCTGCTGCTTTGCTCCACAGAAGGAAAAAGAACGTCCCCGAGCCCGCCCAGTCCAAAAAAAGAATAAGAAAATGTGACAATCCCAGAAAAAAATGCCATAACCTTTGGGAGGGGGTTGACAGAGGGGCTCTAGTCCCTGCTTCTGATCCTACTCAGTACCTTTCCTAGCTGCTGCTCCCCACCCCCCAATTTGGCTGGTGGGGGAGCCCCAGCCTGGCTTTACAAGGCCGGTCAGTTTTCCTAACCCTGGTGACCCTCGTCCCCAGCCCACCTTTGCAATGGTGGGGGCGACTCACTTCTCTCGCTTTCTCTCTGCTGGTAGGGTGCCTGGAGGAACCTGTCTCTTTCTGCAGGGACCCCTTCCAGTTTCTGACGTCCCCACCCCTACCTCAAGGAACTCGCCATGGCGCCCCACTCACCAGCGACCCAAAGGCGAGGTGGGGGCGGGAGGGGCCACGTTCGGTCTGCACCCCACCCTGACTGCCGAAGGGGCGTGCACTGCAGCAGCAGGGATTCGAGTCAGACGGCAGGGGACTCTCCTGCGGCGCTCTGGAGGGAGGTCGGCGCCGGGGGCCCCGATCGGCTGGGGCCGGGGGCACAGCGCCTCCCCTGCGACTCGCAGGGCTCAGAGGCTGCCAGATCCAACGGGGCGGGGGCGGACAGGGTGTCCCGCCTCGGTCCCTCCCCACCAGGCTGAGGGGGGCGGTAGACGCGGAAACCTGGGTTCTTCCGGCCCCCCCTTTGAGCAATCACTTCCCCAAGCTTTGAGCTGCAGAAAAGGGGAACCCGATTGCAGCGCCCCCTCCCCCCGCGCGCGCGGTGGGGACGGGCTCCAGTCCGGCCGCGGCCCAGGGTCCACGTGGACCCCGCGGCGGGAGTCCTTGGGGTGCGGATCCCGGAGCCGGCTCCCGAGGCTCCCGCCCCACACGGCCCCGGGGCCCCGGGCCCGCAGGGGCAGGGCCGCCGTCCTCCGCGCCGCGCGCGTGCACTCACCGGCCGCGCTCTCGAGCCGCTCGCGCCGCCGCCGCCGAGCCCGCGCGCTCCGAAGTCCGGCCGGATCGTCGGGGAGGGGGCGCAGGGTGCAGTGCGCAGGCGCCTCGGCCGCACTTCCCCAAAGCGCGGGGCTGGGACTTCCTCGCGCGGGGAGGCGCCCGGCCCGCCCCGCCCGGCGCGCCCCGCCCCGCGTTTGGCTGTCTCTGCGCCCCATGCGCCCCCTCCCCACCACCCCGTAGAGTCCGGCCCAGCGCCTTGGTCCCCGTCGTCGCTTAGGGTGGCCCGTGGAGATGAGGTGCTAATATTGGGGTCTCTGGCCTCCGGGCGGCCTGAGCTGGCACTGTAGTAGGTGGGGGTGTGGCCGTGCCCCCGACTCGACCGGGCCATTCCAGCTGTGCCATTCATGTGGGTCGGCCATGAGCTTCCTGCCAGATGTGTGGCACGAGAGTCCTAGAGACGCAAGTGTCCCCATACGCTACTTGCCCCTCTGGAAAGGACTGTGTCGTGGTTACTCTAGGCCCCACCCTTAGCCTTTCCCAGACTGGGTGCCCTCACCTGTAAAATGAGGTTTAGAGCGTGTTATCACTGCACTGTTACCACGCTGTAGGGGGCTTCCCACGGAGGGGACGGGGGTCCTGTGCTGAGGTGACCCTGGATGCTGGGGTATGCATTTTTGCTCCTGGAGTCACCACATGTCTCTATCTGTGGCTGCTGGTGGCTCCCTTCTGACCCCTTCAGTTGCTCCAAGGTGTCATGCAGTTTAAAGCCACACTGTCCCCTTCCCTCGAAGGTCCTGTCTCTTCTCTTTGGCTGACTCTCCTGGTACTTTATGACCTGGTACAGCTGTTACTTCCATTTCTTATCCCAGCATGCTTACGGCCAGTGTCATAGTGGCCTTGACCCTGCTCTGGAAATGGTCCCCTGGTCTCAGACCATATGTAGCTCCTGTCCCCAGTGCAGGCACTCGGCCTGGTGAGCTCCTGGAGCCGGTCCGGCTCACAGAGGGCCTCCCAACCGCACAAGTTGTTGAGATGTGAAGGGAAGTGGAGATTTTCCATGCACTTTTCATCATTCAGCAAGTTTCTGGCTGTCCCCTGAGCGGGACCTCGCAGTGAGCCAGACAGACCAGCCCTAGAGCAGACGAGACCTAGCCCGCAGAATGGGTGAGAGGTGAAGAGGGCCAGGGAGGGTAGAGGAGGCCGCGCGGCAGGGGGTCAGGCCAAGCTGAGAGCCGGGAAGGTCAGATAGGCCAGAGGGCCCTGGAGGCTGGGGCGCCTCTTGACGCTGTGTGCCCAGGGGCCCTGGCTGCCATGTTGGCAGGCTCCCAAGACAAGGCCCAGGCTGGAAGCCTGTCCAGACAGGAGATGACTGCTTCTCATTTACCCCAGATGACAGTCCTGAGAGGTAACAGTACAGAGATGGGCCAGCACCTGGCCACACAGCTAGGCGGATCCCACAGTGCGTGTGTGGCATCTCCACCCACCGCCTAAGACATGTGTAGGGCAGCTGGTCATGGGTGGGGGTCAGCACACTTCCCTCCCTCCTCTGGCCAGTCCCCCACACCTTCTGGGTCTCCCGTACCTCCCCTGGGGAGTCTGTCTCTGCAGTATCCCCGCAGCCCATGGAGGATCCCAGGTGGGCTGGGGAGGAGCCCCTGAAGGCCATACAGCAGGCGATGTGAAGATCCGACTGACCCCAGGGCCCCCTGTCCAGAGCACAAGCCTCAGCCCGGGATCCCACCTGATCCCTCACGGCCCCCGGGACATGGTGCCGGCTTTGCTCTCGCAGAGCAGAAGCCACCTCCAGGCCCCGCCACTTTCCTCAGCCACTTTCTGAGACTGGTCTGCGGACCTAGGGCCTGTCCCTGGTGGTATCAAAGGGCGCCCATGTGCACAGCTGTCTGCGAGGCTGTCCTCTTGCTAGCCCTCTCCTTAGGGCTTTGTGCGTTTTCCCTGTCCCTCTGTCCTCAGGTGCCTGCCTAATGCAGTGACCCTGCCTTAGGAGCAATAGCTGTGGGGCACGTGGCATCTCTGACTCCGTTTTAGAGAAGAAGAAACAGAGGCTTAGAGAAGTGGTGAAATAAAATGTGCTTCTACTAAAATGATGAAGTCATTCTAGGCACTCAGTGTGTCCCCCAGAGACAGGGTGCTGGGTCCAGATGGCGGGGAGCTGGGCTGGGGGCCAGGGCTGGCTGTCCTCCATGCCTGTCTGGGTGCCAGTGGCCACCACTCCTGGGCAGAGGTTGCTTCCCCTTCCCTGTCTCTGTCCCTGACCCAAGCCACCTTCTCTACCCCCCTCCCTCTCCCACCCCCTCCCAGCACATCCACTCCCCTTCTCACCCACCACTACATGCAGCTCCCCCCACCCTCCCACTCCACACATAGTTCTGGGTGTCCATCGAGGCCAAAGGCAGCAACAGATGGGGAGAAGGGCTTGCTGAGGGCATGGAGGGCCCAGGTCTTCATTCTGAGCCAGGTCAGGGAGGGGCAGTGACTGCCACTGAGCAGGATTCCTGGCCAGACCCCAAACTCTGACCTCTGCGCTCCTCCAGGGTCAGTTCTGCTGCTGCCCACTCAGCAGGAGCCCCCTGGCAGGGGTGGGGCTGGTCTGGGTCCCCGAGCCCCCACTGGAGAGGTGGCTGAGAGAAATCCCAGGTTCTGCAAACAGCCTGTGTGGGAGAACAGTGTTCTTGAAGGTCTATCCAGAATCATGGAGGTTCTTAAGGAATCCAGAGGGTTTGTAGGACAGGCTTGTCAGAATGGGACAGGGGCGGCTTCCTTCTGGTCTTGGGTATGTATGTGGTGAGGAGGTAAGCGAGGCAGAGGGGGCAGACAAGGCCATTCAGGATGGAAAGGAAAAACAGAGGGTGATTTTCTGTCTGGGGCAGCAGGGTTCCCCTGAGGAGAACTTGCCCCTTCTCCAGTCTCCCAGCACAGCTGACGCTCCAGATTTTTTTAAATTGGGGAATATTAGGGAAGGGTGTTTTTCCAGGGCCCATTAGCTCCAAGTCATTGTCCTTCAATCTAGTTGTGGAGGGTGCAGCTCAGCTCCAAGTCCAGTCACCATGTTCAAGGTTGCAGGGGGGCGGGGCGCAGCCCACCACTCCATGAGGGAATTGAACTGGCAACCTTGTTGTTTGTTGAGACCTGGAGCTCTAACCAACTGAGCCATCCAGCTGCCCCATCCAAAGGCCAGCTTTGTGTGCAGCTACTTCCTTTGCCCATAATGTCACCCTCCTCTCTGACACCCTGATGGGATGACCTGCAATCTGGGGGACTCCCACTTCAGCCCCTGTCTCTCCCTGAGGCTGCTTACTTCTGGGGGTGTGACTTGCTAAGCCACGTTCTTCCTCCTGCCCCCCATGGACTCAACAGCAGGAGGCTGCGGATTTGGGGGGTGAGGGGATGTCCTGGTTCCCTGTTAATGACGCCCGCCCACTTGCAACTTCCTACTTTGTTCGAGGAGCTCCACTCTGTGTACCCCAATGTCTGTGACGTCCTATGTAGGAGAGGCAGCATCCATTCCCTCCTTCTCTGCTCTGGGACGTGGAGACGGAGGGCAAAGACCAGCAGGCTCTTGGAGAATGAGAACTTTATGTGGGCAGTTGGGGTCGCCGTCAACGCGGGAAGATGCGGCCATCCACTGTCTCCTCCAGGATGGTCTCCAAGCGCCTCCGCTGCGGGGGAGAGGGGTTGGGGCCAGGTGTGTAGAGAGGCGGGCGGGGCCCTCTCTCCCCGCCTTCCGGGGCTGGCAGGCACCTCTTGACTGTCCAGGGGGTCCGGGATCCTCGTGGGCTTCAGTTGCGGAGGCAGGAACAGCTCCAGCCGGATGGCGGCGCGCGCGGACTTCTGCCGCTGGATGAGCAGCGAGATCTCCTCCGCCTGCGGACCGGGGCGTGGCACGTGGGGTGCCTCTGAGCCAGCGCGACGTATTGCCCTGCCCCGCCCCTCCCGCCGCGAGCCCCCGCGGGTCCTCCAGCTCCCTTTCCTCAGGGTCCCGAGCCGGCCTCCCCTCCCGGCCTGCCCCCCAATTCTCGCCTGCCCGCCCCTCCCTCTGAGCCCCCGGCCTCACCCGCAAATGGTTGTAGCGCAGCCGCAAGGCGCGGATTCGTCCACGAGCCTCGGCGGCCTTGAGGACACCGAGGAGCCGGTTTTGGCGCGCAGCGGGTAGCTCGAGTGATTGTGTCCACGCGCGCAGGTCGGGCATACGGTACCCCAGTTCCACTGACTCACGCGGGAAGATGGAAGCGGCCGCGCCCACGTCCTCAAGCAGGTCGCAGAAGAGCAGGTGGCGATGGCACTGAGCGGGATGCATGGCTGCCAGTCCCTCCGGTGTGAGGGTCCAGCCCGGCATGGGGAGCTCCCCCGCGGGCGCCCCATTGGCGTGCTCCTCACGGGTCTCTGCACCCTGCGTGCCCTTCGAGGCTCGGTCCCGCGCGTTCCTGCGCCCGGCATCCTTTGCCGCCGGCGGTTGCATCCTCGGCCCTTGCCAAGGGGAAGAGGCATCGCCTTGTTGGTGCCCAAACGGTGTCCGTTTGGCACCTGTCCAGCCCTCTGGCCTGGCTTGGCCCCTCCAGAGTCCCCGCAGGCCCCACCCCCGCAGGTCCTGCACCTCCAGTATCTGCACCTCCGCTCACGCCCACCACAGTCCGCATCAGCTCAGCCTAGCTACTCAGTGCTGCAGGCATCTAGAACTTTCTGAGCCTTTCGGGAGTTTTGGGATATTCCCTTCCTGCCCACAGGCTGTTTCTCTGTCCACTGAGAAAATACCGAGACCCTTGAGTTGACCTCAGGCCCTACCCAGAGGTTTAGACCAGGTGACACTGCTTTTGGTGAAGCTCGGTGGATCCTTCTCCACGTTGATGGACCCTCTCTGCGCTCCAGTTCCCTGTGTTTCCGTCACCGGTCAATCATCAAACCCCCAGCCCACTGGAACCCCAGACGAGGCTCAGAGCCAAAAGGACAGCCGCTTCATTTGTTTGCTTTGCTCATGCTCCTAGCCTGTCTGGAACTGGCTCTAGGTGGAGGAAGGGAGAGCAGAGCCCAGGGAGGAGGTAATGGGGTGCGGAGAAACATCGCCAGGGCCCGGTTCAGCCCTGCAGGGCTCCTTCCTTCCCGGGATCCAGCCCACAGCTGCCCGGGACCCTGAGCCAGGTCCTCCCCCGACCCGGTCCCCACACCTCATACTTTCGACTTCCTTGACTCTGAGCCTTCAAAACCCCTACTCTCTGGGCTTGTTGACCCGGTTGCCGGGCAACCGGGAGTCCCGCCTCTCCTCCAACAGGGTGGGGGTTGGGGGTGGTGCGGAGCAGCCCCTCAGGAGGGGCGTGGGCAGGTGAGTGGAGGGCGTCCCCATCACCGGGGCGAGATGCCGGCAGCTGCCCCAGCCTGTCGAACTCCGAGGAGGTGGTGACTGCCAGCTCCTCCAGCCCCGTGCGCTTTCTTTCCTTTCTGGGGTGTCCCAGAGGCAGTCTTCTGGGCCTCTGCCCTGGCTTCCTGGCTGGAGAGGTCTCTGGTGGGTAGTTTTGGAGGTAGGGGGCTGAGGCCCTTTTTCTGCGTGGTCCTCCCACAGCCGCTGGCGTTCACAGAGAGGCGAGACTGGGGCAAACTCAGAACCCCTCACCTCTTCCAGGGCGAGTTTGGGGTCCCAGGGGTCCCACAAGACCAGACCCCTTTGTTGCTGAACCCTAAATCTTGGGGTCCTGGATTTCTGTAATCTATTCGTGTATTTGTTAATTTCATAACATTGTATAACTAATTCACTGCCCAATTTATTAATTCTGTAATTTATTCATGCACTCATCAGTTTGTTGGGAACTCATTTATTCATATGCTCACGCCACAGTTTATGTTAGAACAAAATTAGTGTATTAAGCCCATAATTTGTTAATGCGTGGGCTTCCACAGTGTGCAGGCAGCTCTCCCCTTCACTCCTGGATCTGGGTGCTGGGGCCTGTTGAAGGCGCCGTTTGGGAGTTCAGGACCTGAGCCCTTGAATCGAGGATGGTGCTGGCTTTGGGATGGGGTCACAGCTGAGGTCCTGGCCTCTGTGTAGGAGGCTATTGACTATTCCCATTGTTTTGGGAAGCTTGCTCTGACTTCCTATGACTCTGTGCCCCTATATCCCTGAGCTTGCACCCCTCAAGCTCCCACCCTTAAGCCCCCAGGGCTTTGCATAGCTGTTCCTTGAACGTTGGCCCCTCCTGCCCTGTGCGTGCCTTTGAGGGATGGCCTGGGCCTTGGGACTCAGCACCAACTTGGTGGCTTGTTGAAGATGAGGGTCTCTGGCTCCGGAAGAAGCAGTGAGGGCTTAGGAAGGCTGATTTAGCAGGCTACCTCCTCCAGGCAGGCCTCCTGGATACACATAGTCCAGGCTGGGGCTGCCTCTGGCCCCCACTCCTTGCTCCCACGTGGGTGAGTCCGCTGAGACAGGAATCTGGGCCCTCCTGTCAGCTTCCCGGGGTCCCAGCCAGGACACAGGAAAGGAGTGGCTTGCTGGCTCCTGGGGCTAGAGTGGGGTTACAGGTGGAATGGGGGCATGCTCTCCTGCAAGGAGGGACTTGTGACTTTTTGTAGGATTGAAAACTTTGACACCTCCTTCCCTCTAATTCCGGGAGGGCCTGGTGCCCATAGAGCTCCCATTCCTGAAGACATCTTTTTCCTGCTTCTCCACATACTGGGTTCTACTGGGAGGGAAGACGGCCTGTGTGTCTGGGGCTCAGTGACCAAGAGAGACCAGCAGGCAGGTGTCTTCTCTTTGTTTTTTGTTTATAAATTTTATTGGGGAATATTGGGGAACCAATGTGTTTTTATAGGGCCCATCAGCTCCAAGTTGTTGTCCTTCAATCTAGTTGTGGAGGATGCAGCTCAGCTCCAAGTCCAGTCGCGATTTTCAATCTTTAGTTTCAATCTTTACCATCTCTTGCGGGAGTGGAACCCGCAACCTGTTGTTATTAAGAGCTCTCGCTCTAACCAACTGAGCCACCCGGCCACCCTTCCCTTTGTTTTTGTTTTTTGGGTTTTTTTTTGTTTTTTTGTCATATATAAAACTCTATTTGAACTATTTGACAGAATTCAACTAAATGAAATAAAACATTTAAATCACTTAGAACTGTGGCTGACATAAAAAATGTTTCAGTAAATGTATGCTAACAATATCGTCATCATCATCATTATTGCTTAAGTGACATATGCTCACTTTCTGTAAGTCTGACAGGATTTTAGGTACTAGACCAGCACATCTTTATATATGTGTATATATATATATATGTTAAAAGTTTTAATCGTGTAATAATTTTACATTCACATAAAAATTCTTCCCTTTGTTTTTGTGTCCAGGGTTTGTGGGGTTTTCAAGGGCTGATGGAAAAGCTGACATCTAAATGTATGTTGATTGGCACCAAAGTTTGACGATAAAACTTCACAATGAAATTGATAAGCTTTATTAAATGACTACCACATGTAACATATTGAAACTCTGCAACTCAGTTCTCCTGTTGCTGTATACTGGGGCTGCCGAAAAAATGTAAACAAGTGGATACTTTGGTCAGAGTTGCTCAAACAGTAGGTCGCCATAATCAGAAGTGTCTGGACGCTGATGGTAACCACTTTGAGCACTTCTTGTAATTGCAGACGTCAAACGTGACTTGTATTCATCTTTCGTTATCCGTATATATTATTACAATTTTAATACAATTTTCCTTTCTTAAAATGTGTATACTTTTTTTGGCACCCTCTGTATAAGTATTATGAAGGTAAAATCACAAGGACAAAGTAATTCATTACGATGAAACTCAGAATTATTACAATCCTTTTTTTTTTTAATTGGGGAATATTGGGGAACTGTGTTTTTCCAGGATGTCAAGTTGTTGGTTTTCAATCTAGTTGTGGGGGGTGCAGGTCAGCGTCAAGTCAAGTAATTGTTTTCAATCTAGTTGTGGAGGGCACAGCTCACTGGCCCATGCAAGACTCAAAACAGCGACCTTGGTATTATGAGTTCACGCTCTAACCACAAGCCAACAGGTCACCCACCGGTGGCTCAGCTCCAAGCTCAAGCCGTATTCAATCTAGGTGTGGAGGGTGCAGCTCACTGACCCACGTGAGAATCAAACCGGAAACCCTGTTGTTCATAGCTCCTGCTCTAACCAACTGAGCCACTGGGCCGCCCACAAATGCTCTCTTATATAACGTGTGTCCCGTGCTCTCCCATGTGTGACACGTATGTTCTGTCTTACCCTTGCTGCCCAGGGCTCAGGAGAGGCCTGGGCCATTTCCTCTGTGCCATGCCCCCCTTTTGTGGGAGCCCTGAAGGGTACAGGGCTGGACTGCAGCCACTCCCAGGGAGTGTAGTCAGCATCTGGGCCTGGCCACCCACCAGCCAGGTGACGAAGCCTGTCCTTTGGCTGCGACTGTGTCTGTGAGAAGCCAGTTCTCCACCTGTAGCTGTCTGCTGTGCTGGCTCTGTCCAGAACTCACAACCAGCCTCGAAGCAGCCTCATGACCCTTTGCTTTCCCCAGCCTGGGGCCTGGGACACGAGGCAGCTGACGGCCATTAAGAAACGTGGCTCTGCAAGCTGGTGAGCGGCCAGGCGGCCCAGGGAGCCAGGGCAGGGACTCTGGCTGGCTGCTCAGACCTGGGTGCGCCCAACCAGGGGTGGCGGTGGGAGCTGAGGTTCTCGGGTCCCTGGGGTCAGCCGGATAATGCTTCACTGGGAGAGGCTGGTTCACGTGTGTGGCCGGGTGTCTGGGGCCTTGATCTTTGTGTCTGTCTGTTCCCACGTGTCTACTCGCGTGCCTTGCACACACCTTGGTGTGGGTTTGCATGTGTGTGCACGCCCCTGCGAATGCCATTGCATTTCTGAGCACGTACCCGTGTCTGTGTGTGTTCCCATGGACCTATTTGGGCATCTATGTGTGTGTCTGCAGGCATGTGACTCTGTGTGTCCCTGTTTCCTGAGTGTCTCTGTGGACACATGTCCACACGTGTCCCTGAGCTGGCTGCGGCGAAGATGCAGACAAATCCTGGGGGACACTTTGGGATGCTGAGTCCTGGGGCATCTGCAGGCTCCGTCCTCTCCAGATTTGCCAGGTATCCTAGCGACGCTGCTGCCAGTCACCTAGCAACCAGGTCCATCCTGGGAGACGGCTTCTCAGAGCAGGATCTAGGCTATGGGCAGAGCAGGTACAGGAAGAATGACCCCGTGACTGGTGGGGGCTGATGACTGAGCTCAGGGGTCACTCACACGGCGTGTGACCCCAGTGCTGGGCAGGAGGCCTCTCCATGGCAGGGCTCGGGCTGTGAGAAAATGATGCCCAGACATTACTCTGGGAGTCAACTGCAGTAGAGACACCCGTGGTGTAGCTCAAAGTGACAGATAGACCTGGGTTTGAACCGTCTCTGCCACTTTGACAAGTGGTTTCATACCCAAGGCTCAGTGCGCCTGTCTCCACAAAGGTGATGCTGACAGCAACGACCAGGTGTGGTGGTGACGCAGGAGCTCATGTTTGTGACTGGCCTGGAGCACAATAGGCATGTAGGGCACACAGTAGGGTCTAGGCATCTTGTTTCTTGACAGCAAGGCTCTGGTCCACTCCAGGCTGGCCAGGCCGGGACACCGCTGTGTGTCCACCTCCCTGCCCCCGGGACCTGGCTGTGGGGCGCTATTCTGGGCATGGAATGCCAACCAGGGCTGGTCTGAGTCTGTCCAAGGCCATGTGTCTGCATGTGAGATGTGATCCCATGTCTGTGTGTCTTGCATGCTTCTCCCGTGTCTGTCCTTGTGTGTGTGTCTGTCCCTGTGTGCCTGTCCCCCAGTCCCCATGTGTCCTGTGTGTATGTCTGTCTACATGTCTGGGTTCCTGTGTGCATCTGTGTCTGAGCCTGTCCCTGTCTGGGCTCTGTGGGTCTGAACCTCTCACATTTATATCTAAATGTCATTTATCTCTGGTCCTTGTGTCTGTCCCCACCCAGTGTGGGGCCTGGTGACCCCTCCCCTGCCGCCCCCCCCTCAGGCCTGCGCGGCCCCGCCCCCTCTAGAGCTGCAGCCTCCTCCCCTCCCCCACTGAGCGCTAGGCTGCGCGTCTGGTCTGGCGTGTACTGAGGAGCAGCCGCGGTGCAGTCCCATCCAGACTGACTGCTGAGTGCCAGCGCGCAGGGCTCCCCACCCTGGCCGAGGGGCAGGGTCTCTGCTGTCCCAGCTCCCAGTGAGGCTGCCTGCCCGGGTAAGAACTGAGCCGCTGGATGTGGGCTGCGGGCTGTGGGGTGACCTGCAGCCGGCCTGCAGCTCTCAGGGAGGGGCAGGAGGAGGCTGTGAGCAAGGCCGCCTCCCCTGTGCTGTGTCCCAGGGCTTTCCGGGGATGTCTCCGTCCTTTCTGTGCCTGTGTGTGCATGAAGACAGGTGGGCATCTGTGCGTGTATATATGTGTGTGTGTGTGTGCGCGTGCGCGCCTGTGTGTCCCTGCGTCTGTGAGCACACAACAGCTGCCTGTCGTGAGTCTCTGTGGGTGGACACGTGTCCTGGTGTGTAAGTACCGCCACACATCCCATGTGGGAGTCTGTAAGCCAGATAAGACCGTGTTCCTGAGCGTGCATGCATGCTCTGTGTGTGTCCCTTTCTGTGCTTCACATCTGCATGTCTCCATGTGTCTCTGTATGTGTGTCCCTGTGTAGACAGACGTGTCTCTGTGCTTTGTGTGTCCCTGTGCCTGTGCGTGTGCCTCTGTGACTGTGGCTGCCCGTGGGGGGGCCACGTGCCTGCTGGGCCCTGCACACTGTGCTGGAGGCCTTGGCTGGGGGTGTCAGGCACTGTGCTCACGTGTGCCTGTGTTTCACACACAGGCGGCAGCATGGAGACCCTCTTCCCTGCCCCGCTCTGGGAGGTTCTCTACAACGGCCACCTGCAGGACAACCTGTCTCTCGTGAGCCCCAACCACAGCTTGCCACCCCACCTGCTGCTCAATGCCAGCCACAGTACCTTCCTGTCCCTCGGGCTCAAGGTCACCATCATGGGGCTCTATCTGGCTGTGTGCATAGGGGGGCTGCTGGGCAACTGCCTCGTTATGTACGTCATCCTCAGGTGAGCTGGGTCCTGATGGGTGATTCTCACATAGCTGCCAGGGGAAACTGAGGCAGCGGCTGTTCTGGGCGGGCCTGGCAGTTGGGGATTTCCTGCTCCCCCCATTTCATTCCTGGTTGTCCTGTCATGGAGCAGGGCTAGTCCTGAGGCCCTGGACGCTTGACTCCTCTGGGTGGGGCATCTGGATAGGGACAGAGGGACCAGCCCTGCTCTGGCCCAGTCCCTGTGGGAATGGGGGGTGCAGCTCTGTCCCTGATGGAGTGTCACCCTGAGTCCTGACAGATGACGCCACGCTCCTGGTCTGAGCTAAGTTGCTGCGTGAGGATGGATGGGTCCTGCAGCGACCCCAAGAGGCAGCTCTTGTCACCCATCACAGGGCTGGTCCCCAGGCAGGTGGGCAGGCAGCAGAAGCCCCTTTCCTCTGGCTCCAGGGCTCCTGTTTACTGCTGGCATGCAGGCCAGCTCCAGCCTCTGTTGGTGCTCAGAATGAGAAAGCTTGTGGGGCCAAGAGGGGCAGCCAGGCTTCAGGATTGGGGGTGAAATCATTGGGACAGTGTGGGGGGGTGATGCAGTGAGAGTGTGAGAAAAGCATGGGGACAGGGTGGGGACAGAGCAGGGACATGCACAGGAGCACCTGTGTGCAAGTGTGTGCACACAGGTGTATATGCATGCATGTGTGAGCGTGTGTACTACGTGTGAGCGTGTACCATATGCTGTACATGTACGTGCACTCACATCGTACGAGTGTGAGTGCACCATTTGTTGTGCTGGTGTGAGTGCTGTGTGTGCTCAGACAAGGGGTTGGGGTGCCGGCTGCCCTTACCAGTGCTGGCCCGAGCTCTAAGCCTGCCTCCTTTTAAAGATTTAATTTGTTAGAGCAGTTTTAGGTTCACAAAAAAGCTGAGGGCAAGGTACAGAGGTTTGCCATAGGACCCCTGACCCCCACGACAGCCCCCCATTGCCCACGTCTCCTCCAGAACAGTACAGTTTACAATTGATGAGCTTATTTTGGTACTTAGGGTCCCTCTCAGTGTTGGATGTTCTGTGGGTTTGGACACACGTGTGATGTCATGTACTCACCATTACAGTGTCACACATAGTAATTCACTGCCCTGAAAGTCCCCTGTGCTCCTCTGTCCATCCCTCCCCCACACACACCCCCTGGAACCCACTGGTCTTCACCGTCTCCTTGGTTTTGTCTTTTCCAGAAGGTCATTTAATTAGAATCACACAGGGTGCAGGCTTTTCAGGCTTCTCTCACTTAGTCATGTGCATTTAAGGTTCCTCCGTGTCTTTTCATGTCCCGGCGGCTCATTTCTTGTTACTGCTGAGTAATATTCCACTGTCTGGATGGACAGTTTGTTTATCCATCACCCACTGGAGGACATCCTGGTGGCTTCCAACTTCTGGTGATTGTGCATAAAGCCGCTGTAAATGTCCGTGTGCAGGTTTCGTGTGGACAAGCTTCCAGCTCCTTTGGGTAAATACCAAGGAGCGTGATTGCTGGATCCTAGGAGTATGCTTAGCTCTGTAAGAAACTGCCAAACTATCCTCCAAAGTGGCTGCACCGTTTGCTTTCCCCACAGTGACTGAGGGTTCCCGTGGCTCCACGTACCCGCCGGCGTGTGGTGTCAGTGCTCTGGGTCGTGGCCTTCCTGACGGGTGCAGGGCTGTCTCGTTTCCTTAATTTGCATTTCCATGATGGCGAGATGGGGAGCATCTTCTGTGCTTATTTGCCATCTGTGTATCTTCTTGGGCGAGGTGTGCTCAGGTCTTTGGCCCATTTTTTAAACGAGTTGTTGGTTTTCTTATTATTGAGTTTTAAGAGTTCTTTGTGTGTTCTGAACAACAGCCCTGTATCATGTGTGTCTCTGGCAAATCTTCTCTCCCATCTGTGGCTGGTCTTCTAGCTCTCTTGACCCTCTGTTTTCCACCCTCCCTGACTCCCTGAGAAGGACACTTGGATTCTCTGAGCCTGAGTGTCCTCCTGCATAGAGTGGGGATCAAAATAGCATTTTTTGGAATCTGAAATGAGGTAAAAGCCCTGTGAAGAGCTTGGCACAGGTATCTGCCATCGTCATTGTCATGGCTGCTGTTATCTGGTCATAATAAGGCCTAAGTGCTTATTCTTAATACCTCTTTAAGGGACAGAACTGACCCTCCGATTTCCCCCATGGCAGCTTCAGCGTCGTGGAGCATTGTTCTTTCTGGAGTTGCCGCTGCCATCACCATCACCACCTGCACCACCGTCACTAGCAACACCAGCGTCCCCACTGTCACAACTATTAATTCATTCAACAACTATTACTAAGCACCCACAACTTCCCCAGCCAGACCTCATCCGAGCCCCTGCCATCGTGCTCACTTCCTTGGGGTGGCCGAAGCCTCTGCGGTGTGCTCTTCAGACTCTGCAGCTCCGAGGCCTCTGGCTGTTGTAGAAACAGCATTTAGTCCACGGGGTGGGATAGAGTGGGGGTCTTCGGGAGACTTTGAAAGTAGGAGGACAGGTTCTTTCTCTTAGATTCCTGCCCCTTTGCTCCTAGACAGAGCCTGCTGTGTGCTCTGCTGCCCCTCACACCCAGCTCTCCTAAAGCAGAACAGTCTTTAGGAACCCTTTTGTGTACTTGTGGAGCTTGTTAAAATGTTTGCCCCCGGGCTCCATGCCCTTAGTCTGGGCCCAGAAACCTGCCTTTTAACAGGGTCTCAGAGGGGGTGCTCCTCATGGTGGCCAAGGCCCCTTGCCTTTGCTGCCAGGTCCAGACAGGGCAGCCAAATGAAGCCCTCCTTCTCCGTCCTCTCTGCAGACACACGAAGATGAAGACAGCTACCAACATTTACATCTTTAACTTGGCCCTGGCAGACACCTTGGTGCTGCTGACACTACCCTTCCAGGCCACAGACGTCCTCCTGGGCTTCTGGCCATTTGGGAATGCCCTGTGCAAAACGGTCATTGCCATCGACTATTACAACATGTTCACCAGCACCTTCACGCTGACTGCCATGAGCGTGGACCGCTATGTAGCCATTTGCCACCCCATCCGCGCCCTCGATGTCCGCACGTCCAGCAAGGCCCAGGCTGTCAATGTGGCCATCTGGGCCCTGGCCTCTGTCGTCGGCATTCCTGTGGCCATCATGGGCTCGGCCCAGGTAGAGGATGAAGGTCAGTGGGTGGCCCCTCCTCCCCAGTGCTATGCTCGCAGGTTCGGGGTGACCCCTTCCGGGCTCCGGGACCCGACCCCGACCCCCGACCGACCCCGCCCTCACCATCCCCGCCCCTACCCCGACTACGCCCAGCTCCATCTGGCCCCGCCCTATCCAGCTCCGCCCCCTGTCTGGCCCCGCCCCACCCGTGCCTGACCCCGCCCACGGCCCTGACCATGTCTCTCTCCCCGCAGAGATCGAGTGTCTGGTGGAGGTCCCTGCCCCACAGGACTACTGGGGCCCCCTGTTTGCTGTCTGCATCTTCCTCTTCTCCTTCATCATCCCTGTGTTCATCATTTCCGTCTGCTACAGCCTCATGATCCGGCGGCTGCGCGGCGTCCGCCTGCTGTCCGGCTCCCGCGAGAAGGACCGGAACCTGCGGCGCATCACCCGGCTGGTGCTGGTTGTGGTGGCCGTGTTCGTGGGCTGCTGGACGCCTGTCCAGGTCTTTGTGCTGGTTCAAGGGCTGGGGGTTCAGCCGGGCAGTGAGACGGCGGTGGCTATCCTGCGTTTCTGCACAGCCCTCGGCTACGTCAACAGCTGCCTCAACCCCATCCTCTACGCCTTCCTGGACGAGAACTTCAAGGCCTGCTTCCGGAAGTTCTGCTGCGCATCTGCCCTGCGCCGCGAGGTGCCAGTGTCCGACCGCGTGCGCAGCATTGCCAAGGACGTGGCCCTGGCCTGTAAGACCTCTGAGACAGTACCGCGGCCTGCATGACTAGGCGTGGACCTGCCCATGGTGCCTGTCAGCCCGCAGAGCCCGTCCACACCCAACACGGAGCTCACCCAGGTCACTGCTCTCTAGGCTGAGGCACCTGAGCCCTGAGCCTCACCAGCCTTGGCCGCCTTGCCTGTGGCCCAGAGGGCCTGGTGACATCACGGGACAGGTCAGAGCATTAGGGCTTCCCTGTGGATCCGGTCACACTAAACCTGCTCTCTCGGTGCAGGTGGGGCTCAAGGACTGACCAGTGAGTATGCCTGGCCAGAGCTCACACCAACACACCCACGCTTCACGGGACTCTGTTGGCATCTCCCCTGCTGCACCCTCGGGTGGGCACACACCTGGAGGGGTGCCCCTGTGCTGTGTGCTGTCGTGATGGAAATGGCAGTGTCTCCTCAGGCAGTGCCTGACACTGCCTGGGGAGTCCAGCAGGCATCTGTGGGCAGTGGGACTAGCCCTGAGCTCGGATCTGCTGATGTGGACTTGCCTGAGCTGCATACTGGAGCAACTTAATCACTCCGACTCCCGTGTCCTTTCAGACGCTACTCAGCGAGCTTTCCCTCCAGAAATGCAATGAACCATTGTGCTGTCCAAGTGTGTGGAGGTGGCTGGGGGCATCACGTCATCACCGCAAGCAGCTCCATCACCCTTAAAGCGGCCCTGTTCCTCATCTTGGTTGCTTGGCAGGACCCTGCACTCTATCTGGGTCTTGGTGGCCTTGGAAGAGTAGCAGCCACGATGTGTTTTGCTCTGCATCCCCACTGCTTCATTTAAGGTGTCTGTGGGGGCAACCCAAGAGTTCTGCTGCCAGGACTCATCTTAAACTGTGCCAGATCAGAGGATGGTTTCACCTTCAGAGCTGGGTTAAGGGTAGGGACAAGCTGTGAGGACTGTCTGGGCTGTGGGGACACTAGTGTGTGTGTGGGGTATCTCCCTGCTGTGGTCACTGGAGAAGCACCATCCCCAGGCTACAGATGGAAGCTACAGGTTCCTGCAATGTTGAGGAGACTCCATCCCGCCTCCACCCGTGAGCTGAGCGCAGTCCCGGCCAAGTGGCCTTACGCTCTCATAGAGGACAGGAAGTCCTGACCCTGGGCTTGCTTCTGCTTGGGGAGCCCTGGCCCTAAGGGCAGTTCCTGAGGGCTGGCGCCTCTGTAGCTTCGGTGCTTTCTTGGCATGGCTGAAAGATTTGTGAACCTGCCTGTCTGTGTGATGTATCTCATGTATTTGTGCATGCAACAAGTGTGATTTCCCCTGCATGCAACCAACCTGAACCTAGGGCCACGAAGTGGGGCCATAATAAACCCCTCCCATTGACCAGGTGTTTCTGATGCCTGCAGGCGGGGCTGTTGGGATAACTTCTCTGGGATTAGCATATGGAGCCCTCCCACCTGCTCCATGCTTCTCACCTGGCCAGGCTCTGTCCTTAGTGGAGGGTCCCCTGGAGGCTACAACTTTGGTAGGGGGTGTGACTAGTTCATGGGGGCTGTTAATTTGTCTTCAGCACAAATACTCTCTCCGTAAACAACCAACCACTGGACTCTTCCCTGAAATGAGAGGTTCTCTGTGGGTCCAGCGTGTGGGGTGCAAGTTTTTTTCACCCCATTTAGTCTCAGCAAGCCACCCACCCTACCTAGCCCTGTCCTCGTCCCTTGAGCAGATTGAAGGGGAATTTTGATGAAAGATGAACAGAACAGCCTCCCTTGACGGCCATGAGAGGCTGGAGGCTCCTGGCTTCTGTGTGGGCCCAGTTCTGCCCAGGTTGACCCTTCTAACAGATGACCCTATCAGAGACAGGGGCTTTGGAGGGGTAGTGAGGGAGACCTTGGGCCTAAGTGCTTGGTCACAGGCAGACGGACCAAGGTGCGGTTGTATACACATTTTAATGCAGGCACTTTGCTGTTAAAACAAAAACGTAGCAATCAAGGGGAAGTTTAGGAGGAATGTGCCACTCAGCTCAGTTAGTTGAAGGGAGCTCAGAACGTGGTATAGCCCGCGGAGGAGGGGGCTCGAGTGCGTGTCCTGGAGGCTGGGACTATCCCGCCGCACAGGCTGTGAGTCCAGGGCGACCCCACAGAAAGCATCTGCGCGGACTGGCCAGGCCAGGCATGGGTGAGGGGCAAGGAGCGGCGGCGGTTTCCCTGATCTCCAGAACTATGCCCGCCTCCGCCCCGTCCTCAAGCGTTTGGTACTTGGAGTCCGAACGCCAGCCCCTGCTTCGGCCCCACCTCCCCGCCTGCCAAGCCACGCCCCACCCGCCTCCAGCCTCACCCACCGCCCACCGTCGCCCCGCCCCGCCTTCAGGCCCGGCCTCAGCCCAGTACCTCGCTCCCGCCCCCAACCTCGTCCCCGCCTCTGACCCCGCCCCTCCCCGCCTCCAGGCCTCTCCTTCCGTTCTAGCGTGCCACCGACCTCGCCTCCGCCCCGCCTCCAGGCCCCGCCCCGCCTGCGGGTCCCGGCCCCGCCTCTGGCCCCGCCCACGGCCCGCTACTGCGGGCCATAGCCCGGGGCTTGGTCAGATCTCCTGGCTTCTCTGAGCCTCGGGTTTTTTGCCTGTGTGGAAGGGATGGCTGAATCTTGCCTGCGGGGTTGTGGGGAAGGCCGAATCTTGGGGAGGGATCAGCGGCCAGGTTGGACCTCAGGGAAGCTGAGGCCTGCCCGACACCCTGTGTCGTGCTGGGAGGCCTGCAGGGTCTCTTCTCCCGCTCCCCATACAAGAACGCAGGATATGGTGAGGCCAAAAAGGAACACCCACGGAGCCATAGGTAGGGGAGTCATACCACTACGGTCTCACTGGAGGCTGGGTTCACTGGACGTGCGACCTGCTGTCCGTTTTGTCTGCAACCCACCGACAACTCTCTTTCACTCTTCCTACCTCCTCTCCGTAGCCACAGCAGTTATATTGTGGCCAATGGCTCACTGGTTACAGCTGACGGCCAACTAGCCACAGCTGATGGCCATGCAATCACAGTTGGCCATTTACTACCTGAGCCAGCACCTGTCTATGTGAGGCCGAGAGCCTGGAAACTACTCTCTGGGGCTCCGCCCCCACACCCTGCCGAGGGGCCAGGCTGGGTGTTGCTCTGCCAGAGTCTGGGCAGTGGCAGTGGTATTTGGGGACCGGGGGAGAAGGCTGTGTTCTCCCTGGGATCAGGAACCCAGAGCATGGGGACACTCTGTACCCTCCACCCCCCAAGGCGGGGGGTGAGAGGAAAAGCTTCCTTGGCGGGGTGGGGGGAGTGGGGAGGGCAGTGTGGGGACAGAGCCCCAGAGAGCATTTTCCAAGCTCTGGCCCTCACGTGGAAAGGTGCTGGCTCAGGAAGTAGATGGTCATCAGCTGTGATCAGATGGCCATCAGCTGTAACCAGTTAGCCATTAGCCACTGATATAACTGCGTGGCTAGACTGGTAAGCGCTGACTGCGGCCAGCAAGTGGGGTTAGGAAGCAGATGGTGGATTGCCGATTGTGTTGATCCCACTTCCTGTGTCTACTCGGCCGCCAGCAAGACTGGGGTGCAGGAAGAACCCTCATTCGGTATTAGCAGATGTTTGCTTTTGTGTGTTGGCCAGCTGCCATCGAGACTATAGTGGTATGATTCCCCTGTCTATGGCTCCATTGTTGTTGCTTTTTGGCCTCACCATATCCTGCATTCTTGTGTGGGGAGCGGGAGCAGAGACCCTGCAGGACAGCAGCGACTCCTCTGGGCAGGATTCTGGTGAGGGCTCTCTCTGCCTGTGTCGGACAGGGTGTCAGGCGGGGTCTCTGCTCCCGCTCCCCACCTAAGAATGCAGGACACGGTGAGGCCAAAAAGGAACACCCACGGAGCCACAGGCAGGGGAGTCATACTACTATATTCTCGCTGGCGGCTGGGTTGGAGAAACAGAGAGCAGGAGCCACACTGTTTGCAACCCTCACTGCACTGCTTGCAGGTTCAGCCACCATCTTCTTGCTAGCCCCCATTTTTTTTCTGCTAGTGTAGCCACGGCAGTTATATTAGTGGCCAATGGCTCACTGGTTACAGCTGACGGCCAAATAGCCACAGCTGATGGCCAACTAGCCACAGCTGATGGCCATCCAATCACAGTTGATGGCCATTTACTACCTGAGCCAGCACCTTTCTATGTGAGGGCGAGAGCCTGGAAACTGCTTTCTGGGGCTCTGTCCCCACAGCCTGCTAGCCCATGGCTCCCTGGACCCTGCACGAGGACCCTCCCTCCCATTGGATGTGGGGATGGAGCTGGGGCCTGTGGACCGCTTGGCCCTGTGGATCTGCCTTGGTCCCCATCATGGTGTTTCCAGTGGAAGACTTGTCGCTCCGTTGCTGAGCTGTGGATGGGGGCAGGAGCCACCCAAGGGAGTAAAGGGTCTGGGCTATTTTAAGGAGGCTCCATTGGCACCTTCTCTGCCTTGGACATGCTCTGCTGGGGCCAGAGGGCAAACTGGGGCAGAGTGGGAGACTCAGGCCACAGGGGCCTCTTGCCACCGCCCCTCCCCTACGTTCCTGCCAGTTGCTGCCTCCACCCCCGCTCCCTGGCTCATTTACACCTCACACCTGCTCTGTCTTACATGGGTGTCATCTCAACTTCTCGGCTCAAGGAGCTCTCCAGGGCACAGGACGAATGTGGAGGCGGTAATTACTGCTGCCGCTTCAGAGGTGTGACCGCCACGCAGTAAGGAGACAGGTGCAGGAACAGCTCGTTCTCCCCAGGAGAGGCGTAGGTGTCAGTGGTGATTTAAAAAGTGTCCAGAGCCCTGAGCTTGGGCTGGACTTAGTGAGTCGCTTCGCATGAGTAGGATGTGTCTTCTGAGATGGGTGTTCCAAGGTGCTGAGGCTGCCTCCTGGCTGTGTCACTGGCTCACCCTGGAGATCCGTGCCCTGTCACAAGATGCTCAAGCAGCCCTGTGGAGGGTCTGCATGAGGAGGAGTCGAGGGCTCCCACAGATACTGCCGGTACCACTCCAGGTGACCCCACTAACGCACATCACACGAATGCTTTCCCAGTGCATACACAAGTTCTCTTACAGCACAGGGCAGCCTGGTAGGTATGCAATAGCGTTACACCTAGAAAACAATACACATACCTCAGTCAAGACGTATTAGTGTGGAGAAGTGCTGACTACAATCCGGGCCTTCATTGAGCTGCAATCTTTTTGCTGGTGGAGGGTCTGGCTAGATGTGGACAGACACAGTGTCTGTGAAGCACAGTAAAGCGAGGTCTGCCTGTGATTCTGTGGGAAAGCTGTTGACAGCAGTAGATTACAGTGTCCTCAGGGAAGGGAAGAGGATGCAGGTAGCATTTGAGTTGTTTTGGGCTGAGAGAGGAGAGGCTGTAGGCCTGAGTTCCTCGGGGCACAGACAGGCAAGGGACACATGTGACTGGGAAAGCTGCAGTATGTAATGGGTTGCAGAGTCAGTCACGCACCCTGGGGGATATCTCAAGGGGTGGCCAACGGTGCTACGTCCTGAGTGCCAGCTGGATAGACTGGTCAGAGCTCTGTCATGAGGACTGAAAACAACCTGGGGCCCCGTGAGCTGAGAAGGGCTATTGGGAGGTGCTGGGTGACTCACAGAACGGCAAGGCATGGGACCGGCTGGGAGCCACAGAGCCAAGACCCATCAGGGTGGTGTTCAGGGACCCCACCCCTCCCACAGGGGAGAAAACGCTCTCGAGCAGCCAGCACCTCAGTGTCTCCACTCTGACCCTGGACATTCAGCGTGGAGCCCCTGCTGGCTGTGTCTAGGCCCCAGGCCCAGGGGGGAAAGGGTCCAGAGGCATGCCCCTCCAACTGACTGTTGGCATCCAGAGGTCCTGGCAAAAAAGCCCTGAGTCCTGTGGCAGGACATGAGGGGGCCACAAGTTGTGGCATGGAGGGCACAAGGGACATGGGCCATGACACTGGGGGCCTCGAGGGGGTGTGAGCCACGGCACAGGGAGCAAGAGGGAGCGCGAGGGGGCACAGGCTTCCTGAAACCTGGGTTTCTGGCCATGAGAGTAGATTTCGTGGTCTCATTTGAAGCACATGTCTGTGGCTTTTGCAGTGACCCCTGGCTTTGCGGCCCCAGGTGCCCACACTTTTGCCAGCTCCCAGTCTTGTCTGTCTCAGAGGAGCCGGAGGGGTCTTGACTGTGGAATGCAGTGCTGGCCCCAGGACAAGGTCACAGCTCGGGTCTGTTCCAGGGGCCCCACGGCCAACACAGCCAGCACCAGGACCGTCCCCTTCCGCTCTCTCCAGACCACCGTGGTCAGGAAGGATGGGGAAGGAGCCGTCCAGGGAGGTTGTCCATCTGTCCATCTCTGTGGTGAGTAGGCTCAGGATGTCTCTTGTGCCAGGGCCTTCTGTCTGGCTCAGGCAGGGTGAGGCCAGGATCTGTTTCCTCGCAGGTGACCATGCAAGGGTTGTTCAGGAGGCAGACACAGGCCGTGGCTGTCTCTGCAGGGTCAGTGGCCAACCTTCGTGTCTTTTTCTGTCTACATGGAGAAAATGGTGACAGGATGTGAGCAGGTGGAACGTTCCTTGAGCCGGGCCCTGGTGGGCAGGGTGGTCAGGCCCCCAGGCACCGGAAGCTGGCGTGGAAGTTCCTGCGGAAGCTGGTGTCCAGGAAGGCATAGAGGAAAGGGTTGAGGCAGGAGCTGGCATAGCTGAGGCCGGTGATCCCATAGGAGATGCCGATGATCAGCGGTGTCTGGGGCAGGTCTGTGGTCAGGGCCACGATGGAGGCCAGGTGGAAGGGCGTCCAGCAGAGCAGGCCCACGGCCAACACAGCCAGCACCAGGACCGTCCCCTTCCGCCTGGCCCTGTCCAGAGCCTTGGCTCCAGAAGGGAGGTGCAGAGCCCGCAGCCTGCGCAGCAGGTCCCCGTAGAGCACGCCCAGCGTGCCCATGGGCACCACAAAGCCCAGGACCAGCGTGTAGATGCGGCTGGCCTTAAACCAGGCCCGCTCGGGCCGTGGGAAGCTCAGCCCACAGCTGGTGACCTGCAGCTCGTTGCTGTAGACCCTGGCGAAGGAGAGGAAGGGCAGCACCATGATGGTGACGCCGAACCACACGCACAGGCTAGCCACCTTTGCTGCCCGGACGGTGCGCCAGGGTGTACGGCGGGACTGGGCGCTGGCCAGCACCACCAGGTAGCGATCCAGGCTCAGGACAGCCAGGAAGTAGGCGCTAGAGAAGATGTTGCAGTGGTCAATGGCCAGCACCAGCTTGCAGAGCGGCTCCCCGAAGGGCCAGCCCTGCAGCAGGTGCTCGGCCACGCTGACCGGTAGCACCAGTGCAAAGAGCTCGTCGGCGATGGCCAGGTTCAGGAGGAACACGTGGGTCACCGTCTTCATCTTAGGTGCCCTGAGAATCACATAGATGACGGCCGTGTTGCCCACCAGCCCCACGGCGCAGATCACGGAGTACACCACCGGCAGGAGCACGTACAGGACCGGCAGTGGCTCGGGCATGGTGACATTGTGTCTGGAGCCATTGTCCCAAGAGAGGTAGGTGCCCACTGAGGCCAGGACAGGGGCTTCTCTGCTGTTGGGCTCCAGCCCGGCAGCCGGCATCGTGAGGTGGGACAGCAATGACTCGTACCCTGGGCAGGTGCCCGGTGCCTCGGACTTGGAGATCTGGGCCGTGGCCCCCTCGGGCTGGCTTCTGAGAAAGAAACAACCAGAAACTTTGGGATCTGGCTGTGAGCTTAGAATAGCAGCTGCCTCGAGCTCTCTGGCAGAGGTTGTGGCCACTTTGCCAGGGTTGAGGACACACGGGGTGTCCCTCCATCCACCCCTGTCCTGTGGCCACAGGGAGCCTGGTGGGCTGCTTAGGGGGCTTCCTCTTGGGCAGCACTTTCGGCTGGTCAGTTTCCTTCCCCAAGCCCCTCCCCCTGCAGAGGGCAGCTGCTGACCTCACTCCTGGGAGGGAGGACTTGGATGCACCCACGCCAGCCCCTGTTCCAGCCATGGCCCACTGCACTCGCCACGTGGGATCAAAGCAGTCCCCTCACATGCACACCTCCCAGGCATGTCCCAGGCCCCCCTGAACCAGGAGTCTTGGAGCGGTGCCCTCCCAGTCACTGCACAGCCTCCCACCTGCTTTTCTCCTCACTGACCTGTCTGGTGATATGTGGCCAGACGTTGGTGGCCTTGGTGGGCATGTGGTGGTGGCCAGCTCAGGCAGTGGCAGGGTGGAGGAAGGAGGTGCAGCCCCCACAAGCAGGCCCACCGCAGGGGCCCAGTCTGCTCTGCACCACCTGAGGAGCTTTCCAGACCTGCTGCCAGCAGCCTCAGCTCAACTGGCTTCCCCACCAGGTTCTCAGCCTGGCGGCAGCACTAACGCAGGAGGGAGGGGAAGAGGGAGGGAGGGGGCGGGCCCACTAAGCTGATGTGCAGAGGCTGGGAGGATGGGGAGAGAGCCCAGGTAGCACCTGCAGTTGTTCCCAGGATCACTGTGGTTCTCTCGCTGGGAGGCCCTGGCGTGTCTGTGCACGTGTGCCTTTGTGTCAGGACAGACACGCGGGGGTCTGTGCAAGTGCCCTGCTCTGTGGGTTCCACCGATCACATCTGAGCCTCTGCACGTGGGCCTGTGTGTGTGTGGGCACCTCTGCGGCTCTCGTGGACCGTGTGTCGTCCGCGTGGGTTTCTGTGGCGACGTCGGAGGGTCTGGGTTGGTCCACAGCAGTCTGGGTCCTTCCTGTGGAAGCAGCGCTCGCTGCTCACAGACAACCCAGCTTTTTTTCCCTAAAAGAGGAACATACGTGTGCCCAGATCACCCGAGGCTGCAGAGGGAAAGGCGGTTCCCTTTCGCCTGGCTCCAGGTCCCTTCCTGAGCTGGCCTCTGTCACCAGCCGCTCTGCAAGGAGGCTGTACAGGAGGTGAGAGCCGCGGGCTGCTCGGCACCGTCTTGCTTTCCTGCCTGTTTCCGCACATTTCTTCTTTAATGGGATGCACCCTGATCTATTTCGTCCTGAGTGGGCAGCTGGGCTGTCCCTGGCTGTGCTTTCGCAAGCAAGCTGCAGCTCACCAGTGCCTGGCACCATCTCTGGCCCGTTCCTCAGTGTGAACTTCTGGGTCAGAGGGTCTGCATATTTGTAGCTTGGGTGGACGTGGCTGTCACCTCGCCTTTCTTCACTAGAGTTGCAGTCCCTGTGTCCCTGTGGCCTGGGTCAGGACAGGAGCCTGACAGTGAAGTCGCCAGGCCTGAGGCTATGTCCAGGGCGCCAGCCTCCCCTCCTGTGCACCCAGAGTGGGCATGAAAGGTGGGGGGCCCCGCTGGCTTTGGGAGACCTGAGGGCTGCAAGCCTCGCCAGGGGTCCCAGCTGTCCTGCCAGGCTGAATGCAGGCTACCCCCAGGTGGGACCCACCCCACTAGCCCTGTAGCCCCACAGATCCTATGCCTCCAAGGGTGCCTTTATGCCATCTCTGGCTGAGGGGGGACCATCAGTGATGGGGGAGGTGGCAGGGCAGGCATGGAGTCCCATGGTCACATGCTTGCTGTCTCCCGTCCCCGTTGCACTGGTGCTGGGGACATGTGTGTCTCATGGTGTGTTTACAGCATCTTGCCCACACACACCATGTTCACCTGCCCTGGGGTGTTTGCTCACCCCCAGGCTAAAGTGAGCACACCGGTGCCGTGTGGGCGACTTCCGTGCCCCGCCTCAGGTCTGTGCATGGGGGCCACACACGTGTTCCTGACGCTGAGTCTCATGTGCAGGCCTAGAGGCTCCCCCACAAGCTTCTGGCCGTGGGTTACTTTCAGGGGGGCACTGCCTGCCGCCCATGCCTTCTCTGTGGTCTCTGGTCAGTGAGTGGGGGCCTGCTGTGTGGAACCCTGGGTAGGCAGGGTGGGGACTTGAGTCTGAGGGACTGAGTGAGACCGAGGAGAGTCCAGTCTCCTGAGGGGGGAACGTTGTTCTTGGTGCCCGGGGAAGTACAGAGGTTTGAATCCAGACTGGGCAGCCCCAACCCCCTAATTCTGGCCTCAGTCTGTTACCAAGCTATGACATCAGCTGGAAATGGAGAGGGTGGGAGAGGGCCTTCGTGCTACAGTGCTGGAGTTAGCAATGGTAACTCCACATTCAAGGAGCAGGCCAGTGCCAGGCCAGGCCGGGGCATCTGGGATGGGCGACACACTGGTCAGTTTGGGTGGGGCCCTATGGGGACACCAGGGGCAGCAGGAGTTGTGGGCGGAATTCAAGGCTCTCACTTGGAGTGGAGCAGAGCCCAGGCCAGCGAGGGGAGCAGGATGGAGGTGGTGGTGGACGTGAGTGAGCTCAGCCAGGATCTGCATCCGCCCAGGGCCTGGCTGAATGGGGGCCTCCCGCTGGTCACGGCCTCCTGCACCCAGAGCCCCTCCCCTCCAAGCTCTTCACCCAGCCTCCCTGTGTGGTCCTCACTGGACTCGAGGCCTGCGGTGCGACCAGTGTGTCCTCAGAGCTGTGTCTAGAGCCCAGGACCTGGGTGTCCTTCCTTCCCAGGTGTCTTCTTGAAGCCTGAGGGCTGGCCGGGGCCTGGAGGAGGACAAGTGCCCCAGGCCCAGCCCTGGGTGAGTCAGCAGAAAGGCCCCCATGTGTGGGTTCTCCTGTCGCCATGGCAACCCTGTTCAGACCAGTCTCACTCAGAGACATTTCTTGGTGCTCACTTTGACTGTACCCTCTCCAGAGCCCCTCTCCTGCCCATGATCCTGGGGCTCCCAACGTCTCCTTTGTGGGAAGGAGGGTGTCCAGGTTTTCGCACTGAACAGTGCACCCCACGGAACCCCTTGGTCCTGGACAAGCCATTTAACAGCAGGGCCTGCCCGGGCACATAGCAGGCTGCTCCCCCAGGAAGGCTGCCTGGTGTGGCCCAGGGGCCGTCTCCTGGTTTCTCTGGGTACCTGCCTATGGTGTGCCAGGCGCTGGCAGAGGTACTAACACACTGTGTTTCCTGTCCCTTCATGAACAGGTGGTTCTGGGGGTGCTTCTTAGCCACCATCAGCAACATCGCAGAAGACACCCTAGGGCCAGCCCTCCTGGGACCCCCATGCCCCTCAGGACCTGGCCCTCTGCAGGCAGGTGCAAACTGGGGGTACCTGCTTCCTTTGCGGGATCGAGGAGGGTGTGCGCGGGCTCACGCTCTCACCTTGGAAACCCTCGGAGCTGGTGGCTGCTGCTGTGGACACGGGTTCTGCCCAAGGCCTCTGTCCACAATTCCAGGTGACGGCTGGGAGTGCAGGTCTAGAGCCAGCTGTGTCCTTGCTGTGTGACCCAGGTGAGGTACCTACCTCTCCTAGCCTCCATGTCCTCATGTGTCAAACGGGGTGTGAGGAGGATTAGGGTGAGAGGACGCATGCCGAGGGTGGGTTCTGCTCACTGCCTGCGCAGCTCGGACCCAGTATCAGCTGATGCTGCATGTCCACCTGACGTGGGGCTCCAGCCTCAGCTCAGGCAGCTACGATGGACCTCTGGAGTGAACACTGGGCTCGTGTCCCTGTGAGTGGGACAGGAGGCTGTGAGCTACAGGCAGCAGAGAGACGGCTTCTTGGAGGTGGGGTGTGGGGGACCACCAGCCTGTGCAGGAAGGTGGGAGACCTGGAGGCCAGTCGTTGGCCCGAGATGTGTGACCCTGCCTTGGAGGGAAAGCACCTCGAAGCCCCTCTCCTCCAGGAGGCCCTCTGCCCAACACGGCAGGGCAGCCATTTCCCCCAGGGCTGGGGTATAGATAGGCAGGGTCCCCGTCATCACCCTGGCTGGCCCGCGGCCTGCACGATGCAGTCCAACCCTGCCCCCAGTGGCCAGTTCTGAGCACTGCTGCAGACTGGCCAGAACAGTTGGCGTGGGGGTGACTCAGGGGTGCCATGTGACCCCAGTCAAAGGCCCTTGGCACCCTTCCTAAGGAATCACCTGGACACACCCAGAGGAGGCCTCAATGGTGGGACCCAGTCTTGGTGACAGAACTGCACATGGTTCATTCCACACATTTGTGAACTCTGAGGATTCAGGGACAAGAGGGTCCTCGTCTCCAAGGAGTTCCATTGTGGAGTTGTTTGTCATGTTAGAGGCTTGTCTGTGATGGACCAACCTCGATGAGGGTCAGGGCAGGCTTCCCGGAGAGGTGACCTCAGAGCTGTGCTAAGAGTGAGCAGGGCTTCAGGGGAGGGTGGGGGAGTGAGCGAGTCTGCACGTCTCAGGCCGGAGTCAGGGAAGGGGTGAGGCTTGAGGGCAGGCAGGGCTGAACGGGGAGGAGGCCAGAATGCTATTCTCTGCGGGCACTGGGGGCCACAGACGGTTTTAGGCAGAGGAGTGACATGGCCACGTTTCTGTTTCATAGCAGTCATCCTGGCTGCTGGATGGAAGATGGACAGAGCATCAGGCCGGCAGCTGATGGCCAGTGGGAACTGGAGCCATTGAGACCCCAACCCGGTGGGGGGAGGAGGGCACTGGCAGGGAACGTGGGGGTGTGACTTGGAGGACAGTTATGGAAGCCAGTGGATATTGTGACGGGGGAGGAGCTTATGGGCCTCAAGTGCCCCATGCTAACCTGGGTCCCTGGGGAGGCCTCAGTCTGCCTCCTCCCCAGCAGTGTGCTGTGATGAGGGGGACACTGGCAGCCGAAGCCTACATCTTGAGGTAGTAGAGGGGAGGGCCCCGGGGTCTTTTGGGGTTGGGCAGGTGTCTGGGCAGTGGGAGGCCGGAGCCTGAGAGAGGTGCGGCAGCTGGAAGGGGTCCAGGAAATGGTGGTGTCCAGAGGGGCTCCGGGGACCTGCCGTCTGTGTGAGGCTGTCATCCCTGCAGTGGGGGAGCTGCTGGGGTGGGCACGCATGTACCCTGTGTGTCTCGTGTGCCCTGGGCTGGGAGTTTTTCCCCCCTTTGAGTGACCCCTCCAGCCTGTTCTTTACTTGACAGCGAGTGACTTTCTAGCTGTCCAGTAGGGTCATGTCATTTCTGTCTCTAAAAGCCTTAAAACTATGCATTTCAATATTGATGAATGAGATGGTGGGATCATGTTTGGGATTTGCTTCAAGGAGGCCCCGTGAGTGTGGGCATCCAGTCGGGCGGGCAGGCGGGCGAAGTGGCCCCTGCCCATCTTTGCTGAACTTTGGTGGCGCCCACATGGGCCGCCCCTGGGTCTCTCCACTTCCACTTGAGATTTTGTCAGGATAAATTGCAAAGGACTTTGAAATGTCAAAAAAATTATGGGTGTCCTGTTGGCTTACTCTTCCAGATTTTCTGTCTCTCATTATCTTTGAACTATTTTAATGCTCTATAATTGCAGAAAATTCATAGTAATGCAAACAATTCTTCATCGAAATGCAAATCAGCAGTGTCCAGTGCAAAACAAATGAGGACTGCGCTTTGGGTTTGACCAGTTTCGCTGTGGCTGACAAGTCCATGGCAGGATTCCTGATTGCCTCCCTATGTGTCTGTGGTTTGGGTTCTCCTTTGAACTGGGCCGTACCATTTTATTGCTTTCTCCATTAGTGAGTGTTTGGGTTGAATGCGTCTGCAGAAAGATGCCGAAGTCCTAACCCCAGGAATGTGAGTGTGTTCTTACACGGAAGTCAGGTCTTTACAGATGTGATGTTAACACGAGGTCAGACCGGAGTCCACTCCTTAGAAGAAGAGGAAATTTGGACACAGACATAGAAAATATAGAAAGGATGCTAGGAGATGGTGCAGGCAGTGATTGGGACTATGTGTCCACAGGCCAAGGGCGCCTGGGCACCGGAAGGTGGAGGATGCAGAAAGGGCCCTTCACTGGATCCTTTGTAGGGAGAGGCCCTGTGCACACCTGGATTTGGAGTTCCTCTGTCCAGACTGTGCAAGAAGAAATCTCTGATGTTTAAAGCCACCAGATGACTGGCACTCATCTGATGTCCTCAGGAAATGCTTACAGTGCACATGGGAGGTGCCCCCAACAGAGACACGTGGGCAAGGTCTTGTGTGCAAGGCCTCGTATGCAAGGCCTCTGCGAAGTGGTGAGGGGGTTGGCCTGGTGGGAGGGGGTGGGTCATGGAGAGGAGTGTGGACTTTTCCCCAAAGGCAGTGGGAGACTTTTGAAAAACCCCAAAAATAAAAATAAAAAAAACAAAAACCTCATTCTAGAAAATATTAAGATATATTTGTGAAGTCATGACCCTCACATCAAAGACTTTACTCCGTATGTAGTTATCACGTACGGAGATGGGGAGTGTCTGCTTGGGTGGGGCAGGGGTCGTAGACCGGGCATGCCTGTGGGAATGGTGGGGGAAGGCCCTGAAGGTGGAGCATTGGCACCCCTGTCCTGGATGGTTGCACTGTCACTTGGTCCACAGATGGCAGTGGAGGTGGCGTCCAGCAGTCCTGGCTCCAGACGTGTGTGTGTTTGTACACACGCATGTGTCTGTGCAGGGATCACCAGGTGGGTGCACTGCAGTGTAGACACGGGCGGGGGATGGAAGCACGTGCTCTGTGTGCATTGCAAGGTGGACCCATGTGGAGAAGCAGGTCTCAGAGTGGGCGATGTGGGCTGTCTGTCTGGTCACCACGACCTCTGCACACCAGTGCTAGAGGCGTCTGGCTGGGCCTGTGCTCCAGGCAGGGCAGGCAGCTGAGGACACTGCTGGGCTGGGAGCCAGGAGGGACTGGGCAGCCAGGGAGGGTGGGGCTGAAACTCAACCCTCAGCCCAGGTGGGGTACTCTGGTGAGGGGGTCCTCTCCAGCCGTCCTGCTGTGGCTCATCTCTCATCCTGCGTCTGTCCTGGTGGAATCCCAGGGCTGGAGGGTGTGTCAGGCCGCGGGTCTCCCCCGGGTCCTGGTCTTAGTCTGTGCAGCACCTTGCAAAGAGCTTGAACACTTGCTTCAGTGGCATCTGGGGCCCCTGTCCACCTTCAGACCCTCCCTCTGCCACGGCAGGTCAAGGAGGAGCCTGTAGTCACCTGGGTTTTATTTCTTTATTTCCAGCTGAAGCACAACAAACACACTGACACATTCAGACCACCAGTGTGCACCCTCATAGCAAGCCCCGGCCACACGCAGCGTGACCCTGGAGGGACCCCAGCTTTCACAGGTTCCTCGGACCCCACCTGAGTCCCCACACAGTGTCTCCTCCCTCCTTCACCAGAGGGTGGCAGTGTCTCCTTACATTTGCCCACTAGTGCAGCCTCCAGGGCCTGGGGGAGACCCATCTGTGGGGCGCTGGGACTTGTTCCCATGAGACATTGAAAGGAAGTAGCAACCTGTTGCTCCCAGACAGGACCCCCAGCACTTCAGAATCTCTTCAGGCTCCCCACCCCGGGGTTCCAGGGTCAGAACCTCTGGGATTGGCAACAGAAATGGGTGTTCAAAACTGTATATTTAAATATTTTAATGTATTTTATTTTTCTTGTTTTGGGGGCAGGGGAATAGGTCATACATGAAGACGAGTCAAAAAGAAAAAAGCACAAGGAAGGGACATGGTGTCCCCTACTCCTCGGCCAGGACAGCCATCAGTCCTGCCTTGGGTCTCTCGTGGGCCCTGGGGGCAGTACTGTGCGTGCTGATTGACAGGTAGGTTGTCTCCTACCTTTTTTCAGGGGCACTGGTGGCAGCAACGTCCTTGACCTGTGTGTTCCCAAAGGTGAGAACGTCCCAGGGTAGACTCCTGTTGGTGCTGCCAAAAGCGAGTGCGGTTTAACTTGGAAAGATCTCCTGCGGCTGCTCCCCCGGCCCCCCCCGCCCCCCCGCAGAGCTCGCCGGACACGCCCACAGCAGCCGGGAAGAGCTGGGTCCCCACATCCTTCCCGCACATCCCACATCCGCGGTAGGAAAGCTTCACCTTCACCAATCTGAGGCTTAAAGGAGAAAGTCCGCAGCTTAAAATTGCATTTCTCCTACCATGAGTCAGGTTGAACAACTTTTTTTTATGTCTTTGAAAGTTATGTTTTCCCCTTGTTCTGTAAACTGTTTCTATCCTCGACCCATTTTTTTATTGGGTTGTCGGACTTGGTCTTATTGATTTCTACAGGCTCTTTACATACAGTTTCCCCCAAAATAAGACCTAGGTGGACAATCAGCTCTAAGGTGTCTTTTGGAGCAAAAATTAATATAAGACCCAGTATTATAGCAAAATAAGACCAGGTCTTATATTAATTATTGCTCCAAAAGACGCATTAGGGCTGATTGTCCGGCTCGGTCTTATTTTCTGAGAAACACGGTAGTAAGGCTTTATCCCTAAATATTTATAAATATTTATCCTTGTTTGTTATTTGATTCTTGTCTTTGTTTAAAGTAGTTTTGCCATGTAGAGATTTATTTTTTATTATGTGAGGTACTTAATCTCTTATGGTTTGGGCTTTGTGAGCTCATAATACTCTCCCCATGCTTTCCTCTAGTACTTTTATGGTTATTTTTAAACGTTTGTATCGTTGACCCATTTAGGATTTATTTTGGTATAAGATCCAAGTTAGGGATCTGTGTCAGTTAGGGTCCAGGTAGGAGACTGACGTCACCCTCAAAATGGGAAATTTGAAGCGAAGTGAATAAAGGGATTCAGGTGTAGTCAGGGTGTATCTGAGAGGAACCAGAGGAGGCTGCCCAACAGAATCTGAGACGTGTGGGTGAAGGCCCTGCATTGGGGCTGGGGGAATAAATGCCCCCGTCTCCTGCGGGGCTCTCCCCAGTGGCCAATCCCCACTGCAGCCAGGAGGCAGGCAGCCCACAGGGGCACCTGCATGTCACCTCTGGCTCTGGGAGGGTGGGACACGTCCCCACAGGATGTGAATCACTTACTGAGTCCACATGTGACCTGGGATAGGCTCTTTGAGGGGCTCCCCAGGAGACTTGGACAGAGCCCCACAGTGTGCGGGGTGGGCTGGGGCCGGGGGATGGGCGTGTGTGGCGAGCTGGCCACGACTAGTCTGGACAACATGGAGCTCATGGGACCAGGTGTGTGGGGTGCATGGGTCCCTGGCCTCCTCCCAAAGGGGGACCCGTAAACGAGGCTGTACCCTGATCATTCATTCATTCATTCATTCATTGACCATGTGTGTGTGGAGTCCTTGTCAAAAAGTTACGATCTTCCACATAAAATTCAACAAAAAAACATTAAGCTAGTGATCAGTGTAACAAAGACCAAAATGATGACTATTTGGACCCATGTGAGAAAAAAAAAAAGCCAAATTCTTAAAACAATTGTTTTCGAAGCCCTGCTTTGATGGCTCCCTAACACTTCTCCCCTGTCAGAAATTCCAGGCCCAGGTGGGTGGCCCTGTGGGCATGCAGATGGGGACAGGGGTGGGCGCAGGCGCCAGGGAGAGGAACTGCTCTGAGAGACGCCTGCACTCTGAGCCAGTGTGGGGCAGGTGTCCCCAGGCTCTGTGGCCTCTCCCTCCAGGAGAGTGGGGAGGACTGCAGAGCTGGTGGCATGTTCTTTGGGGCGCCAGGACCCACAGGAGGCCGTGCCCCACAAGGCCCTGAGCACCCGGCTGGGGAAGGGCATCCAAGGCAGCAATTGCTTCTGCTGGTGAATGTGAATTTGAGGGACCCACGGGGGCCTGGGCAGGTACACGTGGGGGCTGAGTCCCCTGTGTGGGGTACGCTGAGGGGCCAACCGCTGCTTGTCTGACCCTGTGGCCCACCACCCTGGTTTGCCTGGGTGAGTGGGTTTCGGGGACTGTTTTAAAACCAGGACAGTCTGGCCAAACCGTGATGAGCTGGCTGTCCCACTGTGTCTTTGCTCCTGATGTAGCCAGCTGGTCACAACTGCCCCCCCCCCCCCCCCCAGTGTCTGCTTGGCCAGGGCCCTGCAGGAAAGCATCCAAGTCAAAGGTCAAGCTACTTCTCCTGCCCCAAATCAAGGGAGCTGTGGACACAGAGCAGCCCTGGGCTCACCGGCAAGGTGTCTGGCCCACCCTGCAGGGGCTCGGCCACCGGGGACTCCCTGGCTCCCCTGCTCCATGCAAAACAGTCTGGGTGTTACTGTCCTCTGCCTACCTTTGTGGTAGTGGCCCCAGTGTGCGGGTGGGGGTCACCAGCACCCTGTTTACCTCTCTCCCTGTCTGCACAAAATTCTGTGTTTTCATGGCAAATGTGTTTTCCGAGCCATTGTTGAAATTCTGGAAGCAGAGAAAATGCATTTGCTCCATCACCTTTCCGGATGTGACAAGTCCTATAAAATCTATTAAAGCCTTTAATGAGATCCGTGCTCAGAGCTGCTCTGTGAATGAATGTGGATTGGAATTTAAATTAAAATGTTGTTTTTGTAGCCTGGAGGCTTTGCCTGGGAAGAAATTAAAGGGGCAGCTCACCTTTTTGCCATCATCCTCATACTTGGTGGGTGTGGTGGTTGGTGACCCTTCCTGCAACCCTGGTGCTCGGTGAGGCAGCAGCTGTCCTCAACCCCAGGCTGTCCCCACCTCAGGTTCCCCTGAGGACACCATGCAGAGGGAAGGCAGGTGTCCTTAGGGACCAGAGATAAAGGTATTTCCTTAGAAGCAGGTGCAGTCCACTCATGGAGCCCACAGTGTGGGGGACAGACATGCCCGGAATAGGTGTCAAGGGCCCAGAAAGGTAAGTGACAGAAATGGTGGGGAGTGTGGGAGAGTTGGTGCAGATGCGGAGAGTTGGCTAGGACAGGGCAGGGAGCAGCATGATATTGCAGACAAAGGGAACTGCAGGAGGGGTGGGGGCCGGTGCCTGCTCCTCCCAGTCGTCAGGCAGCCATGCCTTCTCTCCCGCAGCTGGGTCCTGCCCTGTGGGCGTCAAGCAAGCCCAAGGCCTCTCTCAGCCTCGCTGTCCTCACAGGACATCCTGGAGAGTCTGCCACCCTCTCCTCACTGTCCCTGCCAGGCACCCTGCCTGCTGGGAGAGACACATACACTCAGGACACCAAAAAGCTGCTTTTTTTCCTATTTTCCAGGGGGCCACGTCACCCCATTTTTTCTGTGATGCAAAGAAGTACTAAAACTGACAACTCGGGCACACCACGTGCATGTGAGTACATGTGACGTGGTGAGCTCCGTGCCGTGGCAAGAGGGCGGCCGCCAGAAATCCTGGACAGTCTCATCCACTGGCAGTGTCACCCCGCACCCAGGGTCACCCCACACCCAGGGTCACCCAGTACCCAGGGTCACCCTGCACCCAGGTCATTCCAGACCCAAGGTCACTGCACAACTAGGGTCACCACACACCTAGGGTCACCATGTACCCAGCTGCAAGGAGACAGGGTTGTTGAAAATGCACTTGTTATGACCAAAAGTGGACATGGGAGTCCCTCAGCAGGAAAACAGATTTTATCCACTCCCTGTAATGCCACACAGGGTTCAACTCCGGCAGACCTCAAAACTAATGCCGAATGATAAAAGCAAGTTGCAAAGGGCTGTATTCCGTGCGGCTGCATTAATGTGATCTGCAAACAACGAGGCACCAGCTTCCGAGGTGCTCCCTGGGGAGTGTGCTGAGGTCCCAGTGTTCACCGTTGGCTGTGAGTTTGACCCCTTTCATGCCTAAAAATGAAGACAGAGATTGATGGGTGGGAAGAGAAGGCGACAGGCTGAAGGAGGCCATCCCCTCCCCCCCGGGGGGGAGGGCTGGCAGAGAACGACTTTGAGGTAGGATTTTGTAGGAGGAAGAGGGAGTGAGGGGAGAGTCCAGAGCACCTGGAAGGGTGGGGCCAGGCCAAGCAGGTGTTTGTATCTGGCCTCAAGACAGGCTGGTGCAGAGCAGGTCATATGGGGGTACATTTGTGGGAACGTGGAGCTCAGGTCAGGGATATGCACCGCGAAGAAATGCAGGGTCTGGGCAGGGGAGGCGACGTGGCCCAGGGAGGTGTCGGCTCTGGTGTCCCTTCAGGGTCCCTTCAGGTCCTGGATCAGGACGGGGCAGGGCGTAGAGATGTGAGCCAGAGAGGGAGGGAGAGCTGAAGACGCTGAGAGCACACTTACAGAAGATGTGGCAGGAAGCAAACAGTATTAGAGGCTGGCTCAGCTACGGAGAGCTGTTGCCTGCGGCTCAACAAGTTTATAATAAACACAATTAAACTTTTATTTATGGCACAGCTGCTAATTGCACCGTAAACATTTTTTCATCAAGCGATTACTGCTCACTCATTTGCCAATCAGCTCATTATCCAGCTACCTCTCTTCCTGTTCCAAATATCCCCACTTTGAACATCTCACTGTTTGTCACGTCGCCCCCTGCAGCTGTCCCCCGGGCTCAGAGCCGTGCCCACCCCCTCCCTGCGGGGCAGCCGTCCCCTACAGGCTGCCCAAACCCTGCTGTGTCCTGCTGGCCCTGCCCTAGAAGAGTGGGTGCTTCCGTGACCGGTCCTGACCACCCCGACTGCCCCCCTTCTTGGGCGCCCAAACCTCAGACCCCGGCATGCCTGACCTTGCCTCTCTCCCCACCTTTGTCACAGCCCCTCAGCTGGACCCAAGATCTCCCCACCAGTCTCTCTACAAGAACAGGAATTATGTGAAACAGAAAACTGGGTTCCCAGGGTTCATCCCTTTCCCTCTGCAGGACACAATGGACAGAACCCTAGGACTCAGCCCTGCTACTTGCTCGTTGGTGCCAGTGCAGCCCCTCTCCCAGGATGCCCGTCTCCTCGTGTCCAGGTAGGTCTGGCATCTGCTCAAACCTGCCTTCATTCATCCCACCTTGACCCTTCCTGCATACAGGGCGTGGTGAGAGTCCTCCTGCCAGGAGTTCGTGTCCCCTCCTCATGTCCCCTCTGCAGGCTGGCCACAGAGTGAGCCAGTGTGGGCCTGAAGCTAAGTGGAGCTCGAGCTGGGAGCAGCTCTGGGTGGAGCAGACACCGGCCAAGCCTGGTGCGGGCCAGCCTCTCCAGGCCGCTTGGTACAGAGAAACTGGCTGAGCACTTCCTGTGGGCCAGGCCTCCCAAAACACTCCTTGGAGAGAGTCCAGCCAGGTTGCAAGGCCTAGCCTGGGAGGACACATTTTCCCTGGAGCCTCTTGGGAGGAAAAGGAGAGACTACTCCCATCCCACCAACCCCTTCATTTTTAGGTCACACATGATTAGAACCACTCTGATGGGCTGGGAGTGTCCAGACAGGCATTGGCTGGTAGGAAAGGATGCCAGGGCCCCTCCCTCAAAGGGAAGACCAGGTTCACCTTGAGGGCCTGGAGACTGGGGGACACTGGGGGACAATGTGGAGAACCCCCAGGCTTTGGGTGTGAGCCATGCTTAAGCTGATCAGGCAGGATCCCTGCTCACTGCAGCCTGTGGGATGGGGCAGAGACCAAGAAGCAGGAGCCAGTCACAGGGTCGTGTGGCAGGCCCCCTTTGGGCTGTGCGACCCTCCCGATGCAGGGGGTGGCTTTGAGGCAAATCGCAACTGTACTAATGAGGGTCTGGAGGCTCTAAGACTAACCTGAGAAAGGAGAGCCCAAGTCCACATGTGTAGCTCGAGCTGGTGAAAGACTCCTTACACCCACTCCCCTCCCCAAATGTTTGCCGGCCCCTTCTCTTGAGGTCCAGGGAAGGGTCTGGCCTAGGTCAGCTTTTTGGGTCTCCTGGTTGGGTGGTGGAACAAATGTGTCATATTTGCATGGAAGTGGAAGCTGCACGGAGGTCTGTGGGAGCATGGCAGGCCCCAGGGTCCTTTGTGCAGAGCTCTGGGCCTGCTGGGGTGGGTTCTGCATGCCAGGGAGACCACGGGGTGACCCAGCCTCGGGTTGGACATGCCCTGGGTTTCAGTCTGTCCCCTTGTGGGGACAAAGTCCCGGAGAGCAGTTTCCAGGCTCTCGGCCCTACGTGGAAAGGTGCTGGCTCTGGTAGTAGATGACTGTCGGCTGTGGCTAGTTGGCCGTCACCTGTGGCCGGTTAGCTATTGGCCACTAATGTAACTGCCGCGGCTGCACTGGGGAGTGGGAGTCGGTCGGTTGGCAGAAAAGTGGACAGCAGGTCGCGCATCATGTGAATCCAGCCTCCAGTGAGACTATAGCGGTATGACTCCCCTACCTAGGGCTCCGTGGGTGTCCCTTTTTGGCCTCACCATGTCCTGCGTTCTTATGTGGGGAGCGGGAGCTGAGACCCTGCAGGCTGCCCCACATGACACCCCTTCTCCCAGTACCTACCAGGCCCAACGCCAAGGCTGGCAGGGGGCTTGCTAGGTCTGGGGTAAGAAGAAAAACAGTCGCCCAGCTCAGATCCTGGGCTACTGAGGGCCTCCAGCTTGGGCTGGGGGATGGGCCCCTGACTTCTAAGAAAACACCCTTCTCTTCCTTCAGTCCCACCCCAGACTGTTTTCAATCAGTTCAATTAGTACAACTTTAAAGCAATTAGGGAGAATTAGTGTCGGGCTGCTGAAGGCCACTGAGTGCACTCTGCCCCCACTTACCCCACCCCCCTCTGCCCCCCAGTCTGGCAGCTGTCACAGGGCACAGCCTGTCCTGCTTCTCCTACAGGCCAGCTCAGGCCTCACCCTCTAGCGAGTCTGAGGAGGGGAGGATGGGCAGCTCAGGGAAGAGGCCCCCACACACAGAGATCTGAGCTTGCTGAGCATCTCAGCCCCAGAGCCAGGGCTCAGGTGCAAACTCAGAGCCCTGTCCCCGTCCTCTGTCTCCCCCTCCTCTCCCTCCTCTTTAACCCCTTCCTCCTCTTCCTCCCCTCCCTCCTCTCCAGGCTCTCTTCTCTTCCACCCTCCCCCCTTCTCCCTCCTCTCCCCCCTCTGTCCCCCATCAGCCCCTCCCTCCTCCTCTCCCATCCCCTCCTCTCCCTCCTCTTGTCACCCCTCCCCCCTTTTCTCTTACCAGCTCCCTCCTCTCCCTCCCCCTTCCCCCCATCCCTGCCCCTCTCAGACCCCCTTGACCTTCCAGCTTAGAGGAGGAAGAGGAGGGTTAGTCCTTGCCCTCAGGGTGTTGAGGGCACTGGGTGGGTGTATCTGTGACATTCCTGCTCAGGACAGCTGCTTTCACTTCTGTGATCTCTGCAGGGAGGGCAGGGTCTGCAGCAGTTTTCTGGGGAAATGTGCCAGCCTCTGCCCCCCTCCACTGACCTCCAGGGGCCCCCAGCCTCTGTTGGGGGCTCTGGCCTCTGCACTCAGCCCACGAGGGCGAGTGGGGGCCCAGCCCTGTACCCCTGCACACCCAAAGGCCTTCTGAGCAAGCTCTAGAGCCACAAGGAAGAGGTGACCTATCTGTTGCCCACCCTGGTGGGAGGCGCAGGCCCCTCCCCCAGGCGAGTGGCTGGAGGCGGGTTAGGGCAGGTGCAGGGCTCAACTTTGCAGACAGAGCCCTTTGTGTGGGGACCCACCCACCCCCACCAAGCCTTCCGGCCCTGCCCCTCCCCACTCCCCCAGCCTCTCAAAGGAGGCCTGTTCTCTGAGCCTGCTCTGGGAGACCCCCACCTCGCAGCCTCCCTCAGATGTGTAAGGGGCGTCAGCAGTGCTACCAATGTCCTTCCTTCACCCATCCACACTGCTCTAAGACTCGGGCCAGCCCTGCGCCAGGCGCTGGGTAAGAGACCCACGCTGTCTCTCACCCTCTCTCTGAGGAGTTGGATGCTGGACAAATGATGACACAATCACTTGTGCAATTCCATCTGTGATAAGGGCTGCTAGGAGGAGGGGCCAGGGCCCCGGCCGGGAGAGCTCCAAGGACGCCCTGACCTTATCTGGAAGCTTCCCAGAAAAGCTTCAGCAGGAGGAGCCTGGGGAAGGAGCTGGGCGGGACTAAGCCTGGGGAGTGGGAGGGGCCTGTGGCTGTGCTGGGGGAGGGGCTGGGCTGCGGCCAGAAGGATGGGGCCTTGGGGGTGGGGGGCACAGGACAGGATGGTGGCTGCTGTCATTGGGTGCAGGGAGGTGGTGGGCATGGACCCCACCTGTTCTCCAGCCAAGGAAGGGGCATGCCTGACTCAGCAGAGACACCCCCTATCCCCTCACCTGTCACAGGGGCTAAGCCAGGTAGACAGCTGTAATGGTCTGAGGTGGGCTCTGTGGGTGTTTGACCATCGATGGCAGGAGATGAGGGAACCAGCGTGCCCCCATTTGTAAACTGATGCCTGTGTCCAGCCATACCGTCCTGATGTGGCTGTCCTTGCCCACGTGGGCTGGCAGCCTTTGCTGGGCCCCATCAGCTTGGCTTGAGCACATGCCAAGGTGAGTGCACCAGGAAGGTCCCCTAAGGAAGGGATGCTGAGGGGTCCAGGCAGTGGGCTCCAGACTAAGGCCTCACAACTCAGTGAAACTGCAGTGGAAGTGGGGGGACCACTCACAGAGTTGCTGGCCACTGTGACCTGTTGCCTGCAGGCCAAAACAAAGTGTGTTAGATGCTGAAATCCAGGTGGCTTCCCGCTGCAGACTTTTCCTCTCGTCCTAACCTCCTCTCTGACCCTGCACCGGTCCCTGGGGTGGGGGCCTCAGCTTCCTGTGCCTTCACCCCAGCTCCTGGGTGCTTGTGCACAAACCAGGCTGAGACCAGAGGAAGGTGGAGGGTTCTTGGGCCAGGGATGCTTAGTGGCCAGAGCACTCTCTCCCTGGGTCTTCCCATCATGCTATTCACTTTCTGATGAGGCCTGAGTCATTTCCAACACAGTCCCCACATTGCAGGATAACTGTGAGAAGTCACCAGAAACAAGGCGCCAAAGACACAGGGTCGTCATGTGCAGGAGGCAAGGCAGCTGTAAGCAGCTAGTGGCTGTAGTCTGCGGACACACCTCCAGGTCAGGTTAGAGAGGGAGACCCAGCAGGCACTGACAGGCGCTCTCTCAGGGCCAGGCTGGCACCCAGGTGCCGCTGCCGTCCAGTGGGAGAGGCACAGGCTGACCACATGCAGTGTGGACGCAGCCAGGAGGGCAGAGCAGGGCATGGGCTGGGCTGTGGGCCGAGTACTGGCCACAGTGTATCTGCTGTGACTGGCACGTGCGAGGGCTGGGGGAGCAGGGCCCCAGAGGCCTTAGTCTGGGGGACACACAGCCCACCTGGAGGAAGGCCTCATGGTCTGAGAAGAGGGCGGAGGGCAGTGTGATGGGTCTGGTTGAGAGGGATGGAAACACCAGTGGGGGAGGAGGGTAGACCTGGGCCCTGTGTCCAGATACTCACTCATTAGGTGACGGTTGATGGGGGTGGGTCCGTGGGGGTCCTCTGTGGGGGAGGGGCTAGACCTGCAGCTCTTGTGCTTTCTCCTGCCTGGTCCTCATGGTGGGGGAGGAATGGTAAGTGCACACAGGTGTGCATTTGCGCTCATAGACGTGCACATACATGTGGACACACCAAGTACAAACACAACTGTGGACACACATGCACAGATAAGCACACACAGACGGGAATGCACATACACACACGTGCACACAGAAACCTGCACGCAATGCACAAATGTGCACACGTGTGCATTCACACATGTGTGCACAGCACTCACACAGACATATACACACGTGCACACAGCACTCACAGATGTGCACACACGTGCACACACTCACACAGACATACACACACGTGCACACAGCACCCACACAAAGAGCTCCCCTGTGCAGCTCTGCTGTCACTTCTCCCCGACTGAAGGCTCTCGCTTCTAGACTGTAATGTGCAGGGACAGGAATGTGCTCTCTGGAGGCAGAAGGCCTGGGTTTGAATTCTGGCTCTTCTCTGGGCCTTAGCTCTGGTCTGTGGACTGGGGGGGACTGGAGTCTCTCTATCATGTCGCTGGAGGGGGTTGGGTGTGCTTATGTGGTCAAGGGTAGTAATTGTTCTTGCAAGTCCATGGTCTGCAGTCCTGGCGTCTGTGCTCTGGGACCCAGGAGTGGGGTGGATGGGCTGTTTGTGGGTGTGGTAGGGTCCACATGGCCAGCAGGTCCCCCCCCCACGTTGGGCTCGGTCTCCTGAGGAGCATGACCCCCAGTGCTCCCTCTGGTACTGTCCTCCTGGAAGCCAGGCCCTGGTAGGCCATCCCTCACATACCCCACCTTCTGGTCTAAAGGCCAAGTGACCGGGGTCGGGGTTGCAGTTAGACTTAGGGTCAGGAGGGCGGCACTGAGCGGAGAATTTTCACCTCTGAACCCTGATTCACGGATGAAGTTTGCAGCCCTGTGGAGGGCTGGCTGGGGTTGGGACTGCACTGGCCCTGGGATGGGCTCTGGGAGCCTGGCCACCAAGCCCCTGAGCCAGCTGACTCCCTGCAGGTGGCTTTGTCCCCTCGCCCCTGCAGGGTGGTCAGCGTGTAGCCACCTCAGGTCAGGCCAGCGCTGCAGGGTCACAGCTGGGTGGAGCAGCCACGCCTGGCCTGGCTTCTGTGCCCAGGGCTCAGAGTAGGCAGAACTCACTGGTGTGGGGTTTTGGGGGGGATGCACTCCTGTTTCTGACCACAGGAGTGTGGCTTTGGGCTTTTCTGCCACTCCAGGCACCAACTTGCCTGCTGAGAAGTGGGTGAGCGAGCGTGGGGTCCGCAGACCTCTAGGGAAGGTGGGGACAGGTTGAGGGGCCACTTGGTCTTGGGCTACAGAGGTTCCTGCTTCTGGTTGTGGTTTCTTCGAGGGGCACAGGGACCCACAGCTCATGGCAGATTCAAGGCCAACTGTCCCCAAGCCAGTGAACTGTGTGCTGGTCTTACTCTTGTCACTCATTCAGGAAGCACACGGTGCCCGGGGTGGAGAATGGGCGAGCACTGTTCTGTGTGTGTGGGGTGCCAGAGAACGGGGGTGCTGGAGGAATGGTGGGTCTTGCTTTGTAGAGGGCCCATGCCATGGAAAATGGTTAGGCCGACACACATGTCCTAGGTCACCAGGAGGGGTATGAGGACATGGGGTAGCTGGACAAGTGTCAAGGAGGATTCTCAGAGAAGAAGGGAGCTAAGGAGCTGGCTGTGGGGAGGGCAAGAGTCAGCAAGGCTGGGGCTGTGTGGGGCTGGGCTGGATGGCAGGGCCTGGCCCCAGGAGCAGTGACAAGTGAGGGTCTCTGTGGGCAGCCACTGGAGGGCCTGAGCAGGCTGTGAGGTGACTTGCGCTGGGAACTCACTGCACAGGTGTTTAACATGAGCCCTGGAGGTTCCAGGAGCTGCTGTGGGGACTCTGGTGTCTGTGCATGCCACCCCTCAGTGGGCAAGAGATCTACACACCTGGCCAGGTTTATTCCATGTTCCAGGTAAGTGTTGGGGACAGCAGGGCTGGGCGTCCAAGGTGCTGGGGAGCTCAGAACCAGCCAGGCTGAGCATGAGTCCTGCCAGGCAGAGGATGGCAGCCCCTCTGTGCGTGAGGTGTGGGTCTGTCCAGGGACAGAGGCTGCCGGCCATGGCTGTCCATCTGTGTTGCACTCTGCAGACATCAGTGGTGAACACTCAGCTGCACAAAGGAAATGGCGGGAGAGTGTCGGCTGCTTGTCAACTTGGAGCCTAACGCGGGGTCTAGAATCTTGGTCTGGAAGCAAGTGCCAGGATGTGCCCACGTGTCTGGGTCCTCAGTCAAGCTGGCGGGAGGCCCAAGAGGAGCAGGGAGGCTGCGGACAGGGTGTGCATCTTCTGTGCCCTCTGGACGTCCAGCTGAGTCTGCCACCTCCGATCTGACCCAGCGCTTTGTGGGGTCTCGGGACTGCGTCCTGCCCCCCGCCCCCACCCGGCATGTACACAGTGTGCACACGCGCGTCTGTCCCGTGTTCTGCGTGATTGCACGGGACATCTGCTCCATCTTTGCTGGCGCAGGTCAAGGAGCCTGTGCAGTGGCCACATTGTGGCCTGAGTCCACGGACCGCAGAGAAGCCCTTCTCCTTTCTGAGCCCACAAAACAGGTAGAATCAGTCTTACCTGAAACTCGGATGGGTCACTGCGATGGCTGTGATGACAGCAGGGCCAGGTTCAGTCACTGTTCTTCCTGCTGCCGCCAGGCGACCGACCTTTGTGATTGTTTTATGGAACTCAGACTGGTCTGTTGTGGTGTTTCCAGGCCTACTTTGCAGCTGCGAGAATGGGTGGTCCGGCAGCTTCAAGTTCACGTACTGACTGCTGTGCCAAGCAAGGTCCACTGTAAGCCCACGCCCCAAGCGTCCACGGGGCGCCCCTCCCAGGGTGGGACCCTGTCGCTGTCCTGAGCACATGGATGTCACCCCTGAGGCAGCCCTCCCCCGCCCCCCTCTCCAGCTTCTCCAGCGTGGTGCACGGAACCGTCCCTCCCTGTGCCATTTGCATACAGGTGTCCCTGGGGCAGCTGAAGGGGTGGGGGCGGGGCCAGCAGCAGGGGAGCACAGGTGGTAGGACAATGGCCACTCAGAAAGTGGGTTTCACTCTGTTGTCACCACCTCAGAGCTGCAGCCTCGCTCCCATGCCAGTGGGGAAGGTGAGGTCTGGTGTTGGGGGTATCTAGGGAGCCCTTGTTCTGCTGTTAGGTCCCCCTGGAGCCTAGTCTGAGCCTCAGTTCCTCGGCTATAATTGGGGTGATGGGGCCAGGCTGTGGGGGAGTGGCCTGCAAGGGCTGTGTAAGGAGGAAGTGCGCCCAGTCCCTGGTGAGGCTGCCGTGGGTGGGGGTCTCCCCAGGCAGGATGGTGAGGCCAGCAGGCTTTTCCTGATTCCACTTGTGTCTCAGGGTTTTATAATTTATCAATTACCCAGAAATAGTTCAACTGTGAAAAGGGTTGAACTTCCCGTGGAAACGCTGCATGTGTCCCCCTGTTTCTGTAACACTGCTTTGGCCTTCTCTGTCTTCCATTAGTCGGGGAACCCCACTCCCTGATGTCCTCAGGTCCTGGTTACCACCTTGGTGAAGGTGGTGCAGGTTCTGGGCTCACGGCACCCACCCCCAGCCAGCCCTGGGCACTCTTCAGGCAGGCTCTTCCACTCTGCTACCCCAGCCTGTGCTCCTGGGACCAGGGGTAGCCGTCTTCAGTCGGTCTATCGCTCTCTCCTTTCAGACAAAGGATGACCAGCCGTGTGGAGTTGGGGTTGCCTTGCCTGGATGTGCTCAGGCCTCCAGAAGTGTGTGGCTGTGTGGCACGGGTCAGGTAGGCAGGGACACATACGGTTCTGGGCTATAGGGCCAGTGTGGACTGCTATACTGGTGGCCCCCAATGAGCTGTGTCCCCTGTGTCCATGCCAGATGTAGCCCATCCACATGTACTGATTGGAACCAGTAAATCTGATGCAGGCATCCATCCACTCAGCATCTATCCACCATCCATCCATCCATCCATCCATCCACCATCCATCCACCCACCATCCATCCACCATCCATCCACCATCCATCCATCCATCCATCCACCCACCCACCATCCATGCACCATCTGTCTATCCACCATCCATCCAGCATCCATCCAGCATCCATCCATCCATCCATCCATCCATCCATCCACCCATCTACCCACCCACCCACACACCCACCATCATCCATCCATCCATCCATCCATCCATCCATCTACCCACCATCCGTTCACCATCCATCTATCCACCATCCATCCACCATCCATCCACCATCTATCCATCATCATCATCCATCCATCCATCCATCCATCCATCCACCCACCCACCCACCATCCATGCACCATCCATCCATCCACCATCCATCCATCCACCATCCATCTATCCATTCATCCGCCATCCATCCATCATCCTCCATCCATCCATCCACCCACCCACCATCCATGCACCATCCGTCTATCCAGCATCCATCCAGCATCCATCCAGCATCCATCCATCCATCCATCCATCCATCCATCCATCCACCCATCTACCCACCCACCCACACACCCACCATCATCCATCCATCCATCCATCCATCCATCCATCCATCCATCCATCCATCTGTTTAGGCCCACTGGCTAGTTGAGACATCCCAGATTTACCAGGCTTGAGGCCAAGAAGGCCCTGTGCTCATTGTTCCCTGCGTTTGTCCTCATGGATGTGTCCTTCAGGCACCTGCCCAAGACCCTGGTAGCCCCCCTGTAGCTCCTGCACTTCAGGCTTTGCTCATGTCCCCTGCTCATTCCAGGATGGCATTAGGGTGAGGTGGGAGAAGCCTCTGTGCTCTGTCTGCCTGTGTCTCACCTTTGAAGCTGGGGGAGGGGGAGACTTGGCCTCCCCAGAGGCTTTCACTGGCTGCGCCGGGAGCCCTTTCACAATAAGCCCTCCGTGAAGGCATCAGAGGGTCTCTGTGGTGCAGATGGCCCAGGCTGGGCTTTGGCTCCAGAAGGCCCTGGAATGCAGTCCTAGCTGTCCTGGGGACCCGCTGGCCTTCGGCACTTCAGAGTCACCTCTGCAGGTTGGGAACAACACTGTTGACCCTGCGGGGGGGACTTTATGAATGGACGTGCACAGCGCCTGGCACAGATGTGATGTCTCCTGGACTGAGTGACCAGTGGGACAACCTGCCTGGCTTGCTAAGGGGCTTGGTGTGCTTGTTGGGCTGATGGGAGCACTGGGCCCAGGATCTGTCCCACACACTAGTTCTGCTGAGGGCTCCAGCTGCCCTTTCCCCCTTCAGGGCTCTGCGACACCACCTGTCACCTCCAGCCCTCCACAGAGCCCTGTGTGACACTTCCCTTCTCCACCCACCCAGCACTGCCACCCGACTAGCTCTTGGGCTCCAATGCTGGGTGTGGCTGGACCCACCCCAAGCTCAGTGTGTCCTGAGCTCCCACCCAGGCATCTCGCGACTGAGAGTTTTGGGGGAATTTCTCCCAAAGTGGCCAGGCTGTTGTCCTCAGACCCCAACCGGTGCCCACGGCTCCACCAAGCTCCCTTGCTGCTGCTGTGGGGGCTGGTGTTCAGGCAAAGGGCTCCCCTCCCACGAGCCATCTTGACATTTATGGGTGGCTCTCTCATGGCCCCATAAGCAGACGCCAGCAGCCTGGCCTGCCATGGCAACCGCCCTGGCCGTACTCTCTGTCCAGGCTCCGGGCAGCTTTATCTCCGAGGCCATCTGTTCAGGGAGCAAGATTCCAAAGCCACTTAAGCAGCCTCTGGAGCAGGGCAAGTGGCTGAGCCCTCCGTTCCCAGCCCTACACGTCCTCCGTGCATGCATGCGCCGACACGTAAATGAGGTGTGACTCCACAGGGTACAAGGCCATGAAAAGGACAAAATCAGGGAGATCTCTGCCCGGCGCCCACTATCGTGGGAGCCCTGGCGGCCTGTCTGCTTCTCCTTTTCTCAACTCTCCTCACTTCTCTGTCCATCTGTGTGTCTGCGTCCGGCTGATTTCTGCCTCACCTCTCTGCCTTTGTCCCCACACGGCTCCTCTTCTGCCTGTTTGTGTCATCTCTGTCTGCCCCCTTGACCCTGGTCTCCAGCCCCGCCCCACCACTGCCTCCGCACATTGGCACATTGGTCCTCCTGTGTCTCTCTCCTGCCTCCTACGGTCAGCTGCCCTCCCCCTTCTCTGTCCTGGCAGGCGAAGCCCACAGCAGGCTCACTGTTCTGGACACACCTAAATGACAGGGGGGCCAGTTTACTCACCACTCACATCTGGACCTGTCTGCGCTCCCACACCCCAAAATGGCCAGGTCAGGGACAGGGACATTTTAAACTGCACCCACCTTCGTGGGGCCCCCACACCTGAGGGTGACCTCCCCTCAGCTTGCACTATGACCCCTCCCTCTGGGCCTTTCACTCTCTGGGCTCCTCACTCTCTGGGCCCCTCCCTCTCGGGCCCCTCCCCCTCTGGGCCTGTCACTCATCCCTGTGGGAGGTCCTCACGTCCTCTCCTGCTCCTGAGCAGTAGGCTCATGGCTTGGTCACGACTCTGGAAGCCCCTCTGTCCTTGGAAAGCTGAGGGGAGGGTGGGAGGGTGCCCGGGCCTCTGTGCTTCAGACTATACTCTGAGAGGCCTCAGGCAGCCTCTGGGTCGTGGCACAGTGGGCACAGGAGCCAGAGGGGCAGACCCGAGGGGCTTCTTAGGTACACATGTGAGGCTCTACAAAGCACCCCTGGAAGCTGGTGCCACCTGAACTGCTGACGGTCCCCATAGGCCAGGCCCTGCTCTGGCTGCCACTTGGGTCATGCCGCTGAGTGCTGGGGCCTGTGTGGGTCTCAGCTGGGAACACAGCCATTGCAGGTGATGTCCTCAAGGCTTCCCTTGGGGTGGCTTCTGGTCCACGGGAGGGAGGTGGCTTCTGGTCCATGGGCCTGTAGAGCCCCTGAGGGAGGCTGGTTGTGACCACTGCCCTCCACAGCCAGAACCCCAGGGCCACTGTGGCCAGAGGCTCCCGAGACCCTAAGGGGCTGCAGGTCACCTGGGGTCCTGTCAGTCACAGCTGCGTGGGGGCTGGGGCTGGTGATGGCCCTGAGCCCACACTGAGTGGGGTTGGAGGAGCCTTGAGGACCCCAGCCCCCGGCTTGCAGCCCCTTAGGCCTTGCTACAACAGCCGCCTTCCTCTCACCTGACTCTGAGCTTGTCCAAGTGGTTTTGTTATTTGATGGATTAGAAGACTGTTTGGTTTCATTAAAGGAAACAGCACAAGTGAGCATAGATCCCCCCTTGTTTCTTTAAATAATCAATCTTAATTAACTCCATTTGGAGAACACATTTTCCCCAAGGTTAGGACGCCGGTGAGGTGGAGAGGCAGGAATTGCCAACTTCTGGTACCTGGTATCTGTGGTGCCGCAGGGGCCTGTGGGCTTCTGGGGGCTCCAGGCTGGGAGGCTGTCAGCCCTGACTCAGCAGCAGCCAACCTGAGCCACCACTGCCCTCACTTTGCAGATGAGGAAACTGGGTCTCAGAGGAGTCAAATAACTCACCCTAGGTCAGTTCTTTGTGAACACACCTGTCAATGCAGACAAGGGACAGTAACAGACCAGAGGCACCTCCCACCCTGTGCCAGCAGCACCTGTAGCCACCTGCCCCCTGTCCTGCTCTTCTTGTGTTGTCCTCTAACCAGGTGACTCACCTTTTGTTTCCAGCCCAAACTTGGCCCTGAGCCTCAGACTGAACCCGCATCCTGGGACACCAGAGTAGTTGAGTCCCACAAACCTGCCCCCACCCCCCTCAGTAAGTGGCTCAGGCCAAACCCTGGAGTCCCACATGGACCTCATTTTGTCCCCATCCTGCCCCTCAGCATCCTGGCTGATCCCTCGGCCGGTACCCCAACTGGTTCCCCTTGGACCTCCTGCCAGTTTATTTTCTGCCCATTCTGCCCAGAGGCCTTGCCGCAGACACGGAGACATTCAACTGTTTTCTGGCATTGCCGGGGCTATGGGGGTGGGTGGGGGGGAGGGTGCACCAGGAACACACTAACTGGGCTCTGTCCAAATCCACCTCTTCCGGGACAGTGAAGCCTGACCCCCCAAACCCATCCCTCCAGCTTGCAAGGTGGTCTGGGACTGCCCAGGGTTCACTGCTGGCCTGAGGGGTGGTCTGTGTCACCTCAGCCTTCACTGAGGGATGGGTCTGTGGGGCGACAAGAATTGGCAATTCCTTTTCTAGAGCCCAGCACCCAGGGGCAGCTTTGAGGCTTTCTGCTGCAGAGGAATGTTCCTGGAAGCCTTGGGCTTCATATGCCACCTCCCACCTCCCAGGGGTCCATCCTTGAGCCCCTTCATAGAAGCTGGGATGGAGGGCTCCTGCTGTGGGGGGCAGCACCTGCACATAAGCAGGTGAGGATGCACGGACGATGGGATGGAGACCTCACCAGTGGGTGACACCTGAGTTGTCTCAGGGTGAGTGGGAGTCAAGCTGTAGGCTGGGAGTGTCCAGTGGAGTCGGGCAGTGGCCAGGCTATTGCTGCAGAGCGCTCCCGTGGGCAGCACAGGGTGAGGCAGGAGGTGTCATCTCAGAAAGGTCTCCCAACCCCCTGCCCATCCCTGATCTGGACTGCTTTGCCTACTGCTGCCAGAGGTCCAAACCCAAATTCCTGCCCCTTAACCTTTCATCCCTCAAGGCCTTGGGTCCTGGTCCTCTCTTCACCCCCCCCCCCATCCAGGGCTCCCCACCTGGGTGGGGGGTGTCCACAGTTCAGGGCCTCAGGGGTCTGCCCCCTAGGCAGCCAGTGGTTGTGTTGGGGGCAGGCCAGGGTTCCCCAGACCTCATCCCACCTCACTTGATCCTGACTGATCTTCCACCAGGTTTCTGGCCTCACCATCTGGGGGGAAGGGGGAGGGAGAGGGAGAGTGGCAGGAGGAAGGTGAGGGGGGGAAAGGGGAAGGAGAAAGGAAGGCGGAGGGGAAAGGTGGAGGGAGGAGGGAAGGGAAGAGGAGGAGGTGGGTAAGGGGAGATGAAAGTAGAGGGAGGGGGAAGTGGGGGAGGAGGATGGGGGGAGAGTTGAGAGGGGCCCCTCCCCTCCCTTACTTGTTAGTCCCTGGGTGATGGGTGTTGTTTTCTCCCCACCCACCTGCAGGCGGGGCCCATTGTCTCCAGCCCAGGGCCCATTGTGTGGGGAAGGGAGCCTCATTGGCAGGATATCAATTTGTGAGGATCTGCTCCCTGCCTCTGATTGGCTGGATGAGAAGGGGCTCTCCCAGGGCCCTGGGACACAGAAGTTTGTGCTGCAACTTTTTCCAGCATGAAGTGACGGAGTGTCCAGGCTTCAGAGTGGAGGTGTGCCCACCGAGTCAGGATGACGCTCTGCGGGACCTTCCTGGGTGCGTACCTCCCCCAGCCTTGCACACCCCTCCCTGGGCCTGCTGACAAGTTTCTGCCATGACGCCAAAGGGGCTAATTAGCTGTGTGTTCCCGTCAGCACTCAGTGCTCTTTTCTGGGCAGCAGAGGAGGTGACAGACACATGCTCCTTCCTGAACGAGGCCAGGGCCCTTGGAAGCCAGCCTGCCACCTCCCCTTCCAGCTGATCCAGTGCTCGCCTTCCGTAGGTTGGAGGTGGGGAGGGCAGCGGGCATGGGGTGTGCAGCCAAGGGGCTGACTGGCTGTGGGGGCAGATGGGGTGGAGGGGAGACCTGCGTGCCCCCCACATCTTTGTGTGTGTGACCGGAGATGTGCAGCTGGAGTAGGGGCTTTGGCTGGGCCACTGCTGCTTGTTCCCTGCTATGCAGTCACTCTGTGTGTGACGTTAACAGTGTTAGAGCAAGCGTTAGTGTGTGAGCCCCACAATGTCCTCCCAATGTGCGTGTGTCCACACAGTATCCAAGGGTTGGTGTGTTTCATGTCTCAGCATGAACAGTCTCACAATATGTCCCGAGTGTGTGTGTGTGTGTGTGTGTGTGTGTGTGTGTGTGTGAGAGAGAGAGAGAGAGAGAGACCCACAGTCAGCCCAGGGTGTTGGTGAGAGTGGCTGTCAGTTTTGTTTGCTCCATCTGCCAGAGCCTGCCTGGGGCAGCGCCCCCCCTCACGCTCAGCTGTTCCTATACAATATTAATGCTGACCATCTCGGCTCCACACACAACGGCCCTAATTGTCGTCTGCAGCTTTAAGGCGGGCGCCCATCTGCAGGGAGGCTTTCAGGAAAGAACAAGAAAACCCTCACCCCCAGCTGGTCACCGGAGAAGGTGGTGCCAATTACAGATGCAGAAAGTTTAGACCAAAATTACTTGAAAGAGTTTTTATGAAGCAAATGAACTGACACTTGGAATGTCTGTGCAGATTTGCACACGTAATTACACTATTTGAAATGATCATTAGCCCCCTGCCCCACAAAGCACTCTCTTAGCAAGGGCTCCGCCACAAGTTCGGTTTTGCAAGTGTCCGCCCCCCCCCCCCCCCCCCCCCGTGTGGAGTCCCAGGCCTCTCCCGTCAGACAGAGATCGGTAACCTGGGGATCTCCCCAAACTTAACGGTCACTTGCGATGTCCACACAGATTTTTATTAAATCTTGAAGGAACAATCTCAATGCTCGCTTATGCAGAAACAAGTCTTTTAGGCTAAAAATGCTGACTGTTTTCACCCGTGTAAGGAAGTTTTCGGTTACCCCGTGCGGTTGTCACTTAGGCGCAGGCTGGGAGCTGGGTCTGGAGTCGGCTCTCCCAGCCCGCAGTTCCGCCCACGGTGGCTGAGCGTCAGTCCCAGCTGCGGCCGAGAACAAAGGGCCGGGCTCCGGACGCGGCGCTGTCCGAAGTGCTGACCGTACCGCCGGTGCTTGGGCCACCCTGACGCTCAGGCTGAAGGAGGCCGCTAGCCCTGGGGACCTGCCGGCGAAGTCCCCTCCCTGCCCCTTTCTTGTAACTGCTGCTTTGTTCTCTTGACGGAGTCAGCTAAAGATTTTGAACCTGTGCTCCTCAAAACCACCTTCAAAGACAGCGTCCAGTGGGCGCTCTCAGGGCTCTTCTCAGGCGCTGAGCAGAAGTTTCCAGCACAGTTGGAATGCTCACCCAAGCTACCTCGTTGGGTCCGGGGGCCCGTTGCTGACCACACAGCTCGGGAAGCCCAGCTCAGCGGGTGAGGTGTGACAGGCTGACACTTAGGTTTGTGCAAATCCCGTTTCTGTCACCTGAAACAATAATCATGCCATTCCGGCCTTTTGTACATATTGATCTCTCCCTGTTGTTACCACTGTTTGTTGCTGTTCCTAGAGTCAGACTGTCATATATCTGAGCTAAGTACTTTCCTCAAACGCGGGTGATTGTTGGGAATAAGGCTGATTCAGCTGCGGCCCTCCCTTTGATTCTATCTTCCCACCGAACAATGGCCTGCAGCCTGCAGCCTGCCGATAAGAGTTTAATAGAATTTCTGAATGCCAAAGGTTTGGGATGTAAGCTATCCCAGCACTCACAGCATGTCCAGAGGAGACAGAAAATGGCTTTTCAGGAGAGCTCTCAGCTGACTGTCCTGTGCTAATGGATATGAGCTTGCGAAAGAAGGAAAACAATGGCAGGCAGTCATTGCAGGAGCCTGCTCTGCTCTCGTTTGGCTAATTAATATTTCATCCTCAGGTTGACCAGTGAAGTCTTGCGTTTATTTCCTTTTGCTCGATCTAAAAGATTGCCCTCAGCACATTTTGTGTTTTATTTGCTGAGAACAGTGTGTATGTGTAGGATGTGAACATACTTGCTTTCAGGATGAAGCTCCTTGGTTTGTTTACATGTAGTGTGGACAGCAGCCCTGCGTGTTAGGAATAACTGCTCATGGAAGTTTTAGCTGATTTTCAGTGCAGAAGGCTGATGTTTTAGTTCCATCTCATTCATTCTTTTGGTTGCCTGAGACTTTAGTGCCAAATAAGTGGGGGGCGTTGTGTTCCAGAATAAACTCCCAAGAAATGGTATTTGCCATCTGCTGAAATCTGTGCACTGAACTTCTGAGCTGTGACACATGGGCCGCGACCATCGTCCTTTGCAGGGGTCTGAACTTCAGTTTGTGTCGCGTTTCACAGAATGGTTTCTAACAACCTGAATATGATGGTGGACAACCGTTGGCCTGATTTATCATTAAGAAAAGGGCCCTGGAATAGTAAGCAAGAATACCTTGGCCCCTGGGTGCCCTCACTGAGGACACCCCTACTTTTATTCCTGTGCGTGGAAAACAACCGCAAACTGACAGATGAGAAAGCAGGTAACTGGGTTGCCTAGAGAGTGGGTGGGCACTTCTATTGTGTGTGTGGTGGGTTTTTCTCCTCTCAGTTTTCATTGGACAGCTCCTTGCAGGCAGTTTTAAAAAGACTCAAAAAGAGCAGAGAACTCAGCAGCAGCGTGTGCGTCCCTCTGGCTGGGACAGCCCTCGTGGTCTGAGGGCTCAGAATGCGCATGCCTCAGGGAAGTACCCACGCTCTCTTGGAGAGGGTTTCACTGTTTTAAAACTCAAAACAAAAGGGGATAGTGTGATAAAAGAAAGATCTTTTTTCCTGATCTATTCTTTGTGTTTATGATTGTATTTTCTGGTCTGGGCCATAGGTATTATTTATGTACTTAAAAAAAAAATCCATATCCATTTAAGTCACTGACACTTGAATATGCAGATGAGCCCATGGATAGCCCCCCCCACCCCCACCCCCGCTTCCTCCCCCTTCCCCCCAACCTGCATGACAAATCCTGCAGTCCGTTCTTTATGGCGGTAGGTCACATCCTAACCACCAATAAATATTGTGAAGTACTTTGGCTGCAGCCGTGCTAACCCAGGGCATCTGTCATCCCGGTTGCTGCTATTAGAAATTATTGGACTGAACCACCGGTGGACAAAGCAGAGGGGGGTGAGCATAACGGTTCTGACGCTCTCTGCCCTTTTGTGTGTTTTGCACTAAAAAAACCCCAGTCATGCTGCATATCAATTATAAATCAGTGTGGGCAAATACAGGCACCTTCTTTTGGCTGAGTCTCTGAGCAGGACACAGGGGATCTGCCAGCCTGGGCACCGCTCACTCCCCAAGTCAGCAGATCCATCTTTCTGATGCCGTACTGTAAATTTATTTCACCTCGGAGAGTAAACAGATATATTGGAGCCCCAAGGGTTCATGGGTAGCGTATTTACAAAGGAGCCTGTCTGCCAGCCCGTGCCACCGCTGCTAATGAGAGCGGTCATTAAGTAAATGAGACGGCGCCTTGAGCTGGCTTAGGAGTTCGCACACCAAGGGGAGAAGATATTTAATTGAAACCCGCACACAGGCTTCCCCACATGTGACCGCTGTGAGGAGGCAGCTGCCTTCCCCCTCCTCCGCGGTCCACCCTGCACCCCCCATGTAAATTTCATGATTGCTTTCCGTGATGTCATTTGGAAAGAGGACAGACAATAGCAGTGGGGAAAGGTAAGTCAGTGTTATGTTCTTTCGCTGACAAAGGCAGCTGTCCAGTGTTTGGCTTTTGCCCTTGGACGGAGACAGGGAGAGGGCATGCGAGCAGTTCATTTCTAGGATGAAGGCTTTCTTTGCAGGAAAAGCAGGTCTGGGGATGGCTTTTTAAAGCTGCTCTGTTGGACCGAGGCTTTCTTCTCCTCCTGGCTCTGCCTGTGGCTGTTTCCTCCTCCTTCTCTGTCCCCCCCTGGCTTGCTCACCCCCTTGGCCTGAGAGTCTAGTGGACGTGGTGTGCGTCTGACAGAAAAGGCATCTTGTATCAAGACGAGAAACTTTGCGTGCATTTCTGGAAGCAACACAGACATATCAGCAGCTGTAGGACCCAGCGGCTACATGCTTGGGGGTTCGCCGGCACTGTAAGCAGAAGACCTCTGGAGCGGGGATCTCGGAGCCGGCACCTCGTGTGCGGCCCCCCGCCCGAGACACGGAGTGGAGATGGTCATGTGAGCATTTTGTCTTTGCATGTCACATATTTCTAACCTTAAGGGACGACACCAAGGGTGCATGTGTCTGTGGGATAGGTGTGCAGAACTAAATCGCGTTCCTCTCAGTTCCTTTCTTGCTACGTGGTGGGGTCACGAGACAGAGTGGTTGTGTATGAGTGTAACTGGACTTGCGTGTTTAACCCTAAAAATCAGGGTTGGCCAAGCCGTTGGTGTGAGCTTTCAGCCCCGTCATGTTCTTGCCTGTAGGGTAACGTGTTTTAGGCTGTGGACTTTGTTCTGTCCACTGGATTCACTTCTTTGTGAATCAGGAAAATAAAGGAGCCCACAGGGATTCTTGTGTGTGGAGTGCTGGGTTCTCACCACGAGGGTCCCACCTGCTCTTTCTGAGTCACTATGGGCTTCCTTGTCTCAGCATCCATGTCGTCGATGGACATTGCTGGCTGTAAAGTTGTGTTTAATTTCTGGAATAAAACATCTGTGAAGTGGGTCTGGTAGCAGGGTGTGGGCTCAGTCTTGGACCATCTCACTGTGTCACTTTTATGGCGATGATGACATCAATTATTATTATTATCCTTTTGGGAGACAGAGGTGAAGAATTTTGCCCCGGTGGTTAAAAAAAAAAATCAGAGAAACCTGAGAATGTCTCTGAAGCTAGTGGCTCAGTGAACAAAAGGCAGGCGGGTGTCGGGCAAGCCCAGAAGAGGTGAGCTTGGTCTCTGCCTCCCGGAAATAATGCTGGCAGAGCCCATGCTCTGTCCCTGGCGGGGGGATGGGGGTGTGCTCGCCACCAGGGCTCCCCTCCCATTGGTCCTTGGCTGTGATTATCACCTCCTTCCATATGGTCTGTTAATTAATGGTAAACAAAAGAGTGGGAGAGCAGGGATTGGAGTTTTGTGGTGCCAGTGGGGAGGGTGTCACCCACGGGCAGGCCCTGCCTGTCTTCCCAGAGTTGTTTACTGTGCAGAGGGGGCCAGGTCAGGGTTTAGAGCACAGTTTGTTTGCAAAGAGGAGGAGGATGTTTCCTGAACTTGCTGCCCTGTGGAGCTGGAGGCCCCCACAAAGTGTCCCCAGCCCCTGGGCTCCTGGCAGCACTGGACCTCACAGGTGTGTCTGCTGACCCAGGGGGCTGAGCAGGGGCCTTGGAGGCCTTTCTGTCCTGGAACCACTGGGGCTCCAGGGGACCCACGTGTGGGCTTGGGAGCTCGTGCAGGGCAGGATGCTGCTTCTGACTAAAGTGTGACTCAGGGGTGTTGAGGGACCCCTGGACATTGCCCACAGGTCTGGAGGCAGCCCCAAATACCGAGAGCCAACATGCCTTCGTGGAAGATTCTGGCAAAGTCAGCAGTCACCCGCGCTTCGAGTGCTCCTGGTGCCTGAGGGAGGGAGATTCCACTCAGAGACGGCCCCACAGTGGGCAGAACCTTTGTGGCTGCAAGGTTGCTCTGCCTCGGGTGTCACGGCAGCTTTCACTGGGAAGCCCTGTCCGTGTCCCGAGAGTCCCGGAGAGGCCTGGAGACAGAGCTGCTTCTGGCCGGAGCTTGGCCCTCTGTGCGGGTGCTGTCCCTGGTGCTGCCCAGAGCCAGGGACGCGTCTCTCTGGGTCCCACTGTCCTCTGGCCTCGGGTCCCTAAATGTGCCCATGAGGGCCTGGGTGACTCTGTGTGAGCATGTGGGGATGACAGGAGTCTGTGCCAACTCTGGTCAGGAATCTGGACTGTGCAAGCAGTCCAGAGCCCTGCTGACCTGCCTCGCAGTAGCGCACACGCCTCAGAGATGGCTGCACAGTTTGGAAAGCTGGTTAGCATGGCCCTGCACTGGGCAGGAGAGCAATACAAGGGGTCTGCAGACTGAGCACGTGCAGCTGCCCTGGTTGCGGTGCGCACGCAGGTGGGGCCAAGCTCCTCCTGGATGGACTCGGTGATGCGAGAGGCTCATCTGCTGTGCTGAAAAGTGAGCGAGGTGGAGCTGCTGCAGCCCCCACCTGGGTGGGAAGGGTGAGACCAGGAGGGGCTGCAGGAGGCAGGGGACTGGTGGGGGGGGCTGCCGGCAGTCACCTGATCTGCGGGCAGGCAGGGCACTGGGCAGCCAGTCAGACTTGTATGTCACTCGGGCTTGCTGGAGAGAGAAACCTGCGTGTATCCCAGCCCTGGAACACTTGGTCTAGATCCTTTGTTGGCTTTCTCATGTAGGAAGCTGGGCAGGAGAGCCCAGGGCGGTGCCTGCCCGAGGGCCTCCCTCCATGTCCCCCAGGTCCTAGCCCCTCCCCATGCTTTCTTTGTGGTCACTCATGAATAAACCAGAAGTTGAGTGTACAGATGTACTTTTAACGGGAATTTTGTGGTGTGAGTTTACAGGAAAATGGTCTTTGGGAGCCAACCTCGTTAGATTAGTCAGCCTGGAAAGTGCTGTTTCCCAGAGGGGATGAGGGCAGCTGCCCCTGGTCGGCTTCCTGCTCCCTGAAGACCCCACAGCCTGTCCTGTCTCGAGAGCCCTCTCCGGGCAACCCCCTGCCCAGCCCAGAGTGCTTGTGGGGGCTTTGGGGTGGTGTGTGTCCTGGTTCTCAGCATATTTTCTGTCTTACATGGACATTCTCCACATGTTGCTTAAAAAAACTCAAAACGAGAGAGACAGAGAGAGGATTTTCACCTGACTTGAACACTTTTGCGACTGCCGTGGAGGCCGCTTTGGAGAATAGAAACACTCACAGTGGAGATCTTGTGATCAGAGACCAAAGTTGGTGCCCTTGTGCCCTCATGGGCGTCAGGAGCAGGCGGGCTCCACTCATCGCTTCACCCCTTTTCCATTTTTAAATTTGCACTTGAAAAATGTAACGTTATTTTAATCGGAGGGAGTGAGTACTTCAGAGTACATGTTTAACCATCCCTGCCAGGCTGTGAATAGAGCTGCCTCTGTCGGATTAGTGGGGCTGCAGGGGAGAGGTGGTCCAGTGGGGGGGGGGCGTCTGTGGCCTGGTGGCCACCCAGGCCCCTCGCTCAGGGCTCTGCGTCAGCAGCCCCACCTTCAGGCACCTTCTGGCAATTGCAGGCGCTGATTTGCCCAGGGGTGGCTGGTTTGAAGTTGTTGTGAGGTGGGGTGTGCTGTGGGGTTCATCTGGGATTGTGGCTGGAGCGGGTCTGTAAGGAGGGTGCGTGTGGGATGGGCCCTGATGGACTGGAGTTCTGTGTCGCTCTGGGCGCCGGGCCAGGTGCGCATGTGCATGTGGGACCTCGGTGTTAGGAGGAAAAGCGGCGCTGCATCTGGCCAGAGCTGCTGACAGATCAGCCTGCCTACCCCACCCCATCCTCACACCTGGCTTCACCCCTTGCTCACGATGGACATCCGTCTGAGGGCTCCAGCAGAAGCCATCTGGGTCCTTTCCTTTTTTCTTGTTTTGCTGCCTAAAAGCTACGTTAGAGGAACAGCCAGAGTGACCGCTCCGGAGCCCTGCGGCCACAGCTGCTGCAGACTCAGCTCATACACCCTGGGCTGAGCTGCCCCCACTTGGGAGGGATGAGGGTCCCAAGTTCTCTGTGCCAGGCGGGAGCTTGCACACTCTGTTACACCCCTGTCTGCTTACAAGGTCCGAGAGACTCCCGGGGTCCCAGACCTCAAACCCACAGCAGCAAGTGCCTCACCACCACAGGGGGCCCGTGCTGGGCCCACTGCTCCAAGGGCCCCAGGCCTCCCTCCTCCCCGGGCGTCTTGCTGAGTTGAGTTCTTGAAGCCTTTGTTTTCACCCTCAGGGTTTGTTGAATTACGGAAGTAAAATGTTTGCAGTCGTCCTCTCTGGGCAACCAGGTGGTTCCAGGTGGAGGTGCTGTTGTCCCCCATGCGGCATTTCAGAGGCTTGGGCTTCGCCTGTGCCAGGTGAGGGGCTTCGGAACGAGGGCCCCCCCAGCCCTCCCTTTCCAGGAGCAGTAATTGTCCAGGCCCCCTGCCCTTGACATGGTGGTTCAAAGTGGACTGTCAGTCACCAGGCTTAGCTGAACGATTAGCTGGTGTGCCAATCACAGGTTTGCACCTGGAAATGTGTGATTTCTCACACGTTCCACCCTCACCAATGCTTTGTATCGGCAAAAACAGGGACTAGAAATTGGGAGGGCTTACTACATTCGACGTTTTTCCCTGACACTGCGCCATCACCTGCAAAGGGGGACGAGAAATGTGGCTCTGGTCGTGAGGGGCAGATGGATACATTCGACGCTGCTGTTTCAAACACTGTGCCTGGGTGCCGCTGGCCCCTTTGGTGCCTGTGAACAGGCCGTGTGGACACACACCGCCACTGCCCAGTTTCCTCAGGCCCACAGCCTCCCAGGTGAGAGGTGCGGCAGGGACACGAAATGCTTCCAAAGGGGCTGCCCTGCATGGCCCCGAGACCTGCTGCCGGCAGCCTGATGACGCAGAGGTTGCCCTTGGGCTGCAGTATGACCCTCTCTGTGCCCTGGCTACCTGCTCACTGCCCGGGAGATGTGCTCCATCTGTGTCCAGCCGGCCTTCCACGTTCTCCATCCCCAATGTGCAGCTCCCTGACCTGCCTCCTGGCCCCTTTCATCTCCTGCAGCTGAACTTTTCTTGTCTTTCAAGGCTCCTCGGAGCACGCCCCACGTGTCACCCTCACTCTCCTGGGCACTTCACTCTCAAACACCTCATCCCTTCAGCTGGTGGGTCACCTGTCAACAGGCGTGGAGTTTTGAGTGCTGGGAGGGGTGGCCAGGGAGGGCTCTCAGTTTGGGTTCTGAGGTAGGAAGAGGGAGGGGTTCGAAAAACAGCTGAACTCTTGGCCGAGTTTTCCATTTTCCATCCACAGCGTCTCCTGCTGACGCTGAGCTCCGCCTTCAGGGAACAGAGATCCATGCACAGTCCACGGGACAGACTCAGACCCAAAGAGCCCTGCTGTCACTTTTTCATGGCCCGAGTCTGTTCACTGGAGTTCGGGTTTCTGTGTGATCTCCTGTCCTCAGCCGAGCCTATGCGAGTTGTGCCATCTCCCGTTCAAGGGTTCTGACACTTCCAAGAAAAGCCCAGAAAACCCTGCCGCTCCAGTGGTCAGCCCCAGTGGTCAGCCCCAGTGGTCAGCCCAAGGGCAGAGGGCAGGGCTGTTACCCGAGTGGCTTCCAGCAGAGCCTGTGGGCCTGGTTGTTGGTTCCAGGGCTCCCCCACCCCCACTCTGCTGTTCGGCTGCCAACCTACATGCAGTTTCTAGCTCAGAACCTGCTGGGGGCGTGGGGCTCCCCACACCTCTGGCACCTGGAGGACCCCAGATGGGCTCTGATGGGAGACTTAAGGTGCAGCCCTTCTTGTGATGTGGGCTGTGTTCCCAGGGGCCTGACGTCGGGACTGTGGGGACCTCCCTTCCCCACCCGTCTTGGTGAGCTCTTTGCTGCCAGTCACTCAGGGGCTAAAAAGGCAGCAGACTGTGGTGTTGCTGGGCAGGACCAGGGCTGACAGGAGCCCCCCCAGGGGCCACTCTGAGCCCCGGAGCCAGGTGACAGGGAAACTCACCAGCGAGCAGCTGCCTGAGTCAGCCCCTGGGGCTCAGCTCGTTCTTCTCCCCTCAAACATAGATGCGTCCATGTCTTGAGTGAGAGTAACTGAGGGTGGGAGAAGCGCAATGGGCTGGTTGTCCACTCCTCCCGGGGCTTTGTGGCCCGGAGCTGCCTGGCCTGGCTGGAGTGTCCTTTCTGAAGTGGACCTGAGCAAGGGCACGGACAGACCCTACAGGCAGCTTTTTAAATTCTGTTTGTGTGCGAGAGCCCATTCTAGTCTGCTCACCTTGAGGGGCCTCAGTCAAGAGTGGTTTTGAGGCAGGAGGAAGTGGCCATTCCTTCTTACTGGGCCTCAGAGTCCTGATAACGGGTTTCTACGACAAGTGGCACCGGAGCAGAAGTCCAGAGAAGGCCCCTCCTGGTCACAGGAGGTGCATGTGTCCTCTGATGACCCCAAAGACCTGCAGAGAGGGCCCTACAGTAGCCCTTGGACGGCTCCCGAGCTGCTGGATGAGGCCTGCCAGCCGTGTCCCACCCACTGCCTTTCTTCTCCTCTGGGCTCTGCTCTGACCAGCGTGTCTGCCACTGGCTCAGCGAGGCATGCGGGTCACCTGGCCATCCACCGCCCTGCTTTCCTGGGGTAGCCCAGGCTCTGGGCCTTGGGGGCAGCAGCCTTGGTCACAGGAGATGAGTGGGAATTGCAGCATCCCTGGGAGCTGTGGGCTGTGCAGGAGACGCCTGGTCTGTGGCCTGACTTGGTCAGTGGCATGGGTCAGGGGAGTGTGAAGGAGCCCCCCACCCTAATGCCTTCTGCACACATGGTAGCTGAGGCCATTTTTTCTTGGGGCACCCCCGGCTTCTCCTAGCCTGGGTGGTTGCCTCTCCCACTTGTCTTCTGAGCTCTGAGTGTGAGCGCGCTGGAGCCTCACCAGCCCAATGCAGTTCCTGATTGGGGTCAAGGTGTTGAACCCCACTGGGGTTGACAGTTCTCTGTGGAACTCTGTGGGCATGTGGGTGGAGTGAGCAGAGCGTGCTGATGGTTTGCACCTGCCTAGGCACTGGAGGCCTTGCCCTGCGCCTCTGAGGTGGAAGCTGCTGCCACTTCTGTGGCCCTCCCGGGACCCGACCCTTGGCTTGGCCTGGGGCTGAGCACCTTCTCCCCCATCAGGCTGGGACCCTCCCTCCCCTGCTGGCAGACTCGGTGACAGGCCGCCTGGAGAGCCGTCCTGTGATTTGGTTTGGAAAGTCATTATTACTGCTGAGCAGTTTAGCTGTGGTTTTTACAGCATTGAGGAAGGTTCAAAGAAATAATAATAATCATATAAGAAAGACTGCACACTAACTGCCTGCAACATGCTATTTGCATTTTTAAGGAAACACTTCTTTGAGACAGCCTGGGTGGAAGGTCACTATTTGCATATAAATGGAAAAGAAAGTTGGAAGTTACATCTGTATTATTTTCTCAGCGGAGAGCTGCTGTTGGAGCCGTAAAGGACAGAGCTTGCATTTGGCTTTTATTGAAGAGAGAAAGTACCAGCCAGGCTGATTTAGGAGCAAAATAATGAGAGAAATGTGCAAAGCTATAGAATTGCCAGTTCCCCCTGCCCCCACCTCTCTCTTTTCTCGTTTTCACCTAAACTCAGCAAAAGCAGGTCTGTCTTTGCTCCACTCAGCAAGTCTTCGTTTTACTCCTCACTGAATTCCAGATCTAAAAAAACAAAAAGGAAAGAAAAAGAGCAAAACGTGCCTTCCTTTGCCCCTCGGCCCGGTTTGCGTTTCTTTCCAAAAGCTGGTCCATGGGTGAGATGCCAGTGCTGCCGAGACCCCTGAAACCCAGGAAGGCAAATCCCCGCAGCCGCTGTATATTCCAGGGCAGTGGACAAGGGCATGGAGGCCGGGCTGGAGGGCACCAGGTCCGGGAGCTCCTGGCCTGGAGGAGAATCTGGGGATGCATGTGGGGTCTTGAGTGTGCCCCACCTCCCCTGCAGCCCCTGCCTGGGACCTGCCATGTCCAGGGCACAGGTGCCACTTCCTTTTGGACTGTGGCCATCAGACTCTCCTGAGGGCAGCACCACGCAGGATGTCCCCCCCCCAGGTGGAGCCACGTCCCGGGGGGAAGCCAAGGATAGCTGGCTAGTGCTGGCTATGGCAGACCCTGGGCTTCCAGGAACAGTCATGGGACTGTGGAAGGTAAGGAGCTGCAGCCAGAGGGGCCTGCGACCTCCACTGACCACTCTTGCCGAAATCACACCGCCATGTCCCATTATATTTAAAAATATCTTTTGAAACAATCTCAAGCTTACAAAAATGTTTCAAATACAGGACAAAACTGCTTTTCCCTGAGCCACTTGTGGGTCCATTTGCCAAGGCTGTGCCCGAAACCCAGAACGCTTGTTTGGGTATTTGCTCCAGAACCACCTTCACCAGCTCTGCCGTCTGGTCCTCGGTGGCATTCGGTTTCGTCAAGTCGTGGCCTTCCGTTTTTGTAGAACCTCAGTTTGGATTCCTCAGCTGTCCCTGCGACTGGACCCAGGTGTGAGGTCACTGGGTTGGATGGTGGCAGCCCGCAGCTCTGGCTGCAATGATACTCCCTTCGCCAGCAGTAAACACGCGGGGGCGACGCGGTGAAACCACCTTGTTTTTCATCAAACTGCCGGTTCATTCCTTGTTGCTGATATCTGTGAGGACATGATTTACTTATCCAGGGGGTTATAGTCATGATTTGGATGTCAGATTGTCCCTGCTGACCTGCGAAAGCCGCCAAAGCTGGCTCCACGCCCTTCTGATGCATCTCGCACCTCAAATGCTCCCTTGCTCTCCCCACAGCCACCCACTTGGGCTGCTCCTCTGTGGGGGCCTGGTACTGGGTGTGCCCCCGCCTCTCAGGGAACGTGCTCACATACGTGCATACGTACACCAACGTCTGTATTTATTTCTCAATTTCTCAGTACATTGAAACCTCAAGTTCACACTGAAACCTCTGATTCTAAAGCCCCCATCAGGCATATTCTAGATCTCTCCCTTTCTGTATGTATGACTTCTTCCCCCAACAGTGAGAAACCTGGTATATTTACTTATTGGCTCCCCCTCCTTTCCTCCACCCAGGTGCTCACAGCCCTGGCGGACCCTCCTCCCCTTGCTGGGCCCACACCTACTCTTCATGGGCTGCCCTCACTCCACTCCAGGCCAGGCGTTCGTGGGGACACCTTCTCCCTCTGCTTGGGGTCTGGCACTAGGGTGACCCACAGGCTGTGGGGTTCACAGGATGTGGGACAGGACAGACCCAGCTGGGCACGCCCTGGGCACTGGGTTCTGGGCTCTCGATCCATCACAGCAAACTGCCTCCTTCCTGGCACTGAGTCTCATCCTTGCTCATTGATTCCCACTGCTGGCCGGGTACCGTGTGTCCCCGAAAATAAGACCTAGCTGGACAATCAGCTCTAATGAATCTGTTGGAGCAAAAATTAATATAAGGCCTGGTATTATAGTATATTATATTATATTATTACTAAAGACCCGATCTTCTAGTAAAATAAGACCAGGTCTTATATAAATTTTTGTTCCAAGAGACGCATTAGAGCTGATTGTCCAGCTAGGTCTTATTTTTGGGGAAACAGGGTGTCTGGACCCGGATTCTTTGGTACCATTTTGTGTTCCTTGTTGATAATTATCCCCGCCCCTCCTGACTTACTTTGTGCCCTGTGGGTGGGTTTGAATAGTCTCTCTGGAGGGCTTTTATTCTGTTTCCCTTGATTGACATTTTGTCCCATGTTGATTTTCAGGCGTGTGGCTTTGGAAGTCTTGCTTCGCTGTTGAGAAACCTGATACCATTACAATAACACCTTTCCTTTGTAACCTTTACCTGTGTAAACTTTTAGGACTCTCTCGCATTCTTGGTGTCTCAGAACTGTGAAGAGGGTCTTTTTTGCATTCACTGCGCTGGGCACATAATGGACCTTTAAATGTAAAAATACAACTTTCTTTATTTCTGGGAAATCACTTCTCATTGTTTATCCATACTTGTCTTCTTGTTTTCTTGGTTCTCTCTTTCCGGAACTCAGGAGTCAGAGGTTAGCTCCTCCTGAGTTTTTTTTCCTTATTTCCTATGTCTGTGTTTTTCTTGTTCATTTTCTAGTGTATTTCTTGGACTCTATACCCCAACTCTTCTATTACATTTTTAATTTCAGTTTTATATTTTATTTACAAATCGGAGAAGAAAGATGTGAGGGGTTTAAGTCTTCCCTAATAACTCCCACGCCAACCTCCACTGCCCGCCACATCTGCTCTGTCATCTGTCACCAGTTCTGTCCTCAGTCCTGCCCACCACTGTCCAAAAGCAGCCTGCCAGGGCCTCCCGAATCGTCCCCAGACAAGACCTCACTGACCAGGCCCTGGCCTCGGGGCTCACACAGCACGGCAGGAGGCCGTTCACTCTTGTTGGGCAGCTCCTGTTGTCAGGAAATGACTGCTGGACGAGGGCACCCTCTAGACAGTTCTCCTGAAGCAACCGAGATGCCCTGAATGCCCCTCCTGGTTCAGGTCCCTCAACACCTGTGCTCCAGTTCCTGGGTGGCTGGCTCTGGAAGGAGCAGCCTCTGGGCTGAGCAGGACACTGCAGAGGCGTCTGACCTGCAGGCCACTTCCCTCTTTCGAGCTGGATGTGGCCCCTGTTCCTCCCGGAACTGAGCGTCCGCAGTGACACTATGTGGGGAGCACGCCGTGACACCCTCACACTTAGGTCCCTTGTGTGTACCACTGACTTAAAAACAGCTTTATTGAAATATAATGTACCCATCAGAAGTACACATTTCAGTGGTCCCACATGTTACAGAGCTGTGCGTCTGTCACCACAATCTAATTTCAAAGCACTTTCATCACCCCTCCCTCAGCCCCACAGCCCCCGGTGCACTTCCTGTCAGCCTGTTTGCTGTTCTAGACGGTCCATGAATATGGGACTGCTTCACCTGCCTTCTTTCACTGAGCATGACGTTTCTAAGGTCCCCTCACATTGAATCGTGTAGCAGCGCTGTAATCCTTTTACTGCCAAGAACAGGTCAGTTGTATTTTGTACCAAACTTTCAGCCCCTGCTGGACATTTAGGTTGTGCCGTTTTGGCCGTTAGGAATAAAGCTGCGATAAACAGTGTCTTGGGTGCAGTTGTTGGGTCGTGTGGTCAGTCTGTTTCCTATCTGAGGCAACGCCAGACTGTTTTCCAGGGTAGGTACCATTTTGCTTTCCCATCAGCTGTGTGCGAGGGTTCCAGTGTCTCCACGTTCTCTGCAACACTTGTTATTGTTTGTTTCTTTCAAAGAATTAGAGCCACTTCAGCACCTGTGTGTTGTGCTTTTGATTCGCATTTCCCTGGTGACGAGATGTGCAGCATCTTTCATTGTGCCATGAATATGTGGTCTTTGCAGAAACATCTATTCAGACCCCTTTGCCCATGTTAAGAATGGGTTGTCTTGTTATGGGGCCCTAAGAGTGCTCTGTGAGTTTCAACACCAGCCCCTTATCAGATACATGACTTGCAAATATTTTCAATATGGGTTGTGTTTTCACCTTATTGATGGTATTTGATGTATATAATTTTAAATTTTGATACTGTTCAATTTATCCAGTTTTTCTTTTATTGCTTGTGCTTTTGGTGACATATCTGAGAAACTATCACCTAACTAGGTGTCAGGAAGATTTACTCCTATGTTTTCTAAGAGTCTTAACTCTCATATTTATTATTATTATGTTTTTAATTTTTTTTTTTAGTTTTTTTAATGAAGTCTACTTTTATTTTTCTTTTGTTGTTTATGCTTTTGTGTCATATATATATTTTTTTCTTGGGGACTATTGGGGAACAGTGAGCTTTTTCAGGACCCATCAGTCGCTGTCCTTCAGTCTAGCTGTGGAGGGCGCAGCCCAGCTCCAAGTCCAGTCACCGTTTTCAATCTTTAGTTGCAGAAGGCGCAGCCCATCATCCCATGCGGGAATTGAACCGGCAACCTTGTTGCTGAGCTGTGCTCTCACCAGCTGGTCCATCCGGCTGCCCCCTAGCTCTCACATTTAGATGTGAGATCCATTGTGTTAATTTTTGTGTGTGGTGTGAGAGGGGTCCAACTTCGTTGTTTTGACTACTCTATGTTCCTTGAAATGTCATTATAGAATCGGTTTGTCATCTTTTGCAAACAAGACAAAACAGCTGGAGAGGCAGAAGTGGTCAGATTCCAGTGAGACTCACAGTGGCATGACCTGAGACGATCCTGTGTCTGGGCTCCAGGTGGCTGAGACAGGGGAGGAAAGCTCGAGTCCTGTGAGAAGCCAACCTGCTGAGCAGGGACGTGAATCAGAAGAGGTGTCTGTGGGGTGGTGGGTGGCACAGAAGGAGCCTGGGCTCTGGGGAAGCAGGGAGCGAGTGTGCAGTGGGGAAGTGACCCGTCAGGAATGCCTGTTTTGGTGAAGGCCATTGGGAGTGGGGAGTGAGAGTAGAGGCAGCAAGCTTGGGTCCCTTAAGAAATATGGTTATGATGGCGGTGAGCTGAGAAGTTGTGGGGCTGGGTGGGCTCCACACAGATGGTATTTTAAACGTGGATGTCTGCAGCTTGTCGGAGAGCCAAAAAGCCCCAGGAAAAGTCCAGTTGAGAGGAACGTGGGGAATGGTAGATGCCCCTGGGACCCTTTAGTCAGAAGTAGGAAGGAGGGGGTGTCAAGCCTGAATAGGAGAGGTCGGCTCAGCCAGGATGCAAAGCCCCCCCCCCCCCCCGTGGGGACAGAGGGGCAACAGGGAGGGCTGGGCTGAAGGGGCTCTGGGTCTCAGCCTTGCTGGGTTGGTCTTGGGTCTGCAGTGCCTCCCAGGGGGAAGGCAGGCTTGTTAAGAGGGTCATAGCCTGGGCCTTCAGGAGACGTCCCTCCCCTGGACCTGCATTGCTTTTCAGAACTTGTCTGCAAGCCAGAGTCTTGTAAAAGTGAGTTTTGGGCCTCTGAGGGGACAGATGGGTCAGGGCCTGCACCCCCGTCTACACCACCTGCTCCTAAGCGGTTTTTTGCTGTTTGAGTCCATGAGCAGGGATTCAGATGAACTCGTGAGAGACCTAAGAGCCCAAAGCAAGGACTCGTCTCCAGGAAAATGTCCCCCTCACTTCAGAGTGCTGTTATAAAAACGGCAGTGACGTCCTCGCACACCTACTGTGCTCCGGAAGCTGAGCGGACAATGTCCCCACCTTCTCTAAGTCTTCCCTTCCACTTCCTGCTGAAGAAGGTGGCAGGTGGGTCGGGGTGAGAGCTCTGCCCCCCCCCACACCCCCCAGGCAGCATCCAGTGGCAGCGTGACTCCTGGATGGGGCATCTTGATGGGACCCCCAGCCTGGGGAATCGGCACTTGTTTTGGTGTGTTGGGGCTTCCTGTGCTCCCTCTGTGCAAGCCGGGTGTGGCCTGTTCCCCAGCCAGGGGGTGAAGCACTCGTGGTGACGTGGTGACGACAGTTTGCTGCCAGAAAGGTCCCAGGAAAACAGAGGACTCACCTCCAGGTGGAGCCGGGCCCGTCAATGAGGGTCTGGTGTCACTTGATGGCGTTCAGCACCCAGGGGCGTGAGGTCGGTCACCGAGTATGCGGGGGAGGCAGGAGGGGTCTTTGAGGTGATGATGCTCTTAGGGCCCAGCAGCGGTGGGGAGCCCAGGGCGTGGGGGGATCCACAGGGGCGAGAGCCCTGTGAGCGCATTGTCATCCATGACACAGAACCAGAGGCCCCTCCGCTGGGCTTCCCTGGGAAACAGGAGAGACTGCGAAGAGAAAAGGCTAAGGGGTCGCAGAGGTGGGGGGGCTTCAGGGCACCCTGCTGGGGGGCGGGGGAGACAGTCTTGCTGGTGGCACAGATCCCAGGATGTTAGGTACGTTCCTCCAGCTGTCACTGACACATGCCATCGTTATGTCACGTGGTTACGTATGTCACTGTGACAAGAAAGCCACTTGAGCCTTGCAAACCAGCCCAGTGCACAGGTTTCTGTGGTGTCTTCTCTCCACAGAGGTGCCTGTGAGAAGTTAACCCCATGTGCTTTGCAGCTGGGGGTCTTCCAGCCTCTGCTGTCACCACTGTCACCATCCAGCAACACAGCTCTCACCTGTGCCTTCCAGTGACTAGTCCCCTGAGTCACCTTCCTCCATCCCTCCTTGCAGCCTCGACCTTGTGAGCTGTGACTCCCGCAGTTCTACCCCCACATAGGTTTGGAAATTTGAATACCTATGGGTGGGTCTGGCCCCATTGAGAGCTGATGACCTGTGGGGACGGAAGCCAGAAGAGTCCAACAGCTCACAGCTCCCTAGTGCAGGCCGGTCCTCACAGGGGTCCCCAGCACAGTGCGGGAGGCGCTCGGTAGGTACCAAACTGCTTCTTTGAAGACCTTGCATTTGGCGTCTCCTTGACAACCAGTCTGCTTCTCGGTGGTTGTGCCCTGGAGGTCACAGAAGGTCTTTAAGGGCTTGGAGGCAATTCCAGACAGAGGAGCTGTGGCTGTGGAGCCCCAGGGCTGCCTGGGGCAGGAGTGGTGGAATTCTAGAAACACAACCTTTGGGAATGCACGTCCAAAACGAGGGGAAGGAAGATAAGGAGCATAAAACTGTGCCTGACCTGGCCCTCAGCACAGTGCAAATCACTTCCAAGGAAAAGCAGAGAGCTGAGTGCGGGAATTTTCATTTCCTGTTTTTATTGTTGGTTACTTAATGACCTTCCTGCTGCTGCGGTGGTAGAAAGCTGGTTGTCATGGAAACGGGGAGTGCCGAGCAGGGAATAGGTACACAATGAATTTCTTTGTCATGTCCAGCTGATGCCTTCAGCCTCTGTGTAGACATGTGAATTCATAAGAGGAACTGAATATTAACCGGAGGCCTCGCCCTGCAGAGAGGCAGAGACCCAGAGAGGAAAGGTGCTGGGAGCCAGGGCAAAGGGCAGCAGAGTGCCGGACCTAACCGGCCTGTGCCAACTCTCCGAGGTGCTGCCGGAGGCATAGCTGCCAGAGCCCCTCTGCAGGGTGCTCTTCCTCAAAGGGCTCCAGTCTCTCGTCCCTGAACTGCCAGGGGCCAGACCTGGTGTGCCTTTCTGTGGATTCCAGAAAAGGGGGGATTGCACACTGCCATGTAAAGGAGTGACCCACGGCTCTCAGCCTCTGCCCTCCGGCTGTGTAGCTGGCACTCATTACGTTTCTTTTCCGACCCTCAGAAAATGAGTTCCGGGGTGAGCTGCTGAGTCAGAGGTGGACATACGGAGACAAGGCCAGCAGCTGCAGGACCTCGAGCCTCTTGGACGGACGCGGCAAGGTGAGGAGCTCGGAGCGCAGCCACGCCCTGGGCCCAGGTCTGGGCAAAGGTCCTTGTCACTGCAGGCATGCAGCACAGAGATGCCTTTTGGTCCAGGCAGCGTCAGTCTAGATTAGGCAAAGCACAGGAGGGCTAGGAACATCAGTGATCTGGTCATTTTAAAATGAAAGGGAGGAGAGCGAGTGAATGGAGTAAATCTACAGTGTGACAGTGGAGTCTCACTTCTGTCAGGTCCCTGCTCTGAGGTCAGGTCACACCAGTGCCTCAGTCACTGTTGTCATTCTCCCCGCTGTGACCTGGGCAGGCTGCCAATCCCTAGGGACTCGTGAGTTCTGATGACCTTGTTTATTTCGATCTCCCCAAGTGGAGGCAGATGGTGCATGCCTGTCACTCACTGACGGTGGTGAGTCGGGGCCCCTCCCAGCGCTGCTCCCAAACCCAGGAAATCACACGCGCTCACAACCACGCCAAACACTCTGGGTGAAGCCAGGTCCCCAGAGTCACGTGATTCTCAGAGATGGAAGTGGAGGTGACAACACGTTGGTGGGCATCCGTTCTCAGATCTCAGAATCTGGACTTCCATTTTCCTGACATGCAGACACTCACCGTGAAGGATTCAAACCGTGACCCAGGGCATGGCCAAGATGTGACCGCCCAGGGTGCAGATGGGAAGGGCTATAGAGTTTAGGCAGCAGCCTCATTTGAGGGTGCTTGTATCTTACTCTGGAAGCCCTGCGTTTTTCTCTCTAATGTGGGGACTGTTATGTGCATTTTGGTGGGTCTGGGGAATCAGATTGCCAAGCAGCACCACCCATCCCCTTACTCCTGTGGGATTGTCAGTGTTCTGCCGCCATTCTGGGGCCTGAGGCACAGGAAAGGCCAGTGATACGAATCACATCTTTATTTAAATTTTTGGCATTTTGTTCATCATGGATTTTTTTTGCATTAATTTTGATGTTTTAAGGTATTGCATTAAACTCTTGTTTAATCTCGGTCACTGAGTTCTTGTTTCCCCCTTAAATTTGCACCTGGGTGAGTGACTCACTTGCCTTAGCCCAGCCCAGCCCTGAGCATCTAAACAGAGATCCTGAAACCGAAAAGTTTTGGTTAGACCCCAGTGGTGTTGTGGGTCCAGTTCCAGGGCAGCACAATAAGGCAAGTCTCACAATAAAGTGAGTCACATGAAATCTTTTCACAGTCAGGATGCACATGACATTTATCCACTGAGTTTGCTGTCTTATGTGGGCGAAGTCCACGACGCCCAAAACAGTTATAGCACTGACATCAAAGGTCACTGACGCACATCACCATGACAACTATAATAACAGTGAACGAGTTTGAAATATTGCGGGCATTACACAGAGACACAAAGTGACCAAGTGCTGTAGGAAAAACGGCGCCAGAGGACTCACTGACGCAAGTGCCACAGACCTTCCAGCTGTGAAAAGCGCAGTGTCTGCGAGGCGCAATAAAAGGCATGCCGTACCCGATCCATGCGGGCCTCTGGGTGTTGCGTGTGTGCCATTGTTAGAGCTGGGTGCGGGTGGGCAGGAGTGGCTGTCTCCTGTGGCTCCAGCGCGATGAGCTCCAAGGGTGTAGGGCCTGCCACGAACATGTCGGTGGCCACGCTCAGGTTTCCTGGCAGTGTCGCCCTCACAGGAGCCCCACTGGGGAGTCACGCTCCTTTAGTCTGGGCAGACAGGGGCTGAGGTGCTGTTCTGAGCAGAGAAGCTGAGATGAAGAGTGGGTCAGACTAGGAGGGAACGTGTGCCTGTTGAAAGTGTTGCTTCCCAGGACTGCAGGGCTGGGGCAGCTGGTGGCTTCTGACTGAGGATTCCGAGAAGGCCGCAGCCCAGAAGTGCTGGCATGGACAGCGGGTCTCTCACAACAGCGGCAGAATGGCTTGCACGGCCTTGGACAGAGTTCTGTGGGAGGTGTCTGTCCACAGGGTCAGCCTTGCATTCAGCACCAGGCATGTGGACAGCTCAGAGGTGGTTCAGCAAGGGCCCTTAGAAGAGATTAGCAGGGAGCGCTGGGTGTGTGTGTGTGGACATGTGTGTGTCAGTGTGTGTGCGTATTTGTGTGTGTGTGTGTGTGTGTGTTTGGGGGTTGTGCTGGGTGTGTGTGTGTGGTGTTTACACTTAGGAGAACAGGACTATGCATTGATGGTAGGTCCTTAAATCTCTTCTTGACCTTGAACAATGAAACACGTGGGCCCAAGTCACAAAATATTCAATGGATGACCAGAGAGATGCAATTGAAGGAAAGGCTGACTGCAGGCTGCTCGGCCAGACCTTCTTCCTGCTGCCTTGACCAGATGGTCCTGATGAGGGAAGGAGGCAGTACCGGGCATGACCTTCCTGGTCTATCTCACCTGATGTGGCCAGGTTCCTACCTCTGGGTAGGTAGAAATTCTGTTTATGTTGGAGTTTCAAGATGGCCCCACACATGGCTGCTGTATCAGGGTGTCATTATGTAGCTCTAATGTTTAATTTGGGGGTTGCATGAGCCATGCAACCCATGCAAGCATGATCTCGTGCTTGCAGATGTTAGGAGAACCCTTCCCAAGACACGAGTTAAATAATGCTCCGTGGGTGTCCTTTCTACAACCCAAGGAGGAGGCTGGCATATTCAGCTGCCGGTAGGTTGAACAATGGGTGGGATGTCAGGAGAATTTCAGACACACAGTGGGACGCCCCCAAAGTGGGGACAGAACTGTCATTGCAGGAACCATGCTGTGATGGTTGTCATGGGTGCAGGGGGTGGAGGGGGGGGTGGTATAGCCCCAGACACCAGGGAATGGGAAGTAGGGTGTTTGCTCTACATCCCTAAAGCAGAGGCTGCCAGTGGGGCTGACCCATTTCCGGTGTGCAGGGACAAGCTCAGAGGAAGGGAAGCAGGAAGCTCTGCAGGCTGCAGCTGGGCCTGGGGTGGGGGCTCTGAAGGTTTCCATGGCAACATTTGGTGGGCGAGGAAGCAAGGAACATAGTGAGTGCTGCCCTCAAGTCCCTCAATGGAGCGTTTGCCAGTGTTGGGGACATGGCTGTACCCCAATACACGCAGTGTGGCCATATCTGCACAAGTGAGAGGACAGAGCCAGCCCAGACTGGCTCCCTCCCCCTCTCCTCCCATCTCCTGGACAAAAGGGAGACTGGGCAGGTGCTGTTGGAGCTAAGAGGACGGGTGGCAGCTAGTTCCCTGCCACCTCTTGTTATGTCCCCATGTCACTCTTTCCTTCTAGGCAGGGCTGCCTGTGGTCTCGTGGGAACCAGCAGATGACCTCCTCCTTCCTCTCTGGGAGGAAAAGCACCTTCACTCTCCCACAGGGACTCTATAATCCATATAATCTTGTGGATTTAAACAATTGTCCTAAGTCCATTCTAATTCTGCAGCATTGCTCGCTGTTGGAACAAATTCTAAATAAATGAAACACTAACATGTCTCCTCCTCCAGCTCAGCGCTCAGGGGCCTGGACCCCAGCCCAGCTGCAGGCTGTCAAGAGACGTCTGTCCGTCCACCCATCCTTACATAGTCTGCACTGAGCAGTGATGAGGCCATAGCAATTCACTTTCTGCAGGAGACACAGTTACCTCGGAACAGGAACAAACGAGCTTGTTTCAGATCAAGGTGGGCCGTGAGTGAAAGGAGCAGGTGCTGGCCACCCAAGGGTGCTCCTTGCTCCCAGCCTGAGGTGGCCCTCTCTAAATATCCTCTGTTTTCACTCACCCGTGGAGCCTCCTCAACCTCCACCCGCCCCAGGCTCCCAAATCTGGGCTGTTCCCTGACATCCCCCTTCCCTGGAGTGAGGGACCCTTGGGCACCAAGGATAGTGCCACTTGAGCAGGGGCCAGGGCTGCTGCACAGACTCTGTTCTTTGTCCAACCCTTAGCCACCTGTGCCGACGAGGGAAGGCCTGGGCAGAACCAAGAAGAAAAGAGAGTGCAGGGAGGGGCACCCCTCCAGTGAACGCCACAAAGCCCCTGAACTTGGGCAGAAGGAGGGCAGCCCTGGCCTCTGGCAGTAAAAGTAAAGGTTGGTGCAAAGCCTGTTGGGCGTGGTTGCACCCTCATGAGAAATGTCTGAGTGGACATTTTCAGACACCGAAGTCCACCCCCCCACACACTTTGTCCCTGGCTGTGTGTTGGGTTCTGAGTGTGTTTCTCACCACCACAGACAAATCTACAGGTTTTGAGGCTGCTGACCACTTTCGTTGGCTGTTTTGGTTCCTGAGTCTGTAAACGTCCCAGCCAGGGATCTCGGGTTTGGCAGTGGTGCTCTGCGGACGGGTCTGAAAAGAGGCTGGTTTTTGTAGCTTGTTGTCGCGGGAACCGCTCATACTTAAAAAGAGCTCGTATGGTTGATCCTGAGTTTACTAAGACACAGAAAGTGGAACAAAGCCTCTGGAGTGAGACCACCCTTATGTGATCTAATAAAGCAAGTGCAATGGAGGGTGGGGACACAACTGTCTCTGGTAGGAGGTGTGTATTTGTGTTTGCGAATTATTCTCCACCCCATCGTTTCTGTACCGAGGACGAGGACGGGACTACTGAATACTGACAGAGTGAAGAGATGCGTGAGGCGCCAGGGAGGGTGTGACACGCCTGTGGCAGGATATGACAGGACTGGCCCAGATGGTGATCTGGAGGGAGCTCCAGGCCCTTAGTGAGAGTGGGGATTGAGGCGGCTGGGCTGTGACAAGGGGGCTGTTTCACCCTCAAGGTGAGAAGACACTCACTTACTTGTGTGCTGTCCAAAAATAGGGATTTCAGTAGCTTGTGCTTGGAGCAAATGAAAGGCTTTTAAAAATTAATCAACGAAAACTTGGGAAGTGCCTCCTAGTCTTGGCACAATGTGGTGGGGGCTGCCAGGCCGCCCTGGACTCCCTCTGGGACATGGAGCAGGGACGTGCAGGGCAGGAGGGCGGCAGAGAACCCCCCTCCGACGTGCTCCGTGTTCTCCGAGGAGAACCGTGTACATTGGCGTGGTGAGTTTTATCCCAGCTCTGCTCAGAGCTTCCGAGGCAGCCTGAGGGCTGGTTTCAAACGGCTCAGAAATCAGTGTCCTGCTGTGATGCTGACGTCCTAAGTTAACAGGCTCTTACAAAGTTACTCGTGATAAAGAGCTAACCTGTTTTTCCTCCGCAGTTTGGTGTTTTCCCTTTTAAAATCAGGGCCACGTGCACTGCAGAGGACGCCTCACTTACTGATCATTTGGTGCAGATAAATTGCCAGAGGGAGGTGCTCAGCAGCACAGCTGCAGCTGTCGGTCTCTTGGGGGAGGGCTCGCTGCTCACAAGCCCCGCCCATTGCAAGCCCTGCCCACCACCTACCCTGTGCCTTCCCATTCTCAACTCTTTGAATCATTAATCTGCGGGGAATCCAAGTTGCCAAGGGATGCCTTAACCTAGCAGAATCCTGGCAGCTTCCTTGGGAAACTGACATAAATAAGTAAATAAATAAAGCTGTAGATTGCATTTCAGCTGGAAGCAGGCGCCCAGCAATCAGCCACAGCACCTGCATGTACGTCCTGCGCCTCCGTGCGCTGTGCATAGGGCGCCGGCAGCCCCAGGATGCAATGAGCCCCTCTGACAGCTGCTCCTCTCTTCACTTTAAATTGAGCCATCAGTCCAGGGGAACCACCGATTCCAACATAGAAATTGTAGCAATTCTCTTCTGTGCTGTTGGAAGGTTGTAGCAAATGCACTGCTCATCTCCCCCGCGGGAGACAGGCTGCATAAATCACCCCAGGCCTTGGTTTTTCTCCCTGAACAGATCACAGAAATCAGCCTATTTTAGCCCTGCCCATGAAGCAGTTTCGCTTTGCAAATTCCGTCTTACTAATTGTGGGAACTCCTTTTGCATTCTTCCTGGGCAGTGCCTTACACACCGGCTGTCCCTCTGGCAGCCTCAGCGATGGCCTGGGATGGAAGGGCCTGCTCCCACCTCCCCCTGGCCACTGGGACAGGTGGTGAGCCCCTGCTCTCCTGGGGCCTCCTGGGGCGTAGGGCCCAGGCAGCAGTTCTGCCAGCACAGGCCTCTCTCCCTGGAGAGTCGGGGCTCCCACCACCTGCATACATAGTCGTCACCTGCCTGCCCAGCTGTGTCATGGGTGACACAGGTCAAGGATTCTGTGTGATGAGCTGTCGCCCATGGGTCATCCCTTATCCCCAGGCTTCACCCTCTTGGGGGCTGTCCCTCAACTCCCTTGAAGGGCAATGTGGCAGTGTCCCCCACAGAAATGGGTGAGGGGCAGGGAGTGTCGGTGGGGAGGGGTGACGGATGGGCCAGTGGGGCAACCAGAGGATGGTGGGGTTAGGGTTAGGGTTAGGGCTGTGCGGGGTGCCTCATCCCCCTCGGGGACTCCACTCACCTGCTCCTGGGAGAAGTGACCGCCCTGGGAGAGTGGCCTGTGGGTCCAGATGACCATTGGGCTGCATTCCCGCCTTTGCTTGGCTCTCACCTGACATGCGTCCTGCCTCTGGAGCCGTGCTGTCCAGCACAGTGGCCACGGCACTGGCATGTGTGGCTGGTCACGCTCTGGTGTCACACTGGTCACATCAAGGCTTCTAGGTTATCACAAAACAAAGTGATTCACAAAAAGTGTTCACAGTTTTTTATATTAATTATAGAAATGATGATGTTTTAGATAGATTGGGATAAGTAAGTTGAGTATTAGAGCCAAGTCTAGCTGTTTCTTTTTACATTTTCAATGTGGCTGCTAGAAAATCTAAAGCGATCCTGTCAGCCCTGTGTCTTTGGGAACACACGCACTAGGCAGCCGTCTCACGTTGGGCATGGCCCTCAGCTCAGACCACCTCTCCTTGGTCTCTCCCTTGAACAGTGCACAATGGAAACCGAAGCCGTCCCATCTGTGGGCAATTCGTGGGGTCCGTTTGGGCTCCAGCCACCTGCTTCTAACAGGGCTACCCTAGCATGTGACTCCCTTTCCGGGGCAGCTGGGCTCTGGGGTGCCCGCATCAGCAGAGTCTGCGGTGACCACCTTCCCGGGGACCTTATGCCCAGGGCCCAGTGGGCAGTGGGTGGAGCAAGGGGGGGGGGCCCAGGGGCGGGCGGTTCTGCCCTGATGCCTGGGTCCCTTGTCTGCTGCTCCGAGTCTCAGGTCTCTCCTGCCCTGTGATCCCGGTCCTCGTCATTCTCTGTCACTAGCAATGCTTGAGCTAGAAAATGGCTGGAGGTCCCAGCAAAGCCCTTCACGTTCCCGTTAACATGGCCATTGTGTTGCTTACAGATGAGCTTGGAGACTGAGGACAAGCGAGCTCGCACGCGATCCAAGGCCCTCCGAGGTGAGTGCGCCCTCCCCTCCCGCCCTGTCAGTCCAGGCGTCTTGGGCGGGTGGCAGGTGCGCGAGCTGCGGGTGTCGCTTCCCCAGCAGTTCTCCTTCAGGGAGCAGAGCCCCTAGCAGTGTGTAGCCCTGGCCTGTTCCTCCTACGCTCGGCACCTGCCCAGCGGCCTTTGGCCCAGATGAACCTGTGTGGGGCAGAGATGAGGAGGCAGACACAGCTGCATGGAAGAAAACTCAGTTAGACACCATCTGCTTGGAAAGGAAAGGCTGCCAACCTTTCGTCACTAGCCTCTTTGCCTCCCAGGGTGTCAGCCTTGGTGCTGGTGGGGACCAGCAGGTTGCATGGGCTGAACTGCAGTGAAGTGGGGAGAGAGGGGCCTGTGCAAGGACCAAGGCCCGTCCCCTGGGCCAGCTTCAGCTCCTGGACACCACAGGGCACACACCGGGGGACTCCTGTGGCCCCATCACTGAGGGGCCAGGCGCTTGACCCGTCTTCTCTCCTCTTCATCCAGCCTTATCTGCTCAAATCCAACTTCTATGTGCAATTAGACAGAGATGGCATCCCAGCCCTGGAGGCCCAGAGAGCCTGGCTTAGGTGGGGCGTCCATCCCTCCCCAGGACCGCCAACCCCCTATGGGGAGGGTCTGGTGTGAGCCCTGGTTGGAGGAGGCTGCTTGCTCCACTAGACCATGGAGGCGTTGCAGGCGCCAGGAGTAGATGGGTTCAGTCCTCGGTGCGGGGGCCTCCACTGTTCACTCCATCCACGTGATCAGAGCGGTGTGGCTTTGCAGAGCTGACTCCCACATGTGTGTCCCTGTCTCTCTTTCTCTCCCTCAGCACCTCCAGAGCCTGTAGGCGCTGACCTCAGGTAAGAAACCCGTTAGCACCTGGCACTGTGTGTGTCTGTCACCCTCGATATCCTAAATGTCCCACACTGGGCACTACGGATTGACCAACTGTGTCCCCTAGGCCCCTGCTTTCTGTAATGAGGCCACCTTTCTCCTTGTCACGTGCCTCTGCCCTCTCCCCCCTGTGCTGTCCCCACCATGCAGCCAGCCTCACGACAGGGACACAGATGTGTGCATACCTGCTCACCCCCAGGACCTGACTGTCACCACAGTCTCCAGCCAGCAACAAGCTGCTGGATTAGTGGGCTGTCACAAATGCTTCTGTGCTGGCCACTCCCAGCCTGACTCTCACTGACACGAACGCAGGCGGGGGCTATGCTGGTGATTCTGCAGTGGCTGAGCCCTGTGACTTTCCAGGTTCCAGGCCACGTGTCACAAGGGCTGAGGTCCTGGGGAGGACCTCCCACAGCAGCGACTTGCTGGGTTGAAGTAGGAGGGGCCAGGCCCTCCACCCAGAGGCAGACTTGTCCTGCCTGCTGGCTTCTATCCTGGGCGCCGCCAAAGCCTTTGCAGGTGTGGGAAGGCCAGAAGGAAAGCCATCCAAGGCCCATGTTGGGCTGTCCATGCAGCACCCCACATGGCTCTGGAGTTCAGACTCTGTGGCCTGGGCTCTTCTTGGGTCTCCAGGGCCAGCCCCTGGTGCCATCATGCTCTGGCAGCTCCGATGAATGGTGTCAGGTAACCAGCAAAGAAAGCTGGCCCCCAGGTGCCCTGTTTTCTGAGGAGGGGTAGTGCTGATGTGTTCTTGCTCAAAGCACGAGAGGAGGAGGGGAGGCGGTGCTTGCCGAGGGTCCCCAGTGTAGCACGTGGGCATCAGGTGCCCACTTAGTTTTCATAACTTCCCTGAGTGACAGGGCCAGACTTGAACTGCAGCTGACACAAGCTATCCAAGACTCCTCCCTGGAAGGAAGAAAGGGTTCTGCCGCCCACCCCCAGTATCAGCTCTGGTACCCCAGCCCCCGGTGCCGAGGCAGCTGACAGGTGGGCTGCGTCAGTGGGGGCTGTGCCCATGCGCAGGGTCAGGTGACAGCCCAGAGCAGCTGTCCACATAGTCCACGGTGCCAGGGCCTTGGCTGCTTCTTAATACTGAGGGGTAAAGACTCTCACTAAGCTGTGAACAAACCTGGGGCCCCAACTGTTGAATTTTTCACCAGATATTCGTCAAATGGATGGCTTTTGCCAATCGGGAAACGAGAGGACCCCAAAGTATCCCAGAGTCCCTCTAACCTGTGAGGTTGGAACTTGGAGATGGAAGGGGAAGGGGTGTGAGTGGGGGGCCGGAGGCTCACACCCTGGGCATGTGGCCTCACAGCTCAGCCTTGATTTTGGCGACCCTTGTGGAAGCACTGCCTGGTGGTATTGTCCCACTGTGAAGTGGGGAAACTGAGGCAGAGAGGGTTAAATTTTATCCAACCAGAAGAGCGAATCACACGCTGAAAGCCCAGGCCTAGGTCACGGGATGGGGGTGGGGTGAGGGGTGAGGGTGGACTGGCAGCCAGACCAGGTCAGCTCCCTGGATAGAGGCGCCTCCGACAGGCTGTCCCCAGGTCGTGTGATTCTCAGAGCGGTGGGAGCGCAGGGCAGAGAGAGGCTTCCAGGAGGGGGTGCTTCTTCCCCTGGGCTATGTGATGTTTTGGGGACATGTCCCACCTGGGGCCAGCCTGGGGACAATGAGGGGGCGGGTCCTGGGCACTGACTCCAGGAAGCTCCATGCTTTGATAAGAGCAATTAATCCTGGCGACATGATGCTAGGATGAAGTTGGAAAGATAAACCCAAAGGGCTAAGCATTCTCTTTTAACTGAAACATCAGAAGCAAAAATGATTCTCAAAACAGATTTCTTTGAAATATTCTAAGAGAGGACCCAGCCAGTGTAAGCGAGGGGCTTACGTGATCATCTGGATTTTGTCCACCTTCATTAATCTTTTTGGTCAACCTATGTACTTGGTGACAGTGAGACCCTTCTAATCTGTGTGGGGAAACTACGGACAGACCATGGACACCTAATGTTCCAGCTAACAGTGTCTTCATGTGTCTGAGTTGAGGCTTGGAGGAAAATGGAACAGGAAATCACATTCCACGGAAGGTGCTATTCCTGCCTGTGCTGTGAGCTGCACGCGGGGACCTGAGCTGTGGCTGCTCGTGGCTCTGTCTCTGCGGCGGCCACTGTGGGTGCATTTCCACCACACGAAGGGCAGACCCTGCAAGCCAGGACTTCCCTTCAGGTGCAGCCCAGGCTGTGGTTAGTTACGCCAGTGGACGAGACCCTTGAGTGCCAGCACAGGGAGAGTGACCCAGAGGGAATGCTGCTGTGGCCAGGGAGAGGGACATCATGGTGTCACACAGCTCCCGTGGAGTCACCCAAGTGGCCAAGTGCTATGTGCACGACTGACTTCATGGATGGAGGACTGACACCCCATCGTCCCAGAGCCCTGTGGCCACCCTGCCCCCGCCCATCCCATCCCAGCTCAAGCAGAGCTCCCAGGAGCCCCTGTGCTCTGGGCAGCGGCATGGCCACTGTGACATGGTGAACTAAGGACAGGAAAGGCTGGGACAGTGCGTCCCCCAGTTGGTGAGTTCAAGCGTCTGAGAGGAAACAAACGCATCTGGGGTTCTTCCCTTCGCACCGCTGAAGAAGCGTCAGACGCCTGCACCGCATGTTAGCCTGGCCCGTCTGCTGTCACATAACGTACTGCTTACATTTGGGTCCCTCACAGTGGTCACCAGGCCCTGCTCAGCGCTGCGTGCAGGCCCTCTGGGCACCTTCCTGCCCAGCTAGGCATCCCTGTTGAATGCTCCCTGGGCTGCTGTGTGGGGAGCAGGGACCCAGGGGCTTTCGTCTCCCAGAGTGGCCCTCACACGTGGGCTCACAGCTGTCCTGCCTCCCTCCAAGGCCGGCTGGAGGCCAGGAGGTGTGTCTTGGAGCAGGTGACATGATTGGGGGCAGTGCCAGTGCCCCACAGGCCTCCACAGCAGCTGTCACCTAATTGCCTGATTAACTTGGTGATTAATCGACTAATTGGGACCTCAGCTTCAGATCCCCACCAACAAGGAGCTTTTGTGAAAAGTCTCAGAGCTGCTTCTTGAGAGAGTGAAGGCAAGTGTAGGACATGGACCGGAGCCACAGGCCGGGTACAGCGGCAGCCCTGCCTGTCTGGAAAGGAGACCTGCGGCAGGGAGCCGCGTGTCCTCCCTCTCTCCTTTCCTTCTTCTTCGTAAACACAGTGCAAGTCAGCACAGAGGCCAACCAGGAAGCCCCCACACGGAGGCTGCAGGGAGTGTCCCCATCAGACACCCCTACCTCGAAAAGGTCACTGCTGAGCTGAGGGTGCTGCTTTGCCTCCATAGCCTGTTCTGTTCTCCCTGACGGGTCAGTAAGTGTGGCCTGCACGGCCAGCTGGGCACACAGCCTGCAGGACCCTGACCCACACCCCACACAGATCCTTGCTGCCCTGGGAGCCATCCTTGGAAGGTGGGCTGGGTGGCATGGCCCGTGGCCATGACCAGAAGTTTGCAGAGCCACCCACGGCTGGCTCTGTGGGAGAACAACAATGGTGAAGGGTGAGGGGCTCCTGGGGTCTCGCCCCATTGCGGTCTCACTGGCAGCCGCTGGCTTCACCTCCCTCCATGGGAAGCTGGGACACACACGAGGTCATTGGCTCTGGAGTGGGGTCTCTGTCAATGCATTGCGCCCACCTCCTGCTGGGGAACTGTGGCTCTGGCCAGGTCTGCGTGTCACAGGGTTGCACATTCCTGGCACTGGCCTGGTTTGCCAGGCGGAGGCACAGCTGGCAGGGCTTAGGGTCATCAGTAGGACCCACACGGAGTCCGGTGTTTTGCTTCTTCTTGGGCCAGCCTCAGGCAGTGGTTCTGAGGACCCCAGAGTGGCCTGTGTCCCAGCTCCTGGCAGCCTGGTGGCTGTCTGCCTGCAGTGGGCACACTTATCTGAGCAAAAAGGGAGCCATCCAGATGCTGATGTTGGGAGCTTTGTCTTATACATACAGATCTTTAATTAAGCACACTCGTAAAATTGTAATGAACCGTTCATTTATTTAAATGGGGGAGTTATTTCATTAATTTTTAGCAAACTGCACGCAGCTGTTCTGAGGTGAATTGTTTGGAGACAGTTTTCTGCTCCCCAGGGTGAGGGTGTGGGGTGGGTCCTGATGTGAACCCTGTCCCCACCCGGGCGGAGCCCATGCCCCAAGTGACCGCGACTGCTTGTCCCCCCAGCTGTCCCACCCCAGGATGCACGGGCTCGGGACACGTCCGAGGCAAGTACTCCAGGCACCGAAGGTAAGGAGGCGTGTGGGTCCCACCAAGGTTCCCGGGAGCGAGGGTGCGCTGCTGGGGCACTGGAGCCCCCCTCCCGCTCTTGGCCCTTTGTAGATCTAGAACCATCCGTGTCTGCCCACGGCTGCCAGGTGCAGGGTCATCCCACATGACCCTGTTACCACGGGGACTTCACTGCTGAGGCCGAGTGGCCGTGGCGTGCGTCCTGGGAAAGCCTGGAGCAGACCTGGTGCACAGTGGGGAGACTCAAGAGACTTTGTCATCCCGGGGGGGGGGTCAGCCTGAGCTCAGGGGCCCCCACTGCAGTGCCTGGTTCAGATTGGCTGGGCTGTGAAGGGCCTGGGGGTGTGGCTCTGCCCGGACCCACTTGCTGGGCCAGGCCCCACACTCGGGGCTACTGTGGTGCGGGGGCCCCTGAGGGGAAGTCTCAATGAAACAGGAAATGCCGTCAAGGCACAAGCAGCATCTGGAGACGTGCACAGTCCGTGTAGCACCTGAAACACATCAGCTTGCCATGTGTCTGGCCTGCGAGGGAGGGATGCAAGGGGACGCGCAGGGGAATGGGGGCGGGCAGGAGGGGGACCCCAGGAGGTGCTGATGGGGTGGCCCCGGCCTGGGCTCCTTCCTCCCAGTTTGCAGAGCTGCCCACTGGCCAAGAAGAGGAAGCTGGAGGGCGCCGCGGCCCAACGCCTGGTGTGCAAGCGGAAGTCACACCCCCTGAAGCTGGCTCTCGACGAGGGCTACAGCGTGGACAGTGATGGCAGTGAGGACGCCGAGGTGAAGGATGCCTCTGTTTCGGATGAATCGGAAGGAACTCTGGAGGAGGACGAGGCTGAGTTGTCAGGACAGGACGAGATTCATCGCCCTGCGGCAGCTGAAGGTGCTTTGTTGCTCTTTCCTGCCCAATAAAGGCCGCTTAGTGCTCCTGGTGAATCAGCCTGTGAGCAGGGGCCCCCCTCCCACCCAGAGAGCCCTTCCTGAAAACAAGTGACATCTTGTCCTGACACCGGCAGGGCTTCCTGGAGAGGGGTGGGCACAGCGAGTCTGGGGCCTGTGGGTGCGTGTGACACAGAAGGACACGTGGGCGTGGGTTGTGTGTCAGCCTTTGGGAAGAGCCTCCTGGGCCGGGTGAGACCATGGAGCCACCCAGAAAGCCAGGTGTGGGGGGCACTAGGGGGTCCCCCGGCCTGCTCTTTGTCCCTGTGGGGCCCTACAACCCGTGGTGAATGCTGGTGTGGAGGCCCGAGGTGCAAACCTGCCAGCACCCCCTGGCTTCTGGTATCTTCTGATCTTGCAGGGTCTGAGGTGCATTTTTATTTTATTTTGGAGCCAGTCCAGGGGGCCCCTCACACCTGCCTACCTGCCTCCCTCCTGAGGCCCTGGTGGTGCCTGAAGCCTCCTGGGCTCCAGGTAGAAAGGTCCGGCTCTCCTGCTTCCTCACATAGGGTCCGTCTGGGGCTCGGCTGACGGCAGGGCTGACGGCAGGGCTGGCTCCTGCGGCCTGAGTGCTTGTCGAGGACCCACGACATCTTAGTCATGGCGGATAAAAGTTTTAAATTTGAGTGTTTACTGCTTTTCAATTGTGGAACAATCTTTTAACATCTGGTGTATTCTTTGAGCTCCGTCATGTGGAATGCAGGTTTGCCCGACTCGAGGTGCATAATGGCTGTGAAATGCAGCAGCAGTGGCCCATCTGCCTCCTAAAAATCAATGCCCGTGGCATCCACTTCCAGGCAGAGACACCTTTCCGGGGATTTCAGTCCCCTCAGCTGTAGAGGGGTAGGGTCCAGGGGCCAGAGGCCTGTAGACCCGGCTGTCTTCTCACGTGCTCCTGCCATGTGGCACTTCTGATTTTGTGCAGGAAGAAGCCCCATCAAGTCTCATTTGGGACCTAACCCCGTCAACAGCTTCACGGGCCCCTGCAAGGGCGTCTACAGCAGCTACCAGGAAAGCATCGCGACTTCACTCCTGAACTTGGGCCAAATCGCTGAAGAGACCCTGGTCAGGGAGGAAGGCAGACCGGGCCCTGACGTGGTGAGTCTGGTTCAGGGTGAAGCTGAAGAAGGGGCCACAGGCGACGAAGGGGACAAGGACGTCTTTATCCAGCCAGAGGACGCAGAGGAAGTCATCGAAGTCACCAGCGAGCGCTCCCAGGAGCTGTGTCCCCAGTCCCTGGAGGATGTGACCAGTGGGGAGTCCAGCGAGCGGAAAGTCACCCTGGGTAATGAGGACGAGGACGAGGAGGACGAGGAGGACGAGGAGGACGAGGAGGAGGACGAGGACGAGGCCGGTCCCAACGTGCTCTGCGAGGAGGACGCCCCCCGCGGCCCCGCCCAGAACGCCCCCGAGCCTGAGTACGCGGTCATAGTGGAGGTGTGCTCTGACGACGGCAAGGACGAAGACTCGCGCTCCCAGAAGTCCACGGTCACAGACGCGTCTGAGATGTACGACATGATGACCCGCGGCAACCTGGGCCTCCTGGAGCAGGCCATCGCGCTGAAGGCCGAGCAGGGGCAAGCCAGCTGTGAGCCCGGCTGCCCATCCACCGAGCAGGACCACCTGAGCCTCGGCGAGCCGGCCAAGGTGACAAGGTCCCTGGATGCCAGCAGGAAGGCCTGCTGCAGCAAAGGTAGGGCCGGTGTTTGGCACCCCACCTGCCCGTCACCCAGGCGTGGGGGTGAGGCCTGCGAGACACAGCCTGAGGCCCCTTCCTGCTGGGCACAGACGCAGGCCAGAGACGAAATAGCACCTGGCCACAGACTGGTCACTGAATCCAAGGAAATTGGCTCACGCCTCTCACGTAGGGTGAGCAGGGAACTTGCACAGCTGAGGCACCCAGTGAGAGGTGGGTGGTGGAACAGTGAGCTAGGCCCGTAGCTCAGTCACAGCCTGGGGGACCCACCTGGGGCATGGAGGGAATTGAGGGAGCTGCTGCTCAGGAGACCGCCTAGCTGATGGGGACACATACCCACATTTTCTGGGAACATGGACTCACATGAGCCCAGCTCAGTGCAGATATTCAGGGACACAGCTGAGGGAACACAGATGGGCCAATTTTAACCTGGAGGGCAGCTACTGAGGGGAGCCCCGTCAGGGTGGCATAGATTGGAGGGATGCTGTTTGGGGCTCATATTCAGACCAACACAGCCTCAGGCACAGGCCTTGCAGGGACCCCAGTGTTGGAGCGTGTGTGGGGTGTCCGCCAAGGGGTGGGCTTGGGGCCCAAAGATCAGTGGGACACTGTTGGAGAGAGGCATGACGGGGACATGGGGACATAGACAGAGTGATAGCCCCAGGCCAGGTGTTCAGGATTCCTACCTGTGGGACAAATATTAGGGGACCTAGATGCAGGGTGTCTTGCCTTCAGGGATAAAGTCGAGGGCATGGCCCTAGGGGGCAGAGCATCGGGGCGATGCAGGGCCCGAGCTGGGAGCATGTGGGCCTGACACTGAAGTGCTGACATGGAGGGTGCCCTGGACAGTGGCCCGGTGGCAGGTGAGCACACAGGCCTGGGGAAGGACTTATGAGCCCCTTGGGGCAGGCCCTCCCCATGAGTGTGGCTCTGTGACTTCTGGGCTCTCCCAGAGGGGGCGGCTCCATCCAGGACATTCTGAGGGACATCAACTGTGCTCTGTGATCAGCGGCCTGACAGGTGTTCCCTCTGTCCCCACACTCACTGGTGACCGCGCTGTGCCAGACAAGGCCAGTAATGGATCTGCCCAGGCCTTTCTCAGTCACGTGACTTTGGCAAGTTACTGAAGTTCTTTGTTCTTATTTTGTCCAATCCAAAGGATATGTCCTGGCAGGGACCTTGTCACGTGCCCTCACTTCTCTATGCAGAGGCCAGACCTCGAGGCGTGGGGCTGTTGGAGGCGCGCCCTCGTACGGAAGCCAGCAGGAGGGCAGACAGGGCACCAGGGACATGTGGGTGAAAACGCTGTACCTGCTGCTATTCGGGGCACCTTGGGCAGTCTCTTGGCAGACGACTGGTGTGGACCAGTTTCTCCAGGGTCACCTCACTGTCCAGCCCCTGGTCCTGCTCGGGCTCTTGGGCTGTCTGGCCACACTCCTTTCTGGACAGCAGAGTGAAGGACCAGGGCCTTGTCACGTGCCCCACAGCTTCCTGGCCACCCACTGACCTGTCCATCTTGTGTGTTCAGATTCCTCGAGAGCTGAGAAACGGGAGATCAAGTGTCCGACCCCTGGCTGCGACGGCACTGGCCACGTGACTGGACTGTACCCTCACCACCGAAGCCTGTCTGGCTGCCCCCACAAGGACAGGATCCCTCCGGAGAGTGAGTCGGTCTGCGTGGCTCGGGCAATCTCTGGTGTTTGGATGGTGTCCTCACGGAGGAGTGGCCCCTTGGGGACAAGTGCCTTCAGACTCACACTGTCCAGATGCCCAAACTTGAGCCTTACAAGGCTGGGGACACGGAGTGTGCCCGGTCATCCACCTTGAGATCGCAACTTGGGTCAGGGTCCCTGCCGCAGATGCAGGCGTGCAGGAGGGCACCCAGCCCGCCAGCTGGGGAGGGCTCGACGGAAGCCTGCCTCAGCTTCTCGGCTGCAGGCAGTGACTGTGAACATTAGGTGACAGGAGTGAGTCCCAGAACAACGAGAGGTTATAAACCTGCATTGGTTTCCACCCCAGGGAGGCAGGGGGCCATGGTGGGAGGGGTGCCTTGCCCACAAAACTGCAGCCTTCAGACAGGGCTCGCCCACCCTGCTTGGCTGTGCTCACTGTCCCCTGTCCTCCTGCAGTCCTGGCCATGCACGAGAATGTGCTCAAGTGCCCCACCCCCGGCTGCACAGGCCAAGGTCACGTGAACAGCAACCGCAACACACACCGAAGGTACTTGGGCTGCCGGGCGTGGTGGGTGCTGGTGCTGGGGCCGGGGCATGGGCCTGCCGTGCCCTTTGGGGCTGGGGCAAGATCAGAGCTCCTGGACATGTGGACCCTGGTGGTGTTCCCACTTGTGCCCTGTAGTGAGGTTGCCAGAGATCCATGGGCACACAGGCTTCCTGCCATGGGGACAGTGGGGGAGACGGCGTGCTGCCATCACTGGGGAAGCCTCTATGCATTTGGGCTATGGGCTGCTCTGTGGGAGCCCTTGGACCTGGTAGGAGCGAGGTTTCCAGCTCACTGGGCTTTACTTGTTTGTTGCCTTCCACGGTGACAGGTGAACATGTCTGCCACCGTCACCTGGCTGCCATGGATGGCCGTGATGGGGTGTGTCCCTGCTTCTGCAGGCACACGCTGAGCTGAAGGCATGGTCAGAGCTTTCAAGGTCACACCTTCTAGGAGAGGCTAGATTCTGAGCACTGCTGTGGTTCTGTCACCTGTCCAGGCTGGCAGTCGACTCAGTTCTGACAGAGGAAGCTTCCTGGGGAAGGGCCTCACCCTCCTGGTGTGACCCTGGGGCCAGCACCCTGGTTGTGGCCTGTGTGTCCTGGGCTTCTCCGAGTCAACTGCCAGAACTAGAGCTGGACGGGTCCCGAATACATCTCTGGTTGGTGGCATGGGGACAGGGAGGTGAGAGGCAGGCTGGTTGTCAGACCCCCCCAGACCCACACAGACCCATCCAGACTTGCTCAGATCCACTCAGAGGCGGCGCCTTTGCTCAGAGCTCTAATGGCCGTTACAATCTCGTCTGTATGTCATTGGCTTAGAATTTCCTCTCTCAGAAGCCGCCTGAGCTGCCGGGACAGTCAGGGCTCCACACAGAGCAGAGAAAACCCAGAGGTGACGGCCTTCCTGGGCTCCTGCTGGTGCCAGTTCCCAGCTCCCACTGGCACGGCTGGAAGAGAGGGCTCAACTGTCCTTGTCCTCTCCCTAGTCTGTCTGGGTGTCCCATTGCTGCTGCAGAAAAGTTAGCCAAATCTCACGAGAAGCAACAGCCGCAGACGGGAGACCCTTCTAAGAACGGCTCCAGTTCAGACCGCATACTCAGGTGAGTTGCAGGGGCCGTGGCACAGAGGCCGGTCCGTCTCTCTGGGCTGCATGTGCGTGTGTACATGTGTGTGTGCGGTTTGCACATGTGTGCTGAGGCCTCAGGTTGCCATGAGGCCCCCAGGCACACAGCACAGTCATGTCTGCCGCCTCTGCCAGAGGCGCAAGGTGCACCCGGCCGCCCGCCTTGCTCACCCTCGAGGTTGTCGGGGTGTTTGTATAGGTGCTGGCCTGGCTGGAGGGGGCAGACTGCCCAGCTGAGGGCCACCGCCGTCCAGGAAGCACTGGGAACTGCTTGTCCCTCCTGTCCAGCATGCTGCCTCCGTGGCCCCTGAGGTCGTGAGACAGTAGCAGGTGTGTGTGTGCTTAGCTGCGTGTGCCTGTGTGTGAGTACATGTGCATACGTGCGTGCTCACGTGTGTGTGAGTGTAGACGTGACTCATCGATAAGGGGCCTTTTCAAAGAGCATTCAGAATGCATCTACTTGGCGTCCCCTCCATCCATGTGACCCTGTGAAGTGGGTGCCACGAGGAAGGCCAGAGGCTCAGGAGCTTGGCCAAGGCCACACTGACCAGGCCAGGGAGCCAGTGTCCGCATCACCAGCTTGGCTTCAGAGTCTTGCCCCCGACCCCGACTCTCCAACCAGCAGAGGCCCTGGGGCACGCAGTGCCTACCTGGCTGGGGACACACTCGCCCTCTCCTTTCCCTGCTGTTGTCCTCAGTCAGTAGACACCCTGCTCCCTGTTTCTCCAAGGAACCGGAAGTCACCATGTCTGCCCCTCCCGTTTCCCACTCCCCTGGCCCATGTCTCCCTCCCGGAGGACAGTGTGGGCCACGGGGCCACTGTCCCCGCCCAGGCCCAGCACCTGCAGCCGTGAGCATGGGTGCTGCCACCTGCCTCCTTTCAGGGCGACCCCACCCCGGTCCCTTTCCTGGCGTGTGCCCGGGAGTCTCAGCTGGAGGAAGTTGGCCGCCCACCATGGCCTGCTCCAAGGGTCCCACGGTGGGGTTTGGGACGGGGTCTTGCCTTCCTGCACTGGGGCCTGGGCTGCACCCACAGCCTTGTTCACAGGGCGTCTGTGTATCCTATCACTTCCTCCACCAGCTAGATGTCATGATGGTTGGAAGCTGCTTCTTTCATCTATGTTATTACTGTCCCTTCCAGCTTCCTGTCCCCAATTCGGCCCCTTTCCTGTCTTGATCTAAATAACTGATAAAATGTGAAGCCACCCAGCAGGTGAGGCCCAAACAGGCTCCAGTGGAGGCTATGCCTGGGAACTGTGACCTCAGTTTGTAAAAGTGGGACAGCGATATCATCTGATGGGCTCCGAAGTTTCTCACAAGGCTGGAAGGAGCCCGTGACATTTCAGGCCCCTGGGCAGCTGGTGAAGAGCCCAGAATGGCCATGACTGTGGCCAGGGTGTAGAATCCTTCTGTTCATGTTCTGTCCATTCTCTGTGGCCAAGCTTCTGGGTGTGGGAGTCTGTGTGACACTTTGTGGCATCACGGACACCATGCTGCTGGCTGAGGAAGCCGTCATCACAGGGTGCCGATGTTATGTCTGGGTTTGTTTTCCTGGTGCCTCCCCAGCACCATGTGCACACGCCGCTGCCCTCCCCCCTTCTCAAGGAGGAGAATGTGGCAGCTCTGGTGCCATCTTGTTCTCATGGCCTCTCAGGGAGGCCTCGCTGTGGTGCAGGCTCTTTCCTCACAGCGCCCGGCACTTTGGGACACTCACCCATGACCCCTTCCTAGCCAAACCCTTTCCAGACTGAAGCCATCACTTGCCTCAGAGATGGAGCAGGGGGGCTGGGGCGGGGCTGGGGCTCTCCTGCCTTCTCCCCTTTGTTCCTTCTCTCTGAGCTGTCCCCTGGGTGGCTTTCCTTCTCTGTGTCTTGTGTTGTCGGCGGCGTCTTCATGCCACCTCTTGTGCATTTAAAAGTCTGAACTCTTCCAAGAGCTTTAGTAACAGGAAATGGAGCGCCTGCGCTGGCCTTTCCACGCCAGTGACTAACCCTCAGCAGCCCCTCCAGGGCCCTCTCAAAGGTCCCTGCGGGCCAGAGGGGCTGCCTTGATGCCTGTTCTCAGAAATAGCCATGTCCCTTCTGCGCACCCAAGCCCCCTTGCTGGGAAGCTCTGCCTTGGAGAGGCTGGATAAGGGCTCCCGCTAAGTGTACCTGAGCTGTTGGAAACCTGCTCTCCTGAGTTCTGGGGGAGAGTCTCTGGCCCTTCTTCCTCTGGGCCCTGCTGTCTGCAAGGGGACATGCCATTCCTCCTGACACAGATCAGGCCCCGGCACCCTTTGCGGGCACATGGGGGCGGGTCCCCCAGGTCTCTGTCCACACTGGGTTCTCAGGGGTCGCTGTACTCGCTGGGACAGGGCGATGGGGATGACCAGCATGGGGTCCCTGGGCCCTGTCCTCATGGTTCTGTATCTCTCTCCTGCACCCCAGACCTATGTGCTTCGTGAAACAGCTTGAGGTACCTCCATACGGAAGCTACCGGCCCAGTGTGGCCCCCTCCACACCCAGGGCCAACGTGGCCAGGGAGCTGGAGAAGTTCTCCAAGGTCACCTTTGACTACGCAAGTTTTGATGCTCAGGTTTTTGGCAAACGCATGCTTGCCCCAAAGATTCAGACCAGCGAAACCTCACCTAAAGCCTTTAAATGTAAGTTGGGGACAGTGGCTCCTGGGAGGTGTGGCCTGAGGAGCAGTGCAGGAGGGTCCCCTGGTCAGGAGCATGTGGGGGTCTCGGCCCCCTGACCCCAGGGCCCTAGCTGTCCCAGTGTCCATCGTGGGGCTTTGTTGGAATCTGTGTCTTGCCCATGTTGCCGCCTCCATGTTCGCCATCGTGCCTGAGGGAACCCGTCACCATTTGTGACATAAAAAGGGTCCTTTGTGGTGTTGGTGCCCAAAGGGTTCAGAGTGACTGGGCCTCTCCAGGCCACCATCTCCGACGAGGGTGTGTGGTTTGTGGGGTGGGTCATGCAACCCTGTACTGAGCCTGGCCACCTGAGGGGCCCATTGTGCTGGAGGCAGTGTGTTATCTGACGTTAGCAACGCATTTCCTGAGTACTTGTACTAACAAAAGTGAACCTTTGAGAACAATCCTTCCTGTGCCTTTTGTCACTTACTGCACCAATTTGTGGGTTGCAAGCCCATGAAGCCAATAAATGCATTTGAAATGGAAAAGCACCCTCAGTGCACACGTGGCGGGAACTGGCATCTCCTGCTGTGTATCAGCCCCCAAAGGCAGCAGCGAACAAGTTCCTGCATGTTAATAATAAAAACACTGATGACACACTTGCCAGCTGGAGAGCGAGCACCTTTCCCACTTGCTGGGGCCTCGTGCACAGGCACCCACTTCCCAGGTCCGGACATTTTCGGGTGGTGCTGTGATTGCGCAGCCAGACCAGCATGAGCCATTTATGGCTGCACAGTCAATACAGTAGATAACATTTTATGCCTTCACTTGTCACGTTTATTTGAACAATGATGCTACTTTATTAAAGATGGACTATTACGGGGGCACCCAAACCAGCCTTTGGAGAGCTGTTCCACAATTGTCCTACGCTCGTGCTGTTTACAGAATTCTTTAGTCTTTCCTTAACTGTTTGCCGGCAGACAGCTTAGTTAGGTTTGAAATCTCAGGGATGCTGGAATGTCTTCAAGGGCTTTGCTCTTCACAAATTTTTGTCAGGCCAGAAATAGCCTCCCCAGCACCAAACAGGGGCGAGTGGGAGTGGGCTGAGTGACGGATCCCTGAGCCCACCTTCCATGCAGTCCTGCCCTGTGCGTCCCAGCCGTCCTGAAGTCCCCGTGTGTCTGCGTGGCTGCGTTCCGGTCCACCTCTATAGCAGCCTGGTGTTGTTCCCTTTTTGCAGCCAAACCTTTCCCAAAGGCCTCTTCCCCCAGGCACAGCTCCCGCACTGCATCCTCTCCCGCAGGCTTCGATTACACACATGACGCTGAGGCTGCCCACATGGCCGCCACCGCCATCCTGAACCTGTCCACGCGCTGCTGGGAAATGCCGGAGAACCTCAGCACGAAGCCGCAGGACGTGCCCAGCAAGGTCGGTGTGCCCCAAGGAGCCTTCTGAGTCAGGGATGGGTGGCCTCCAACCCCCAGACCCGATGTGCTGGGAACTCCCAGGGTCTACTTGGTGCTTGGCACTCTCACCTTTCCTCCCCCTGCCCATGGCCTGATGCCCAGAGAGCTCTGTGGGCTGTGCCCAAAAGGACACATGGCTGTGCACACGCACATTCCCTGCATCTTCCCAAATCTGAGGGTCATGCACGTACGCTCGTCCCACCATGCTCACCGCCTCTCCAGGAGCTGGTTCGTGGGTTTGGGGAGACTTGCAGGAGAGTCTCAGGACTCCTCCTGGAGGCTGTCACGTCTTGTTGGCTCTGCTCTGTCCGAGGGACAGTGTTCTGGACCCTCGGCCAGCTGCCCTCAGTCCGGGGCACCGTGGGAGGCTGCGGTCACGAGCACAGGCCCCCACACCACAGGCTGCAGACATCGAGGTGGACGAGAACGGCACCCTGGACCTGAGCATGCGCACTCACCGCAGGCGGGAGCACACCCTCCCCGGTGGGGGCGGCGGCGGCGGCAGCCCGGGCGTCAAGTCCCCCGATGCCTCCCAGCGTCAGGGCGGCACCAGCGCCCCCAGCAGCTCCATGACCTCGTCCCGGTCCAGCCAGGCATCCCGCCAGGATGAGTGGGACCGGCCTCTGGACTACACGAAGCCCAGCCGCCAGCGAGAGGAGGAACCTGAGGAGGTGGGTGGTGGCCGCAGGTCTGAGGGCTGGCGTGGACGCACCTCCTCCCCAGGCAGCCTTGGGGTCACTTGGATGAGTCCCGGGGCTGTGACTTGGTGTTAGGCCCCAGAGCAGGGGCGCCTCCCAGTCTGAGCCCCAAGTGCAGGGAGGCTAGCCTGTCGCGCCTGCCTGGGGCTGTGGGGGCGGTTTCCTCTGGTTGGCGGGAGCCCCGTCTGCCGCAGGTGGGGCCACCGGGGCACTGTCTCCATGTCTGCTGTCATCCTTGTTTCCGCCCTTGTCCCAGTGATCCCCCGGCTCCTTCCCTGCCCCTTTCCTCATCCCCCAGCTCAGGCTGGTCTCTGTGGGCTGCATTGCCCCTCCCCTTCTCCCTTTACTTGTCCTCTGAGTATCCTCGTCCCCTCCCAGGACTGTCACCATCATCTGTGGGGTGACCTGGGTCTCAGAGGTTTCCGTCCCCTGCAGCCTGCCCTCATGCTCCACCCTGTGGTCAGCAGTCCAGTCCCCAGTAGTTGCAGCTCCCTCCCAGACCCTTCCTGTCCTTCAGTCCCCTCTCCAAAGCATCGCTGCCCCTGTCCTATTGGGCCACCCCCAGAAGTGCCTCCTGAACAAGGCCCTTTCCGTCCCTGCACCACAGCCCTGGATTCCCGACTGAGACCCTCCTTCCAGCTCTGCCTGAGGCTCGTGACCCCTCCTGGGTGAGGCTGCTGCCCGCACCATTCAGCCTCACCTCCCAGCCTGGCCTCACTGTCCCGTGTCCCAGGCCTCGGGGATGCTCTCCCTGCTCTGAGCTTCTGGGAGCCCCTACACATCCTGGAGCCTCAGCTGAGGTAGAGCAGCATCTTCCAGCTCGTCATGAGTTCATAACAGTGACCCATAGAGCCATCCTCATTCTGGACTGTGGGTTCCCTTTTGTCCTTTGATCTCCAGACATCCTGATGGACTGCCATTGTCTCCAGTTTCAAAGTGGCACTTGGGCCCCAAGAGGTTGAACAACCTGCCTGGGGTCTGAACTGTGACCCTCCCTAACTGCCTGTTAGGGACCAGCCCAGGGCATCGGCCTCCATGACTCTTGTAGACCCCCCGCGCCCCACCTCAGTAGCAGGGACTGTTCTTGTTCTTCCCTGCGTCCACAACACCCTGCACTCGGGCGGTGATTGAACCCCTTCAGACCCATCTTTCAAGTTCAAAGAGCTTATTATGTGCCTGCTCACACTGGGTGGGGACGTGCGGCCAGGTGGTCCCAGGTCACTGGGATTAGTTGCATTACGCTTTGTACGTTCTTCCTGTCTTGTGCCATTTCGTCATCATAGCTTTTTGACAAACACTTTTTAGTGCCCGCTGTCTGCGGAGTGCCCTATGCAGAGCTGCACTGTGTGGCATGCTTGTGTTTAGAAGGTGGCCCAGCGGCTGTTGGGTGGAGGTGACCACGTGCCCGAGACTCCCTGCGTTCCTAGGGCAGCTCTGGTGAGGTGGGGGCCCTGCAGCCCCTCGGTGTGCTGTCTTCTGTGTCTGGGGCACTAAGTCCTCCTCCCTCGTCCAGAAGACAGGAGACTGCAGAAACGCTTCTGTGGACACTGCCCTGAAGGGTCCCTCGCCCTCAGCCCCGGGTCGGGCGCCCGGCCCACCAGCGGTTAAAACATCTCCCTGCTGGTTTTTTGCAGTCAGAGCCAGCAGCCCATTCTTTTGCTTCTTCTGAAGCAGATGACCAGGAAGTGTTGGAGGAGAATTTTGAGGAGCGGAAGTACCCCGGGGAGGTTACCCTGAGCAACTTTAAGCTGAAGTTTCTCTCCAAGGACATAAAGAAGGAGCTGCTCACGTGAGTCCCCACCTGGGCCGACAGGCCTGCTCGGAGAAGTGCCGCAGTGTTCCCGGAGCGGGTCCTGGGCCAGGCCTGTGAAGACTGGGTCTGCTCAGTGCGGGGCCTGCCCCTGCCCCGGCCCAGCTCTGACCATCGTCCTGGTCTGACCGCCGTGGTGGGCAGAGGTTGGGTGTCCTTCACGGGAACACTTCTGAGCCAGGCAATAGGGGTCAGGTCCTGTCATCTGTGCACTGCACTGGGCTCTAACATCACCCTCTGAAGTGATTAAGAACGAGGAAGTGCCCACAGAGCAGGAAGAGGGCTGCAGGGCGCTGACCCTGTCCAGCCACAGCTGTGTGCCCAGGCTCTCAGCATCCAGGGCAGGTGTGCACGCTGCCTCAGGACTCAGGCCCTCGCTTCTGGCAGCCCGGCAGCCCCTTTGAGCCAGTCCTCGTAGGGTTCAAGCAAACGTCATTGGAGAACAGGGAGCTGCTGGTAGATGTGAGCCATCCCAAAGCCTTCTGGTCAACCCCCATTGAGAACCACCTCTGTGAGAGGCTGGTCCTGGCACCTGCAGCACAGGTGATCCAGCCCTCACCTGTGATCAGCGTTTGTTCCTGGGGTTCCCTTTTTCTTTGTCCTGAACCCCACTAGCTTTCTCCCACTCTGTATATCCTGCCTGTCCATGGGCACACACAGATGCACACACAACATGTGTACATGGGCACCCTACAGTCCATGGGCATGCACACGTGTACCCACAACACGTGTGCTTCCAGAGCACCCTACATGTTCAAGGGTATGCACATACTCGCACACACAGCATGTGTGCACAGAGGCAACATACATGTCCATAGGCATGCACAAGTGTGCATACACATGTGTGCACAGATATCCTACATGTCAATGGACACACAATATGTGTGCACAGGGGCATCTTACATGCCCATGAGCACGTACACGTGCACACACCCCACGTGTGCACAGATATCCTGCATGTCAATGGGCACACATGTGCACATACAACACATGTACACAGAGGCATCCTAACTTGAGTTTGAGCTTTAATTTCGTTCCTTTTTCCTTCTTGAGTTAAGTTGTATGGGAGAAACTTGCAGTCCAAGAGGCAATGGCTGTGCTCTGAGGACTGAGCATGGAGGAGTAGCCTCTGGCTCATGGGTGAGCCAAGAGCAGGTGCTAGCACCCTCCCTGAGTAGGCTCGGCTGGGGACAGGCCCGGCAGGTGTGCGTTGCTCTCTGTTCTGACGCTCTTTTTCCTTTGTCCAGCTGTCCCACCCCCGGCTGTGACGGCAGTGGCCACATCACCGGGAACTATGCCTCCCACCGCAGGTTCGTCCCCCTCTTGGGTCCGGCCTGGCCGGGGAGCTGCGTGGTGGGTCTTCCTCTTCTTCTCTGCTCCCCTCTTTGGCTTACCCCGGTGTCCCATCTCTTCTCTTTCAGCCTCTCTGGTTGCCCTCTTGCTGACAAGAGCCTCAGAAACCTCATGGCTGCCCATTCTGCTGACCTCAAGTATGTCTGCCCTCCTGGCCTCCCATCTCTTGGGTGGCTCCCTTGCTCTGCTCTCTCCCTCCATGAGGCTCCAGCCAAAATCGGCTATCTCCGGGCTCCAGCCTCAGGCCCCAGTGGGGCCAGGGAGGAGCCGGTTCTGCTTGGCTGGGGCCGCTGCTGCTTGTGTCTCCCTGCTCTGAGTGCTGCCATCGCCTGTCCTCTCTGGCTGGAGGCTGCTCTAGGCTCTCGTGCTGCCGTCTGCCCTGCCCGCCTTTCCGAGGGCCATGGGCCAGGGGAGAGGGGAGCAGGACCCGCCTCTGGCTGCTGATGGCCCAGCCCACCCTCTGTCTCCGGCGACCCCTTGGGCTGCCTGGGCCTGCTCTCCTCACCACCCTTGAGGTTTGGGAGAGGCCCAGCATTGGCCCCGCCTTATAAGTCTTGCTGCAGCTCTTACTGAATGAGCTGGATGCTGACGACGAAAGACAAAACCCTGTGCCCTGCCTTCTCCTGCACCCTTGCAGCTGCTTGTGCCTTGGCCCTGGAGCCTGCCCACGTGCCTCTCCTCCAAGCTCAGCCCCTTGCTTTGCTGAGCACTCCTCTTTCTGCTTCTGCTCCTCCCTGCCCCTAGCACACGGCAGGGCAGGTGCTGTGGGCACCAGCTTGCCTGCTTGGCAGCCCTGCTCGAATGACATGCAAGCACCCAGAGGTTTCCCAGGTATCACTGTCCTCTTGGGGCTGGAGTTGGTGACTGTCGTTGCCTTTGGTTCTCACACTTTCTGTTGAGCTGTGACTTGCAGTGCTGGCCCTGGGCTCCCAGGCTAGGAAGGCGGTCACCCCTCTGCAGGGGGGTCCCTCCCTGCCTCAGGCCTCTGTGTTGGGAGTCCCTGAATTCAGAACACGCTCAGTCCATTCTGGGCCCAGACAGGAGCTGGGGCCCTGGTGCCTGTAAGATGAGGAGCTGTTGTTCTGAAGGCTTCCAGAGAGCCAAGCTGATTCAGAAACAGGGAAAGGGGGCTCTGGGGGCACTTCTGGTCCCAGCAGCCAGGAGAAGAGTGTCTGCCCCTCATTAGCTATGGGCCTTCCATTCCTGCAGACAAGGCCGGGGTTCATCACCAGAATGGTCCTTCCGGGAGTCAGCTTTTCCAGAAGCGTTTCTTGAGGCTCCGCATATCACGGCCCAGTCCATTTCACTCGTTCATTCATGGCGTCCAGCCCCAGAAATCCAGCGGGAACACTCAGTCCTGTTGGGACCTTACTCTTCAACCTGCCCTCTCTCTTTCTTTCCTCTTTTCTCTTCCCTTCATTCTCGTGCTCCTTCCTCCTGTTTGCTTCCCAAATCTACTTGCCTTTCTTCCTGTGGATTTCCAGTTTGAAGCCTGGATGATTTCAGAGCCCTAGATGTGACCACATGTGCGCAGGGGTCCTTCCTTCTTGCAGAGCAATGCTGAGGGCTGCCGGATGGAAAATGTGGGCTTGTTCGAGGTCCAGAAACGTGGCTGTTGGGGAGGGATAGCAGACTAAAAGCCCGTGAGGGACTTAACTGAAAGCACTTTTAGAAATGGCAACTGAAAGCCTTCCTTGTGCTAAAACCAGTCACTCGTCAGCCTCAGCAAGGTGGCCGAGGTGTCCCCAACTCCTTCTGACGCTCTTCTTTCCCTGAGGGTCTCCCAGGGGAGCTGCTACTTGCCCCTCAGGCTGCAGCGCGGGCGTGGCTGGGCACCACCTCTGCCTGGTATACCCACGCTCCCCTCTCCCTCCTCCTGTCCAGCGGCCATCTGGTATGGGCTGCTGCTGACCAGGCTGTGGCAGCGCTGGGTGAAGGTGGCCCGTCCCCAGGGGCAGACACGTATCCTCCGTCTTGCAAACGAGGCTTCTGGTCTCCCTATCATACCTGGGAGCAGCAACAGTCTCGTATGATGTGTTTTCTGTACTTTAATTAAATCTCATGGGCATTTGCTCCTCCCTTTCATGTGCAAGTGTGGTCAGAGGCTGTGACACTGCCACTCAGCCTGCTCTGTGTGAGGACGTGGGGTGCAGCCACACACCCTGCAAGGTGTGCCAGGGGCCTCTGCACAGGGTGGGGACTGGATGGGGCTCAGAGGCCGCCTGAGCTGCAGCTCGCTCTGCAGCTGAGAAGAATCAGAGCCCCAGGTGGTCGCTGAGCAGCTGCCACCCCAGGAAGGAAAAGCCCCACCCTCGCTCACCTGGGGGAGCCTGGGGTGCATGGCGGCGGCACCCACAGCTGCTGTGCCTGGAGGACCCTGGGAGCTGGGACGTTGCAACCACAGCGTCAGGGCTGGTGTCACAGCTCTTGGGCGGCGCCCACCCAGGTGGTGGTGGGGGGTGGTTCCCATTAAAATGCAAAACCTCCTGCTCCAGATGTGTATAGTTGAAAATGTGACACTCATGAGTGGGCCAGGAGCCATCGAAACCGCAGTGGGGTTTGAGGTTCCCCAAAACCCGGCCAGAGGGTGATTTGACCGGTTCGTTGGCTGACAGGCCAGGGAGGTGTTTGATCTGTGGCCCACGAGGTGGTGATGAGGGGACTGCAAGACAGCCCCTGCGGCCAGAGAAAGCTGGGGGGCAGAGCAGGCCCCTGGGCGTTGAGCCCCCCACATTGCCGTGCAGACACGGGGGTTCTCGGATGGGGACCAGGCAGTGCCATCCTGCAGGGGTCTGGGAGGTGGTCCGGACGCTGCGGCTGCTTCTGTCCTGCCCCAGACGCCACACGTGAAGGAGGGCACAATACAGGGATGTGAGCACCTCTGCCGCTTGGGAGGCAGAGTCCGCTGTCATGTTCCAGCTGGGCTTGTCCCCTCCACCCTCTTGGGGCCACTTTGGGACAGAACGGCCTTGGCTCGCACGGTTCTGTCTGTGAGGATGAACCGGAAAGAGCAGATAAGCACTCTGTGAAGGGCGAGCTTTGTACATGCAAGCGGCACGGTGCTGCCCGGTCCCCAGGCTCAGAGCTGCGCCCTCACGAGGGGCACGGCGTGGAGTGGCAGGAGGAGGAGGCCTCCTGTGGCCCCACCTGCAGAGCCGGGCACACCTCCCACAACGACACTAGCAGGAGCACACCGCCTTTTCTCTGGACTTTCAGGAAACAATTTAAGGAAACCCGCTCATATATTGAAGTGGAATTTTTACCTTCTATGTGACTCATTTGTCAAACAATGGGTGTTTGAAGTTGGGCTTTTGTATCTTGTGGCTCGTCTCTCCCTCCGGCTGCCCCTGGAAGCCTCCAGGCATGCCGAGGGGGCCGTCATGGGTGCTCAGTAAACGTGTTCATAGGCTCATAATGGTGACCATGCTCCCTGGGACACGCCCTCTCCCTCCCAGAGAAAGCGCAGAGGGGGACCCAGTCCCAGGTGTTAGGTGGCCTCCCAGAGCAATGTTTAAGGTTAAGGGCCATGTGTGTTCTGGAACCTTCCAGTTCCACCTAGAACCCTGCAGTGGGGCTGTGCTCTCTGCGTGGCACTCCTGGGCCTCCTGAGGTCTGGCTGGCAAAGTTCTGCAGCTGGACGTAACAGCAGAAGACAGGCCAGGCCGGCACTGCATCTGAGAGACCTGGAGGGGGGGAGAGGGGAGGGCAGGCGCTCCTTCTGTGGCCACACGTCCTTAGGGCTGGTCCCAGCTCCGCTGTCCTCCGCAGGTGCCCCACGCCTGGCTGTGACGGCTCCGGCCACATAACAGGGAACTATGCTTCGCACCGGAGGTGAGCCTGCCACGCCCGGGGTGTTTGGGCGCCTTCTCAGGTGGAGCTGCGAGCTCCAGAGGAGACGTCAAGGTTGCTGGCATCCCTGGAGTCTGGTTGTTGGGTGTCCCAGAGCTCTGCCTTCACAGCTGGGGCTCACGGGGACACGTTCTGTCTGTGGCCCCACCGCCCAGCAGAGGGTGCACTGGTGGAAGGCTCCCTACGGCTCCCTACGGCGCTCAGGGCTGGGGAGCCCAGACTTGAGAGAAGGGGAGGCAGGTGGCGTGAGGAACTGTGTTCTGGGCTACAGTTGTGTTTTTTCCTCTTCCACAACTAGCTTGTCAGGCTGTCCTCGTGCCAAGAAAAGTGGAGCCAAGGTGACACCCACGAAGGACGACAGGGAGGACCCCGAGCTCATGAAGTAAGTCAGGCCGAGGGGCCCCCGTCGCTTTGCAGAACGGGGGGCTTCTGTGTTTTACAATGTAGAAAAGTTCCTTCCAGACTTCCTTTCCATTAATACAGCTGACCGATGACAGTCCCCGTCTTTACAGGAGCTCTCCTACCAGGCACGTGGGTGCATGGAAGGCGTGGGCCGTGCAGGTGGAGAGCACACACAGGCCCTGGGCCCTATCTGGCCCTCTCAGTCAGGTGCTTGATGGGCTGGGAGGGCAAAGCACCTGGCAGCCCATGCACCTGGGGGCGACCTTGGCACGGGCTCAGGGCGTGGGGCAGCCCCACAGGACTCTCGTGGGTACTGGTGTCTGCATGACTCAGTCAGGTGCAGGGTTTGAGGAGCAGAGTGTGTTCAGAGACGGCCCGTCTGTGAATTGTGTATTGGCACACTCACACGCATTCGCTGGGAGCTGTTGTGGCGTGAGAGAGCCCTAGAGTTTCACCCTGACCTGGGACCTCAGCCCTGCTGTGGGGAGGACAGAGACTATCCTGGGCCTTAAGTAATTGAAGTCTCAAAGCCTCTTCTGGCCTTCTCACTGGGGGTGCCTGACGTGTCACTATGGGCATGTAGATGCACTCTGAGCATGTGCCCCACTCAGTGGGGGCTGCTATCCTGCATTGCAAGCTTATCCTTCCAGATGGAACCTGTCCCCTGAAGCCCCCTCCCTTGCAGGTGGGGATAAAGACACAGGTGCAAACAGGGTGACCCACCATCCAGTTTTCCTAGGACTTTCGGAGCTGACACGGGGCAAAACTGGCAATGGGTCCTCCTGGCAGGTGAGGACTGTCTGGACAGCTCTGGCTTTCTCGTGGCCCGGTGCCTATGGCTGGCGTGGTGGGGGCAGGCCCGTCAGGTTGAGGGGGAGAATGTGTACCCTGACCTGTGGGCCAACAACAGCCAGACACCGCTGCTGAGGGGAGCGGCCTAGCCCAGGATCTGGTTGCTCCCTGGAGCTCGCACCAGCTGTGCCTATACACCTGCCTGGCACAGAAGAGGGCCTCACTGGGCAGCATTACATCCTTCCAAGGGGTGGTCCCTTGCGCTGTTTGGTGCAGCAGGCTGCAGCTTGTTTGTTCATTTACATTTTACGGTAACACTGTAAGGAGTGCAGAGTTAAGAATGCAAATACATTGTTGCCCATGTGGTGAGTGCTGCTTATTAAGCTCTAGGGTAGAGGAGAGTATTTTCTTCCTGAGAGTCCAGGAGACGGCCCATGAGCATGGAAATGCAATGCTGTGATGGATTTAGTAAGGGTCCTGCTGGTAGGGACGTCATGAGTGAATTGTGCTACTTCTGCAAATAATTAAAATCAAGGTCAGCATTTTTCAAGGTAAAAACGGTTTTCCTCCTTCTAATGTGTTGTCAACTTTGCTTCTAATAAAACAAGATTTTTGCAGCCAGGTGGAGACGAGACTTTAAGAAACAGCTCAGCATTTATAGGACACACGTGTTCCTAGTGACTCTGTGGCGAGGGGAGACCGCAACTCAGCCTCTGGATTGCAGGCTCTGCTTCGGTCACCAACTGTAAGCTTATCTGTAACTGACCAGTGTCTTCGCACAAGTGACAATTGACGGCAGCAAAAACCACAGGTGCTGAGGTCCTGTTGCAGGCGTGATGGAATTTCGTCAGCACGCACAGCTGTGACTCTGGATTGGCTGGTGAAAGAGGAAATCCCATTTCTGACATCTTGTGTCCACACTGTGGAGATTAAGTCCCATCAGCACTTTGTGCTAAATCCCTTTGGCCACAACCAACTAAGTGGCCATCAAAGTCTGTGGAGTTTCCAGTTTGGAGATTGGGAGCTGAAGGCCCATCGCCTGTGGGGAGGCCCCCACTGTCCTCGACCACGCTGCCTCTGAGAAGAGATGCTCCTCTGACCCTGGGGTCCTGGGGCATGTCGCTCTTGCACCCCAGCACAGGCTTGCCCGGGGAGCACAGAAGCCACCCAACTTGGCACCCCGCCCACGTGCTGATGTGAGGTCTCCCAACAGTCCTGAAGTCTGGACACTGGGTGTGGGTGGAAGGAAAAGCAGTGCTACTGTCGACAAGTCTGAATCTCGCTTGTGGGTCGCTGGGAAACTCAGAGGGCCCTCCTGATGCGCATGCTTAGGGTTTTGCAGAGAAAGTGGGAAATCAGAGCTTAGACTCATGTGCTCAGCCGCAAAGTGCTGCCTCTCATTTGGCCTGTTGATCTTGTGCTGCGGCCTTACGAGCATGGAGCCTGTGGGGTCCCCCGGGAGCCCACAGCCAGGAGGTGTCGGGTTTGGTGGCAGAGTACAATGGAACCTCCCCAGCCCTGCAGGGGCCCCGGGCAGTGTCTCTACACTGGACTCTGGGCTGAGATGACCTTTGACTGGCTCAGTGGACGTCCCACACATCTGAGGCCCATGTGGGTGGGACGAGTAAGAAAGAAATGAGAGCCAGCAGAGGGGGACACGTAAGCATGGGTCCTGGCGAGGTGGCCAGGAAAAGTGTCCACAGTGGCCACCTCTCATATGAATACAGGGTCTGAGGTGGCCTTGCTACTGGGCAGCACAGCCGGTCCCTAACCCCGTTGCCACAGCAGGAGTCCCTGGGACGGCCCTGCCCTCCAAGGGCTCCCGGCTTCTCAGTGCTGTACCCAGGATCCTCTCTCTACACTGGGCATTGTGTCGCCTCTTGGGGTCCCGTGTGTTTGCCGCGTGTGCACGTAGAACGTGGGTGACAAACAGCTAAATGAGTCTCATTTGTTGGGGGGAGAGGACGGAGGACTTGTCCCCTGTCACGGGTTGGTTCCAGGTGAGCCTGACGTGTCGGGGAGCTCAGAAGGCCCCGCTGGGAGCTCTGGGTCCAGGTACCTCCCCACAGCCGTGACGGGGATGCCCAGAGCTCTGCACTGGCATTTCCTGTGACCGCACAGATGCTGATGGCAGCATGGGGAGCAGGGACTGTTAACCTCTCTGCCACTTCCCTGTCCCCGGGGAATTTGTTATTTCCATAGGGGACCCTCTCCCTCCCCTCGAACAGCCTGAGCAAAGGGGAATGCCGCCCCAGGCCCCTGGCACAGGAGTCACTGTGGGGGTCCAAGTCCCCTCTTTCCCGCCTGAGCTCTGTGGCCTCGCGTTCTTCTTTCCAGACCACACATTTCAGACGTGGCAGAGCTGGGACATCTGCGGGCATCATGCCATGACCAGCCTCACTCTGGGATGCTGTGGGATGACAGGACCCCCGCTGTCCTGAGCTGCCTGGCTCATAGTGCACTTCTGACCTGTGACTCCTAGGCCCGCAGACCCCATACTTGTGGAAGCTCAGCTGACACCTTAATTCCACGTTGCTGGAGTGACACAGCAGTGACGCTGGCAGCAAGGTCTAGGTGTGGACCCAGAGGTCCCTACGAGCCAGCCCCAGGGCCCCGGGGGGGGGCATGCTGTGGACCAGGGAGAGAAGGCGCTGCTGAGCCTCCATCTGTGCAGGGGACATGAGGCCAAGGCTTGCGAGGGAGTGTGGTGCCTGCCAGCCTCGGCTCCCAGAGGCTCCAACGTTGGCAGTCTATGTGGGAGCCTCCAGCTGATCTCAGCGCCTGGCTGGGGAGGGTCTCTGGGCCTTTCCTCCCACCCCCAGCACCCTCGCTCACCTCTGACGTCTTTGCGCCCAGGTGCCCAGTTCCAGGTTGCGTGGGTCTCGGTCATATCAGTGGCAAATATGCCTCTCACAGAAGTGCGTCTGGCTGCCCGCTGGCCGCCCGGAGGCAGAAAGAGGGTTCCGTCAACGGCTCCTCATTCTCCTGGAAGTCACTGAAGAACGAGGGGCCCACCTGCCCCACTCCGGGCTGCGATGGTTCTGGCCATGCCAACGGCAGCTTCCTTACCCACCGCAGGTAACGGCCCCTGCCCACCCTGCCATCTCCGTGCCTCCAGTGGGGAGTCCAGGGAGGGCCGGACTAGGGCTCAGGTGTGACATGGCGCTTCTTGAGGGAAAAGCGAGGTCTGATTGGTCGCCGACTGCAGAAGGCTACTGGAAGTCTGTTGGGACCAGATGACGGTGTTTGTGACGTGTCACCCAATGCGTCTATTGTCATAAGCCTCCCTGCCCCATCCGATGCAGTCCCCTGACAAGAGGGTGCCCTGTGCCCAGCGCACGCATTCTCGTAACAGGCTGCCAGCTTTTCGTGGAAAACTTTTTCTGTCAAACCTCGTGCCCTGCCCCTCCCACAGGGCTTCTTCTTTGAAGTTTGGGGCCAGGCCTCTGTCTGTTTTGCAAGGGACCTGGTGACAAGACTTTCCCTGTCTGAGCCGTGGGCCTGCGCAGCACCGACTGGCTCTCACCTGCCCAGGGCGGGGGGCCTTGCCTCACCAGCCCTCTGCCTTTCTGTGCCAGGCAGCCAAGGTGATGGCTGACATGCACGGGCCACCACCGGGTCCTGCCAGAAACTGTCTTTTTCTTCTTCTTTTTGCCCTCATCTCTCCTCCTCTAAGATTAACTAACTCATTGGCTCCACAAGCCTTTACTGAGAGTCCACCGAGCACTGGCTCTGGGAATGGAGCAGAAAACGAGCATGACAACTGGCCCTCCTCCAGCAGACGTGGGCAGGGTGGGTGGGGGCCAGACTGCAAGCCAGCAAACAAGTAGAGCGTCCAGTATGGCGAGGGGTGGTGGGCGCTGTGGGAAAACAGCAGTGGGAGGGTGAGGACGGCCCCCCAAGAAGGAGCTAGGAGCTTGCCACAAGACGTGTGGGAGACAAGCCTTCAGGGCAATGGCCTGGGCTGCCGGATGAGGAGTGAGGAGCCGTGGACTGGCCCCAGGGTCAGAGGGCAAAGGGAAATGAGCGAGAAAGTTCCATCCAGGATCCTACCAGGCTGCCGGATGGTGAGCACTTGGCTCTCATCGTGGTGTGTGACCTTTGTTTCCAGCTTGTCTGGCTGTCCCAGAGCGACCTTTGCTGGAAAGAAGGGAAAACTCTCAGGGGACGAGGTTCTCAGCACAAAGTTTAAGACGAGTGATGGTAAGGACACTCCTCCTGCTGTCTCTGCTTGGGACCCTTACAGCCTGGGGTACTGAGCATTCCCTGTGGCTCGGGCCTCGGGAGACACCCGGCCCTGGAGCGAGTTGTGGTGGACACACCCCTTGGCCCGATCCCATGGGTCTCCCGACCTCGGCTCTGACCCTGTGGTGGCCCCATGTCTGGGCTCCCAGCCCTTGAGTGGCGGTGCCTGCCCTAACCCGGGCATTGGGGAGTGCTCTCAGGGTTTGTGGAGCTGTGAACTCACTCAGTCACAGTGAAGCAGGACGCTGAGAAAACCCAGCACCCTCTGAAGAAACTTCCATTTTTATCTCAGCAATTAATACCTGCCAAGGAGATTTATACTTTGCCACCAATGACCCAGGGCTAGGAGGCAAACCGCAGACACGGCTTGTAGACTCTAAGACCACTTTCCCAGCATGAAATGTGGGCTTAGAGCCACCCACGTAGGGGAGCTGGGAAACGGCCTGGGGCCTCTGCTGGGAGGGGCCCCTAGATCCATCTAGAACCCAGGCCTCTGCTCACCCCACCTGCGGGACTGGGTTGGAGGGAGCGTGCCACCGGGTTTCTCCCTGGGGCAGTGCTGGAGAACGACGAGGAGATCAAGCAGCTCAACCAGGAGATTCGGGACCTGAATGAGTCCAACTCGGAGATGGAGGCCGCCATGGTGCAGCTGCAGTCCCAGGTGGGTGGAGCGCTGGGTCCAGCCTGAGGAAGTCCTCGTGTCCTTGGCCGTTGGCCTCCTCCTGTGGGGTGGGAGCAGAGTCTGCTGTGCGCTCTGCCATCAGGGTTGGTAGCTGTGCCAGCGCTCGCGCCTGGTGCTGGTGGCTGTTGGCACGAGTCGTCCCGGGGCGCCACTCGTCCTGGCAGTGGGAGCTGTAGCTCTGTGCGTGTTCTAAGAGCCTGGCTGCAGCCGGCTTCCATTCCTTCACGGCTACATTCTGGCGAAGTGACCTGGCCAACCTCTTAATCAGTGTGTCCTCCCAGTAAAATGGACACAGCAGTCGCAACCAACTCCATGTGGTTGTTGTAAGAATGCGCTTCTAGAAAGAAAGCGATTAGCACAGATGTCTCAGCCAGAAGGAGCTGCTCTTGAGGAGTGATGGGCTCACAATGCACTCTGAGTGGATGTGTCATGTCTCTGCTTCCCAAAGGGAACACCTGTAGTCAGAACAAAGCTGTAAAAGTCTTTGGAAAAGACGACCCTCGCCCACCCTCAGCTGCTGAGTGGGGGCCAGAGCTGAGCTGGGCGCACACACAGTCAAGTCCTTATGGCTGTAGGGACAAGGGGACAAGGAGGTGATCAGGCCCTGCAGTATTTGAGGGCAGAGAGGACCATGGGAAGGTGGTGGGGCTTCTGTCCAGAGGCTGCAGTGTGATGTGTTATGCTACGCTTCTGCCAGCTAACAGGCTGTGATGCCGGCCCCGTTCCTCAGAAACCTGTGTAAGAACAGCCTCAGCCCATGGAGCTCAGGAGGGCTGTGCTGTGTAGTGTCCCCCCAAGTTCACAGGCAGTAGAAGCAGAGAGGGAGTGTCCAGCGACTCAGCGCCGAGACACATGGCTGTGTGCCTGCCACCCTCTGTCCCCTGACCCTGCCCTTCTCAAAGCCCAAGGGCCCTCCCACAGTCAGAACTGTGGGCCAGTACCTCGGATGGTTCGGTATTTGCCAACGCCCACCTGTTTAAAGACAGATTACTCACCAGCATCCTTTTGCATGGACCCCTTTCCCCTTGAGGGAGCTTTGGGTCATGGGCTCTGCAGAAAGGCTCAGAGAGGCTCAAAGAGAAGACAGATCCCCCAACCCATACTCAACACTTTTAAAGCCAAAGGCTTGTCACCGGGTGACAGAAGCGTGATGTTCGTTAGACACAGATCCCAGAGCCACGTGGTCAGAGGAAAGCACGCTACCTGGTCCACAGCCCCCTAAAAGGCGGCTGCCCATTCCACACAGGGCACAGCTCACTGTGTGGCAGACACTGAACTGCGTCCGCCCCAGGCTCCTTCCAGCCATAGTCCAACTGGGGGCTGCCCTCCAAGCACGTCTTCTCCAGTCCAGGTGGCAGGGCAGGCTGCCCACCCTTCCTGCACTGGCTGTGGACCTCGGTTCAGGGCTATCGACCCTGGTGACCTGGGCCATCCAGAGTAGGCAGGACTGCCTCGGCTGCCAGCCTTGTCACCATCCTGTGGGATCCCACTGTGGGGCCCTAGAGCCCCCTTGGTAGAGGCGTTTGGGCTTCTCTCTGGGACTCTTGCTTGCGGGTCTAGAGCAGGTGTGTCTGTGCTGGGAACTCCAGGGCAGGGCTGGACAGCTACACTCGGCTGTGTTAGGCACCCCGTTGGTCTTTCTGGGGGGACCCAGAGGCAGCCGGACATCCCACAAGGTATTCCCATTAGAGACACGGAATATGGAGCATGGCTGCTGGGGGGGCCAGGATTTGAGCTTGGATTTTGGGCCTCTCCCCAGCCCTGTGGGAGCCCCTGACTCAGTCACCGTGTCCCCGCCTCCACCTGGGGACCAGGGCAGGACCAGCCGTCACTGTGGTAGTGCCCCCGCCTCCTCACTTGCTCTGAGACGTGGGATGGGGCACAATGAGCGTGCCCGCTGCGCCAGGGAGGACATGGGCTGGGCCTCCCATGTCTGTCCGTCTGTCCGTGCAGATCTCGTCCATGGAGAGGAGCCTGAAGACCATCGAGGATGAGAACAGGCTCATCGAGGAGCAGAACGAAGCCCTGTTTCTGGAGCTGTCGGGCCTGAGCCAGGCCCTGATCCAGAGTCTTGCCAACATCCGCCTTCCACACATGGTAGGCGGCCAAGGACGGGCTCAGTGGGCGGGCGGGGGGTTAGTCCTTGTGCTTACTGGGCACAACTGGGACTGTGTGCTGCTTCGGCCCAAGTGCTGCCCCTGGACCTGTGGGGCGGCCTCAAGTGGCCTGGGGGGTGCAGGTGGCGTGGGGGGTGCAGACGGCGTGGGGGGTGCAGGTGGCCTGGGGTGGATACAGGTGGCCTGGGGGGTGCAGGTGGCGAGTGGTGGATACAGGTGGCCTGGGTGGTGCAGGTGGCGTGGGGGGGGTGCAGGTGGCATGGGGGGATGCAGGTGGCGTGGGGGGGTGCAGACGGTGTGGGGGGTGCAGGTGGCCTGGGGGGGTACAGGTGGCCTGGGGGGGTACAAGTGGCGTGGGGGGTGCAGATGGCGTGGGGGGTTGCAGGTGGCATGGGGTGGATATAGGTGGCCTGGGGGGTGCAGGTGGTGTGGGGGTGCAGGTGGCCTGGGGGGGTGCAGGTGGCCTGGGGGGGTACAAGTGGCGTGGGGTGGATACAGGTGGCCTGGGGGGTGCAGATGGCGTGGGGGGGTGCAGGTGGCCTGGGGGGGTGCAGGTGGCATGGGGTGGATATAGGTGGCCTGGGGGGTGCAGGTGGCCTGGGGGGGTGCAGGTGGTCTGGGGGGGTGCAGGTGGCCTCGGGGGGTGCAGGTGGCCTCGGGGGGTGCAGGTGGCCTGGAGGTGTAGGCTGTGTGGGGGGGTGCAGGTGGCCTCGGGGGGTGCAGGTGGCCTGGAGGTGTAGGCTGTGTGGGGGGGTGCGGGTGGCCTCGGGGGGTGCAGGTGGCCTCGGGGGGTGCAGGTGGCCTGGAGGTGTAGGCTGTGTGGGGGGTGCAGGTGGCCTGGGGGTACATCTGCTGTTTCCCACTGTGGCCCCTTATCTCTGGGAACGTGGGGCCACAGCCTGGTCAGGACTGGCTAAGCCACTTCTTACTCCAGGAGCCCATTTGCGAGCAGAACTTCGACGCCTATGTGAGCACCCTCACCGACATGTGCTCCAAGCAGGACCCCGGGGACAAGGACCTCCTGGACAGCATCAAGCAGGCCGTGCGTGGCATCCAGGTCTAGGCCTGGCCTCGCGGATCGGGGGTGCCCAGAGCACCCCACTTGGCTCCAGCATTTACCTCCCTCGCCCTGCCTTCCCGGTGGAGAGTCCCCGCTCACAGAGGCAGCCTGGCAGCCTGGGGTGGCCTTGGGCGCCTGCAACCCAGTATGTTCCTCTGCGCTTGCCAGGCTGGGGGCCTCGGCCTCCCGTGCGTGTGTGGGCTGCCAAGAGACACAAACCGACTTATTTTTGTTTCCTGGAAATAACCCGAAGAGCAGCTCGAAGTCTCCAGGGGAAGCTGATGGACAAGGTCTCAGGGAAGTTTTGGAGTTTGCAGCCACAGTATTCCTGTCTGTCGGGCTGGGTGGGCTGGGGCACAGCCCGGCATCTGCTCAGCCAGGCCAACGCGGCACTGTGCTTTCTGTTTTCCCTCAATTCAGTTAAGTGTGAAGATGGAAAAAGGTACTGTTCCAGGGATGTTAGGAATGTCAGCTCCAGGGGTTGCAGCTGGGATGCCCCTGAAAGTCAGCGTTGCCTGTGCATTGTAGCCCAGGAGACTGGGCAGTGGAACCCCCGAGCCTGCAGACACGTGCGGCCTGGGGTCAGGCCCCTCCTGGGGCCGTGGCCTTTAGACCCAGGTCGGGTCCATGCTAGGGCCTCTGGCTCTTTGCGTGCCCACCCAGGCTCGTGACCCTCACTGCCGAATTACTGTGTCACAGCCGAAGCGAGGACAGCACCAGCGAGGTCGGGGGCACATTCCTAATGGGATACCACCAAGGTTTCACTTCTTTTTAGATCTAGTCAAGATGCGAAAAAAGGTAAATTTTAATTTGATGTGTTAAAAACACAACGTTCCTACATGTAAATAGAGTCAAAATTGATTGTGACTGCAATTCCAAGTTAGTATTTAAAAGTAGAGAAATTGCTCTTCCTGGAAGAAAGTAGTTAGTTCAATTATTCTGTAAATTATTTAATTTTGTCAAGATGTAAGTATTTATATTCACAACCTCTTATGTTAATGTTTGCTATTTATTTGACATTTTTATTTATTAATTTTATACTATTTCAACTAGACCCCACACCAGGACACCATGAGAAAGAAACAAAATGTAAGCAAAACTATGTGACTATGAGACAGGCCACACAGAAAACTCTTGCTGTAACTTCCAGTTATAATTTTGATGCAACCAAGTTATTTTTTATATATTTTGTTATTTATTCTTTTACTACTGGAATTTTTAAAAAAGTATTTTGTAACAGGAATTTTGATAATGTGGGGACATTCTCCCCTTGGTCCGATGGAAAGGAAGGTTTCTGGTTCCTTTTTCTTTATCCCTGTGGCCCCTTGTTTCAGGCACGGAGAACAGCCGGCAGCATTGTGGCCGTGACTTCTGTATGTGTAGCGCAGTGGTGTGTGCCCGGGTGTTTCTCGTGTCGCGTTGTGTGCTGATCGCAATGGCTCAGTCTTGTTGCTGGGGGAGTGCTGGCCGCGCAGCACCGAGCCCTCGCCGCTCACCAGCTCTGTCCCCTGGCAGCTCTGATACTGTGACCCTCCTTCCTCAGGAAATGCGTTGAACCCACAGCACAGCGTTTCTCGGTGTGTTTGCAGGGAGATTTCCTAATAAAAGTCCACTCTGACTGTGACGGAGCCGTGTGTTGTGGGGCCGCCGTCTCTGTCACCGAGAGAGCTAACAGGCTGCCGAGCCGCCATCCTGGGCAGTAGGTGGGTGTACACTTCCCTTTCAGGCCTGGCCCTGACTCCACATTAGGAACCCACATCTTTTCCCTGAATATGACACTCAGAGCGGTCACAGCTAGGAACCTGTTTGCACCACTGAGGTCCTGAGCAACTAGCCTCTTGGTATGTTGTTTGCTCACGGTACAAGGAGCTTGTGTGTTCACTGCAGTGGGGACCAGGCAGTTCTGAAACGTGTGGACGGACACCCCCGCCCTCCCCGCAGCTCAGGGTTCCTGGGAAGGTGTCCCAGAGGCCTTGGTGCGAGGGATCCCGATGTGGCTGGTCGGCTTCAGGCCCCAAGGCCCACTCACTGCCCACAGCGCTCTGCCTTAAATGCCATCTCCACCCCCCCAATCATGCTGGAGGTGCCCTGGGTCAGCTTTCAGCAGTGTCATGGTGCCCCTGGGTGGCCAGTGGCATGGGGGAAGGGGCTGCTCCCTGCATGTTAGAGCCCAGGGTCAGGATTGGGGACCTTCAAAGATTGTTCCAGCACCAAAGCCCTTTAAGTGGAACGTGTCATGGGATCTTCACCCTTGTCTGGTGAGGTTCAGGGTCAGAACTCTGGCCTTGGGCAGATGCCCAGCACCTTTGAGCATGTCCAGGTGTACCCTTCCCAGCAAAGCGTCCCTAGTGGCTCCTTGCCAGCCAAATGCAGAGCCTTGGAGACCCTAAGGGGACATTTAGCAAAGCACAGGATGTGTGCTTTGTAGGATGGGCGGATCTGTAGGGATGGGGGTGGACCCAGAAAGTGTGTCTGGACGGGGCTGCAACCCGATCTGAGGGAGACACACGGATGCGAGTTAGGGGTGTTGGTCGAGGTCCCCCTCATGGGGTCTCCTGGTTTCTGTGCAGAGGCACAGGTGGCAGCGCTCTGGGCTTGAGCTGGCCGTTCTCATATCTGTGGACCTTCCGCAGGTCACTTCCAGCCTGGGTGTCTCAGTTTCCTTCTCTAAAAAGGGTCCACAGCACATGCTAATGAAGGAGGGAGGGGGAACCCAGACCCCACGTCACGTACCCTCCCTGACACTCTGGGAGCATCGTGGAACCTGCTTCCCCTCCCTTGCACCTCCCTGCTTGTACTACCTATCATGCCTGGTTCTGAGACTTCTACTACCTACCATGCCTGCTCCTGGCGGGTCACCAGCCACCTGATGTCTGACTCAGCTGCTATCGTGTTTCCCCGAAAATAAGACCTAACTGGAAAATAAGCCCCATCATGATTTTTCAGGATGACATCCCCTGAACATAAGCCCTAATGCGTCTTTTGGAGCAAAAATTAATATAAGACCCGGTCTTATTTTCAGGGAAACACGGTAGCTGAGCCCTGGGTTTGGAGGTGCCACCCAGGGCCCTCCTGTCTGCATCCAAGTCTAGCTGCCACCCACCTGGTGCCCACAGAATGCGTATTTCTGCTACTGCCACCTCCCCTAGTGACTGGTCTGGTCCACCAATGCTGTAGCCAGAAGTTCCGGGGTTTGCTCTTCCCTGACGGGCCCCACTTCTCCGAGGCTGCTACCCTCTCCTGTTCTTCCGTCAAGCTTTTCCTTTTGTAAGTCACAAGAGACAGTGAGGAGTAGCTGAGCGGCTGGCTAAGGGAGACGGGACCCTTGAACTGTGGGATCTACATGCTCAGAAATGTGGTGTCAGCTCCTCAGGGCTTTTCCACCCCAGGTGTCCTGTGGACAGACCTCTGGACCCTAGTATGACTCCACTTCTTTGTAAGGGCCCTGTATTAGGGTTCTGCAGAGAAACAGAATCAGTAGATGATTGATGATAGAAATAGGGAGGTAGATAAATAGATGATAGATAGATAGATAGATAGATAGATAGATAGATAGATAGATAGATGATAGCTAGCTAGCTTTACTTTCACGAGCTGGCTTGTGTGACTGTGGGTCCTCGGTCTGAAATTGGCAGGGCAGACTGGGGACCTAGTAAGGTTCATGCTGTAGGGACATCTGAAGGCAGAATCTGCCCCCCCCACACACACACATTATGGAGGATAATTTTCTTTACTCAAAGTTGACCGATTTAAATGTTAATTATGTGCAAAAACACGCTCATAGCAATCTTGTCACTGCTGTTGCCTTAACATCTGGGCGCCATGGCCTGACCAACTGGATGTGTGAAATTAACCATTGGGCCCTTCTGTTCCTGTGTGTTGCTCACTTCTTATTCAGGTGGTTTGTTCTAAGTTGAGGAATTGTTTGCATCAATCCCTTCCCAACCTCTTTATAAGACTGTAGCTGAGTTCAACAGTATTTCCAACCCAATGTCAAACTGCTGTCACCAGGGCAGTACAAAGAGCAGGGCCACTCTGATACCCACATCTGAACACTTGTGAATTCTCTCTGGGGTACAAATGCCTTAAATGAGGATGAGGTATCTGTTCCCTTTCCAGAGGACCTGGGTTGGACCTGCGACACCGCAGCTGAGCTGTGGCGACGCTGGGCCCCCGAGGCGGATGCTTCCTGGCTAATTTTATGCTTGTCAGAGGCAGGAGAGAGGGCCCGGTATCAGGCCACCCATTGGGGACCCACCAGCCAGCTCCTGGCCAAATGGTGTTTGGTGGGCCTGTGGGCAAGGAAGCCCAGGACACTAACAGTGGGTGTGAGACTGTCCATCCACTGGAGATGTCAGTGTGAGGGGGGCTGCCCAGGGACTGCTGTCCACGCACCCTCCATGTCCTCTGCGTCAGGGACTGAGGGTGGCTTTGGCAGCACCTCCTGCCTGACATGGGAGCAGAGACCCCCCCATCATGCAACATCCAATAAGGAGACAAAGAAAGTAGTTTTGTACAGCTGTACAATGTGTTGCAAGCTAAGTGTTATTACCAAAAAGCCAAAAAGTTAAAAAAATTAAAAAGTTTATACAGTAAAAAAGTTAAAAGTAAGCTCAGGTCACGTTATTGTTGAAATTTTTTTTATAACTGGAGTGCAGCCTAAGTGCACAGTGTCATAAAGTCTACAGAGGTACCCGGTGGTGGCCCAGGGTCACGTTCCCTCACCCCACCCACTGACCCACCCAGGGTAGCTCCAGGGCTGCAGCCTCCGGTCACGTGAGGCCCTGTGCAGGTGAGCCGTTTTAACCTTGTATAAATGCTATTCCCGTGCCCCTTCTGTGCTGAGGGGGGTTTGGTTGCCCGCACTTACCACTGTGCTACAATTGCTACAGACCAGCACAGGAGCCCACTGTGCACGTTGCAGTGTGTTTGTTCATTGGAACTGAGGTCAGTGTCAGTTCTGGGTCAGTTTCACTTGACTGATTTTTCTCCTCATTATGAGTAGGAGTTTCATCCTTCTTTGTATTTCTGACAATTTTAGATCGGATGCCAGACACTGAATTCTATCTTGTTGAGTGCCGAAAATTTTGTATTCTTATAAATATTCTTGGGCTTTGTTCTGGGACACAGTTACTAGGAACAGTTTGATCCTTTCACGTCTGTCTTTGATTTGTTAGGTGGGGTTTGAGCAGTGACCAGTGTGGGGCTAATTATTTATTCCTGACGCCTGTGAAAGACCCTCTGTGTCCTCTGCACTGTCAGGTTTCCCAGTCTGGCTGGTGGGAAGCGGCACCACACTTCTGCCTGTGCGACTGCAATCAGTCCATCATTTCCGGTGGTTATTCCTGGGCCTGGGTGTCCCCTCTCACGCATGTGCTGATGAGTGCTCTGCTGAGTACCTGCTGCAGTCTCCAAGCTCTTTCACACCAGCATGCTGCTCTGTGACTGCTGGCTGCAGTGACCTCATTCTGTTTGGTTTCCTCAACTCAGGGAGTTCTCCAGGCTCTGCTGGGTTTCCTGTCTGCACTGTACCTGGAAAATCCCATAGCAGTAAGATGGGGCAACCCATTGGATTCTCATTACACAGGGGTCACTGAGCTTTGCTACATAATATCCATTGTTCTATGACATATTTTGTCCATTTCTTGGTTGTTTCAGGCATGAGAGCAAGTCCATCACCAGTCCCTCCATCTTGGTCAGTTTCAGAGGTTCTTGGTATAGTTTTAGTTTCGGATGATGAAAAAAACTTCTGGAGATTGACGGTGGTGATGGTTGCACAACCATGAGAACGTACTTAATGCCACTGAACTGTAAAATTAATAATGGTTAAAATGGTAAATTTTGTCACCTATGTATCACCACAATAAAGAGAAACTTAAAAAAAGGGTTACCCGAACCAAAGGAAGTCTTAGTGCTGTACTCTGAAAACACCACCACCCAGACTGATGTCCCACAGAGGTACCTCAACTGTCACGTGTGAGGGCCCATCAGGCAGCCTATGCAGGGTCCTGCCTGGTCAGGAGCGTCCCAAAGCCTGATGCTGTCCCACAATTTCCCTACCCTGAGATCAAGTCTATGGTCAACAGTCAAGGCTCGGCCTGCCAAGGGGTGTCCCACAGGGCACCAGAGCTTAGGCTGGCCGGCTTCACCAGGGCGCCCTGACACACCTGGAGATGAACCAAGTGGGCACGCCTTGCGCGGGACCTTCTGTGTGGGACCTTCTGTGTGGGACGTGCGCAGGCACGTGCGCATACCCCCGCCCCTCTGGCTGTCTTCTAACCCACTGCCACCCAGAGGCCACGCTGCAGCCAGCTTCCTTCTCCTTCCTCCTGTGCAGCTAGGGGCTCACATCCGCACATCACTCCTTTGCATATCACTGAAAAAGTATGACCCAAATAAATTTGGCCAGTTTGCCCCCTTGCAAACCCCACCACGCCCCATGTCAAAATTAATGAGACTTCAGCTCACACCGGTTGGGAGGGTCGGCAGGAGGAGCTCTCAGCGCGTGAGTAGCGAAAGCCCTACAAGAGGTTCTCCCGACTGTAACTGCGCCCCCATTTCCTCTGCTTTGTTCCCCCAGATTGCAGACAACTCACTGCGGCGGCACGTACTGAATTGCAGCCCCCCCCCCCCCCAGAAGTCCTTTTGTTTGCAGTCAATATCTAGGAACCAGACCTTTACAGCAGTGCCTCTCGTTCCTTCAGATTACACTGAGCTGGCACTCGGTGTCATCTGCCGTCTTCACTGTCCGTTCTGGACAAAGCAGCTGCGCAACACTGTTCTGGCTCACAGCTCGCTGTGCGTGAGGGCGTTTGCCGGGCCTGTGCCCAGCGCGTCTTCCGGGGCCCAGAAAAGAGGTGAGACGTGTGCGAGACGCAGGTGTGGGAGGTGGCGGTCAGCGGAGGCCCAGGGACAGCGGGTGGGCCGGTCCGGGCGGGCAGGGGCCTGTCCCCAGCGTCCCTCCGGCGCCGCCCAAGCCACATCAGCCACCGCCGCGTGGCTGTGCATCACGCTGTGCTTTCATGTCTTCTCACCTGCCGGCCCCTCCCTGGCGCGTCTCTTAAACAGCGGCAGGCCCCGCTTAGCGTGCTCTCCGAGGGGTCGCGGCTCGCGGTGGGGCGCGGAAGTGATGCTCCTCCCTCGGCTGCCCTTTGACCCCCGCATCCCCGCCGAGTGCAGGGCACGAGCCTCTCCTCTCTCCGAGGCGCCTGGTGTCAGTCGACCGGCCGCGGTCGGACCCAGGAAAGGGCCAGGCCCGCGGCGCGGCGGTCGGGGCCCACCGGACAACGGCCGTTGCCCCTTTAAGCGCCGGGCGCAGGCGCAGTGGGGGCGTCGCGCGCGCAGACGAGGTGAGGCGGCGGCGGTTTATGGCGGCGCCGACGGACCGCGCGGGCGAGGGGCGCCGAGGGGCTCAGGGGGCGCGCGGGCCGAACGCGGAAGGGGGGGACCCGCGGCCGCCCTCGGCGCTTCGCTGCTGTCCGCCTCCCTCCCTTCCCCGCGTGTCGGGCCGGGCCCGGTGGGTCCCCCGCGGCGCTCGCTGCCCGCGCCGGTTGCCGACGCCCGCGGGCCCGTCTCCCTCCTGACGCGCCGCGCCCGCCGCCGGCCGAGCGGGAGACGCTTGCGGTTCCTGGGCCGGCGCGCCGAGCGCTGGCGAGGTGAGGGCGTCCCCGGCCCGGCGGGACGTGGCCGCGGCGCAGGACGGCGGCCGGCGCGCCTCGGGGACGCGGAGGGGCCGCGGGGCGAGGCGTCCGCCGGCGGCAGAGGGCGCGCCCGGGTCCTGGGTGCCCTGCGCGCGAGTGGGGGTCGCCTGCGGCCGGTCCTCCCGTCAGTCACGTCCTGTCGTCGTCGCCTTCGCGCGTTTCGGCCAAGTGGCGGCTCCGGGAAACGGTTCCGTTCTGGGTGTTGAGCTCGTTGCCACCGGAAAACCAGCGGAGTCCGAGTCGTGCGAACAACTGCGAACTCGCGGCCGAGCTCGGACCGGAGCCGGCCGTCGGGGACCGGGACTTGGGCGGTGCCGGCTTCCGCTCCCGAGGCCGCCGGTGCCGGCTCGTCCCTGGGGCGAGACTCCGGCCGCGAAGGTCCGGTGCTTGCGGTTCCAGGCGCAGACGGCCGCTCTGCGTGTCGGGTACAGACGTGTCCCGCGCGCCGGTCCCGCGGGCCGGGCTTCGTCGAGCCCAGGAATGTGTGCACGCGGCAGCCTCTCAAGTGCTTGAGAAAGACGCGTCTGCGTGTCTCGGAAGAACGCAGGTCATCTCGGCGAGAAGCGGTTCCTTCCTCCGGCGGCGGTGTGGCGTGGGGTCCTTTCCCACTGCGTCGTGCACGCGAATTACTGTCCCCCGTGGAAAGGACATTCCCCTTGGCACGTGGCCCCAGCTGCGGAGTCTGACAAACCACAGGACGCAGGTGTCACCCCGTGGTCGTGGCTTCCTGCTCTGCTGACCCCCGGACGCCAATGGTGAGACCTGGGCTGGCTGCTCCCGGTTGGTCTGGTGCAGGTTTGGGAAGGAGCAGCGTCAAGTGGCATTGCGACTGGTCAGTCCGTGGTCAGTCATGGGCAGTGACTGTGTCCAGTGTGAAGGGAGTGTTAGGCTCCCGGCAAAATTGACAGTGAACATTAGGCCTTACAGACGGTTACGTGCCCACCGGTGGCAACGGGCAGGGTTACCCCACAGTTAGTGGTTACGTCATTTGGGGCAAAGGTTACTTAGCAACGTGTCACGTGCTGAAGAATATTGCTCCCTTGGGAACCGTTAGAGCTGCGTTTGTTGTGGAGTAAAGAACGGAGGACTTTGGCCGTGCAGTCCTGCTTTGAATCCTGTCTACCTCCTCACACATTGATAAGCGATTTGGAACAAAATAACTGCTCAGTCCCAATGTGCCGTAAAATGTGGTGAAGCCAAACTGAGGTTGTGACTGGCCAGTGATGCCTGTAAAAAGGTTGTAGCTATTTTTACTAAAACAAAAAACAAAAAACGACCCTTTGCGTACGGAATACATTTTCAAAATGAGGCAAAGTTAAAAATAAGTGATCGTATTTAGTAGAAAATAAAACATACCCTATGTATAGTCCGAGTTTGCCTTCTGGAGATAGAACGATGGTATTGACATAGTGATGAAACGTCACTGTGGCTCCTGGGTGGAAGGTGGCTTTCAGATCCACGCGGAGCATGTGTGGTTCCAGGCCTTCTGGTAAGCAGACGTCGAAGCACCCAAACACAACTCCATTTGTAGCCAGTGACCCAAAGTGTCAGGTACTTGGCCTGGACTAGGGGTGTAGACTAGCTTCAGAACCAAGTGGCTTATCCAGGATTAAATTCTACCTCATTAGCACTTCGCCCCTCTGGCTGTTAACTGGCTGTGGACCAAAACCTAACAAAGACTCTGAAACCGAATGGTGGTAAAAATGTAATAATTGGACTGTCCTAGTGATGGAACATTCAGCTCCAAAATCCTGGTGGTGAAGATGAGGTGTCCTCACCATAAAGTGGACGAGCCTTTGTATAAAGCCCCACCTTTCACACAGTTTGTGTAAGAAGCTGAGATTCATTTGTGGTCATTTGTTTTCATTCCTGGGAAATCCTCTCCCAGCTCCATTGCCAGTTGTGTGAGTGGGGTATGTTAGAAATCCAGAGGACTGTGAGGGGAAAACAAGGATAAACTTTGTGATAACAAAATTATGTTATTATGGAAATTGCCATGTTTCAGTCCTTGTGTCAGTCTCTGTGAGCTCATGTGTTCATCTTTTTTCCCCAACGATTTATCAGGTGTTTTGTAAAACGTTACCATTTTATGTGAGGTAAACCATTATTTAGAAAAAATTACATGGAGTAAGAATAAAATTGCAAAAGATGTGTGTGTAGTTCTAGGAAGAGTAAGACCTCTGCAAAGTATTTTCCCCATGGTGAGGTGAAGGTACACTGCTCTTTATTGACTGGCCCAGAGGGTATTTCTCTTTATTCCTGAAGGCATTTGGGAAGCAGGTAAGACGTGTACTTTTTACTGCTGAAGGTCTGGAAAGGTGGCACAGCCGGTAAGTTCAAAAGCGGGTATTGGGGTGGCGGCTCCTCCCACTCCCAACTGTAGGCGGAGTCAGATTCTGCATTTGTTACAATACCGTGTTTGTCACAATGTGTTCTGTTGGGTGAGACGGTTTTGCTGATACTGTCTTTGCCTGAAATCTGTACATCAGAAGATCCAGAGCAGCAGACGGATGGGTGGCTGCTGGCATTTTTGTGTGTGGTGGGTGTGGGGTCGCCAGATGAAATATAGAACACCACTCACATTTGAATTTCAAATAAATATTGAGTAATTTCTTAGTATTTATTTACCTCAATTTCAAATTTTTTTTGCTTTAAAGATTGAAAAAAAAAGACATGCAACACTTGAAATATTCAAAGAGAGGTTGATATTAGAATGATTTTTTAGACATGCCTGCTCTCTTACCATATTTACGTTCAATGATTTTGCCATATGTGGACATAGCCCTGTTAAGGCAGACCTATATTCAAGATCATTTTAATCCTAAAATGTTGACTTTCTAGGTTTTGACAATTTTTACTAGTATTGAATTCATACTTTAATGGTGTTTAAGTTCTAGGTATCTCAAGTTCATTTGAATGTAGTGCTGCTATAAATTACAAACTTCTGGATGGATATAATTGAATTTCAAATTTAACTGCATTTTTTTTTTCCTTTTGAACCTGGCATCCTTGTGGGTGTGGTGGGTGTTGACAAAACATTCCATCTACATTATTTTCACAATTCATAATTTGAAACAAGTAGGTGTTATGAAATTTTGTTGTTCTGTTCTTACCTGAGATATGAATCGCTCTTAAAAATCATTGCTCGCAGTGCTGCCTGAGCGAGGTCTTGGAGGTGGGCTCTGCACAGAGTGCTGTGGAGGCAACGATCTGAAGGAAGCGCAGTACATCCGGACCCCACTGCTGCAGCAGGCTTCCCAGCCTTCCAGCGCGCAGATTAGTGTCTTGAAGAATTCAAAGAAAAGTGTACAAGGACTTGGCGTGGAAGCTCGGCAACATCCTCGTTTCGGCTCCCTGCATCTACTCGGAAGTGATGGAGGCCCTAGACCTGCAGCCGGTCTGTCGTTCCTAAATCTGCGCCGTGGCACTGGCTCCCTCAGCAACATGGTGGGGCTCGTTCCAGGTAACTGCAGAGAGCCCGGGGAGCACTGGGTCTGGGGACAGACAGGAGTCTGCGGGCACTTTCCTTTGCAGGGACCGGGGCCCCTTGCCCTTGGCCTTCCCAGCAGTTGTCCCGGCTTGTTTACTTCTAGTCGGTGGGTGGGCTGGTGAAGGGAGGGCCCTGGGCTTTCCAGACCACCCTCCTGTCCCCTGTCCCTTCCCACCTGTACCTCTGGAGAACAGGACCTAGGGAGTTCTAGCAGTCTGGACCTCACCAAGCTTTCTGATTCATCCTGTCACTCGGCCTGCCCTGTCACTCTGTCCTTAAACTGAGAATAATTAAAGTCCCCTGAGAGTTAAAGTTCTCTTAGGTTTTGATGGCTTTTTTTAATACTGAAAGAGGTAATGCCTGTAAATTGTTTACTTTTAGATAAACTCCAGGGAGGAGAGAGCTTTCACAGGTTATCTTATTTTAAGTCATTTAGTCTGTTTTCCTCAACAAATAAGTTGTGAGACTGTATAAATATAAATATTTTTAATATTTGAGCAACACTATCAGACAGATGACGGGATTAATGTAATTCCTGCCTGTGTAAAAGGTGATCGTGGGGGAAAGGCGTGTTCATCACTTTCATGGCCGGAAGCTTTCCTGGGGATTAAAAAAAGGGTTTATTGAGCCATATGCTGGCCAGAAAAAGGACCAGGTCCTGGGGTCCTTTTATTACAGAGAGTTTGGAGAAGTAAAAGGACGGCAGTTGTTTTGAAAGAATTTGCATTGCTGTTGGTCACAGGGAGGGAGGAGGTGAAGGGGCTAGCCCCGGGCAGAGTCCCTGGGAAGAAGGCTTACAATTGTGGGCGACATTCCGGAAATTCATGTGTCAGCCAGAACAGGGGAGTGGTGGTCAGCCGGCCCTCTAGACGGGAGCTGAGTGGCCCCCTGGAAGTCGAGGAGTGGACTCGACACTCAGGACCCTGAGCAGTCTTCTGCCTTCAGCTATTAACAGCTGGACCCTGCAGCTGCTGTCGTGTCATTTCGGACACCTCAGCATTCTTGTGTTGTCAGGCAGGCGTCTGTTTTTACTGAGTGAGGTGGGCCTTCTTGCCAGAGGCTTGCTGGGAGCTGGTCTGGGCTTTCAAAGGCTGCTCTGAGGAAGGAGCAGGGCTGGACCCCAGGTGCCGGTGCTGGGGGCTGTGTACACTTGTATGTCAGGATTTGCTCAACGTGGAAATTGTCCACAGAGTGTTTGCATGAAGTATCTTAAGGCTATAAGATTCTGAATGTGGGAGATGTCAAGTTTTAGATCCATTTTAGAAAATCTTACCAGTAACACTTGAGTTTTGTGTATATGGAATTAAATTTTTGGTTTTTTCACAAGTTTTCATAAACTTTGGAATCTGATGAAATTTTGAGACTGTAGCTAATTTGGTGGGGGGGACACTCAAAATGTATATGCAGATTTTCAACGGGGGGGTGTGTGTGTGGGCACCCCTAAGCTGGGCGTTGTTCCACCCCTAAGCTGGGCGTTGTTCGAGGGTCAGCTGTCCTGGGAATCTCAGCGGTCTGGAGACAGGCAGCTCTGTTTCGGCTGCAGTGGACAGTGTGTATGTACCGCTGTGCTGTGTGCCATGGCGGTACCCCGGAGAGTTTGCTCTCATGGCGGGCGTTTTGCAGCTGTGGGGAGAAGGCTGCACTGGCTGGACTGCATGTTGCTCGGCCTCTGCCTGCACTTCCTTCAGCCTTAACCCGCATCCCGCAAATCGCTCCGGAGGTGAGAACCTCCTTGGCCTCCCCGTGCCTGCCCATGTGAGCTCTGACTCCTGCATCTGACACACAGGCCCTCACTCTTCCTGGCCCTGGCTGCCATTGTGCAGCGGCCCGAACTGTACCCTTTTCCCACCGCATCCCAGCCTGTGCTCGTCCTGTGGTTCCCAGTGACAAGGGGAGGATACAACACCTACTGCAGAGACAGCGACCCTGCTCTTCACTCACCCGAAAGTGCTGTTGCTGTGGGAGCCGCTCTGTGGGGGACCTCGTGGGTCTGGCTGCAGAGCTGTGTCCTCTGCCCCCCTGTCCTCCGTGTGGTAGTCCTCATGTTATTAGGGTGGGTAAGGGGATCGGCACTGTTCCTCTGTTGGGTGTTCTGCTTCTTGGGAATAGGAACTACGCTCTGTATCTGTTCCTACCGTGTTTCCCCGAAAATAAGACCTAGCCGGACAATCAGCTCTAATGCATCTTTTGGAGCAAAAATAAATGTAAGACCCGGTCTTATTTTACTATAATATAAGACCGGGTCTTTAATGTAATACATAATATAATATAATGTGTAATATAAAATAAAATATAATACAATAATGTATAAAATATAATATATAATATAATGATATAATGCTGGGTCTTATATTAATTTTTGCTCCAAAAGACACATTAGAGCTGATTGTCCGGCTAGGTCTTATTTTCAGGGAAACACGTACAACTCACTCCTGAAGGGTTTTGATTAAAGATGAGGGACTGACGAAAATGAGAGGCAGGTCTTCCTGGTCCCCGGCACAGTGCTGCGGTCGGTGCCCCAGCAGTGACTTGGCAGAGAGGCTTGAAGGTAGAATAATTTGGACTTGATACTGTGTTTCCCCGAAAATAAGACCTAGCTGGACAATCAGCTGTAATGCGTCCTTTGTAGCAAAAATTAATGTAAGACTCAGTATTATATTGTATTGTATATATAAGACCAGATCTTAGATTAATTTTTGCTCCAAAACATGCATTAGAACTGATTGTCTGGCTAGGTCTTATATTTGGGGAAACACTGTATAATAGTAAAAATGTGACTTCTCAGGTAGGTTGTTTTGATGAGACAGTGTTTCAGCAGTGACAGATGTTGGCAGAAGAGAGCAGCAGGTGAGCTGTCCAAGTTAGGGCGGGGCCTTCGCCTGGCGTACTGGCTGTGCCAAGAGGGGAGCGGGAAACCCAAGACGGAGGCTAGGTGGTCGCTCGTTTACCAGTCTTGCCCTGTGACTTCAGCACGTGTGCCCATGCGCTCTGCAGATTGTCAGAAATCAGCTGTAACTCACCAAGCGTGCAGCTTGGCGAATTTGTATGTGGGTGTCCATCCCCCCTCACCCCCCAAGCACACCCAGAACAAGCTGCAGTGGAGTCGGCCCCAGGGCCTGTCATGCCCCCTCCTGTAAGTGGGACCCAGCCCTGCGGGAGGGTGAGCACTGGTCCATCCCCCCTCAACACACACGTGTATTGTCTGTTTACAAGCTTCATGTAACCGGATTCCCACAACACAGACTCACCTAAGCTGTTTGCATCGGTAGTTCTCCCCCAGATTTCACCTGGAGGGAACGTGTGCATTAGTAACTGAGCTCCCACCTTTTCTCACAGCTTTATTTCCGATTACTGGTAAGTTTCTTTTATATAAAAACGTATCACTATGATTTGTTTTAACGATTAAAACCTACTTTGTGAGGATTATTAAAATACCCACATCTAAGTGTTTGGGGGGACCTCTTACAGAAAACAGTCCTGTGTGATGTTTTATTTGCAACTACAGGCTGCTTCAATTCATTCATTAGTAAGACCTTGAATGCTTGGTTTCAGACTTTGCCTTTTTACATTTTCAAATAATTCTTTAAAAGTGAGACAGCAGGCAGGCTCAGGCTGTGGAAAGTTGTGGAGTCAGTAATTCAGAGAGAGGAGGTGGGGACCCTGCGTATTTTGAGATTAGTTCGGATAACATGGTAAAACTTCAAAACTGTGGGAGTTTCTGTAATTCCACATGCTAAATCAAAGTGTTGCAGGTGGTAAATAAAGAGTAAGGGTTGTGCTCTAGTTCCAAGTTCTCTCGTTCTGGACCCTGCAGGCCCTCTCGGCGTGAGCCACGGCGTGGAGCCCCATCCAGATGTCACAGAGGATACGGAGCAGAAGCTCAGCTTCTTAGGATGAGCAGTAGCTCTGACAACGAAGCGTGAGTCCTGTGCCCTGGACGCAGGCGTGGGTGTGGCTGCGACTCTTGACAGGGAAAGAGGTCGCTCGTGGGTGCTCCTAGCAGCAAGCACGCTTGGAGGTGGCGGGGAGTCAGGGATGGAGGTGTGTTGTGATCACTTAGACAGATTCTGTGGTTTTCAGGGCTCGAGGTCTGGGAACTGATATGTAGGTGAAGGTAATTTTTCAGCAGCATAATAACGGAAGGACATAGAATGTTTATTTTGTTAAATTTTCTTTTTTCTAATATAGACATTCATCATCTAATAGTTTATAAAATAGAATTGTTGTGTTTGTCTTTAAACAGTATTTATAACTAGCACTTGGCATTTTTATACAAGCACTAAAGTTATTTTATGGATCACAGTTTTTAGAAAAACCAAGTGTAATATCCCCCCACTTCATTGTGACATACTAAAGTCGCTGACATTTCTGCACACTTAACTGCCAAGGTCTCTTCCTGGAAGTTCACATATATTTTTCCTTGTATCCCTTGTAACAACTCCATCCATGTAACACATGAGGAAACAGCAGCAGGGGGTAAGGACAGCGTAGGCAGGGCCAGGACCTGGCTCAGGTGGGCGTGCCACTGCCTCACTGGAAGCCTGTCCCCTGCCCCCTTCTCCCCCCTCCCCTACAGCTGTGCTGTTGTGCTCGCTTCACTGTTACGATTATTATGTGTAAAAAGTATCAGTAATTCTTCTGCTTTTTAGTATAACTGGGAAAAACCATGATGTTCTTTCACGGGGTCCCTGGCTTGGTAGGAGTCTTGTCCACATCAGCTGTTTGTTCATGTTACTGCATGGTTTCGATACTGTGTTTCAGGGGGAAAAATACAGTAGTATGTGAGCAGAGCAATCCAACATGAATTGGTCGTCAGAAAGAATGCCTCCAGTCTCAAAGACCTGGGAAAAACATGACAGAAACTAGGATTTTTGTTTCTCTCTCTCTCTCTCTCTCTCTCTCTCTCTCTCTCTCTCTCTCTCTCTCTCTCTCTCTCTCTCTCTCTCTCTCTCTCTCTCTCTCTCTCTCTCTCTCTCTCTCTCTCTCTCTCTCTCTCTCTCTCTCTCTCTCTCTGTTGCATATGTTACCTTTTAGCACTTTTTAATTGATTTGAAAAGTAATCATCCATTTTAGAAAACCCAGAACAAATGAACAGTAAGAAAAGCTGCTGACTCCAGTGGCCAGATGTGTGAGCCATGTCTGTGTCTCTAGATTGTTCTCTTTTTAAAATAGGTTACTGTAGGGGCTGGACCTGTGGCTCAGGCGGTTAGAGCTCCGTGCTCCTGACTCTGAAGGCTGCCGGTTCGATTCCCACATGTGCCAGTGGGCTCTCAACCATAAGGTTTCCAGTTCAATTCCTCAAGTCCTGCAAGGGATGGTGGGTTGTGCCCCCTGCAACTAGCAACAGCAACTGGACGTGGAGCTGAGCTGCGCCCTCCACAACTAAGACTGAAAGGAGAACAACTTGAAGCTGAACGGCACCCTCCACCACTAAGATTGAAAGAACAACTTGACTGGGAAAAAATTCCTGCAAGTCCACACTGTTCCCCAATAAAGTCCTGTTCCCTTTCCCCAATAAAAATCTTAAAAATAAATAAATAAAATAAATAAAAAATAAAATAGGTTACTGTACATATGTTCTAGAAGTTACTGAGACAGGTTAGCTAGCATGTCTCTAGGGAGACAGGGAGGTCCCTGGTGGAATAAACAAAAGACAGCCATAGTCTAAAACTCCATGTTTTGACATCATTCCCCGCTCCAGGACAAAACAAGGCCTTGAAGTTAATCATAAAATTCCTTTTGGCCTGACCAATGGAACAGATCTGATAGATAAGATGGGTTGCTTTGCTAATTCCTTTAGGATGGGAAGCAGAACAAACCTGGTAGACGAATTTCATTAGAAGGTTGCAGTTCCCTTCAAACAGTTACCTTCTTCAAACAGCTCCCCTTCCCCAAGCAGGCAAGGGAAGGTATAAAAAGGTATAAAAGAGCTTTTGCCTCAATCACAGCGCACCCCCACTTGGGACCCCCTCCCGCTTGGGAGCTCTGACTCTTTGCTTTCAATAAACTATCCTCTTTTTAAAACTCTTTGCCTCTCTTGGGTCCGTGTTTCCATTCTTCAGTCTCACGAGACACCATCCGGCCCACACGAGAAACTGCCGGCAGATCCAACATCATCTACATCAATTGGGGAATCACAGGAAAAGTATTCCTACATCATTACAATATTTTACTTTGGGGAGTTCACGAATATGATTTAAGTCATTTAGTGCATATATACTAGCCTGCTGAATCGCCGATCCCAGGTTATTATCTGCTTCCTATACATATAAGGCTGTGTGTAGTTTTTCACTTTCTATTCTAGAAAGACTTCAGTGAATGTGCCAAATTAAAAAATTATCCATAAATATTTCAGTATGTATCCGTAAAAGATAAGGGCTCTGTTTTTTGTTTGTTTTTTAGCATCACAAAACAATTATCAACCTAAAAAAATAATAGTAATTTATCAATGTGGATGGAAAAGGGGGCACAGGTTAAACCTGACAAACTCAGGAGACTGAAAACCACATAAGATGGTGCGAACAGAAGAATTCCTATCTAAGGTGGGCCTTGGGGGGGAAGTCACATCCTTGGCCTGTCGCTTCCTTGACAAAGGTCAATCTCTCCCTTAAGTGAGTCTGTCATCTTTTTTGCATCTAAGATAACACACCCTTTGGAATGTCAGAGTAATCCCTTTTTCTGGACCCCCCAGGCGGCACAAACCACGCCAGAGCAGGAAACTACAGAATCCCTCATTGTCCTCTTGTTCCCCAAATACCATCTCTATTTGCTGTAAAATGCTTTTAACTATCCTGTACCTCCCAATGCAAAAGAAGCGTGTCTCTCCATTTTGCTTTTTATCTAAACCCAGAGATTTCCCCGCTTTGCTTTCTCCCACCCCCTCAATCTATAACCAGTGGATTTCATGTAACATTCCTCCTTTGATTCTAATGTATAAAATAAGTTGCAAACCGGCCATTTTCCAGAGCATTTTCTCAATCCATTGAGACTGCTTCCTGGCAATTGTTGTCAGTTTGGCTCAAACAAACTCATAAGCTTTCTCTTAGGCTGGATGTTTATTTGTTGATAATACCTTCAAATGTCCAACTAGTGTTCAAATTTTCCTGATCGTCTCAAAATTTGAACACTTTATTTAAATGATGTTCCACTTAAGGTTTATGTACCGAATTTGGCTGATGTATATCTTAAGTGGTTTTTATCTGTATGTTCTTTCCTTAAAATTTATTTGTTGAGGAAATCAGGTCATTTGTTTTACTGAGCCTGGATTTGAGATTACCTCTCTCTGTGCTGATGTTTTTATATTCTTTCTGTCCTTTATTCCCTGCAAATTGGTGGCTGGATTTTTTCACATCTTTCGTCTTATGTCAGTGTCACCTTTCTCTCATACTGAAAGTCCTGGTCCCCAGCCACCTGATGTACTGTTTTTCTAGAATACATGGTATCTGCATTATCACCAACAGTCTGATTTCCAAAACTACGTCAGGCTCCTCTGGCAGCTTTGCTGGAACAGGCTCCCCCCTGCACAGCTGTGGTAGCTGGACCTGCCCTGGGGGTTGGGTTAGAGCCCCTCAGCTTTTCCCTGGCATCAGGTGTCTTGTCCAAGGCCGGGTCCACCCTCAGGTCCAGAGTGCTGGCCTGGTGTGGGAACTCCAGGCTCTGGGGGGCCTAAGGGCATAAATGGAAGACCTGGGAAAACAGTGCAGAGTCAGCCAAGGACACCCCAGGAGATCCCAAACCCATAGGCCACGCACAAAGTCAGCAACCGTGGGCTGGAAGCAGCTCAGCACCCCACGCCCCACATTGTTGATCTATTTCTGTCCCTGTCTGACCTTCTCCTTCAGTCTCTGTCAACATCCGCCTTTGACTAGGCAGCTTCATTTCTAGCTCAGGATGTCTTATCTACCCACGTTCCCTTTCTATCTCCCTCCCTCTCCTGCAGTGGGGTCTCTGATTCTCTCCTGTGTGCGGGGTTCCCATATGTATGTATGAAATCTGTTTATTTTCTCTGTTAATCTGTCTCATGTCTATTTGATTACTAGAGCAGCCAGAAGAAGCTTGAGGGTCAAGTTTCTTTCTCCCCCAGCTAAGCAAGTAATCACTTATTCAATAAAAGGTGAGATTTGGAGTACAGATTCTCAGGACTGACCGATTAGATCAATGAAATATGGAACAAGCTACCAATTTAACTTCTGGATGTGAAACTGTATTAAAGTTTCAAAGGTGGGACTGAATCGGACCAAAATGTTTGCTTTTGGGCAAATTGACTTTAAGCTGATTGTTAGGAAACAAAAGACTTAGAAACAGCCTTTGACCCTCCCCCCTTCCTGTCTAAGAGATTCAGATGGAAAGACCTGGTTTAGGGAGGGAACCTTGGCATAAACTCCTTAGCATAAGGCGGGAAGACGCCCAGTGGAGACTGCTGACCACCCTTCCCCCACGTCCCTTTAATTTCTGGGTTGACTACCAACAATTTACCACCTGTGAGTGTGCCCCTCTTCCTAAATTACCTGCAAAGCACCCAATCTGACCTCGCTGTCTTAGTAATTTTAACGTGTTTGTGAATTCCCCATGCGCAAATGCTAAAATTCGATTTTATGTTAGTCTGATTGTTTAATTTTAGATTAGCTCAGCTAGAAGAAGTTGTTATTATCGGCAGAGAGCAGAGGGCCAAGGGGAGAGGGGGGAGGAAAGGAAGGAAGGTGTGAGGGGAAACAAAAGAGGAGATCATTTGTAAGAAAAGGTGCAACTATAGCTAATTGTAATGGGTTATAACCCTATTAGCATTTCAGGCAGGGAAAAATCTCCACCCCTTGTGTCCCCTTGACAGTTCCTACAAGGGAATCCCTCCTCCAACGGGAAGGAGTGGGCTTCAACCACACACCTTGGGAACACACTGGGATCACCTGTGACTCCACCCCTGAGTGTTTCCCGCCCTCTTTCAAATGTAATCCTAAATTTTCTTTGTTCCAGCACAGTCGGTCTTATTCCTGGGCTTGCCCAGTCTTGTGTTTTGTGGATATATTTTCTTTCTTCTAGTACTTCCTTGGCCTGCTTGCCTTTTCATGAGGCGTTGTTCCTACATCCTGGAATGCCTTCCTGTGTTGACTCCGACCTGCTCTCCGATAACACACTAGGTTAGAGCAAAAGAAATAATGTTTAAAGCCCCCACAGTATTGGGGGAGCCTGAGAGGAGAATTACTGGCCGGGGCACTGCTGGCTCCTGGAAACTGACGCAGCTGAGAGCTCAAGGATGTCTTCCAGGAGAGGTAAGCGGTGTTTTTGATCCCTCTGTGAGCCTTCCCGCTCTATTTCTGAGGGGTGGGGAGAATCTAGAAGGGCTGCGTGTCCTTTCCCTCTGTTCTACATGTAGACTGGCAGGAAAATATATTTGTGAAGCTGGCTTCTCGGGAGTAGCTACTCACAGGTTTTCTTCATTGACTTTTTCCTCCCACAGATGGTAATTTTTTGTGTCTATGTCAATAAGGAAATACCAAACAGACAGAAAGCTTTTGGCTTCCTTGGTTAAGCTGTGAAAAGGATTATTGGTTTGAGTAACTATGAAAATCCTACCATCAATGGCCAGAGTGTGGATCCTTTGAATTGGAAAAATTTCTAAATTGGAAAAAGGGTTACAGAACTCTCATGACAAACCACTGTTTAATTGGACCCTAGAGAAAGACCACATTTTTAATGCAAAGGGATACAAGGAAATTTAACTATTCTTAATCTTTTCAGTGAGTTTGTTTAGTTTCCTGGGTCCTTATCAGATGCTAATGTCAATAGTAGGTTTAAAAAAGGCAGAAGGGAAAATCAATAGATGTGCAAATGTTAAAAATCTTTCTGGAGATTTAAGATTTTGAGAACTGGTGTGTTGAAACAGGTTTTAAAGGAGTTAATAACCAATCACAAACTTGACAAAAATGGAAGCTGATTTTTCAGTCTGTTAGAAATGAGAAAGTCTCTTCATCTGCCCCAGGCCCTCAGTGGAGTACATCTGAAAAGTAAACACAGCCCACAACTGCCCTAAGCCCACTGAGCTAAACAACATATAAAAATTTCAAAAGGGGCCGTTTTAACAATACAAGCGTCCCTCATCCAGCCTGGCTCCCCTTTTCCTGTCTCCTTAAAGACTGAAGCAAAAATAAAACCCTGAGCACAATCCCTTTAGCAGTAGACAGGAAGACTCCATGCAGGAGCCTCAGAAATATTTACCTGCCACGTGTGTTCAGCTTTTCCTGATTTACCTGTAAATCTCCCATTTTTACATCTAAAATCTAAGAGCCCACTCTCACCCTTGTCTAAAATGTTATGTTTACCTGAGTTCTCCTCACTGTCTTTGGAAATGTCATGCTTATGTGAATTCTACGTGCACATGTATTACAATTCCTGGTCTCTGTCTGTAGTTGGGTAGAAGTTAGAAGGGGTGTGAGGCCTTTGTCTCTTCTGATTTTAGATAGGCATAAAAATTATCTGTGAACTTCTTGCACCTAGAAACTCTAGGGTTTTTATTATTTCCTCCCAGAGATGTTTGTTTTTTCCTGTGTCTGTGTCTTGCGTGTCATTTGTCCTATGAAGGAACTACCACGGGGACAGAACACAGGCACAGGCTCCCGTAAGCCTGTCGTTGGAGCCGGACCCACAGGCTGGGGAGTTAAGCGGTTCTCTCCAGACCAGCGTCTGCGGAGACAAACTTAGCTGTGGGTCCCTGTGTAGAAACCGCATGAAGTTTTTCTTTCCTTCTCGTTCTGTGTCCTGGGAGCTTGGCTTTGTGACCGAGGAAGCTAATCCTCTCCGGTCCCCAACCATCGGCCAGGTGGACTTACTCCATTGGGCCTGGTGGCCAGTGGGAGAAGCTGGGGTTCCCAGTGCGCCTCTGCCTGGCTGTGCCAGCTCCCAGGGGAGTGTGTCCTGAGGGGCCTCTGCCCATAAGGGGCACCTGTCCCCCCAGCCTTCCTTACCCTTCAGTGCTGGACAGATCCCGGTCCAGTAGCACCTGCTGGGGCCACAGATTGGGTTTGGGGCTGGAGGTGCCTCACATTTTGTGGGAGACCGGAGACACCCTGTCCACTCCACCATCCCTACTGCCTGTGTGATGAAGGTCTGTGCTTTCTCTGATTGTCTTTGTTTACCATGTGCTCTGGGGGGGCTGTATTCTCTGCACTCCGTATAGAGGGGCCTCTGGCTTCCTGGCCTGACCCTGAAAAACTTTTTGTATAAAACTAGGAATTTTTGGTATAAAGCTAAATGCTTTCTCACATCACACCTTTTGGTCAAGTACTTCAACTGAGAATACAGGTAGGGAGTGATTGAAATATGAAATACCACAAAAGAAGTCTGAATACTCAGAATCTTTGCTTATGTTTTAAAGTATTTGATAATACGCAGATAATATTGTCCAGGATCCCATGTATGCAAGCTCTACTGGCCCATGTGGGCCCATTTCGGTCCCGGTTTTGGACTCAGAACTGTGTTAGAATCACTCTCCCGTTTAATTACCTGTGCATGGAGATACTAATTGTTTCTGCCTTTTCTGTAAAATGGGACCAGTAGGTGAGCTGAGGCCTGTGAAGGGCCTGTAACAGGATTTATCTCAAAGAGAATGTAGTCCCGGGGCCCGGATTCTCATTTTAAGGGCGGTGGGCAGGGAAATCCTCTCTGCTGCCATCTCGTGTGCATATGGGGAATAACACCTGGTTGCAGGTGACCATGAAAAGTTATTCTCTGCTGCCATCTCGTGTGCATTTTGGGAGTAACACCTGAGTGGAGGTCAAGATAAGCTCTTTCCAAAGGCTTCTGAGCCAATGTGTCACACCCAGGGCTGTGCCCTGGAAGCTGCCCGCTGGAATGTGGGGTCCTGGAGGTGAAACCCGGCGCACGGCTTGGCACACCTGAATTAACTACCTTCTCACCTGGCTCTTACCTATGCTGCCTTACGTCACTCTCTCCTCTTGCCTCCCGACCTTCCCGAAAGCCATTTTAAAATTAACACCGTGTTCAGAGAGCCTCTGTAAGACACCACATCTGGGGGAAGTGCGGTGCAAACTAAACATTTACTTTGCACATAAAAGAGGCAGCCCAGGAGGACCAGACCAAAAGGTCTGAGAGCCGAAAGCCTGGGCATAGAAAGACCACGGTGAGGCCTGCATGAGCCAGACTGCAGCCCCAGGGAGAGCTGGGGAGGCAGGCTGTGGTGGGATCCCAGGGTCCGGCCTGGGCGCTGGGGCTGAAGGGGCCTTGGGGCCTCCACTCCTGGTGCAGCATTTGCAGGGGGAGCTGAACACCAGGCTCTTGGGGCAGCTTTGCTGGAACAGCCACTGCCCTGCACAGCTGTGGTAGCTGGACCTGTCGGTGGATTGGGGTAGAGTCACTCAGCTTTTCCCTGCCATAAGGTGTCTTCTCCAAAGGTGGGTCCACCCTGAGGTCCAGAGTGCTGGCCTGGTGTGGATACTCCAGTCCTTGGGGATCTACGGGCTTATATGGAAGATCTGGGAAAACAGTGCAGAGCCAGCCAAGGACACCCCGAGGGATCTCAAACACATAGCCCACACCCAGTCAGTAACCATGGGCTGGCAGCAGCTCAGCACCCCACACCCCACATTGTTTGTCTATTTCTGCCCCTGTCTGACCTCCTTTAGTCTCTGTCGACATCTGTCTGTCTGACTAGGTTCAAGATATTCATGAAACATCTGCTCTTGTCATCATCCTGCAGTGACCCTTTCAAGCCCCCAATGGACCTTCATTCCTAGCTTGGCATGTCTTAGCTACATAGGTTCTCTTTCTGATTCCCTACCAATCCTGTATGTGGGGTCTCTGACTCTCTCCTGTGTGCGGGGTTCCCATGTGTATGTATTAAATCGGCTTATTTTCTCTTGGCTAATCTGTCTCATGTCTGTTTGATTATTAGAGCAGCCAGGAGAAACCTTGAGGGTAGAAGACAGTTTGTTCCTTCCCTCCACCTGAGCAAGTCACCTAAGCAGGGTCGTTACTAAAAGGTGAAATTTGGGATTGTATCTACATCACTGCATCATGAAATAAGATCCAACAATTTAACTAACTTATTCTCCGGATTGAATGATTAGATCAATGAAATACGGAACAATCTACCAATTTAACTTCTGGATGTGAAACTTGTATTAAAGTTACAAAGGTGGGAATGAAGAGGACCAAAAGTTTTGTCTTTGTGCACATTGACTTTAAGCTCCTTGTTAGGGAACAAAAGACCCTGAAACAGCCTTTGACCCTCCCCCCTTCCTGTCTAAGAGATTCAGATGGAAAGACCTGGTTTAGGGAGGGACCCTTGGCATAAACTCCTTAGCATAAGGCGGGAAGACGCCCAGTGGAGCCTGCTGACCACCCTTCCCCCATTGCCATTATTTTCTGGGTTGCCTAACAACAATTTACCTCCTGAGAGTGTGCCACTCGCCCTAAATTACCTGCCAAGCACCCAATCTGACCTCGCTGCCTTTGGAATTTTTAGACGTATGTGAATTCTCCATGCGCATATGTTAAAATTCTATTTTACGTTAATCTGATTCTATTAATTTTATGATTAGCTCAGCTAGAAAACATTACCATAGGCAGAGAGCACAGGGCCACGGGAGATGGGGGAGGAAAGGGAGGAAGATGTGAGAGGAAACAAAGAAAACAGAAATGCAATGCAATCATTCGTAAGAGAAAGTGCAGCTACAGCTAATTGTGATGGATTATAACACTATCAGAATTCCAGGCAGGGAAAAATTCCTAAGAAATGCTACAGCTACAGCTAATTGTAATTGGCTATAACAGTATTAGCATTACAGGCGGGAAAATTCTCCACCTCTTTCACAGTTCCTATAAGGGAATCCCTCCTCCGGGTGGGAAGGAGGCATCAACAAAGACAGGCCCTGGGAACGCCCTAGAAACGCCCATAGATCACCTGTGACTCCACCCTTGAATATTTCCCGCCCTCATTCAGATATAATCCTAACTTTTCTTTGTCCCGGTGCAGTCACTCTCCTCGTGGTCTTGTGCACTCCTGCATATTGGGAATATATTTTCTTTTATTAAATCCTTGGCCTGCTTTCCTTTGCTCATGATGCATTGTTCCTACGTCCTGGAATGCCTTCCTGTGGTGATAGATACAAGGACCTCATCTCTAACACACAAGATGAGAGCAAAAGAATTTGTTTTAAGCCCCACAGTATTGGGGAGCCTGGGAGAATTACTGGCTGGATTACAGTGCCTGGAAACCTCTGCAGCTGGGAGCTCATGGACATCTCATCTGCAGGCAGAGGTAAGTGGTGTTTTTGTTCACCCTGTCATTTTTCCTGGTCTATTTCTGTGGTGTTGGGGAGAATTTAGAAGTGCTGCGTGTCTGTTTTCTCTTTTCTACATGTAGATTGGCAAGAAAAAATGTTTGTGAAGCTGGCTTCTTGGGAGTAGCGACTCAGGTTTTCTTTATTGATCCTTTCCTCTCAGAAGTGGTCATTTTTTTCTGTGTCTGTGTCTTGTGCCGTTTGTAATCGAAAGAAAATACCAAGGGGAGAGGGGGGTGGTAGATGAGGGTAAAGGGGATCAACTATATGGTGATGGAAGGAGAACTGACTCTGGGTGGTGAACACACAATGTGATTTATAAATGATGTAATACAGAATTGTACACCTGAAACCTATGTAACTGTACTGAAAATTGTCACTCCTATAAACTCTAATAAAAAAAAAAGAAAGAAAGAAAATACCAAGGGACAGAAAGCCTTTGGTTCCTTGGTTAAGCTAGTAAAAGGGCTTTTTGGTTTTAGGAGCTATTAAAATCCTATCATCAATGGTCATACCACAGTTGCTTTTAATTGGAAAAACTGCAAATTTTGAAAATGTGTTGGAGAACTTTCATGGTAAACAGCTGTTTTATAGGAACCTCGAGGAAGACCACATGTTTAATACAAACGAACTCAAGGAAATTTAACTTTTGAATTAGTTCTTCAGCTTGTCGGGTCTTAAAAATGCTAATGTCAACATTAGGTCTAAAAAAGGCAGAAGGGAAAATCAAGAGATGTGCAAATTTTTAAAAACTGTATTTCGATCTAATATTATGAGAATTGGTATGTTGGAACAAGTTTTAAGGAACGTAATAACTGATAAAAAACTTGACCAAAATTGAGGCTGGTTTTTCAGTCTGATACAAATTAGAGTCTCAGCATCTCCCCCAGGTCCTCTGCCGAGCAGATCAGAAATGTACACACAGCCCACAAGTGCCTGAGACCATAGAGCCGAGCAAAGGAAAAGAAATTGCAAAAGGGGCACTTTTAACAATACAAGCCTCCCTCATCCAGCCTGGCTCCCCTTTTCCTGCCTCCTTAAAGTCTGTGAAGCACAAATAAAACCCTGAGCACAATCCTCTTAGCAGTAGACAGGAAGACTCCATGCAGGAGCCTCACAAAACTTTACCTGCCACGTGTGTTCAGCTTTTTCCTGAATTACCTGTAAATCTCCCATTTTTACATCTGAAATCTAAGAGTCCACTCCCACCCTTGTCTAAATGTCATATTTACCTGATTTCTCCTCGCTGTATTTGGAAATTTCATGGTGATGTGAATTCTAGGTGCGCATGTATCATAATTCCTGGTCTCTGTCTGTGGTGTTGGGTAGAAGTTAGAAGGGGTGCGAGGCTTTTGTCTCTTTTCTGAATTTAGATCGTCAGAAAAAAATATTTCTGCAGCTAACTTCTTGCACCTAGAGACTCTATATTCTTTCCTCCCAGAGGTGTTCGTTTTTTCTTGTATCTGTGTCTTGCATGTCGTTTGTCCTAAGAAGTCACTACCACGGGGACGGAACACAGGCACAGGCTCCCGTAAGCCTGTCGTTGGAGCCGGCCCCACAGGCTGGGGAGTTAAGCGGTTCTGTCCAGACCGGCGTCCCCACCATCGGCCAGGTGCACTTACTCCATTGCACCTGGTGGCCAGTGAGATAAGCTGGGGTTCCCAGTGGGCCTCTGCCTGGCTGTGCCAGCTCCCAGCGGAGTGTGTCCTGAGGGGCCTCTGCCCATAAGTGCCATCTGTCCCCCCTGCCTTTCTCACCCGTTAGAGCTGGACAGATCCCAGTCTAGTAGCACCTCCCGGAAACCACGATTTAGTGGGATTGGGGCTGGAGGTGCCTCCCATTTTGTGGGAGACCGGAGATACCCTGTCCACACCTCCATCCTGACCTCCTGGGTGACGAAGGTCTGTACTTTCTCTGACTGTCTTTGGGGGTGACCCTTTGGCTCTGGGAGGGCTGCTTCCTCTGCACTCTGTGGAGGGGCCTCTGGCTTCCTGGCCGGAGCTGTAAGGAGGCTGGTTGGTTGTCTCACTATTTAGTCCTCACTGTCCACGGACAGACGATGGGTCCCGGAATAGTAAAAACTTCTACATTGAAATTGTGTTACAGAGCTCTTGTGACAACCAACTGTTTTCTTGGTGAACCATCTTGTGCGTTCTCTAAAGTTATTACTAATTCTGTTAATTTGTGATCCCTGTGTGAAACCAGTTTGTGTGTGGTAAGATGTTTTGTATCTGTGGATGGTGTTACTAGTGTAATATTTGATCGGTTTGAAGAAATTAAATGCTTACATAAATTAAGAAATAAAATACAAACTGACCCAAATGCTTTTCAGGATCAGATGACGTGGTGAAATATTTGATATTAAAGCTGGTTTTAGTTTGTGTTTATCACAGTCATATCTGTGAAAGTCAGTAACGTAAAATATTTATATTTTAACTGAGTTTCTGAAAATAAGTTTGTTATCTGTGTTACAAAATGTGTCCAGAAAATAGCTTCGGTAATAATTGATTTTGACATCTAAAATTTTTAACTAATATGTAAGATTGATACAATGAAAATAAAAAATATGTAAACTTTTTAGCGATAATTATATTCTACATAAGCACTGAAAAGGTTTTCTACGTGTATTTGGTAATTTGAAACTCAACAGTTTTGCTATCTAAATTAATGATGGATATGCATTTAACGTCTGGACTATTTCCAAATAGGATAAAATAATGAAACACTGATTACTGAAAATAGATTTATCAACTTTTTGGTATTTATTGTAGAGGAACTAAATATATTGGTGTATTACTAAATATGTCTTCTGGTATATTAAAATTTTTGTGTGTGCTATGGGGATACATGTTTCTAGAAATTATTAATATGTTCATAATTATATCAATCTAAAGAATCCTGGTATAGCTACACAATTATTTACTTAGTTTTCACTGCTGATTAAGATGGACATTGGATTGTTTAGGCCTCTGCTGTTGTGAACAGCGCTGCCGTGGATTCATGTATCAGTGTTTGTTTGAACATCTGTTTTCAATTTTGGGGGGTCTACTCCTAGAAGTGGACTTGTTGTACCACATGGGAATTTTTTTATGGGTTAGAAATTCCCAACTAGAGTGCACTCAGGCCACCATTTTACATTTTCAGAAGGAATATTTAAGGGTTCTAATTTCTCCACATTGTTGCTGCCATTTGTTTCATTTTTCTCAATTATAGCCATTCTGTTTCACGTGAAGGGGTTTCACATTGTGGTTTTAATTTGTATTTCCATCATGGCTAATGATCTTTAACATTTTAGTGCCTGTTGACCGTTTGTGTGTCTAATATGGAGAAGGAGCTATTCGGGTCATTTAAAAATGAAATTCCTGTTTCCCCAAGTTGCTCACACACTGAAGTGCTGCAAACTTAGAAGAGCATGAACCGGCACAGGAGCCCCTGTGACATTGGGAAGGTGACTCCTCAGCATCGTCACCATTCCCTTTTCTACCAATCAGATGTTGAAAAGACTCATTTAGTCATTCAGACATTAAGTAATGTGGGTAAACCTATAGACACAACTCTGCTAAGTGTTCTGCAATAAAAGCTTCTGTTTGTAGACCTCTCCCCATTTCCCCAAGCCCTTTCTGTATGCACTACTCTACTTGGTTTTTGATTACGGATTCAATCTCCTTATTTGTTACAGGTCTATTCAGATTTTCTATTTGTTTGTGATTTAGTCTTGGTAGGTGTTGTGTTCCTTGAAATTTAACCAAGACCGTTACTACATTTTTAAGAAATTCCACATACATCAAGATTATGTCCCACTGCGTACATATTCTGTGTAAACATGATTGTAAATGGTTGCGTATATGCCATCTCACGTATATGTCGTATTTATAGACTTCCTCCCGTTAAATCTAGGTTGACTTCAACTATTTCTCTGCAATGAATATTCTAACACTGTCCACACATTTAATATCAGTTCCTCAGAGTATACTCCTAGCTGTAGAGTTTCTGTATAACTGGGTCTGTAAGCATTTTTTCCCGCTCTGACCACATTTTTCTGAGGTGATGCCAGGAAGAAGATTAGACTCAAAGTTTAAATTACCAGTCGAGAAAAGAGAACAATGCATACACACAATTTTCTCAGTATTTTTCTATTCCAGTTCCACTATCCAGTACACTATCTGCTCAATAGATGGGAAAATATGAGTATAAATATTAGTCTTGTCTAATAGCAGTAAGTCTCAAGTACAACTTTATTTAAAAAAGTTTTACCATTATTTTTAATATGTTCACTCATGTGAGTTCTAAGTGTCATCATCAGAACTATTAATGGCACCTGTTCCAGAGGCCTAATGCTGGAGTTCCCTCTCTCAGAACTCCTGCAGTCTCACATGAAGAAGTGACAATTAGAAAAGGAGCCACTCTGGGCTAAGTAACATAAAAGATTTTTTCCCCCCGTGACTGACAAGAGAGTAGGCTGGTGATCAGAGGAGAGGTTGGACTTTGGGCCCAACCAGGCCCCCCCACCCCAGTAGTATGTTTTCATGGGAAATAATCAGGTCAATCCAGGAGCTTGTTCTCTCTCATATGTAACATATATGAGCTCCCACGAGTTCCAATGAGACTACTGGCTATTCTGGTTGTCAGAAGGCCTGGATTCTAGTCCTTCTCTCCCTGAGTATGGGATTTAATTCACAGAGACTAAGGTCTCAAGACTCATGTGGCACAACTCTGCTGCTGGTCTGTGGTCATCAGTGTTTGGTGGTGGCTTTTGTGTGTGCCAAACCTTGGTTGAGTTCATTCAGCTGCTACATGTGCAGACTCAGCACCAGCCCCTCTGGGCCCACTGGCACCCAAGATGCTTTTCTGGAAGCAAAATCTGACCCAGACCTAAGACAGCCTCCTGCTGCCCTCCCCTCCCTCCAGCTGCTGTGCTGCGTTCACAGGAGTAGCACTGAGCCCCAACTTTGAGAGGTCAGCATGTCTGGGACTTGGCCTTACTTGGCACAAGTCATATGTGCGGCTTTTGGAAATATTGTAAGTTTGGAAATACCTCCCCTTACACTGTTAACATTCCTGGGCTGATCCACCGCCTTGTGAGCCCCTGGTTTTCCAGTTGCTTTGGTTACAGTAAAAGCAGCAGTCATTCTGGGCTTCAGATCAGGCCTTTTCCTAATCCACCGAACCTTACTTCCATCATGAGCTGTGCTTTCTGGGTGATACAAAAACATGAGACACTTAGATAAATGTAACGAAATGAGGATGGTCTGTACAGTGAGAAGTATAAAATGTCTCCCTTATAACTCATAAGTTATGTAGTAAGACAAACCAAAAAAAACAAAACAAACAAACAAAAAAAACCACAATAAAAATATGTTACCAGATGCTTCACTTAAAAGAATACATAGGACTGACTGTCCATTAAACCCATGTAAAGAGGCTCAGCATTCATTAGTCACTACGGAAATGCAAATGAAAAGCCAAGGAGCTAGCACTTCACAGTCAGTAACAGAACTAAGATAAAAAGTGTAATAATTGATGAGTACTGGAGCGAACCTCATCCGTGGCTGACGGGATTATGAAATAGTGCAGCCTGTATGGAAAACAGTTTGGCATGTCTTTAAAATGCTAAACGTACAGTTATATGATTCATCAAGTCCATTTATCAAATTGAAACCCTATGTCCATGTAAAGAACAGATGTCACGTATAATAATTCACAACACGTGACTGGATAAACAAATCGGGGTATAGCCATATAATGGAATTCTACTCAGCAATAAAATGTGACAAACTAATGATCACTCAACTGCATGGTTAAATGTGAAAAGCATTCTAAGTAGAAGTGAGATACAAGAGTACACACTCTGTGACTCCCGGATATGCCACTCTAAAACAGATAATGTCTAATGACAACAGATAAGTCCCTGGTTGTCTGCGGCTGGGGGTGGGAGAGCAACGGACTGCAAACAGGACCACCATGGAGCCGCTGGGAGCGATCTGTCTGTCGATGGTGGTGGTTCCGTGACTATTCATTTGCTAACACTTTAAATGGACCCAGTTTGCTCTCTGTAAATTGTACCCTCAGTAAAGCCGATTATAAGAAATACTCAGAAAAACAGGGATTTTGGGGAAACAAATCTTCAGCTCCAAGTGAATGCTCATAACAAGTTGTACTTACCATTGCTTATTTTAAAAACTACAGACACCTGACTATGAGGTACCCCGTCTGCTGATCCCTTTACAGCGTTATTTCTATCTATAACCGTACGAGGAACATAATATTCTCCCCCCTCTAGTTAAGGGAACTAGAGTTTGGAATTTTTAAGTAATTTGCCCAAATTCACATAGCTAGTAATGGCGAAGCTTCAATTGAAAAATAACTGGGTAGTGTGTGGCTGGTCTCAATACTATAATGCCTGGCACATGGCATAGCATCTTATAAAATCGGCTATTCTAACTGAAAAAGTAAATATGCCCTACCATCGTTACTCTCTTGGGAGAATAATAATTCTCTCTGAAAAATCACTCAGAACTCCCTCGATTACTGTCCCGTCTCCCTCCGTCATTGTGTTGATGATCTAATAACTTAAAATGAAACGGCTACTAAGTTGAAGTTAGAATTTGAAGGGAAGAAAGTAATTATGTTTCAAACATCATGTGGCACGTGAGTTACACGCACCACACCATCTCTTTTAAATTTCACGGTAAAGCTGTTCATATGTATTAACGTCCACTTCATAAGCTCAAAGTGACCTGTGCCAGGTTGCACAATAAGAAATAGAGGGGCCAGGGTTCACACCCAGATCACTTTGGCTCCATAATCCAGAGGCTGCACTATTTTATGAAACTCCTTGCTGCCTCCACATCTGGCTAAGGATCTTGGCAATTTACTAAGAGGAATGGGAAAGCCCTGACGAATTAAAAAACCCCAGCATCACAGTGTCCAAAGCTATAGGCACATGGGGGGTCAATGTATCTTAACATTCATCCCTTCATTAAGCATACATGGATGAAACCCATGGCACTGGCTTTCCTGTTACATGGCAGGAAATGAAAGAAATTGATTTAGTTAACTTTGTCCTTAGCCCAGTTCCAAACTAACTATGTTGCTAGTGTCTCAGCAGTTGTACAGGAATCAAGTAAAATCAAAGTAATGGTGTATAAAAACAGGTATTGGTTGCAGTTGGCAAGTTACTCCAAGAATGAGATGAATTTAAGAGATGGATGGCAAGGGAATAGAGATTCCACAGATTTTGGGCTTCAAACAGTTTGAAAGACCAACCGCTTTTGGTTACGTCCATCAGCAATTACAGTTTAGATAATTTTAGTGGCAAAGTTCCCTCAATCACACAGCCCTATGGAAAAAGATTAGATCTAGTGTGTATCACCTTATAAATAAATGAATTCTAGCCTGACTGTCTGTTAAGCATTGAATTGTGTCATCCCAAAACTCATGCTTTGAAGTTATATCCCCCAGGACCAGAATGCGGCCTTTTTTGGAGAAAGCGTCTTTACATAAGTCATGAAGTTAAAGTGAGGTCATTAGATCACCAGTCCGATACCTCTGTTGTCCTTATTTTTTTTTAAAAAGGGGAAATGTGGACACAGACACACATAGAGTAAAGATGATGTGAAGACACAGATAGAAGACAGGTCTACAAGTGAAGGAGACAGGCCTATAACACATCCTTCGCTCACAGCCCTCAGAAGGAACCAATGCTACCAACACCCTGATTATGGGCATATAGTCTCCAGAACTGTGACAGAATACATTTTTTTTTAAGCCCACACTATGTGGTACTTGTTACAGGAGGCCTAGGAAACTAAGGCACTGCTTTATTTAAAATTGCAGCTACACCACTGGCACTGCCAATCCCCTCTAGTTGGTTTTTTCCATAGTACTTGTTACCTTTAAAAAAATCAATATTTACATCATTTATTATGTGTTCCCCTGCCTCGATGAATTTATCACAAGGAACATTAGTTACTGATGTATCTTCTGTGCCTAATAATCGTGGCAGGCTCATACCTGGCATTCGAGAAATATTTCTCAAGTGTTGAATGAATCAATGAAGAAATCAACCTTCATCCAGTGAATCACAAATGGGGAGGTGTCATACATTTATCACTAACCAATAAGTAAAGACATAGTCATCTTTTAGCAAAGAGGAAGGGGAGAGGCTAGTCTTTGGATAATGAAGACACCGCGCTTGGCACATGGAAACACATCCTAACAGACAAACCACAATATACATAAAGGGTGGTATATGTGGAAGTGGGTAATCAGAGTTTAACATGTGCATGCAAGACCAAAGGAATGAAAATAACGGAGACCACTTTGAAGAACAATAAAAACTGTTTTGACCTACTACTTGTCACGGCTCACCGTAATGCTGTAAGAACGAGACAGTGATGTATTGGCTTAGCGTAATTCACCAGGACTTGGCAAACAATAGATCATAGTCCACATCTGTCCTGCTGTCTACTATATTTTCCCCCAATGTGTTATTATGAAAAATTTCACCCAGACAGAAAAGTTGAAAGAATTTTACAGTTATCACTGATAATCCAAAATTTAAGACATTTGTTGGATTTGCACAGATTATTTGCATTATTTCCCTTGATTTGCAAAAACTATAGTCAGTAAAACTATTGCCACTCATGCATCAAGCAAATGGTACTAGAGTTGATTAATCAGTAGCTATGTTATTATTCTTCATGACCACATTCAAAGTTTTAAGAAATGTGACATTTCACTTCAGAATGTCCTTAATGGAGCGTTAAAAAATAATTTTATAAGATCTCAACTTTTGATTACCTGTCTTATAATATCTATGTAACAAATATTCTACAATTTGTATTTAAATTGTCCCCAGAAAGAGCACTTGTGTGATCATAAGATTTGGAAGCTCAACTTTGCATGAAGGAAAATTCATGCAAAATAAATAACAGCGTTTCTTGGCAATATAAAACTGAGCTTCAAATGAAAAACAGAATTTTGGAAAAGTTGTATCTGCCACTGTGAATGTCACAGCTTCCAAGTACTTAAGACTGATGATAGTGATGAATATGATTATTGATGTAAAATGAAATGTGTTCACGTTTGTGAGATCTGCATAGGTCATCGAACCCATAGTTTTTTGAAATAACCAGTGCATGATGTTACAAAATCATGCACGAAACTACGATTTAATGTGCACGTTAGACCAATGGATTGTAATATAATACAGCAAAAAAAGTTTGCCTGTGTAAAAAAAAATACAGACCCTCGCCCAAGACTGGAATGGGGAGGGCATGTACGGGGAGCTCTCACTGCTACACGGATGACAAAGCCCTACAGGAAGAGCCCCTTGGTTATCACAGCTCTCCAAACTCCTAGAAAAGAATCTCTGCTTTTCTGCTGGGGACTGGCAGCACGGCTGTCCACGGCTGCATGTCCTGGGTGGGAATTCTCCCTTTTCCCCCAAATAAACCTTTTTTTTGGTTGTCGAAGGAATATCTAGTTGACTTTTTGTTTAAGGTCAACATCTGTATGATCTCAGGCTGTACATTGCTAGTAAATGATCCCTTGTTCAGTTTTTACTGTCTAAGAGCAATATCCACAGTTACTGGATAAGTATATTAAACTACCTGTCCTTTTTCAACTACATACTTGGGCGTGTCCATATTTCCTTAATGTATTTCCACAAGTACAAGATGTAGATTGAATGCAGAAGATACTATGAGACTCCAGCTAGTTTCTAGTAAGCCTGGCATTTAAAAGATTGTCTTCCATGGCAATGGAAATGTTGTAAATCTTGATGAGATGACTGTTGAAAAACTATCAAATTACTCAAAATCTTTGAGGTTAAAAAATTGCTCTCTTTTTAGGAGAGTTAGTGAAGTATAATATCTATATTCCATACAATTCATCATTTTAAAGTGTATCATTGTGTCACTTTCAGCATAATCGTTCCCATTTAATTATGGATGATACATTTACAGACCCCCAATGGATGCCTGAAACCTCATATAGTACTGAACCATACCTATATATTCACTTAAAGGAAGAACTTTATGGCTTTTCTTTGGTGTGTCAGAATTGCCAGCATCACTATTGTTGTACTTTGGAGCCATAATTAAGTAAAACGAGGGTCACTGGAACAAAAGCACTGCAGTACCGCTGCAGTCCACCTGATAACCCAGGTGACTAATATGCAGGGAAAATATATAGTGTGTGTACGCTGGAGAAAGGCATGATTTACATCCTGGGTGAAAAAGTACGTAATGTCACAGGATGTCATCATGCTTCTCAAAACACTGTGCATTTTAAAACTTACAATTTATTTAGTGGAATTTTCCATGTAATAATTTTGGACCAAAGTTGACCACGGAAAGTGAGAAAACATGGATCTAGGGGACCCCGGTATTCACACAGTTGTGCAAATCTCACCACTGTGAAATTCCAGAACATTATCATCACTCCAAAATGAAACCCTGTCGCCATTCACAGTGACTCCATTCCTTCCCCTATCCCCTAGGTACCATTACTCTACTTTGTATTTTTAGGAGTGTACTTAATCTGGACATCTATATAAACCCATATAAAGAGAAGCATTCTATCGGTGGCCTTTTCTATCTGGCCGTCATTTAGCGTTCTGTCAAGGTTGTTTTGCGTTGGTCTGAGCTGGTCTGTCACGATGCTATTGCCTATGGACGCCTGGGGTCCTTGTCACTTGTCGTGAGCCGCTTTAGATATTTCCCTGACCTGAAGCAATGTGGCCGGACCCGCCCTTGTTATTACTATGATTGTAAGAATGACCTCATCAACAACTATCAGGAAACTATGAGGGGGCAAAAAAACAAGGTTTATAATTTATAGCCCGTGGAAGGTCTGACTGTCCCTGGCCACACGGTAAGGTCCTGGGTATAGAGGGAGTGCACGTGCAGACCTGCGTTTCTGCCTTTGTAGGGGCAGATGTTGGGAGTACCTTGGGTTTCAGAGATTCACTCTTTATTGGGTCACTCTACCAGGCAGAAATTTAGGTCAACTTGGGCTTTTTTAAAGGGGAAGTTTATGGGTGAGGCAGCCTGGCTCTCTCTGTGACTGTGTACCCGCGCAAGTGTATTTTAGATGGATGGTTTAAAGTTGGTGCCTCAGCAACCAAAAGCTTAATGCCCAACAGTTACATTACAGTAAAACAAAACTGAACTAATTTTCAGGCACTTATACCACAAAAGCTCATCTCTGTAGTTAGGTTATTTATCAGTTTATTTTTTTTATGGCTGAAAATAGACTTGAACACACCCTTCCCCATAGAAAACACCAATGGGCAAAAAACACACTCAAACAGATGTTAAACATTATCACTCGTGTAAATGAAAATTGAAATCACAATACGATACCCCTTTCACACACAGTAGAATGGCTATGGTTTTGAAATCACTGGAAAGTAGTAATTCTAAACAACCATGTCAACACCACACCGAAATAGTGGAAAAGACATCCCAGTGTATTACACAGCACAAGCCCTACGCAGACCCAGTTCTCCAAAAGAGGTGAAGCTAACTGCCCTTGGCGTAAGAGGCACTGTGGGGAGACCGTATTAGCGCCTTGGGTAACGTGGATGATCTGGGCTTTGGAAGACAGCAAGATTTCTAATTCCAGTTTTCCATATCACTATTCCAAAAACCACCTATATTAACCAAAACAGGGTGGTATTGGCATAAAATCAAACACGGAGATCAGTGGAGCAGAATCCAGCCAAATTTGAAGCAGCAGAAACGACACTGGGAATATGGGACAGCTGTATGCAAAACAACAGCACTGAACGCTATTTTACGCCACAAATAAAAACCAACAATTTTCACTACTATGTCTTTTCAGTGCTGGGCCCTCTAGTGGCCAACACTGGCCAACACACCTCCCGCGAACAGCAGAGTTGGCATAGTCTCCTTACCTTTGGCTCTCGTTCGTGCCTCCCGGGGAGACAGAGAGGTAAAGCAGGTACAGAAGGAAATCCCACGTCGTGTCCCAGCCGGAGAGCGTCCAGGATAGATACAGTGAAAAAACCAGTTACCTCACAGAAGATACCACTGCAGGACACGAAAGGCATCATGGCGTCTGTCACGGCAGAGGCCTCTCTTCTGATTCTCTAGCGGCCCCAGCTCTGGTGTGACCCTCTGCTCTCATGAGATTCCCACGACCATGTTTATTGTGCAAACTGCTGTTCTCCCTTGACTCCAGTGGCCATGTTTCACGCGCGAACCTCTGCTCTTGCGCGATTTTGGCGGCCATATTTTTCACGCGTAAGTGCTGTTGGGAGATACCGGCGGCTGTGTTTGTGGTGAGATTTCGGCAGCCATATTTTAATGCGGAAGTGCTGTCGGGAAATCTCAGCAGCCATATTTATCGCGAGGTTTCGGCGCCATATTTTCCCACGAAAGTATTGTCGGGAAATCTCGGCGGCCATATTTATCGCGAGATTTCGGCGCCATATTTTCCCACGAAAGTATTGTCGGGAAATCTCGGCGGCCATATTTATCGCGAGATTTCGGCGCCATATTGTCCCACGAAAGTACTGTCGGGAAATCTCGGCGGCCATATTTATCGCGAGATTTCGGCGCCATATTTTCCCACGAAAGTATTGTCGGGAAATCTCGGCGGCCATATTTATCGCGAGATTTCGGCGCCATATTTTCCCACGAAAGTACTGTCGGGAAATCTCGGCGGCCATATTTATCGCGAGATTTCGGCGCCATGTTTTCCCGCAAAAGTGCTGTCGGGAAATCTCGGTGGCCATATTTATCGCGAGATTTCGGCGCCATATTTCCCCGCGAAAGTGCTGTCGGGACATCTCGGCGGCCATATTTATCGCGAGAGTTCGGCGCCATATTTTCAAGCGAAAGTGCTCTTGGGAGATCTCGGCCATATTTATCGTGAGATTTCGGCGCCATATTTTACAAGCGAAAGTGCTCTCGGGAGATTTTGGTGGCCATATTTTTCACACGGAAGTGCTCTTGGGATATTTCAGAGGACAAGTTTCTAGTGTGAAACTCTGCTGTCCCGAGATTCTGACAGCTATGTTTCTGTTGCCTAATTGCTCTCAGGAGACTCTGGCAGCCATGTTTCATTTACCCGTGCCCCTCACATGCAAAAAGAACACAGACGTAAGCTCTGAGAAAGAAGACATCTCCTTAAGTGTCAAGGCCGGCTAACGCCTCAAATTTTTAAAAAGGTAGCCCAGCAGCCATTTTCACACACGGTTTTTACACAAACCACACTTCAGGGAGAGTCTGGCAGGAAACCGCCTGCCTCCCACAGTGCACTGCACATGAACGATGTCTCTCAGGGGCAAAGCAGACAGGACCAGACAACGCCGGAGGTCATGGAGGAACGTAGAGCAGAAGTGTCTAGCCAGAGAGGGAACTCACCTCAGGGTCTCTTCTACTTAAGGCTCCGATGATCCATAATTGAGCTGTAACACTACTGAGCCGCTCCACAGCTATGCTATTCTCACAGCAATGCTGTATCACAATAGAGCTATTTGCACTGAATACAATTTCCATCTTCACCACAACCCCAATTTGGGGATTCCTTTTGACATTGAATCATGGTAAACGATCATAGTTTGACAGACACCTGCTGCCAATGCTAGATTCGGGACACACATCCTGTGTTCCCGAATCTGTACTGGGTACCTAACCATTTTTCCAACGCTGGACAACAGACCCCGGGACATCGATCGGATGTCGCAGAGTAGAACCGGACCCCAATTTGAGCCAGTCTCAAAGCCAGAACACAAGCTAGACACCACGGATGCTGGACACCAACCGCCAGAGCCTCACATGTGATGCCGGACCATGGATACTAGGTTGCAGACGTCAAACCTTGGAGCCAGAGCTGTACATATCCCACACACATGGGCCCAGACTTGAAGCTGGACCCAACCAGTCTGGAACCCCGGATATCAGATGCAGAGCCCGACTAGGGACCGAACCCTGAAATCTGAGCACAGAAAGAATCTAGTGCTATAGAAAGTTTTCCATAACTTTGTAATAACTGCATAGTAATCTATTTGAAACAACCACATCAATACTATGCCAGAAAAGCAGAACACATCCAAGTCTGTCAGAGGGGATAAGACCTATGCAGACCCAACTCTCCCAAAGAGGTGAAGCTAATTAGAGGCACTGTTGGGAGACTGTATCAGTAGGCACTGTGCCTCGGGTGACGTGGGTGACCTGGGATACGGTAGACATAATCAGATTTTTATTTCCAGTGTTCCAGATCACTAGACCACGAAGTATAGTAGCAAAAACAGCGTGGCATTGGCATAAAACCAAAGACAGATCATAGAGCATAAAGGAGCCCATGACTGAACTCACATAAACGGCACTATTAACACTGGACAGCCACATGCAAAAAAATCAGCACTGAATACTTACTGATACCACAAAAAAAACCATGATTTTTCAGACCAATTCCTTTCTATGCCTCGTTTTCAGATAACAGATAAGCTCTTCCCCACCTCTCAGCAGACTATACACACAGGAAGATTCTCCTTACCTTTTTCTTCTTTTCCACAGTTCCTGAAGAGATACTGAAGTAAAGCAGGTACAAAAGCACGTTCCACCTCGTCTTCGAAGACGTAGTACCTGCAGGGTAGATACAGAGGTTTACCAAGTTCCCTCCAAACAGGTTTGGATATTCTCTGAGCTAAGAGTTAAAACTGACGTCTGCTTTGTTAAATACAAAGAGAATTTATTAGTTTCATGTGTTTAGACAATGGTACAAACTGCAGAATACTGAACCTAAAACATTATAATTCAGATGCCCCTTTTTCTACCTTTTGACTTAAAGCTGCAGATGATCCACCTTTTACGTTAAAAATGTGACTAAGATATATTATGAAAAACTTTTCATTTATTGAAGGGCACATCAGTTATCCCAGGAAGGTCAAAGCCCCATTGAATTGCCCAGACTGTAAGTGCACGACAGTTACCAAGAAAAATAGTAGAAGCAGCCATTCTATGCATAGATATCGATGTCTAAAGTTCATCATTTTTGAAGACAAAGTAGAATAACCAATGCTTCCTACCCACCGCATTTGGTTCACTGTTTTTACAGGAGCATCACAGAAAGATCACAGACCACTCAATAGCCTACATGAAGCAGGTCACGATTTGCCCTTGTGTAATTTAACTGTATCATTTTCTGTAACACGTTTACTATCCTGGAGGGGTGAGGCCCTACGAATGTATGTGGGGCCTGGAACTTCCAATCTCCCATCACTTTTCCCGTTTCACACATCTGTTCAAATTGTTAAGTCCAAATATGTACACTTTCACATTCAGTACATTCTTTAGATGACAGGCAGCACTGTAGTATTTATATGAGTATCACCAGGAATGCGTGAATGATGCCTTGTGGTACATTAGGACAGCTAGGACATCTCCAGGTGATAGATTTTCTGCACAATTATAGTTTTCTGTGTTCACGGTGATATGTGCAGTCTCACTGACAGAAATATCACGATGTGATGCATTTCTAGAGACATAGAATGCAACCGAATGAAGACCTCAAAAATGAATGCATCCATCTTCAGTCATTTGTCATAGGAGGAAACCATTCATTTAGGTAAAGAGTCTTTTCAAAAAAATGGTGATGGGCAATGGAGTATCCCCAGGTGTAGGAATCAAATCGTGCCCTTAACTTACACCATAAAATACTGACTCGAGTTGGATCAAAGTCTTACATGTATGAGATTAGATTAAGAAAGCGAAAAGAAAACATCGTGATGAATGTCTGACCTGGGACTTGACCATGGTTTCTGTAATCTGACACCAAAGCAGAAGTAATAAATAATGGACAAATGCTATTTCCTCAATTTTAAGAACTTTTGTGTATCAACAGAAGCTATGCAGCTGCATAATTTGAGTGCAGACATAGTACCTGTAATGCTATTGAAAGTTCACTTTTGAAATTAATGGAAAGTAAATTACAGTTCTATACAATGTCAAAACCAGACCATGAAAGCAGAAAGACATGCATTTACTAGAGTCCAAGCCCTATGCATGTCCAAGTTCACTCAAGGAGGTGAAGCTGTTCACCCCTGTTGCAATCACCGTGTTATTAAAAGTCAATGTGTGAAGACTACATCAGCAGCCGTTGGGCCTCAGGTGACGTGAGTAACTAGAAATGTGTCAGCAGACACAGCAGGATTTTTAATGGACTTATCCAGGTCACTCGAGAAAAGACAAAAAATCATAAGCAACACTGGAATTGACATAAACCACATACATCAAGGAAGCAAAATGGAGCTTAAAATAAAACCTACACGAATGGCAGTGAAAACAGTAAACAGCCGCTCGTAGAACAATGACACGAATGGCAGTGAAAACAATAAACAGCCACTCCTAGAACAATGACCCTGAACCCTGTCGCTTCACATAACAAACACCAGCCCTGGTTCCACACCCAGCCCTGCCTCCGCTCTGTCCGCTGGGGCTCAACACCCCCTTCAGCGACTCAGCAGCACAGGAAGCTCCTCCTTACCTTCTCTTCCCTTGTCCACTGTTTCTCTGGGAAATACTGAGAGAAGCAGGTACAGAAGGCAGTCGATGCTGTCCCCAGAGCAGCAGTGTCTCCACGGCAAACACCGAGCTAAGCAAAGCTCTCTAAACAAACTACACCTCCAGTCGCGGGTAAACATCCTGGCGTCTCTCGCTCTCCTGGCTCTCGCGTGAATATGGTCCGTGGCTCTCACGCTGGGGTCTTGAGCTCCTATCTCCTGAGATTAAGGTTAGGGATAGGGTGAAAGTTTACGGTTTATGTCTAAGGTTAGGGTTAGTGTTAAAATTTACAGTTCAGGGGTAGGTTTAGATGTTGGGTTTAGGGTTAGGGTTTGTGGTGTTTTTTTTTGTTTTGTTTTTTTGAGTGTTTTTTAAAAAAATTTATTGGGGGTGACAATTGTTAGTAAAATTATATAGATTTCAGGTGTATAATTCTGTATTACATCATCTGTAAGTCCCACTGTGTGTTCACCACCCAGAGTCAGTTCTCCTTCCATCACCATGTATTTTATCCCCCTTACCATCATCGCCCAACCCCCGCCCCCCTTACCCTGTGGTAAACACTAAAGTATTGTCTGTGTTTATGAGTTTTTGTTTCTCATTTTTTTTCTTGTGCTATCAGCATTTGGATTTGGTTTCAGGGTTTGGGGTTGGGTTGGGGATGCTGTTTGGGTATGAGGTTTATGGTATAGGGGTTCAGGGTTCGTGCTAGGGGTGTGGGTTTTGGGGTTTGGTGTTCCATTTTGCGGTTTCATTTTGGGGTTTGTGTTTGTGTCCTGTTTTGGGGTACATGTCCTTGGGGTTCGTGGTACAGGTTTTGGGGTTCATGGTTCCTGGATCATGTTTAGAGGTTTGGGTTTGGTTTCGGTGATCTTGTTCTGATTTGAGTTTCTGGGTACATGATTTTTGGGTTCACGGGTTCAGGGTTAGGGTATAGAGGTTTCGGTTTCAGGCTCTGTTTAGGGATTGTGTTTTGGCTCTGGTTTTGGGGTAACGGTTTTTCGGGGTTCAGAGTTTGGGTTTTGGGGTTCAGAGCTTCGTGGTTGAGGTTTAGGGCTTTGTGTTTGTGGTTAAGGATTTGGTTTGCTTCGTGTCTCTTGTTCTGGTTTGAGTTTCCGGGTACAAGATTTTGGGGTTCAGTGTTCAGGGTTCGGGTATCGTGTTTATGGTTTTGGGAATCGGTTTCAGGGTTCGTTTTTGTTGTTTGTGTTTGTGTTCGAGGTTTGGGTACTGATTTTCGGGTTTCATGGGTTCCGGATTCAGTTTCGGTGTTTGGCCTTTAGGTTTGGGTTCAGGGTTCACATTTGGATTCAGGTTTTGGAGTACAGAATCCAGGGGCTTGGGGTTAGGGGTTCAGGTTTCGGGATTGTGTTTAAGTCTCTGGCTTTCAGGTTTTTTTGGGTTCGAAGTTCATAGGAAAGGGGTTTAGGTTGAAGGGTTCTGGGTTGGGGTTAGAAGTTTTGGTGTAGGGTTAGGGTTAGGGTTGTTAGGGTTAGGGTTAGGGTTGTTAGGGTTAGGGTTAGGGTTAGGGTTGTTAGGGTTGTTGTTAGGGTTAGGGTTAGGGTTGTTGTTAGGGTTAGGGTTGTTGTTAGGGTTAGGGTTAGGGTTGTTGTTAGGGTTAGGGTTAGGGTTATTGTTAGGGTTAGGGTTAGGGTTAGGGTTGTTGTTAGGGTTAGGGTTGTTGTTAGGGTTAGGGTTGTTGTTAGTGTTAGGGTTAGGGTTGTTGTTAGTGTTAGGGTTAGGGTTGTTGTTAGTGTTAGGGTTGTTGTTAGGGTTAGGGTTGTTGTTAGGGTTAGGGTTGTTGTTAGGGTTAGGGTTGTTGTTAGGGTTAGGGTTGTTGTTAGGGTTAGGGTTAGGGTTAGGGTTGTTGTTAGGGTTAGGGTTAGGGTTAGGGTTAGGGTTAGGGTTGTTGTTAGGGTTAGGGTTAGGGTTGTTGTTAGGGTTAGGGTTGTTGTTAGGGTTGCTGTTAGGGTTGTTGTTAGGGTTGTTGTTAGGGTTAGGGTTAGGGTTAGGGTTGTTGTTAGGGTTAGGGTTAGGGTTGTTGTTAGGGTTAGGGTTAGGGTTTTAGGGTTAGGGTTAGGGTTTTAGGGTTAGGGTTAGGGTTTTAGGGTTAGGGTTAGGGTTTTAGGGTTAGGGTTAGGGTTTTAGGGTTAGGGTTAGGGTTTTAGGGTTAGGGTTAGGGTTTTAGGGTTAGGGTTAGGGTTTTAGGGTTAGGGTTAGGGTTTTAGGGTTAGGGTTAGGGTTTTAGGGTTAGGGTTAGGGTTTTAGGGTTAGGGTTAGGGTTTTTAGGGTTAGGGTTAGGGTTTTAGGGTTAGGGTTAGGGTTTTAGGGTTAGGGTTAGGGTTTTAGGGTTAGGGTTAGGGTTTTAGGGTTAGGGTTAGGGTTTTAGGGTTAGGGTTAGGGTTTTAGGGTTAGGGTTAGGGTTTTAGGGTTAGGGTTAGGGTTTTAGGGTTAGGGTTAGGGTTTTAGGGTTA